>NW_027507686.1:38063461-38663461 GCF_037356315.1 Lithobates pipiens | reverse complement strand
AATGTGGAGGCCCATCAAGGAGCAATGCCCCCCAATCAAGACGCCTAGGTAAAATAGTCAAAGAGAGATACAAATAATAGTCTTAAGAATCCATATCATTCATTGTGGATAAAAATAGGTATCCAATGTGTTCCGGGGACCAACAATCCTCCTTCTTCTAGGCCTTGATGGGAAAATAACAAAACACCCTAAAGAACTAAAAAACCTACTTGAAAGTGTTCTTTTTCTTGAGGGAAGCTGTAAATTGTCATAATAACATGTGCTGGAAGTGCTTGTGCAGCTGTGCTAGCAACTCCTGCGTACGTCTATTGTCTGTGCAGCTGCACAAGCACCTCTAGTACACATCTTGACAATCCATTACTACCCTCCAGACGTAAACACTGTTCAGGAGCTTTAGAATACAGTCCTATCAAACATGGGTGAACTGTTTATTTATGTTATAACTGTTATACTGCATTCATCACTGAAAGCTTACTAGCTCACAACAGCAAAACTGCCTATTGTAAAAAATGTCACAGTCGCTTTAAGCACTAGATGATTGGGGCTAAATGGCACTAAAATGGCTAGAAAATTGTATATTTTGCTTAAAATGTCACAAGCACTGAAACCATAATTCCCTACCTAACCCTAATGACATTGTCACAAATAGCCACTAGGTGTTTTTGACCTTTACAACACAAAATTAGGATCATCTATACCCAATCCTATAGGACCATGGATAATATATTCAAGACAGTTAATTGGTTAATTACTGTTTAATTAAAGAAATACTAAAACTCTGGCAGGCTGGACACCTCTGACAGAGCAGTTGGACAATGGTGTATTAAATAATTAGGAAACACCGACCTTAACAGCCATTTGAACATTAAATTAAATGTTTTGTAAAGTAAATTACCAGAAGGGCAAAGAGTTTACATGTGATTAGATAATTATAATGATGAAAAAGAAAAAAACTCTTGAGTTCAAAAGAAAAGGTTGTTTTGTATGTTTAATCTGAGTTATGATTACTCTAAAATAAAAATGTGCATAATATTGTTATAGCTCCATTTAAAGGAACACAAAAAAGCTTTACCAAAAATCTTACATTTTAATATTCTGACTCTAGTCATATAGGCACTCTCACTGGAATCCAGTTTGCATGGAAGCCAAGGAATCTGTACATTTCAAATTGTCAGAGAAAACACAGTTGAAATATACTATTTGTCCATAAGGACAATGTCCCTGTGAGAAACTGAACCAAGGACCTTTTTTTTTCTGCATGGTCACTTTGCCATTCATTGGCAAAATGTGGTGCCAGGTTGAGTACGGTTTTCTCAAGGCCTCTGGGTAGTACTACATGCACTTCTTCATTCTTGTGTAGCACATTTATTTGAAAGAAATTGCAAAGAATGCAAATAATGTTTAAATAATGTGCATTTTAAGATGCATGTTTTGCCTATATTTTAAATGCAAAAAGTTAGATATGTGGTATTCCAAAATACAACTTACAAAGCCATCCACAACTTTGCCCCAGCTACATCACTAACCTAGTCTCAAAATGCCAACCAAATCGTTCTCTTCATCCCAAGACCTGCTGCTATCACCTCCTCCCATGCTTGCCTCCGGGACTTCTCCCGAGCCTGTCCCATTCTCTGGAACTCCCTACCCAAATTCATCTGTCTCCTAATCTGTCTACTTTTAGGCGATTCCTGAAAGCTCTTCTCTGTCAGGCTAGGTGCAGATAACAAGTAACAGTTCAGGTGTGCTGATTATACAAAGAGTTCAAAGCACATACCATGAGCTGGTCTAAGCAGAGCAGGTCAGCTGGGACTAGTAGTACACCGCTGCAGACGAAGGTAGATGATTGCTGGACCTTGTAGTTCACTGCTGTAGGTGAGGATAGATGATTGCTGGACCTTGTAGTTCACTGCTGTAGATGAGGATAGATGATTGCTGGACCTTGTGGTTCACTGCTGCAGATGAGGGTACTAGTAGAATCAGGCAAAGCGTAGTCTAGGCAAGCTGGGTCATACACAGGTAGATCAGAATCCAAACGGTACAGAATCAGAAGCAAGTACGGAGGGTCAAACAAGCCGGGTCAAACACGAAAGTCACAGAGCAAATATCAGCTGGATCAAACACGAGTGAACTCTAACACGAGCGCTGACTGAATGCTGATACAGGTCATTTAAACGTGAGCAGGCCAATCACTGTTGTTTCCCAGACACAGGCTGTGTCAGGTGAGTTGTGCTGGGTCCTAAAGGGATTCTAGTACTGACAGTACCCCCCCTTTCTCGAGGGGTTGCTCCTGCACCCCCAGGCTTACTTGGATAACGGAGATGGAACTTCTTCTTAAGTCGGTCAGCATGAAGATCACGAGCTGGTACCCAAGATCGATCCTCTGGACCGAACCCTTTCCAATGAACAAGATATTGTAAGGAATTGCGCACTCGTCTGGAATCAAGAATAAATGCCACTTCATATTCTTGACTGTCCAACATATCCACAGGTTCTGGTTCATTTATTAGGAGGCTGGAATGAACAGGTTTCAACAATGAAACATGAAAGACATTTGGAATGCGCATGGATGGGGGAAGTTTTAATCTGTAGGACACAGGATTAACAATCTCCGAGATTTCATAAGGCCCGATGAATTTTGGGCCAAGCTTTTTAGATGGAACATGCAGGGACAGATTCCGAGATGATAACCACACTTTGTCACCAACTTTATATTCTGGAGCCTTTAAGCGCTTCTTGTCAGCAGTTTTCTTAAAAGCCTGCACAGAGCGGGAAATAGCACGATTTACATCGGACCAGATTTTGGAGAAATGTTCAATAGTGGTGTTGGCATCTGGAACATCAGAGGGCGGAAGATCAAAGGAGCACACACGAGGATGCAACCCGTAAACACAAAAGAAAGGAGAGGTCCCTGTAGATGTGCTGGCACAATTATTAAAGGCAAACTCTGCCCATGGAAGGATGTTGACCCACTCCACCTCATCTTTGGCCATCAGACAACGTACCATCTTCTCTAGAGTCTGATTAGTCCTTTCTGTTTGGCCATTAGTCTCAGGATGATATGCTGAAGAATATGATAATTTAATCCCCAGCTGAGAGCAAAGGGCCTTCCAAAACTGGGCTATGAACTGAGAGCCACGGTCAGAGACAATGTTAACTGGTGCCCCATGGAGCCTGAAAATGTGCTTAATGAATAAAGATGCCAGTTCTTTAGCAGATGGAAGCTTCGGAAGCGGAATAAAGTGGGCCATCTTACTGAACCTGTCTACCACCACCCAGATCGTGGAACATCCCTGGGACAGAGGCAAGTCTGTGATAAAGTCCATAGATAAATGGGTCCAGGGACAGGTAGGTATTGGTAGAGGATGAAGGAGAGCGGGGGGCTTAGAGGTACTGCTCTTGCTTCTGGCGCAAACTTCACAGGCCTGGACGAAGGCTAACACATCCTGCCTAAGCGATGGCCACCAGAGGTTGCGAGAGACAATCTCAAAAGTTTGTCTAAACCCTGGATGTGCTGCGGGTTTTGATGCATGTACTTGTTGCAATACCTGCAAACGAAGAGCCAGGGGCACAAAGAGCATACCAGGGGGAGTGGAGGGAGGGGCTTCAGCCTGTGCTGGTAACAAGGCCTCAGAGATGTCAGTCTGGGTAAAAGCCAAAATCCTATCCTCAGAGATAATGGGTTGAGGAGGAAGCGGAGGAGGAGACTCTGATAAAAAACTACGAGACAAGGCATCGGCCTTAATGTTTTTTGGACCTGGTAAATAAGAAATTGTAAAGTCAAATCTGGAGAAGAACAATGACCACCTGGCTTGACGCGAGTTCAGTCTTTTAGCAGAACGGATATATTCAAGGTTTTTGTGGTCAGTCAGAACTATGAATGGATAGCGAGCTCCCTCCAGCCAATGTCTCCACTCCTCTAAAGCTAGCTTTATGGCTAAAAGTTCTCTGTTGCCTATATCGTAATTGCGTTCTGCTGGGGAATATTTACGGGACAAGAAGGCACAAGGGTGGATGGCAGCGCTTACAGGATCTTTTTGTGACAAAAGCGCCCCCACTCCTACTTCAGATGCATCTACCTCTACAATAAAAGGTAGCTCAGGAACAGGATGGCGTAGAATTGGTGCAGAGGTAAAGGCTTTCTTTAACTGGGTGAAGGCTGCCTGGGCTTCAGTAGTCCATTTAAATGTACTAGGAGTCTTCCTGGTGAGAGAGGTGATGGGATGTGCAATGGTGGCAAAGTTCTTAATGAATTTTCGATAGAAATTTGCAAAGCCCAGGAAGCGTTGAACTGCCTTCAGGTCTGAAGGTGGTGCCCAGTCTAGAATGGCTTGAACTTTGGCTGGGTCCATGGTGAGGCCTGTGTCAGAAATTAGGTAGCCCAGGAAAGGTACTTGTTTAACATGGAAAATACATTTTTCAGGCTTTACAAAAAGGGAGTGAGTCTTTAGTCGGGCTAATACCGAGCAGACATGCTTCTGATGTGTTTCAAGATTGGGAGAGTAAATCAAAATATCGTCTAAATAAACAAGCATGAAGCGACCCATCATGTCACGGAAAATGTCATTCATGAAGTTCTGAAAGACGGCTGGTGCATTCCTGAGGCCGAAAGGCATGACAAGACATTCGTAATGACCATCCTTGGTGTTAAAGGCCGTCTTCCATTCATCGCCTGCACGGATTCGCACCAGATTATAGGCTCCCCTTAAATCCAGTTTGGAGAAGATTTTGGCTCCCTGGATTTGAGAGAACAACTCTGTGATGAGAGGGAGAGGATACCGATTGGGAATGGTTATTTTATTTAGACCTCTGTAATCAACACAAAGTCGCAGTCCTCCATCCTTCTTCGGGACAAAGAAGCATCCTGCTCCTGCGGGAGAAGTGGAGGGACGGATGAAACCCTTAGCTAGGTTTTCCTGGATGTATTCTTGCAAAGCAAGATTCTCTGGTTCAGACAGTGGAAAGACTCTCCCTCGAGGAGGTGTAGTGTCAGGCAAGAGGTCAATGGGACAATCATAACTGCGATGAGGAGGTAAAGTGTCAGCAATTCCTTTAGAAAACACATCCCGAAAGTCCTTATAACAAAGTGGAATCTGTTCTATTCCCACTTGAAAGGTATCAAGTCGAACAAGGTGTTGGATGCAGCTCTTTTTACACTGATTGGACCAAGCCAGAATATCTCTTGTTGGCCAGTCAATTACAGGATTGTGCTTCTGAAGCCAAGGAAGGCCTAGGATCAAAGGAGTGGATGGAGAGTCAATGACAAGACAAGAAATCTTCTCCCAATGCAAAGCCCCTACTTGTAACTGGAAAGGGTTGGTGGATTTGAGCACCAGGTCTTGTGAGAGAGGCCGATTATCCACAGAGATCAGGCGGACTGGACAATCTAGAGCATGAGTTTCCAGGGACAAAGAGGTGATCAGAGTTCTATCAATAAAACTCTCTTAAAGCTGCTCCAGAATCCACCAAGGCCAGCAGTTCATGAGCCCCTGTCCCAAAGTGAATGACAGCGGGTAAAAGTATGCGATTATCCCCCTGGGGAGATGAGAGTAGACCTAAGGTGACCTCCCCGCAATCACCTAGGTCCTGGCGTTTCCCGGACGTGTAGGGCACGAACGGAGCATATGACCCTTGAGGCCACAGTATAAGCAGAGTCCCATATTACGCCTGCGTTTGTGTTCCTGGGCAGATAACCGGGTGGAGCCTAACTGCATAGGTTCTTCCTCAGATTTGGCACTGGAGATGGAATAATCAGGTGGTAAGGAAGGTATACAGTTTGCCACAGCCATTGTTTGTTCTCGCCTCCTCTCTCGCTGGCGGCGGTCAATTCTAATAGCTAGACACATAGCCTCCTCCAGTGAGGCTGGGTAGGAGAAGTTGACCAGAGCGTCTTTAATCGCATCTGAAAGGCCAATTCTAAACTGGCTGCGGAGAGCTGCATCATTCCAGCCAGATTCCGGGGCCCACCTGCGAAACTCTGAGCAATACATTTCAGCTGTGGTAGTTCCTTGTTTTAAGTTACGCAGGGTCGATTCTGCAGTAGCAGCATGATCTGGATCATCATATAGCAACCCAAGGGCTTCAAAGAAGGCATCTACTGTTAGTAAGGCTGGATGGTTAGGTTCCAGGTTAAAGGCCCAAGCCTGGGGGTCACCCTGTAGCAGAGAGATAATGATTTGATAATGATTTTACAGTCATTATTTAAAGATTTGTATATTTTGATTATTTCCTTTTCCGTCTCTTGTCCACGGAGAATAAAGTTGTTTGTAGGCATTCTTCGTCATTGGGTTCCTCCAGCCCCCTTATTAACCTTGTTGCCCTTCTTTGGACTCTCTCCAGCCCAAGAATATCCTTCCTGTGGATCAGTGACCAAAACTGGTCAACATACTCAAGATGTGGCCGAACCGGAGTTTTGTAAAAATTGTAGAATTAAAGTTTTATCTCTTGAGTAAATACCCTTTTAAAATAAATAGTAATAGTTAAAATGAGCCCACAGACATCTCAGACAGTCCTTCCCATTTGGGGAATGCCCAAGTCACCCGATTGGAAGTCTGAGCTTAATAATCATAATTAAACACATCTCACTGTTGTCTGACTATACAAGATCAATTGAGCAGGAAATGAGTTAATAAGTTCAGACGTCTAAAAAAAAAAAATCCCCTTCGCAAAGTGTATGGCAGGTTGTCCAGCCATGCATTTCCTTCACTAGCAATTTACAGGGATAAACAGATTTTTTTTTACAGCTTTACACAGTATGTGCTAGACTAAATGACCGACAATAGTGCAAGTTCTGACATTCCTGCAAAACAAATGATGGACAATTAAAGTCATAGTTAAGGAGCTTGCTGACCCATTAAATTACACTGCATCATACCAAACCCCAGAGCCAGAAGTCCCTAATCAAACATCTTGGTCTTCACCATTTTGATTAAATGGATTAACCTTTTATTTATCAGGCTGTCAGTCAATATATGCAAATTTCCCTTCGGACCTACTTGTTCTAAGCAAGACGCTGCTCAGCAAAATGTCACTGCATTTATATTTATCAGCGGGTACAAATTCCATATATATAAATAAATATATATCATTTATTATTTTATTTTTTTTACAGTATAAATCTACGCCTACATAGTACAAGCCACAAAGCCTCATTTGTTCTTTAAAGAAGGACACATGGTGACACTGTGAGAAACCAAAATAATCCCTCAGTGAGAAGCCAGCGTTGTTCCATTAGAAACATATGGTGATGTTGGGCTGTATTTTTTTTTTTTTTTAAGAGCTGCTTTAGAAAAAAATGTAATAAATAAAAAAATTCTAAAAAGTTACTTGAGGAATGTATGCAAGTGCCATGTGGGAGAACTGAAAAAGAAAAAAACAAAAACAAAAAAAACAAGCGACTGAAAAAATAAATTAAAAAAAGAGAATATAAAAATAAAAAACAACAAAAGAAATAGCAATGTTAAGCATTAATACACACATGAATAATAATTAAAAAGAAAATAAAATAAAAATATGCTCAAAGTGAATGGCACAAGTGTATCTCTGGAAAGTGACTTTGGGATTTTTCTTTGATTGCTGTTTCTTTGTCTTGTCTGCTGCTTTGTATATAAACTATTTGTCATTCACGGGGAATACATCTATCTTGTAAATATCACAATCATCTCATACATGTTGGCTCTATTTTTATTTATTTTTTTATTTGTCAGGCTGTGCTTGTGGCTCTCTCATCAGACAGGCTGACCTTCACAAGAATGCTAGATTGGAATTATAACTATTTAGCCGGAAAAAAAAAAAAAAAAAAAACCTCCTGATTTTTTTTATTATTATTTATTTTATTATTATTTCTTTGGTAAAATCCAGTTCATCTCCAACATGGTGAATTGTCCCCGACAGCAAGGTCATTTCTATACATTGAGCTGTATGGTCCTCTGGGAGAAATACTGAATGAATTGTTCTTGTTTCATCTTAGACATTTCTGAGTATCTCTGAAGCGTTTTGCTCATACTTGGTGCCTTGGAAAAAAGGAAATTGTGTTTTTATGTATGCAGCAGATATATAAAATGAGGACTTATTACATGACCTTTTTTTTTGTTTTTATTTATTTTTTTTATTTTATTTTTTTTAGGAAAGGTTTTGCTTTAATTTATTGTTTGCTTTTAAATTAAAATTGTTCAAATTGTTTTCATCCTCATTTTGATCATCTACTTTGTAATGGGATTGTTCTAGCCTACAGTCCAACACACACTTTAAAAATGAAGAAAGGAACCCACGTCTTAAATTCTTAGCCATCTTGGTTCAACCACTTGGTAGAACAGTGGACTTCCTTCCAAGGCTTTACTGATGAGAATCTTTTTAATCATATTTGTTTAATCTCTCGCTATTTTTTTTGTATGTTGGATATATTGGAGAAGAGTTAGAACATCAGCCATTGGTCAAGTATTTTTGCTATTTAAAGTTTAACTAAACCCAAGACCCGGTGTTTACTATATCTGGTCTCCCACAATACACAGAACATGGAAATGCAATTATTTTAGTAAATATCAACTGCTAAATACAGTTTCCCATCAGCAGTATATAGTAGTCTTGTAACTTCTAATCAGTGTCTGGTTAAAGCCTGTGGGAGGGATTTTCGTTTCCTATGAAGCTTCAAGACCCCTCACCCTCTATCCGGACAGTGTTGATTGGCCCTGTGCTGATCGCACAAGAAAAAAATAAATGCCTCCCTAGTAATACACACCAAACTGAGCATGTGCAGACTGACTCCATGGACTCTGTGAATATCAGGTTATTTTTTGGAGTCAGTGGAAGAAGGGAAGGATCTGTGCATACAGGATTGAACAGCCTTTATTACACAATGTGGAGGTTTTACGCCTTAGGTTGCACAGTGAGTATAACAAGCATGCTTTACTGCATATACAGACTGATTTTACTGTTGTAGGTTTGGTAACACTTTAAAGCAGGAGTCCCACAAATTTTTTTTTTAAAGTCAACAGCTACAATTACTGTATAAGGACACTTACCTGTCTCAGGGTCCAGCGATGTCGGCACCCAAGGTCGAACAGTCCCTCGGTCCTCGGGTGCTGCCGCCGCCATTTTTGGTAAGGGAATCAGGAAATTAAGCCTTGCGGCTTCACTTCCCGGTTCCCTACTGCGCATGCGTGAGTCGTGCAGCGCAATCCAAATTTGAATAATCCCTACTGTCTCTGGGACCCGTGTGTGTCCCAGCAGACAGCGTGGGGGGACGGGAAGAGGCGTAGACTCCCGTGGGAGTCTATGCCCAGAAGCGGGTCCAAATACCTGTCTTAGACAGGTATCTGCACCCCCCTCCCCCCGAAAGGTGCCAAATGTGACACCAGATGGGGGGAAGGTTCCAAAAAGTGGAGGTTCAATTTTTGTGTGAACTTCCGCTTTAAGGAATGCCAATTGGATGGGATTTTTAGGTGCTATATAAACAATAATGTTTTATTTGTACAAAAGTTAAGATCCATAAACATATATATATATATATATATATATATATATATATATATATATATATATGTATATATATATATATATATGTATACAGAATTTAAACAGTGTCTTGTTACATTGCATTTCGTTCCAGACGCACTAATCTCTTCTACATGTTTTGCCAAAATGGCATCTTCAGGAAGTATTTAAAGCAGAGTTCCATACATTGTTTAGTTTATTAAAAGTCAGCAGCTACAAAAAGTGGAGCTGCTGACTTTTAATAAACAGGCACTCACCTGTCCCAAAGTCCAATGCTGTGACCGCCCAAAGCCTCGCTCCTCGCCCCCTCCTCTCCGCTGCCGCTGTCATAGCCATTGTGGGCACCTGGCCGTGACAGCTTTTGGCTTTACGGCCGGTCACGCTTGCATGAGTCACGCTGCACTCTGCTAGTGGCCAGGCAATCTTCTGGGACCTGTCACGTGTCCCAAAAGATTGCTGGCAGGGAGTTGCCCACATAGAGGGAGAGGAGGAGTCGCCTAGGCGGCCAATAGCAGGAAGAAGGAAGTGGGACAGGAATTCCCACTCTAAACTAAATATCACCCCCCCTCCCCCAAAAAAATTACATTCCAAATGTGGCATGGCAGGGGGTGAGGAGTGCTTAAAGCAGAAGTTCCACTTTTGGGTGGTACTCCACTTTAAGTGAATACAACATAACAAGGCTCCCAAAGGTGCAGTTGGAATCATGAGCCAGAGATGGAGGGGAGGACATCCCAGAGAATTAAGGAACACAGTGGACCATCCAAGGGTCCAAACGTAAGACCCCAATCCCCCCCCCCCCACACACACACACACAAACACAGCCACGCTTTGGGTTAATCTCAGTCAGAGTTTTCCAAGAACTGCATATGTGTTAAAATTTACATAACTTTTCAGCTACTACCTCAAAGCTGAACTCGGGGATAAGCAAATATTGTCTAAATACAAAAATCATGTGTATTCTTTCTTGAATCATGAAATTGGGGGCGGAGACACATCCCCAAACTGGTCTCTGAAAAACAGGAGAATGGACTATCTCTGTACCGATAAGACAGCATACACATTTCAATAAAAAAAAGCATAATTGTATTATACATACATTTAAAAAGCAAGATATCTGAACATACAGGATATCATGTGTAATGTTCATATAATAAAAAATACAAAAGTGACTATATGGATGAATCACTAATACTTAATGTACTCCCAAATTTGTGGCGATAGAAGGTATAGTAGAGCCTCACGGGACATGTGGTCCTCTACATGTTTCGCAGGAATTTTAACCGCTTCATCAGGAGGATATCTAAAATAGAATAACATATTATACATAGGGGTCAAAAATACAAAAAACAAGGATACTTAGTGATAAATACAATTACAGTTCATTATGGGGAAAGGGAAGATGGATGTTTTGTTGCTTACCCACAGGCCAGTATCCTTGTTTTTTGTATTTTTGACCCTTATGCATAATGTGTTATTCTATTTTAGATATCCTCCTGATGAATCGGTAATATTTCTGTGAAACATATAGAGGACCATATGTCCTGTGAAAACCATTTATCATTTTCCTTCCAGGTCACAATTATGTGCAACTTTGTGTTGGTCTATCGCATAAAATCCCAATAAAGTGCATTTACGTTTTTGCTTGTAACATGACAAAATGTGGAAAATGTCAAGGGGTATGAATACTTTTTCAAGGCACTGTATAACATTCCTATAGATTAATTAATAGCACTAATTGGACTATGTTCACCAAAGAAATGTAGCAGTTTTTTTTTTTTTTTTTTTTTTATATATGGTCTTTTTGTGTTTATTTAACCACTTCCCGACCAGCGCACGACGATGTACGTCGACAGAATGGCACGGGCAGGCATATTGGCGTACATGTACGTCCAATATTCGTTGCCGCCGTGCCATCGGGAGCGCGCCGCCGGCGGCGCGCTCCCGCGCTGGTCGGGACCCCCGTGAGTCCGGTCGCGGGACCCGCGGACTCGATCGCCGCGGGCATTCCCGCGATCGTCTCACGGAGCGGCCGAATGGAGGAAATGCTGTATAAACAACATTTTCCCATTCTGCCTAGCAACTAGTGACGCTGATCTCTGCTCCATGTGATTGGAGCAGAGATCAGTGTACACTAAATGACAGCCCAACCCCCCCACAGTTAGTAACACACCCCTAGGAACACTTAACCCCTACACTGCCACCCACTGGTTAACCCTTTCACTGCCAGTGTCATTTACACAGGAATCACTGCATTTATATAGCAGTGATTACTGTATAAATGACAATGGTCCCAAAAATGTGTCAAAAATGTCCGATGGGTCCCCCACAATGTCGCAGTCACAATAAAAATCGCAGATCGCCGCCGTTACTAGTAAAAAAAAAAATAATAAAAAATTATTAATAAAAATGCTATAAAACTATCCCTATTTTGTAAACGCTATAACTTTTGCGCAAACCAATCAATAATCGCTTATTGCGATTTTTTTTACCAAAAATATGTAGAAGAATACGTATCGGCCTAAACTGAGGGAAAAAAAATGTTTTTTTATATATTTTTGGGGGATATTTATTATTACAAAAAGTAAAAAATAATGCGTTTTTTTCAAAATTATCGCTCTATTTTTGTTTATAGCGCAAAAAATAAAAACCGCAGGGGTGATCAAATACCACCAAAAGAAAGCTCTATTTGTGGGAAAAAAAGGACGTTAATTTTGTTTGGGAGCCACGTCGCACGACCGCGCAATTGTCAGTTAAAGCGACGCAGTGCCGAATCGCAAAAAGTGGTCTGGTCTTTGACCAGCAAATTGGTCCGGTCTGAAAGTGGTTAAACAGTGGTGATTAAATACCACCAAAAGAAAGCTCTATTTGTGTGAAAAAAAAAGATAACATTATCTTATCGGTGTTGTATGACCGCGCAATTGTCTTTCAAAGGGTAACAGCGCTGAAAGCTGAAAATTGGCCTGGGTGGGAAGGGGGTAAAAGTTCCCGATATTGAAGTGGTTAAAAAGGATATTGTCCTTCTTTTCAAAGACCCCCAAAATCAAACCCAACTTTTTCAAAACACAAATTCTACAACAGAGTGCAAAGCATAAGAACCGGAAAAACATCTTGTAATAAGCCTTAAACTATGCGTTCATGTATATTGATGAAATGATTCATAACAGAATTGCACAAGGAACAAATTCAGCCGAAATACAAAAGAACTTCATAAATAAATCCTCTAAGCAAAGACTGATATTTGGAGAACCCATGAGACTAATCAGACAATTAAAACGCATGGCTAAATACAATAAAGTGCAGGAAGTAAGCAAAGCATCAACTGCTCCCACGCAGGCACAGCAAGATGTAGGCAAAGAAAAAGCTGTTTAAAACACATGCACCAGATGTGGGGAATCACATAAATGGCACATTTGTCCTGTAAGAGATAACATGTAGAAAAAAAAGGAGCTCCTGAAAGGATGAAATGATGAGGCGTTTAGATGTATAGAATTATCTTTTTATTATAAGTTGAGCCAATGCATTTCAGGGGTAGCATAATCCCTACCCCCCCCCCCCCCCCCCCTTTTCAGGGCTTGAATGTGTTGGAGAGGAATTGTTTGTGCACTGCAGAGTGATTTACTACATGTCTACAATGTCTTGCAAAAGTATTCACCCCCTTGGCTTTTTACCTATTTTGTTACATTACAGCCTTTAGTTCAGGGGTGCCCAACCTTTTGAAGAGTGAGGGCCACCTATGCGACTTGGTAACCGACCGCGGCCCACAATGAGCGGAGCGGGTGCATGGCAGCCCACTCTACTCTATAGAGCCCACTCTACTTTTTTTTTTTCCTTTTGCAGATCGAATTGGAGATTTGTAAAAAAATTTTACATATTCTACTCCTTAGAGGTGAACGGAGGGTCCAATTGAGTCGGACTGACCGTGTGAAAGGGGCCTATGGCTCAGTGCAGGTAACTCACAGGTGCACTGCTCTGCGGATCAGTTTGAAAGCAGCCCAGTAACCACTGTAGAACAGATATGCCTATATATATATATATGATTTTAGTAATAAACTTACTATTAATAACAGTATTTTATTCCATCACAGAGCAGGAGGTCGTGGACCACATCAGAGGGCTCCATGGGCCACGTGTGGCCCCCGGGCCACTGGTTGGGCACCCCTGCTTTAGTTCAATGGTTTTTTTTTTTATCTGAATTATATGTGATGGATCAGAACACAATTGTCCAAGTCAGTGAATTAAAATTTGAAAAATATATACATAAAACCATTTTTCAGAAATTAAAAACTGATAATTGGCATGTGAGTATGTATTCATCCCCTTTGTTATGAAGTCCATAAAAAGCTCTGGTCCAATTACTTTCAGAAGTCACATAATTAGTAAAATAATGTCCACCAGTGTGCGATCTAAGTGTCACATGATCTGCCATTACATATACACTTTTTTGAAAGGCCCCAGAGGCTGCAACACCTAAGCAAGAGGCACCACTAACCAAACACTGCCATGAAGACCAAGGAACTCTCCAAACAAGTAAGGGACAATGTTGTTGAGAAGTACAAGTCAGGGTTAGGTTATAAAAAAATATCCAAATCTTTGATGATCCCTAGGAGCACCATCAAATCTATCATAACCAAATGGAAAGAACATGGCACAACAGCAAACCTGCCAAGAGACGGCCGCACACAAAAACTCACGGACCGGGGCAAGGAGGGCATTGATCAGAGAGACGGCACAGAGACCTAAGGTAGCCCCGGAGGAACTGCAGAGTTCCACAGCAGAGACTGGAGTATCTGTACATAGGATGACAATAAGTCGTACTCTCCATAGAGTTGGGGTTTATGGCAGAGTGGCCAGAAGAAAGCCATTACTTTCAGCAAAAAAACAAAATGGCATGTTTTGAGTTTGGGAAAAGGCATGTGGGAGACTCCCAAAATGTATGGAGGAAGGTGCTCTGGTCTGATGAGACTAAAACTGAAATTTTTGGCCATCAAAGAAAAGCTATGTCTGGTGCAAAACCAATACATAACATCACCCAAAGAATACCATCCCCACTGTGAAACATGGTGGTGGCAGCACCATGCTGTGAGGATGTTTTTCAGCAGTTGGGACTGGGAAACTGGTCAGAGTTGAGGGAAAGATGGATGGTGCTACGTACAGGGATATTCTTGAGTAAAACCTGTACCACTGTGTGTGAGGACAATGACCCCAAACACACTGCTAAAGCAACACTTCAGTGGTTTAAGGGGAAACATGTAAATGTGTTGGAATGGCCTAGTCAAAGCCCAGACCTCAATCCAATAGAAAATCTGTGGTCAGACTTAAAGATTTCTGTTCACATACGCAAACCATCCAACTTGGAGCTGGAGCAGTTTTGCAAGGAGGAATGGGCAAAAATCCCAGTGGTAAGATGTGACAAGCTCATAGAAACATATCCAAAGTGACTTGGAGCTGTGATAGCCACAAAAGGTGTCTCTACAACGTATTGACTTTAGGGGGGTGAATAGTTATGCACAATTACTTTTTATGTTATTTTGTCCTATTTGTTGTTTGCTTCACAATAAAAAAAATATATCTTCAAAGTTGTGGGCATGTTCTGTAAATTAAATGATGCAAATCCTCAAACAATCCATGTTAATTCCAGGTTGTGAGGCAACAAAACATGAAAAATGCCAAGGGGGGGGGGGGGGGGGGATACTTTGGCAAGGCACTGTACATACCTATTATTGATGTTGTAAATTAGTAAGATAATATTGACAAAAGTGCAAAAAAAAAAATAAAAAAAAAAAAAAGAATCCTGGCTTTAAATAATTAAAATACACTTGCCCTCATGTTGTAAAGCGCTGTATAAATAATAATATAATTAAATATATTTAATTCATAAATATGCTAAAATTTAATTTTCTTAGCTATCTCAAGTGACAAAGTACAATTTAATTACATATTCATGTACAATAACCAGTAGACAAATATTTAAAGTGATACTAAACACACACAGTTTTTTTTTAGTTACAAGACCAAGAGATTCAGAGCAATTGCAACAGCCAACGGGGCACAACCCAGAGAAATGTAATAAAAACACGTAATACAATACCAAATAGGGAAGGAGGGGACAGAAAGGCTGTGGGGGGAGAGAGGAAGGAGGAACAAAACACACACACACTGCTCCATTTACATTGTCCCTTCTATTTCTGTATGTGAATGATGGCACTGTAATTATTTTATTAAGAAAAAAAAAAAAACCATTATCTTAGAATTTTTTTCCTAATCAAAATACAGCTGTCACATAACTCCAGCAGTTTTGGCCCTCTGTTCTATGCTGCTGTGTCTCCAGATCTGCATGTATGCCCCAGTAAGGTAGGATGGGACAATGTGCAATGTGCAGGGGTCCCGAGCTGGGGGGGCAATGTGTAATGTGCAGGGTCCCGAGCTTGGGGGGAATGTGTAATGTGCAGGGGTCCTGAGCTTGGGGGGCAATGTGTAATGTGCAGGGTCCCGAGCTGGGGGTGGCAATGTGCAATGTGCAGGGGTCCTGAGCTGGGGGGGGGCAATGTGTAATGTGCAGGGTCCCGATCTGGGGGGGCAATGTGCAATGTGCAGGGGTCCCGAGCTGGGGGGGGGGGAATGTGTAATGTGCAGGGGTCCTGAGCTGGGGAGCAATGTGCAATGTGCAGGGTCCTGAGCTGGGGAGCAATGTGCAATGTACAGGGGTCCTGAGCTGGGGAGAAATGAGTAATGTGCAGGGGTCCTGAGCTGGGGGGGGGCAATGTGCAGGGGTCCCGAGCTGGGGGGACAATGTGTAATGTGCAGGGTCCCGAGCTGGGGGGGGCAATGTGCAATGTGCAGGGGTCCCGAGCTGGGGGGGCAATGTGTAATGTGCAGGGTCCCAAGCTGGGGGGGAATGTGTAATAAGCAGGGGTCCTGAGCTGGGGGGCAATGTGCAGGGGTCCTGAGCTTGGGGGGCAATGTGTAATGTGCAGGGTCCCGAGCTGGGGGTGGCAATGTGCAATGTGCAGGGGTCCTGAGCTGGGGGGGCAATGTGTAATGTGCAGGGTCCCGATCTGGGGGGGGGGCAATGTGCAATGTGCAGGGGTCCCGAGCTGGGGGGGATGTGTAATGTGCAGGGGTCCTGAGCTGGGGAGCAATGTGCAATGTGCAGGGGTCCTGAGCTGGGGAGCAATGAGTAATGTGCAGGGGTCCTGAGCTGGGGAGCAATGTGCAATGTGCAGGGGTCCTGAGTTTGGGGGCAATGTGCAATGTGCAGGGGTCCTGAGCTGGGGAGCAATGTGTAATGTGCAGGGGTCCTGAGCTGGGTAGCAATGTGCAGGGGTCCTGAGCTGGGGAGGAATTTGTAATGTGAAGGGTACCGAGCTGGGGGGGCAATGTGTAATGTGCAGGGGTCCTGAGCTGGGGGGGCAATGTGTAATGTGCAGGGGTCCTGAGCTGGGGAAGCACTGTGTAATGTGCAGGGGTCCTGAGCTGGGGGAGCAATGTGCAGGGGTCCTGAGCTGGGGGGGCAATGTGCAGGGGTCCTGAGCTGGGGAGCAATTTGTAATGTGAAGGGTCCTGAGCTGGGGAGCAATGTGCAATGTGCAGGGGTCCTGAGCTGGGGGGCAATGTGCAATGTGCAGGAGTCCTGAGCTGGGGAGCAATTTGTAATGTGAAGGGTCCCGAGATGGGGGGCAATGTGTAATGTGCAGGGGTCTCCAGCTGGGGGGACAATGTGTAATGTACAGGGGACCAGAGCTGTGGGGATGTGTAATATGCAGGGGTCCAGAGCTGGGGGGATATGTAATGTACAGAGGTCCAGAGCTGTGGGGATGTCTAATATGCAGGGGTCCAGATCTGGGGGCATATGTAATGTACAGAGGTCCAGAGCTGGGGGGAGATGTGTAATATGCAGGGGTCAAGAGCTGGGGGTGATGTGTAATGTGCAGGGGTCCAGAGGTGGGGTAGGGCTGTGTCAATAGGTGCAGTTGTGGAGAGGGGGTACACAGTAGCGACAAAGATAAATTGGGGGGTGCAGAGGTATGCAGGGAGCACAGTGGGGTGTTTTTACATTTTAAAGTTGGGGGGGATGCCAGAAATAGGATCCGCCCCGGGTACCAAATGCTCTTTGTACATCCCTGTGTGTGCTGGTTTCTTTCGGTGTCAGGAAAACCTACCAGAAGTGACTCATGCTAATAGAAGAGGAACGAAGCAGAAGACAGAAATGACACTTAGTGCTCCGGATTGAAACAAGTATACACTATAGAGGAATATGCTTTGTTTGTATTTCACATCTGAGGTTCACACTTTAATGTGCAACATACATGGGCTTCTATTAACTTCTTAAAGTGTATGTACATCCTAACAATGAACTCCTCTTATTTGCTCCCTTCTAGTCTCTTCTATATGCAGTCAGGGGCGGACTGACCAGTCGGTCACTCGGGCGCCGCCCGAGGGCCCGCAGACATTAGGGGCCCGGACTCGGCCATATGAGAGGCCACTTGCAGCGGCTGAATTACATGCAGCGATGTAGATGCTAACTGTGCGCTGATCCCCGCCGGCCCCTCCTTCCCCCGTCCATCCCAGGCCAGGTGCTTGTACTGTATGCATCGTGACATCACCTGACCTGGGACCGACGAAAAGAGTGGAGGGGCCGGCGGGGAGCAGCGTGCTGTTAGAAGTTTCTCAGGCTCAGCATCCAGTGACTCGGTGAGTGAAGCCGAGACACCAGGGGGCCGCCACACGTGATGGGGGGGGTACAGACAGATGCATGGGCCCCGGGTCCCTCCATCCCACAGAGTCCTCCTGGCTGTGTGCATGTCCTGTGTGCATGTCCTGTGTGCATGTCCCCCTGTGCTGTGTGCATGTCCCCCTGTGCTGTGTGCATGTCCCCCTGTGCTGTGTGCATGTCCTGTGTGCATGTCCCCCTGTGCTGTGTGCATGTACCCCTGTGCTGTGTGCATGTCCTGTGTGCATGTCCCCCTGTGCTGTGTGCATGTCCCCTTGTGCTGTGTGCATGTCCTGTGTGTATGTCCCCCTGTGCTGTGTGCATGTCCCCCTGTGCTGTGTGCATTTCCCCCTGTGTGCATGTCCTGTGTGCATGTCCCCCTATGTGCATGTCCACCTGTGCTGTGTGCATGTCCCCCTGTGTGCATGTCCCCCTGTGTGCTGTGTAAGTGTGTGTCCTGTGTGCATGTCCTCCCGTGTGCGTGTCCTCCTGTGTGCATGTCCCCCTGTGTGCATGTCTTCCTGTGTGCATGTCCTGTGCTGTGTGCGATTCCCCCTGTGTGCTGTGTAAGTGTCCTGTGTGCATGTCCTGTGCTGTGTAAGTGTGTGTCCTGTGTGCATGTCCCCCTGTGCTGTATGCATGTCCCCCTGTGCTGTGTGCAAGTCCTCCTGTGTGCGTGTCCTCCTGTGCTGTGTGCATGTCCCCCTGTGTGCTGTGTAAGTGTGTGTCCTGTGTGCATGTCCTCCCGTGTGCGTGTCCTCCTGTGTGCATGTCCCCCTGTGTGCATGTCCTCCTGTGTGCATGTCCTGTGCTGTGTGCGATTCCCCCTGTGTGCTGTGTAAGTGTCCTGTGTGCATGTCCTGTGCTGTGTAAGTGTGTGTCCTGTGTGCATGTCCCCCTGTGTGCGTGTCCCTCCTGTGTGCGTGTCCCTCCTGTGTGCGTGTCCGTCTGTGCTGTGTGAGTGTCCCCCTGTGTGCATGTCCCCCTGTGCTGTGTGCACGTCCTCCTGTGTACATGTCCCCCTGTGCTGTGTAAGTGTCCTGTGTGCATGTCCCCGTGTGCTGTGTAAGTGTCTGTGTGCATGTCCCCCTGTGCTGTGTGCATGTACCCCTGTGCTGTGTGCATGTCCTGTGTGCATGTCCCCCTGTGCTGTGTGCATGTCCCCCTGTGCTGTGTGCATGTCCCCCTGTGCATGTCCCCCTGTGCTGTGTGCATGTCCTGTGTGCATGTCCCCCTGTGCTGTGTGCATGTACCCCTGTGCTGTGTGCATGTCCTGTGTGCATGTCCCCCTGTGCTGTGTGCATGTCCCCTTGTGCTGTGTGCATGTCCTGTGTGCATGTCCCCCTGTGCTGTGTGCATGTCCCCCTGTGCTGTGTGCATGTCCCCCTGTGCTGTGTGCATGTCCTGTGTGCATGTCCCCCTATGTGCATGTCCACCTGTGCTGTGTGCATGTCCCCCTGTGTGCTGTGTAAGTGTGTGTCCTGTGTGCATGTCCTCCCGTGTGCCTGTCCTCCTGTGTGCATGTCCCCCTGTGTGCATGTCTTCCTGTGTGCATGTCCTGTGCTGTGTGCGATTCCCCCTGTGTGCTGTGTAAGTGTCCTGTGTGCATGTCCTGTGCTGTGTAAGTGTGTGTCCTGTGTGCATGTCCCCCTGTGCTGTATGCATGTCCCCCTGTGCTGTGTGCAAGTCCTCCTGTGTGCGTGTCCTCCTGTGCTGTGTGCATGTCCCCCTGTGTGCTGTGTAAGTGTCCTGTGTGCATGTCCTGTGCTGTGTAAGTGTGTGTCCTGTGTGCATGTCCCCCTGTGTGCGTGTCCCTCCTGTGTGCGTGTCCCTCCTGTGTGCGTGTCCCTCCTGTGTGCGTGTCCGTCTGTGCTGTGTGAGTGTCCCCCTGTGTGCATGTCCCCCTGTGCTGTGTGCATGTGTCCCCCTGTGTGCATGTCCCCCTGTGCTGTGTGCACGTCCTCCTGTGTACATGTCCCCCTGTGCTGTGTAAGTGTCCTGTGTGCATGTCCCCCTGTGCTGTGTAAGTGTCCTGTGTGCATGTCTCCCTGTGCTGTGTGCATGTACCCCTGTGCTGTGTGCATGTCCTGTGTGCATGTCCCCCTGTGCTGTGTGCATGTCCCCCTGTGCTGTGTGCATGTCCCCCTGTGCTGTGTGCATGTCCCCCTGTGCATGTCCCCCTGTGCTGTGTGCATGTCCCCCTGTGCTGTGTGCATGTCCTGTGTGCATGTCCCCTATGTGCATGTCCACCTGTGCTGTGTGCATGTCCCCCTGTGTGCATGTCCCCCTGTGTGCTGTGTAAGTGTGTGTCCTGTGTGCATGTCCCCCTGTGTGCAGGTCCTCCCGTGTGCGTGTCCTCCTGTGTGCATGTCCCCCTGTGTGCATGTCCTCCTGTGTGCATGTCCTGTGCTGTGTGCGATTCCCCCTGTGTGCTGTGTAAGTGTCCTGTGTGCATGTCCTGTGCTGTGTAAGTGTGTGTCCTGTGTGCATGTCCCCCTGTGCTGTGTGCAAGTCCTCCTGTGTGCGTGTCCTCCTGTGCTGTGTGCATGTCCCCCTGTGTGCTGTGTAAGTGTCCTGTGTGCATGTCCTGTGCTGTGTAAGTATGTGTCCTGTGTGCATGTCCCCCTGTGTGCGTGTCCCTCCTGTGTGCGTGTCCCTCCTGTGTGCGTGTCCGTCTGTGCTGTGTGAGTGTCCCCCTGTGTGCATGTCCCCCTGTGCTGTGTGCATGTGTCCCCCTGTGTGCATGTCCCCCTGTGCTGTGTGCACGTCCTCCTGTGTACATGTCTCCCTGTGCTGTGTAAGTGTCCTGTGTGCATGTCCCCCTGTGCTGTGTAAGTGTCCTGTGTGCATGTCCTCCTGTGCTGTGTGCGTGTCCTCCCGTGTGCATGTCCTGTGCTGTGTGCGATTCCCCCTGTGTGCTGTGTAAGTGTCCTGTGTGCATGTCCTGTGCTGTGTGCATGTCCCCCTGTGCTGTGTGCATGTCCTCCTGTGTGCGTGTCCTCCTGTGCTGTGTGCATGTCCCCCTGTGTGCTGTGTAAGTGTCCTGTGTGCATGTTCTGTGCTGTGTAAGTGTGTGTCCTGTGTGCATGTCCCCCTGTGTGCGTGTCCCCCTGTGTGCGTGTCCTCCTGTGTGCATGTCCTCCTGTGTGCATGTCCTCCTGTGCTGTGTGTGTGTCCTCCTGTGTGCATGTCCCTCCTGTGTGCGTGTCCGTCTGTGCTGTGTGAGTGTCCCCCTGTGTGCATGTCCCCCTGTGCTGTGTGCGTGTCCCCGTGTGCATGTCTCCCTGTGCTGTGTGCATGTGTCCCCCTGTGTGCATGTCCCTCCTGTGTGCATGTCCCCCTGTGCTGTGTGCACGTCCTCCTGTATACATGTCCCCCTGTGCTGTGTAAGTGTCCTGTGTGCATGTCCCCCTGTGCTGTGTAAGTGTCCTGTGTGCATGTCCCCCTGTGCTGTGTAAGTGTCCTGTGTGCATGTCCTCCTGTGCTGTGTGAATGTCCCCCTGTGCTGTGTGCATGTCCCCCTGTGCTGTGTGCATGTCCCCCTGTGCTGTGTGCATGTCCTCCTGTGCTGTGTGCATGTCCTCCTGTGCTGTGTGCATGTCCCCCTGTGCTGTGTGCATGTCCCCCTATGTGCATGTCCCCCTGTGCTGTGTGCATGTCCCCCTGTGTGCATGTCCCCATGTGTGCTGTGTGCATGTCCTGTGTGCATGTCCCTCTGTGTGCATGTCCTCCTGTGCTGTGTAAGTGTGTGTCCTGTGTGCGTGTCCCCCTGTGTGCGTGTCCCCCTGTGTGCGTGTCCCCCTGTGTGCATGTCCTCCTGTCTGCATGTCCTCCTGTCTGCATGTCCTCCTGTGCTGTGTGCGTGTCCTCCTGTGTGCGTGTCCGCCTGTGCTGTGTGAGTGTCCCTGTGTGCGTGTCCCCGTGTGCATGTCCCCCTGTGCTGTGTGCATGTGTCCCCCTGTGTGCATGCCCCTCCTGTGTGCATGTCCCCCTGTGCTGTGTGCATGTCCCCCTGTGTGCGTGTCCTCCCGTGTGCATGTCCCCCTGTGTGCATGTCCTCCTGTGTGCGATTCCCCCTGTGTGCTGTGTAAGTGTCCTGTGTGCATGTCCTGTGCTGTGTAAGTGTGTGTCCTGTGTGTGTGTCCTCCTGTGTGCGTGTCCCCCTGTGCTGTGTGCATGTCCCCCTGTGTGCTGTGTAAGTGTCCTGTGTGCATGTCCTGTGCTGTGTAAGTGTGTGTCCTGTGTGCATGTCCCCCTGTGTGCGTGTCCTGTGTGCATGTCCTCCTGTGCTGTGTGCATGTCCTCCTGTATGCGTGTCCCTCCTGTGTGCGTGTCCGTCTGTGCTGTGTGAGTGTCCCCCTGTGTGCATGTCCCCCTGTGCTGTGTGCGTGTCCCCCTGTGCTGTGTGCATGTGTCCCCCTGTGTGCATGTCCCTCCTGTGTGCATATCCCCCTGTGCTGTGTGCACGTCCTCCTGTGTACATGTCCCCCTGTGCTGTGTAAGTGTCCTGTGTGCGTGTCCCCCTGTGTGCATGTCCCCCTGTGCTGTGTAAGTGTCCTGTGTGCATGTCCTCCTGTGCTGTGTGTGTCCCCCTGTGTGCATGTCCCCCTGTGCTGTGTGCATGTCCCCCTGTGCTGTGTGCATGTCCTGTGTGCATGTCCCCCTGTGCTGTGTGCATGTGTCCCCCTGTGTGCATGTCCCTCCTGTGTGCATGTCCCCCTGTGCTGTGTGCATGTGTCCCCCTGTGTGCATGTCCCTCCTGTGTGCATGTCCCCCTGTGCTGTGTGCACGTCCTCCTGTGTACATGTCCCCCTGTGCTGTGTAAGTGTCCTGTGTGTATGTCCTCCTGTGCTGTGTGTGTCCCCCTGTGTGCATGTCCCCCTGTGCTGTGTGCATGTCCCCCTGTGCTGTGTGCATGTCCCCCTGTGCTGTATGCATGCCCCCCTGTGCTGTGTGCATGTCCTGTGTGCATGTCCCCCTGTGCTGTGTGCATGTCCCCCTGTGTGCATGTCCCCCTGTGCTGTGTGCATGTCCCCCTGTGTGAATGTCCCCCTGTGTGCATGTCCCCCTGTGTGCTGTGTGCATGTCCCCCTGTGCTGTGTGCATGTCCCCCTGTGTGAATGTCCCCCTGTGTGCATGTCCCCCTGTGTGCTGTGTGCATGTCCTGTGTGCATGTCCCCCTGTGTGCTGTGTAAGTGTCCTGTGTGCATTCTCCCTCCAGTGTCCCCCCCTGTGTGTGTGCGTTCTCCCTCTGGTGTCCCCCTGTGTGTATGTTCTCTCTCCAGTGTCTCCCTGTGCAGGTTTGGCTTGAGTGTGGAGACCAAGGGGGCCCCATGATCTTCTGTTGCCCGGGGGCCCCATGAGTTGTCAGTCCGCCCCTGTATGCAGTAAAGTGTTTTGTTATATGTATGTATTCAAAAATATACCTGTTGATCCTGATAGAAATTCAGTAAGCTGGTAACTTAATATACTCTTTGCCTCTGCTGCCATAAGCTATTTTATTGGCCCTGCTGTACTACAGAACATGTTATTGAGATGAAAAGAGGGGGAGATGTTCTGCAGCCCAAATCAGGAGTGAGGAGCCCAGAGTGACAACACTGCTACTCTATAGATACAGTACTCATCGGTGTGTGCACAGGTTATTGCATTAAGGTGTGCACCCCAAAGCTCGAACACATTTGCTTGGGTGTGCTTGGGTGTATATATACTGACGGTGTCAGCAGAGCAGAGATTGGTGTCAGTAGGGCAGTGGACGGTGTCACTAGTTTTCATTTTTATTTACTTTTTTGTTAGGAGCCTCATTAGAGGGCTTTGGTGAAATATCAGGGGTCTAAACAGCGGGAATTTGCTGCACACAGGGTGATTAGGGTGTGCCCAGGCACATCTGGCACACCCTGTGCACACATCATGAATTGTTTTACTGGCAGAATCACCATGAGAAAATAAAAGAAATACAGTCTTGAAAAAAAGAAACCTAGGGCGGCCAACAAATGTAAGCACTGGTAAGCTGCAATATATAACATTTCTATTCTTGGGTTTTAATGAGCCATGGGATTCCCGCAGTGGTCATGCTAGACCATTAACACCTTAAGCACAATGAAAAAATTGAATAATTTATATTTCTCTTTATTTTTCCTCCAATCCCCGGACATATCATATAACAACTCTATCTATTTATATTTAGAGTGTAATATGTGGGTGTGCGATATCATTTTCTTTCTGACTCAGAGATAGACCCCCTACAGCTAGGTTTCCTGGTGGGCTTATCACTTTAATTCATACCGTCTATATGCAGATAAGGAATAACTGGGTTTTGCACAGTAAACAGTATGTCAGTTTCTGGCGTAATATAGAAAAAATAAATAAGATCTCCACATTGTACTATAAAAAGCACACATAGACCTTTTTCTTGGATATCTGTGGAAAAAATAGCACAAACCTATATAAACTCTTTAAAACTAAGCAGAACATTGTATGACTATAGAATATACAGCATATTAAAGTTTAACTCCAGGTTGAAGGCCATCTTTGGTCAAAAACTAACCCACCCAGCATGTTGTTTTTATTATTTTCAACCTTCTGAAGCCAGTCCAGCATATGGATCCCTTGGTGACTCCACTTCCAGGGGTGGGGGGCTGGTAATCCAGTGATGAACAGTAGATGTACCCATGTTGGTTGGTCCCTCGAATGTCACTGCTGGGAACCCTCTTCTCTACACTACCCTGTTTCCCCGAAAATAAGAACTATCGTGATTGTCGGTGATAGCTGCAATATACGGTAAGCCCTACCCCCCAAATAAGCCCTAGTTTAAGTCCTTGTAGGTCTTATTTGCAGGGTGGGGCTTATTTTTGCGGAAACAGGGTAAGGCTTATTTGAGGGGTAGGGCTTATATTGCAGCCAACACCCACAATCATGCTGGGTCTTATTTTCGGGGAAACAGGGTATGTAGGTAGTATGATGGACACCCAAAGAAAGACTTGGAAGTCTGGACTGAAGTGCCCCATGACCACAGATTTAGGTGGATGACAAAAAAAGACATTTACATTTTTTTTTCAACGCCAGCAATTGGTTATAAGGGAGGAGTGTATGGAGGATTAAGCATTATAAAAGAACATTGTGTAATGTATGGCCAGCCTAATCCTCCATACACTCCTCCCTTATAAACAATTGCTAGTATTGAAAAAAAAAAAATGTCTTTTTTGTTGTCCATCTAAATCTGTGGTCATGGGTTCAATTTTCTTTAGACTTACCTTAACCACTTCCCACCCAATTGTATGTCATATGACGTCCTTGACTTTGAGTGGGCATATCTGAATGATGCCTGCAGCTACAGGCAACATTCAGATAGCGTCTTTTTCAGCCAGCGATTCCCTACACCATAAGAATGATCAGAGCGTCTGTTCCGCTGCTTGATTGTTCTTACACCCCACCCTCCCGCTGCCCTCCAGTGCTTCTACTGGCTCAGTCGGAGACAGGATTCACCGGCCCCGGATGTTTACCATAGAGATTTCCAGAGGACCAGATGGTCGCCGGAGCCTCTATGATCGTTTGGAGGCTGGGCCTAATGTTATGATGTCACGCCCGGCCTCTGCATTCAAAAAAAATGGCACCGCTTCGGCTGGGAAGCAGAGATTTTCTTTTTTTTTCTTTTTTTATTTTTTTATTGCAAGCTTCCCAGCCTAGAGGCCTTATTGACCCCATATCTCACTGTAAAGAGGACAGATCATGCCATATTCCTATCACAAGGCATGTTTACATTCCTTGTAATAGGAATAAAAGTGATCGATTTTTTTTTGTTTTTTTTAAGTGTCAAACTAAAAAAAGAAATGTAAAATTAACAATAATAATAAAAAAAAATTAAAGTGCTCCTGTCCCCCTGTGCTCGCACACAGAAGCGAATGCATACGTAAGTCACACCCACATATGAAAACAGTGTTCAAACCACACATATGAGGTATCACCGCAAACGTTAGAGTGAGAGCAATAATTTCTAGACCTCCTCTGTAACTCAAAACATATAACCAGTAAAAAAATTTAAAGCGTCGCCTATGGGGATTCTTAAGTACCGAAGTATGGTGGCATTCCACGAGTGTGTGCAATTTTTACGCGTGACATGTTGGGTAACTATTTACTCGGCATAACTTCATCTTTCACGTTATAAAAAAAAATGGGCTAATGTTTTGTGTTTTTTAAAGCATGAAACAGTTTTATTTTATTTTTTAAAAGGGTTCAAAAAATTCCTACGCAAATACTGTTAAAAAGTTGCAATGACCGCCATTGTATTCTTTAGGGTCTTTGTGAAAAAAAAAATATATAATGTTTGGGGGTTCTATGTAATTTTCTAGCAAAAAAATTGTGAATTTTACATGTAGGAGAAAAATGGCAGAATTGGCCTGGGTGGGAAGTGGTTAAAGTGTAAGTTCACCTTTACAAAAAATCTGTAAGGTGAACTCACACTGGACCCCTTCCCCATGCGCCCCTCCCCGATACCGGAGTCCCACAATCCCCCACTGTCAGACATCGGGATTTGAAATGCCCGCAGCTTAATCCCCTATCCGTACCTCTCGGCATGTACTGATTGGAGGCATTCTAATTGATCAGCGCCGTCACATGCACAACAACAAGGAAACAAGCAAACACAAATAGAGGTTCTATCTTTTTGGCTAGAGTTGGGCTTTAAAAAAGAAATGTATTCTGTTGAACATTTTTTAATATATTCTTCAAATATTTAACTTGTTTCAGTTATCTATAAAAGTAGTTTTATCTGCAATACTCTCCTTCAATCTAAAATGTTGTGCATCTGTACCAGTTTTGAATGGTCAAGTTTCAGAAAAAAATGGCCTCCTATGTTTTTTTTGGCAAGTTTGGGGTCAATGAAATAGTTTGAACCCCATCTTGAGGCAAAAGGATGAGGGAGGAAGGGGACCTGGCGAGAAAGAATGGCCTTTAAAGAAGCATGCCAATCCGAATTCACAATGAAATGCATGGTGATATTTGCCATGGTATATACAGTAGGTTTGCTATGTTCTCAAAAACTTTCCAATCCCAATTAGATGCCAGATAATAATGAAAGAGATAAAATCTTACAAAGGTGCAAAATTGCTTTTTGGGATGTGTATGTGTCAGGTAACCTTGAGGCGAGGTGACAGATGCACACCGTAGGGATCAGGAGGGCACCACAAGGTTGTGGACCCTATGGCTGACTGCTGCGGATGGGAGACAGGTCCCACCGGGGTTAGAGCGTAAGATTCCCTGGGGCGCGGAGTCTAAGAGCCAGCAGGTGTTCACCAGAGCCTCGAGTGGTGAGGATGGACTTGGCTGCAACTGGCTCCAGGTCGCGACCCCCAGGGTCCCCCAGCTCACACCCACAGTAGGCAACAGGATGATAGGGAAGGTGAGGGACAAAGCCAAGGTCGGGGCCACAAGCAGACAGGAATAGTCAGCTACATGCCAAAAGGTCAGGATCACAGACAAACAGGGATAGTCAAAGACACGCCAAAGTCGGTAACGGAACAACAGAAGAGCACACGGCAGGTAACAGGAAGCTAAACACACAAAGGAATACACAATGGTTGATCAGCACTGTTCGCTTGCAGTGCACAGGTTAATATAAGGTTCCCTGATAGGGCCTGGGGTGGAGCCATGCTTAGAGGAGAGGTTATAAAAACCACCAGGTGGAAGTGGCTGGCCTCTTAGTCTGAACACATGAGGGGAGGTAAGCAAACAGGAAGATCACTGCATAACCATGACAGTATGTTTTTGAGCCCAAAACCGTTATGCATTTGACACTGAATGGAATTTAAATTAGAATTTTTCTAAATAAAATTTAAATGCAGCAATCCCATCTAATCATTTTTTCTATCTAAGACCTGTGGAAGGGTCTGATTGCTTGCACTGCTACATCTGTAAGTGGGGGAAAACACTGCGCTAAACCTCAGTGAGAACTAAAACTGATATGAACAGCAGCTAGGCACTCAAACAAACAAGGTTCAAAGTAACATGTGCACTCCACCCTTAACATTTCTTAGCCCTTGTACACATGGTCGGACATTCTGACAACCAAATCTGTTGGATTTTGTCCGACGGATTTTGTCCGAAACTGTTGCATACACACGGTCGGACAAAGTTGTCGGAAAAATTTGATTGTACACAACGTGATGACGTTATTTCGTTACAACGGGACTACGTTCAGGCTAGTAGCCAATAGCTTTGGTCTAGGAATTTGATCTGAGCATGCGTGGCACTTTGTCCGTCGGAGTAAGCTACACATGATCTAAGTATGTCCAATCGGAGCATGTTGTCGGAAAATTTTATAGACAAGTTGGAAAGTCCGATGGAGACCACACACAGTCCGATTATCCGACAATGCGGCCCGATCGGACACATTCCGTCGGAATCTACGACCGTGTGTACAAGGGCTTATATATATATATACCGTATTTATTGGCGTATAACACGCGCTGGCGAGTTTAGGAGGGAATTTTAAGGAAAAAAACTTTTAGGATGGAAGTTTAAGGAAAAAACTTAGGCCGCGTACACACGCGGGGACTGTTCGCCCAACTTTGTCCGCTGAACAGTGTTTCGGCGGACAGTCCGCTCGTGTGTGGGCTTTCAGCGGACAGTTTCAGCGAACAGTCCGCTGAACAAGGTTTTTCGGAATTTCCGAAAAACTGTCCGCTGAAACTTTGTTTCAGCGAACAGTCCCCTCGTGTGTAGGCTTGTTCGTCAAACTAAGTTCCGCGCATGCTCAGAAAGGATTTACACGCCGAAAGTTATAATGCAGTGTATAGGACGTCGTATTTTTCGTCCCGTAGTACGTGCCGTTCACGTCATCGTGCACGGTTTCAGCAAACTGTTCGTTCGTCGTGTGTGGCCATGTCCGTCCATGCTAATTTTGAGCGGACTGTTTGCTGAAACTGTTTGACGGACAAAGTTGGGCGAACAGTCCCCGCGTGTGTACGCGGCCTTACATTTAAATGCCCATCAATGTAGCCTTATCAGTGTCCATCTGCAGCCTTTTCCAGTGTCATTTGCAACCTTGTCATGCAGCCTTGCCAGTGTCTTTTATAGCTTTGCCATTTAAAAATGGTGCCGCCAAGATAAAGAGCTTTAGGCTGCCTTCGGCCGTTCTCTGCGGCTTTCGGCCGTTCTCGGCGGCTATTGGCTTCCTTTCGGCCGTTCTCGGACAGCTGAGAGCAGACGAAAGCTGCCAAGAAAGGCTGAAGGCGGCCGAAAGCCGCAGAAAACGGCCGTAAGCCACCAAAAGCCACCCACAGGCTCACAATCGGTGGGGGGTCGGCGTATAACATGCACCCATGATTTTGGGGAAAAAATTGTGTGTTATACGCAGATAAATGCGATATATATATATATATATATATATATATATATATACCGTATATACTCGAGTATAAGCCGAGATTTTCAGCCTCTTTTTTGAGGCTGAAAGTGCCCCCCTCGGCTTATACTCGAGTCATCGCTGTCTGCCCGCTCGATCAGCGTGTCGAGCAGACAGACAGCGGCCATTCTATAATTCAAAAGCTCCGCCTTCGCCTGTGATAGGCGGAACACTGAATTTCCCAGCAGCCTGTGTTCCGCCTATCACGGACATCGTATCATCCTCGTACTACGGACGAGGATGATACGATGTACGTGATAGGCGGAACACAGGCTGCTGGGAAATTCAGTGTTCCGCCTATCACAGGCGAAGGCGGCGGCGCAGCTTTTGAATTTTACAATGGCCGCCGAGGCGCCGACGAAGAGGGCACGGGACGGAGGCAAGGCAAGGCACGGCACGGCACGGGACGGGACGGGACGGCGGCAAGGCACGGCGGCAAGGCACGGCGGCAAGGCACGGCGGCAAGGCACGGAGGCAAGGCACGGAGGCAAGGAGGCAAGGCACGGGACGGAGGCTCGGGACAAAGGCTCGGGACACAGGTAGGCTGGACACACACACACACACACACACACACACACACACACACACACACACACACACGGATGGATACACACACACACACACAGGGATGGATGGATGGATGGAGACACACACACACAGGGATGGATGGATGGATGGATGGAGACACACACACACAGGGATGGATGGATGGATGGACACACACACACACAGGGATGGATGGACGGATAACACAGGGATGGACGGACACACAGGGATGGACGGACACACAGGGATGGACAGGCATGTCTCACCCTCGGCTTATACACGAGTCAATAAGTTTGCCAGTTTTTTTGGGGGTAAATTGGGGGCCTCGGCTTATATTCGGGTCGGCCTATACTCGAGTATATACGGTACATATATATATATATATATTTATTTATTTCTCATCAGCCGTATATAGCAGTCTTGTGATTTCAGTTCCTGGTGAAGCTTGTAGGAGGAGTTTTCATACTGCACTGAGCTGTCCTATGAGGTTGCAGGGCTTCTGACCCTCTGTCCGGACATGCCTGGACAGTGCCGATTGGCCCTGTGTTGATCACATGCACTCACCCAAGAAAAAAAAACTCTATAGCAATATACACCAAACTGAGCATGTGCAGCCTGACTTTAAAGGCTCTGTCTTATCTGGACTTGTCCAGGGGGGCAGTGGGAGGAGGGGGGGGATCTATGCATACAAGATCAAGCAGCCTTTTTTACACAATGCAGAGGATTAACTCCTTTGGTTCCACAGTGAATATAAACAAGCATGCTTTACTATATATACAGACTGATGTTACTGTTGTGGGTTTAGTAACACTTTAAGTTTAGTTTTCCTTTAACATATAATTTTGCCTACTTTACTATTTTTTTTTTCTCCATCCCATGCCTAAAATTGTGCAGTGCCAAGTACGATTCTTTCTTCACATAAAAAAAATAAAATAAAAACGTATATATGTTTATTGTAGCCTGTGTATCCTTTCAGCATCACGTCATCCTAGTATCACAGACATGTCATGGCTACATAGTGTTTAATGGTCTCCGACAATGTTGATGAGTAAGCAGAATGCACCATCATCGTCATTGGCTCCTCTCTGATCAGAACTTGAGTGGGGAAATGAATAAGCTATTACAGAGCCGCCGCATCGTCGAGAGGCTTATTAGAGCATGTTAGACAGGGAAACACACAGCTCAGAGACACTGCCATAAAGGAACGGATATGCTGTGACTACTGGGCACCCCAGCATGCTGCTACTTCAATGTTTCATGACTGGAAGAAGAAAAATCACTTATTCAATGTGAGCGTTCCTTTTTTTTTTTTTTTACTGTTTTTTAAATTTGACCTTGTGCCAGTGCCAGCTCTCAATTCTCTAAACAATTCCAAAATGAATGACATTATCACATCAGACAAGTGAGCAATTAAATGTTCTGCTGATAATAAACAGCCATGGGGTTCCTATGACCACCAAGGTTTATGAAATGTAAAATAAAACTTTAATGCATTCATGTATTCTCTCATTCACATATTACCTTGACAGACAGATAGATAATATAGATAGATAGATAAGCTAGATAGATAAGATAGATAATATAGATAGATAGATAAGCTAGATAGATAGATAGATAGATAGATAGATAGATAGATAGATAGATAGATAGATAGATAGATAGATAGATAGATAGATAGATAGATAGATAGATAGATAGATACAATAGATAAGATAGATAACGTAGATAAGATAGATAGATAGATAGATAGATAGATAGATAGATAGATAGATAGATAGATAGATAGATAGATAGATAGATAGATAGATAGATAGATAGATAGATAGATCTGCACTCTTTGGTTAAGTTTTCTTTTTAGTGTTTAACTGTTATTAAATTTTTTTGTACATTTGTTCAAATTATATTATATCTCTTATTGTGTTGCTGTGCACAGTTCATAATACTTATATTAAGAACTTTTTATACTTTTAATCATATATGTTTCTCATTTTAGAAAATGTGAAATCCTTTGTTTATTAGTCGGATAATAAAGCCTCTTCAATTCTAATTATGATTCGACTGTCCTGATGAAAACAGGTAGATTTACTAAAGGCAAGTAGGCTATTTTGTTTGCAAAGGGATTTTCCCTTATCTTAGAGAGGGAATTATGTGTAAGCAAAAAATACTGTTTTCTTAATTTACATGCATGTCATTGGGGAGTCTGTGCAAAGTGAATTTTCACCACATTCACTAAGCTAAGGGAAAATTCCCGTGCAATGTGAACAGCCCAATTGTCTTTAGAAAATCAACCGCATAGATACTGTAGATCAATAGATAGGCTTTAGGTGGATGCAGCCTCTAGAACTGTGGGCTGTGCTCCACCAAAACATTAGTCTCAGTAACTGACAACTAGAGATGGGCCAAACACGCCCCTGTTTGGTTCGCAGCAAAACTCCCAAACAGGGGAAAAGTTCTACCCCTGAACCGCAAACTCTATTGAAGTCTATGGGAGCCGAACATGGGAAATCAAAAGTGCCCATTTTGAAGGCTTATATGCAAGTAATTGGTCATAAAATGGGTATGAGGGTTCTGGTACTGCCCTGGGGGACATGTATGGATGCAATTTTTTTTTAATTATCTTTCTAAAGGAGCAATGATTTTAATGATGCTTAAAATGAAACACTATAAATTCCTTTAAATATAGTGCCCGGGGGAGACCCTTTGTCTGCCTGTAAAGTGGCACATCTGTAGCATATGCAGCAACATGCTGTAGCAAAAATGGCATTTCTAAACAATACAAATCACATTTAAATTGACTCGCTGGTGTAATTGGCAGCACCCAGCCCAAAGGGGCCCAAAGGGGCCCAAAGGACCTGGTATGGACTGGGTGGTGGGGACCCCATTTTTTATTTATTTATTTACGGCAATTTTTTTTTTTATCAAGCTGTCAGCGGGAAAGTCCATGACTCATCGGTTGTAAGGACGCCGCTGCCAGCTTCACGTTTCTTAAAGCGGAGTTCCACCCAAAAGTGGAGCTTCCGCTTTAAGTACTCCTCGCTCTCTGACATGCCACAATTGGCATGTCATTTTTTTTTGGGGGGGGACTTCCGGTCCCACTTCCTCTTTTCGACTTCTGGCCGCCTAGGCGACTCGCCCCTCCCTCCCGGCAATGTTCTTGGACACGTCACAGGTCCCAGAACATTGCCTGGCCATTGATGGAGTGCTGCAGGGTTCGAGCATGCTCTGTGCATTACTTGTGAAGCTGCAAACTGTCACAGCCGGGTGCCCACACTCACAATATCAGCACCGCAAAGAGGAGAGGGGTAGAACGGAGGCTCTGTACCATGGGACAGGGGAGTGTCTGTTTATTAAAAGTCAGCAAGCTATACATTTTGTTGCTGCTGACTTTTAATAAACTCAAAAACCAGTGGAACTCCGCTTTAACAACCAGCTATTCGCAGCTCTCTGATTGGGCAAAGCTTTGCCCAATCAGGGCTTAGAATTCACTGTGCAGCGTGCAGTGAGTTGCAGGCGTTTGGCAAAGCGAACACCTGCTGAACGCCCTGCATATTCATGTGCTCACTGAACATGCAATGTTCAGGCCAAACTTTTGCTCTGCCCGAACCGTTCACCCAACTTTACTAACAACCTCAGATTGCTAGAATGATAGATAGATAGATAGATAGATAGATAGATAGATAGATAGATAAATAGATCATATTCAAAATTACATTCGGTTCATTAAAACTAGAAGGAAACTCTAGATAATATCCTGGCCCAATTATTTATATACAAATGTCTATAAGACTAAGCTCCCCATGGAGGCCAAAAGGGATGTCAAGAATTTTAAGCACCTGCCAAATAGATTCACAAATTATTATTATTATTATTATTAATATAATACAGGATTTATATAGTGTCAACAGTTTATGCAGTGCTTTACAATGTAGAGGGTGGACCGCACAATTAAAATACAGTCCAATACAGATGGAATAGGAGGGCCCTGCTTATGGCACTTACAATCTAAAGGGAGGAGAAGATAGTACAAAAGGCAATAGCTTCAGGGATGATCTGATGGAGGTGACTTGGGTACAGTTCTTAGATGGGTGTGGGATAGGCTTCCTTGAATAAGTGAGTTTTCAGGGATGGTTTAAAAGCGGACAGGGTAGGGACTGACTGAGCATACCAGGGCAGAAAGTTCCAGAGGATAGAAGAGGCTCTGAAAAAGTCCTGGAGGTGAGCATGGGAGGAGATAACAAGGGAGCTAGAAAGCAGTTGGTCTTGGGAGGAGTAGAGAGGATGATTTGGGCGATATCTGCAGATGAGGTTGGTGATGTAACTGTAGGCAATGTTGTGGATGGCCTTGTATGTATTGGTTAGTATTTTTAATTTTATACAATGGGGTATGGGAGTCCAGTGAAGGGATTGGCAGAGAGGAGCAGCAGTCACTGATTGGTTTGTAAGGTTTATTAGTCTAGCAGTATCACTCATAATAGACTGAAGGGGGATAGCCTATGTAAATTTAGGCCAGTGAAGAGGGAGTTGCAGTAGGCAGGGTGAGAAATAACCACAGAGTAAATACGTTGGTTTGGTGTTGTTATTAGTCAGGAAGAGGCAAATTTGGAAATTGTTGCAGAGGTTAGGGCAGCAAGATGTAGCCAGTGATTGGATGTGGGAGTTGTAGGAGAGGTCAGAGCCTAGGATTACACCCAGCACCAAGGCGTGTGTGGAGGGACCAATGGTTGTGCCGTTGATCTCATTGGTAAAGTCATGGGGAGGGGATCGGGGAAGGAGGAAATATTACAAGCTCAGTTTTAGAAAGATTGAGCTTTATAAAGTGGTGTGACATCCATACTGATATGTCGCTCAGTAAGTTTGTGATGCATGAGAAGATTGAGGGGGTGAGTTGAGGAGTGGAGAGATAGATCTGGGTGTCGTCAGCATAGAGGCGGAATTGAAAGCAATGGGAGGTTATCAACCAGCCCAGGGAAGAGGTATAGAGAGAGATGGAGAAGGATGGAGCCTTGGGGTACCCCAACAGAAATAGGAAGAGGAGCGGAGGAGATTGTGTTTTATGTGACACTAAAAATCTTCTTTTGTTTTGCCTCAGATTATAAAATTGGTAGAGGGCAACCTGGTCTTTAAGCCCAATTCAATCTTCAATTTAAAGCGTTACTACGTTACGTTACTGTATATGCAGTAAAGCATGCTTGTTATACTCACTGTGGAACCTAAGGGGTTAATCATCTGCACTGTGTAAAAAGGCTGTTTGATCCTGTCTTATCTGATCCTCCCCTTCTTCCACAGTCCCCACACAATCTCCTGATAGATCAGAGACTTGGAGACAAGCACATGCTCTATTTGGTGTATATTGCTAAGGAGTTTTTCTTGGGAAGGTGCATGTGATCAGGATGCCTGATGAAGGAGCACGCATGCTCCAAACACAAGCTCGACCACGCCTCCTGTTCATCACCGCTGTCGTGCTTGTTTTGTGACCATCTTCAGCCTTGGAGCCCCGGGAACACCCGGCGCCACCGGGAGCTGCTGATCACCCCCGCTGCCCAGCTGGACTACAGGGGCCCAAGCTACTTATGCCATGCACATTATATCTCACCAAAATATGAGTTGATTTTACTTTTATTAAACATTGAATTTTAACTGACATACTGCACTCAGAGTGGCGCCGCGCCTCTCTCTCTCACAGCCTGAGTAGAAAAGCCTGTCCAGTGCCAGCAGCCGCATAGTGGGATTCTTGCTTTCTGTATCTCACAGCAGAGGTCCAATACACCCCTGCTAAATCAGAAATATAGCTCTGTAATCAGCAAAGCTTATGCTCCCTGCTGATTGGAGGACTCTACCTCTGACCCAGCAGGGGGTGTGTCAGACCTCAGCTATGAGACCACTGCTTCCCCACAGAAAGGAAAGGTACTATCTTCAGTAAACAGGCTTTTTCAGGCTGGGGCTGATTTTTAAAAGAAAATGAACTGTAAGATTTTGAACATAATATGTTTTGATGCAGGTAGAAACTATTTAGCTAATTTAAACTTAGAGTTTAATAAGGTATTAACTAATTTGCATGTACAATCAGAGAGGACATCATGACCACCCCCGCACGGTGCAGATTACCCAGCACACGCATCCCATAGTGGCAAAAAAACAGCTCTCCTGGGACTGGTACATGCTCAATTCATCTTTGCTTTAATGGACTTTTCTCCTCTATTAGTGGAAAAGGATCAAGCCAATGATATACCGCAACTAGCAGACAGTTAATTTTTAGGAGATATTTATCTTCATTCTATCCCCGATGGCAGCTTTCAATTTTCTGTTTTATGTAGCCCTTGTGATAAAATAACAATAAGACACTTAACGATTGTATGCTTCTGCATCTTTACATAAGACTAACAATGAGCAAAGGGATCTCACTGATAAGCTTTGAAGAATGTTTATGAATTTAGAAGTCTCTGAAGAAGTGTTCTATCCATTAATACCAGAAAAAAATACTTTTAGATCTTCGGTAAAGCAAAATGGGTGACAGTATGCAACCTATAGAAACAATTCACAGATCTTAAAGAATTCAAGTACATAAACTGAAATCTGATTGGTTATCACTTACTGCACTTTGTACATCACAAAAGTATAACTAAATTAAACTTTTTTTGGGGTTGAGAAAGGAATGATTAGATGTATTTATTTTTTCTGTTCAAATAATTTTATTGACAACAAGCAAAAGGTACAAATGGTATTGATACTGTTACAATCGTTTGCAAGGAACTGACATTGGTAGCAGAGCTGTTGCAGAGGGAGATAAAGGAAAATAGAGGGAATGTGCACTAGTGCACACATAGTGGTTTGCGTTTTGGCTTACAATAGAATCGCGTATCAAAACAGAAAATAAAACAATGAACATGTTCATGTCACTAGATTATAGGCTCAAAAAATTGTTGGGTCAGCCAATGAGAGAAGAGACTCTGCCCGAGCAAGCTGGGCAACAGTAACGGAGATGTAAGAAGACATAAATGCTACATCATCAACAAATTTTAAGGAATGGGAAAAGAGGGGTAAGAAATAGAAGTGAGATAAGGAAAGGGGGAAAGAGGAGCGGAAAGAGAAAGGGGAGAATGGAGTGAAGGAGGAGATGGAGAAAGAAGGTGGGGTAAAAGAAAAGGGGAGCTGGTTCCGGCCAGGTGGTCCACGGGTGCCTAGGGGGCTGAGAACAGCCCAATCTCCTGATCCCAAAAGCAAAAATTAAATATTAAAAAAGCAGAACATCACAAAATCAAGGCTCCAGAAGGTGTTTATCAAAGTCGTGGGGGAGGTAGTGATCTGCCCAAGGGCGCCAAATTTTGAGGTGTTGGGGAATTTTGTCCAGAATTGTAGCTTCAATTTTACTATGGATCATGGCTTGGGTTATCCTACATTTGACTTCCGCAATATGCAACAGTGGTGTCCTCCAAGCCTTCGCTATGGTCTGCTTGGCGGCCGTGGTAAGTTGAGTAAGGAGACGCAATTGCGCCCTAGACAAAGTGGGAGGAGGGAGATTAAGCAGGGCAATGGCCGGGTCAGGAATGAGGGTAGTATTGAACAGGAGAGAGGCCATTTGAAATATGAGTCCCCAAAAGTGTGCTACTACTGGGCATGTCCACCATGTGTGGAGGTGTGTACCCCTGGAATCACAACCGCGAAAGCAGTTCGGGGGGTGGGCTGGGGTGTATCTAGCGATCCTGGTCGGGACGAGGTACCATCTCATGAGAACCTTATAGCTGGCCTCCAGCGCGATCACATTCTGTGATGTTATTTTAGTGGTTGCCCATATCTCCGCCCAATCGCCTGCATCCAGATTGAGGGACAGGTCTGTAGACCAGGCCGAAGCGTACGATGGAAGGGAGGACGGAAGGGATGTGAGATGAGCGTAAAGATTGGAGATGATACCTGGGGCATGTGGATCAGAGTCACATATGTTCTCAAACATAGATAGCTTATTCGAGACTCTGTGAGAGCCCAAGAGCGTACGAATAAAATGGGTGATTTGAATATAGTGGAAGTGTTCCCGTGGGGGGATGTTCAACTGCGACTAAAGGACTGGGAAGGGTTTGAGAGTGCCATTGGAGATGAAGTCACGAATACGTTCCAGACCAGCCCGAGACCACGTCTGGAAAGAGGAAGGCTGGACAAAGGCAGGGTAAAAGAGTGGTTGGCCAAATAAGGAAAGTAAAGGTGAGTGTGGGGAGAGTAATTGAAACGGTTTATTCAGTTTGTCCCAGATTTTGAGGGAGTGCTGGGTCAAAGGGTTAGATAGGGGACCTCGAGCATGAGCAGGGAGCCACAGGAGATTAGAGATAGAGACTGGATGGGCATCTATTGCCTCAAGGACGACCCATAGGGGAATCTCAGTCCTTGCGTGATAGAGAGTGAGTTGTGCAAGTTGAGCAGCATGGTAATACTGTTGAAAATTAGGGACACCCAGGCCCCCATTGAGTTTACTACGGAGCAGAGTTGATCTGGAGATGCGTGGGATCTTAGAACCCCAAATATATTTATAAACCCTGCTCTGAATCACTCTATGGAAGTAGGGCGGGACGGTGACTGGGAGGACCCTGTACAAGTAAAGCAGTTTAGGTAATAGGGACATTTTTACAGCTGCTATGCGACCAAGCCAGGACACGTGGAGGGGCAGCCAAGTAGTAAGTAGGGAGGACAGGTACTTCAGCATTGGGGTATAGTTAGAATGGAACAATTGGATGGGGTCACTGGGTAATTTAATTCCTAAGTAAGGGATTGAGGCGGTGGAACATTGGAAAGGGAAGTTCGCTTGTATGAGTTGAAGGTCGGTCATGGGAAGGGATACATTAAGGGCTTTGGATTTCGCTTGATTAACTTCCAAACCTGATATCTTAGCAAGCTGGGAAAGGAGTTGTAGTAGATTGGGCAGGGAAATGTGTGGGGAAGTGACGAATAATAAGGCATCGTCGGCAAAGAGACACAGTTTGTGGGACGTGGAGGCTATGTCTAGACCATGGATGTTAGGGTTCGATCTAATGAGGGCGGCAAGGGGTTCGATTACTAGGGCAAATAATAGAGGGGATAAGGGACAACCCTGCCTCGTTCCCCTACGGATGGGGAAGTATTCGGAACTAAAACCGGAGTATTTTATAAAAGCTTGTGGGTGGGTATATAATGAGTTAATCCAAAGTAGAAAATTAGGGCCAAAGCCCCAACGTCCTAAAATATAGTGAAGGTAGGGCCAGGAGACTGTGTCAAAGGCTTTCTTGATGTCGAGCGATAGGAGATGCATGGGAATTTTGCGGGTTTTGGCTATGTGCTGTAGAAGGATGATTCGGCGTATGTTATCACTGGCTTGACGCCTGGGGATGAAGCCCACCTGGTCTTTGTGGATCAAGCGACCTATTATCGGGTTTAGCCGTAGAGCAAGGACTTTAGCTAGGATTTTCACATCCACATTTAAAAGGGAAATGGGCCTATAATTGGAACATATGGTGTGATCGGTGTTGGGTTTGGGGATCATAGCAATGATGGCAGTCAAAGAGTCACGACCGAGGGATTGTTGTTTTAGTAAGGCATTAAAAGAGTTGGCAAGGAGTGGGGCCAGAGTGGTTGCGAACTTCTTATAGTATAAGCCGGGAAGGCCATCTGGACTTGTGGGGTTTGAGTGTTTTAATAGCTCCGAGCACCTCTTCGACCGAAATTGGTTTGTCGATAGACTCTCGACTGGCGTCAGGCAACTTAGGTATGGGTAAATCCCGAAATAATGCTTCCGTCTCCCGGGAGGGAAAGGATCCCTGTCCTTCATATAAATCAGCTAGATGCTTACGAAATTCAGAAAGGACTTTAACAGGGTTACTGGTATGGTTACCATTAGCCAGTCGAAGCTTAACCGGAGTGTAGATATGGTCTGGTCGTCTGAGGCGGAGTGCCAAAAAAGTATCTGGTTTGTTGGCCTTGGTGTATATCTTGTGGCCAGACCGGCGGATAGATTTTTCCGCAGATTCGGCCAAGAGAAGGTCAAGTTCCAGTCTGGTTTTCTCTAGTAATTGTTTATTGATGTCAGAGGGGGAAGCCTGAAATTGTAAGAACAGGTGTTGAAAATCAGACTCCAGCTGATGGAGCCTGGCCTTCTTCTCCCGCTTAAGGTGGGTAGCAACTGAAATACAAGTACCCCTAACCACTGGCTTGTGGGCTTCCCAGAGGAGGGTTGACGAAACATCAGGTACCGAGTTATGTGAAAGATAGTCGTTGAGTGCCGATTGGATGTCTAGGCAATAGGACTGATTTGTTAGGAGGGCTTCATTCATGCACCAAGTTTTAGCGTCAGGGCGGGGTATTAGTGAAGAGAGCGTGGTAATCACAGCACAGTGGTCCGACCATGTAATGGGGTGTATGATGGAATGCAACAAGAGTGGAGAGGAGGCGATTGGGACAAGGATATGGTCAATTCTGGAGAAAGAGTTGTGCGGATAGGAATAGAAGGTGTAGTTTTTCTTCAGCGGGTTACACTCCCTCCAAGTATCCAGCAAGGAGTGTTGTTGTAGGAGGCTACGTAATTGTGATGAAGGGGAGTAATGACCTGGGGAGTAGGGTGATCTGTCAAGATGTGGGTGAAGTATCAAATTGGAGTCACCGCACATAATTAGGGTACCCTTAACATGGGACTTAATCACCCTCAGAAGATGAGAGAAAAAAGGGATTGGATTAACATTAGGGGCATAGTAGGAGACGAAGGTAGTTTCCACTTCTTGTAGCATGCCCGTTAAGATAAGATAACGACCAGCAGGGTCTTTAATTTCTGAAGTAACAGTGAAGGGTAAAGATTGGTGGAAGGCCAGTAGGACAGCCCTGTGTTTAGATTCAGCAGAAGCAGTATAAACTAAAGGGTAACGAGAACTAAAAAATGTAGGGGTGTTACGGGCAGAAAAATGGGTCTCCTGGAGGGCGACAACATCCGCCTTCAGGGAAGCAAAGGTGCGGAAGGCCTTGACCCTCTTATGCGGAGAGTTAAGTCCCTTAACATTAAGGGAGAGTATGTTCAGGGGGGCCATCGGAGTGTACCTGGGGGGTCATTAATAAGTGGATAAAAGGGCAATGGGACCACCTGACCGGAAAAGGAGAGTGGGGAGAGAGAGGGAAAGAAAAGAGAGGAAAAGAAAGTTAGATAGAGGGAAAGAGAGTATGGTGAAACAAGCGCAGGGCACCACATTGAAGTTGAGAAATGGAGTGTACGGTTGATGTTGCCCAACTAAATAGCGCACTCGCTCTGCGGCCAACCAGAAACGGCCCAAGAGAGAGAGCACCTTAGGGTGGGGGAGCAGTGACAACTCCCCGCTGCTGTAGGATCTAACATGTGAAACATAACAGTAATCCTGAAAACACCAGGCTAAGTAAGCTTAGTATGTAAGCATAAACAGTACCGAGTCGGTATAGAGCCCCGTTGAATGGGCATAACATAATTAACCCCTGGGCTGAAGCAAGGGTAGTAGGAAAGGTGGGAGGGGAAGGAGGGGGGTAGAAGGGTAGGAAGGAGGGGGAGCTGAAGCAAAGATATAAATGATAGAAGGTGAGAAAAAAGAAAAGGGAAGAGGCAAACAAGAACGGGGAAGAAGAGAAAATTGGCTAGGGGGAAGGGCAAAGAGGGAGGGGATAAGGGGAAGGGAAAAAAAAGGGGAGAGGGGAGTACAGCAGCCCAGAAAATCCACATGAAGGGGTAGACAGCATAGGCCGGAGATGACTGAACTGGCATTTAGGCAATAAAGGGAGATGTAAAGCGAATGAATAAGAACTATTGAGGAGGAAGGGCGGACCGAAGCAAAGAGAGGGGGGGGCGGAGGCAAACCCGCGGAGGCAGCCGTTCGGGCTGGCATGCAGGGCAGCGTGGTCTCCTGGAGTTGGGCCGGCGGGGTCAGGTGAAGTGCTTCCAGGAGCCGTTGTAAGAATTCTGGAGATGAGCATGAGTGTTGCTGACCCAGGTGGGTAAATTGCAGGGCAAAGGGGAATCTCCAAGTGTACTTAAGTTGATGTTGCATCAGGATCTGGAGCTGGGGTTTCATGGCGCGCCGCTTAGCGATGGTCAGGGGAGCCAAATCAGAGAAGAGTTGGTATTTGTGGGTTTGGAAGATAAGTTCCTCCTTCTTGCGGGCCGCGTTGATCAATTGTTCCTTCGTGCGGAAAAAGTGTAGCTTTATGATGATGTCCCTGGGGGGACCGTCTGGTTGGCGGCGTGTGAGGGCTCGGTGGATCCTGTCGAACTCTAGACGTTCTATAGAGAGAGAGGGCGACAGCTCCTGGAACAGAGCAGTGGTGAACGACTGAATGTCCTCAATAGATTCGGGGATGCCACGTAGGCGTAAATTGGATCTACGAGATCTGTTTTCAGCATCCTCTAAACGGGATAATAGGGTGACATTCTCCTCCCTGAGCATGGAGAGATCCTGCGAGTGCTCTCGGAGGGTGAGTTCAACATCATCCACCCTTGTTTCCAGGTCAGCAGTACGCTGACCTATTTCACGAATTTCCCGTGAAAGCCTGTCAGTGATCTGTTCAGAGGTAGTCTTAAGGGCTTTCTGGAGCATAGACTCCATGTGACTTAGGAAGGCAGTTTGCGACATACCTGTGGAGGGTAGAGGTGAGGAGCTGCAAATATTAGTATCCGTGTCCTCCTCATCGCCGCTGTCCGAGGCTGGAGATGCAACGTGGTGTTTCGCCAGGGCCTTCGCCGCCATTTTGGAGGAGGCCCGGGCCAGAGCTTCTTTGATGGGTTTCGGCTTGTTCTTGCCCTTGGGACCCGTGTGTACCATACCGCGAGGTACAGCGGAGCTTTATTAGGCGATCCCGTGGATAGCAGAGCAAAACAGCGATTCAGGATGGTATAAATGATCCGTTAAAGCAGCGGGGAGTGCGGAGCTCTATGGAAGAACGTCTGCCATGTCGAGCCTCGCGCATGCGCCCCTGTATTTATTTTTTTACACTCTGTGTCCCATTTTGGCGATCTGACATGTGTGTGATAATGCTAAACCAGTGGTCTCCATTCTGAAGCCTAGGGGCTGGATGTGGGCCTTTGCCAGCCTATATCTGGCCCTTGGGGCACTATTACTCCCAGTGACACCAATAAGGGGGGACAATTCCTCCCACTGACACCAATGATGAGGCATTATTCCTTCCCCTCATATCAACGATGGGGCACTATTTTTCCAGCTGAAACCAATAGTGGGGCACTATTCCTCTCTCTGACAACAATGATAGGGCACTATTCCTTCTCCTTTTACGAACGATGAGGAACTATTCCTTTCACTGGCACCAACAATGAACACAAGTTCTCCCACTGACACCAATACTGGGGCACCATTCCTCCCACTGACACCAATGATGGAGCACTATTCCTCCTACTGATGCCAACAATAGAGCACAATTCCTCCCACTGACACCAATGATGGAGCACTATTCCTCCTACTGATGCCACCAATAGGACACAATTCCTCCCACTGACACCAATGATGGAGCACTATTCCTCCTACTGATACCAACAATAGGGCCCAATTCCTCTCACTGACACCAATAATGGGGCACTATTCCTCCCAATAATATCAAAGATGACGTATTGTTTACTCCCATTGATGCCAGAGCATTTTCTACTCACACTGACAAACCAACCCCCCATAAGCCCCCCCCCCCCCTAAAAAGTAAACTGGTCCTTTGTTTAGAAAGCTTGGAAACCCTTGCGATTGACTGATAAAAGTAAGGTTTGGTTCTGATGGATTTTCAGTGGAGTGCGTCTTCCTTCAAAAGAGCTGATCCATACAGAAGGTATAGTGTATGTGGACTTTGTTCTGGTTCTAGGCTGCTACCTCTTTGATCGTGACAAAAAGAGTATTTAGCAGATAATAAATTCTGGGGTGGGTATTAACCTCCCTGGCGGTAATCCCGAGTCTGGCTCGGGTTGGGATTTTACTAACAGGAGCGGTAACCCCGAGCCAGACTCGGGATCGCATCGCTGGATGCAGGGAGGATGCAGGGAGAGTTACTTACCTTGTCCCCTGGATCCAGCGATGTCCTCCCCTCGATTCACAGTGCCGAATGCCGCCGAGCTCCGTTCCCTGCGACGTTACGGCACATGGGAGCGGAGAACGACGCCAAATTCAAAAAAGTAGAAAGACACAAAACACACACAGCACTGTAATCTTACAGATTACAGTACTGTATTAAAAAATTACACACCCCCTTTGTCCCTAGTGGTCTGTGCAGTGCCCTGCATGCACTTTTATATTATAAATACTGTTTTTCTGCCTGAAATTTGGAGATTGTCCATAGCAACCAAAAAGTGTCCCTTTTTCAGTGTTTTTGGATTTGATTACATTATTGAATAATTTTTATTATTATTTATTATATTATAAACTTTATCATACCCGGGATGTCTGCTAGACTCTGGTTTGAACAGATTTAAGAGAGTTATTCCTAAGAATTACAGGACTACAATATAAAACGCCAAATTTCCATGCAAAATAATTGTACCGCTTTCAGCACCTAAAACCAGAATGAATCATACCGCCAAGGAGGTTAAGGAGCACTTTGTACAAAAGTTCATACCATTCTTTTTGAAATGTTTATCGGTTAAGAGCATTTTGGTGATTTGCTTTCACTTCCTGTGCTATAGACACATCAGAAAGTGAAAGGAGATGTCTCCAAAGTCAGAAGTTGCCACTTCAACAAGTATCCCAATTGGAAGAATTCACCTCTTTTCTGTTCTGATGACTACTATATCCTTCCACTGCTACTCATAACATGGGTATCTAGTGGGCTCCAGATGGTTATCTCTCCTTTGAAATGCACAATTTTTTCTAACTTTCCATTGCTATGACAATGGACACTAAGTTGCTATTTATATTATCCCCACTCGAAATGTGAGTTCCCATAAGTGTCAGATAACTGTATTTGTCTGACCCGGCTGATAGATTTACTGCAGTTTGTGTTTCTTGCAGTAATAAAAGAAGAATCATCAGCTTCAAAATAAATATATAAGGATACAAACAGAATAGTATTTACAGATTCAAAGACAGCACTGGACCTAATTATACACTATATTACCATAAGTATTGGGACACCTGTCCTTACACGCACATGAACTTTAATGCCACCCCACTTTTAGTCCGTAGGGTTCAATATTGAGTTGGCCCACCCTTTGCAGCTCTAACAGCTTCAACTCTTCTGGGAAGGCTGTCCACAAGGTTTAGGAGTGTGTCTATGGGAATGTTTGACCATTCTTCCAGAAGCGCATTTATGAGGTCAGGCACTGATGTGGGCGAGAAGGTCTGGCTCACAGTCTGCGCTCTAATTCATCCCAAAGGTGTTCTATTGTGTTGAGGTCATGGCTCTGTGCAGGCCAGTCAAGTTCCTCCACCCCAAACTCGCTCATCCATGTCTTTATGAACCTTGCTATCCTGCCTGGTATTTAGATTTTCTTGGTAAAGCAAATTATACTCACCTCCAATCCAGGTCTCTTGCTGACTCAGCGGGGAATATTAACCCTTAATGTTCAGCTATCCTTGACTCAGGCTGACATCAGTAGCCTCCTGGATCGTGAGAGGAACAATACGATGAACATCCAATGGGAATTGTCAATGTCATGCAGGCAGTGATGTGCAAACCAAGAAGAGGGACCCCAGCAAGAAATAAACAGAATGGAGGAGGACCTGGCACTGGATGATTATTTGACTGCATCTTATGGCAAGTGGAAAAGCAGATTATTTCTTGCTGGGCTGATTTAACCTGTAGTTTTTACTTCTCATGGGTCGGGCTTATGTTTGTTCTGAACAGGATAATTTCCAAGTCCGGAAGTCAGCTGAGGTACACAAAGGGGTGGGGATGCTAATGACTAGGGATTAGTGACTAGGTGACTAGGGCAAAATTCAGAACTTTGTGGACCGTTCGCACCAAATTCGTGTGGCACGAACGGCCCACAATGCACTACGCCATCGCAGTGCATTGCTGGCTCATGATTGGCCAAGCATGCACTGTGACCCCGCATACTTGGCCAATAACAGCGCCGGCAGCGAGGAGAGCCACAATTGGCCACATTCAGGATGCCTGTGGCCAATTATAGCTCAGGGGGTTTAGTACACACCACACACTATATAAGGCCACTAGCGCCGCAGCCTTGTGTAGTGTGTTCCGGCGTGCATGGAAAGAGCAAGATAGGTAGGGACAGTGTTCTTTTCTCAGGCATCTGCAAGAGTTAAAGTGGGTGTTGTGTGCCTCCAGCACAGTATACACCTGTATCTACCCTTTTTTGCTGGTGTTCTCTAATACAGGCATCTGCAGGAGTTAGTGAGTGTTGTGTGCCTCCAGCACAGTATACACCTGTATCTACCCTTTTTTGCTGGTGTTCTCTAATACAGGCATCTGCAGGAGTTAGTGGGTGTTGTGTGCCTCCAGCACAGTATACACCTGTATCTACCCTTTTATGCTGGTGTTCTCTAATACAGGCATCCACAGGAGTTAGTGAGTGTCGTGTGCCTCCAGCACAGTATAGTATACACCTCTATCTACCCTTTATTGCTGGTGTTCTCTAATACAGGCATCTGCAGGAGTTAAAGTGGGTGTTGTGTGCCTCCAGCACAGTATACACCTGAAGATACCCCTTATTGCTGGTGTTGTCTGTTGCATATCTTGCATATTAGCCTTTAAAATTAGCACTTTTGATTTTGAACGTTCGAGTCCCATAGACTTTAATAGGGTTCTAAAGTTCGTATGAATTTTTGGTCCGTTCGAAGGTTCTGGTGCGAACCAAACCGGGGGGGGGGGGGGGGGGGTGTTCGGCTCATCCCTACTCGTGGCATTAATGACCTAATATGGACAGATGGCCATGTTAGGTCATGTAATTTATCTAATATGACCATGTGGCCATATCTGGTCAATGATGTAGTGAGCATGCCCACCCCTTTGCGTATGCCTGCTTTAGAAATTGCCCACCCACATTATATTGACCCTGGAATGACAGCTGAGCTCTGGGTTCGTACATTTGGAGCAAACACAAGCTCACCTCTACTCACAAGGGATTCCACCAGCAAGATCTCTACTCTGTAGCTCCTGGCACTGCCCTTGTCAGCCTTTGAATTTCACTAGTCTCTTTCCATCAAGGGTGTTTCCGCTCTTCTAGTTGCATTCATTATAACATAAAATAAAAGGTACTGGCAGGGGAAGTGGATCCTTTCCTAACTGCAGGTGTGAAAACTAAAGAGCATAGATTTCCCTAGCAAAGTTTCTGACAGACAAAAGAAACCGTTGAATGATTTAGCTCTCCATCATCTAATAAAATCTGAAATAACAGTTCTGGGTTGACTGTTCCCTTGAAATCGCTCAATCTTCAAACCTTCTTGGGAGTTGGGGGGTGGAATATAAATGTACGGATTGCGCTTTGAATCCGGCTTTGAGCTAAAGCTTGTTTAGATGTAAATAAAAGGAGTTTAGAAAATATCCATGACTGCTGAAGAATTATGAATGCCTCAGTGATTATTTCACAAAATATGGTTCTTCTTTATAAACTTAGCTTGTTAAGAAGGAGCGATACTGCATAGCTATTAAATTCCTGTGATTAAAGATAGATTGGATTGGGTGGATTGTAATGGTAAAAATATTGAGCTGCCAGCGTAAATGAAGTCTTTTAATTGATTGTCTTGAAAATGAACAGGTGAGCAGGTGTAACACAACACTCTGAGAGTGTTTGGAATGTATAACAAATTCAATTGCTATGCTCTGGATTTGGGTTTGTGTAAAGCTGAACTCCAGGCGGATATAAAAGACTCAAATTAATACAGCTCTGTAATCATAAATACATCAGTAAAAATAGGCCCGTAGCTACGAAAGAAGGGGAAATAGGTGCATGGCTGGATCGTAAGGGAATTGGTCAAAGTGGAGTTGATTGGTTTAAAAAAAATCTAGAGTAGCGGTCACCATCTGGATTGGCCAGTAGAAGCTGGCTGACGTGAAGGAGGTCCAAAGGATAAGCAGTTGTAGGGTAAGCTTCACTCAGAGGTCTGCAGTCGTTAAGGGAATGTCCCTCTCTCCTTCTCACCATATTTTTCTTTTGAGATTTGGATGGCCTGGATTTAGGTCATATTAGCCCTTGTACACACGGTCAGACATTCTGACAACCAAATCCGTTGGATTTTGTCCGATGGATTTTGTCCGAAACTGTTGCATACACACAGTCGGACAAAGTTGTCGGAAAATCCGATTGTACATAACGTGATGACGTTATTTCATTACGACGGGACTACGTTCAGGCTAGTAGCCAATAGCTTTAGTCTAGGAATTTGATCTGAGCATGCGTGGCACTTTGTCCATCGGAGTAGGCTACACATGATCGGAGTATGTCTGATCGGAGCATGTTGTCGGAAAATTTTATAGACAAGTTGGAAAACTTGGTCCGTCGGATATTCCGACGGAAACAGTCCGATGGAGACCACACACAGTCGGATTATCCGACAATATGGTCAAATGGACAAATTCCATCGGAATCTCCGACCGTGTGTACAAGGGCTTAGATATTGACAGTTTTTTTTTTTTTTTTGAAGATGATTTAACCACTTGCTGACTGCGCTATAGCCGAATGAAGGCTACAGCGTGGTTGTCCAGTTCTGGAAGGGCATCATATGATTCCAGTCAGCGGCTCCTTACCACATGATCAGCTGTGTCCAATCACAGCTGTTCACAATGTAAACAATACCTGGTTATTAGTATTCCTTTTCTCGTTCTGATTGCATGAGGAGAGGGGAGTCGATAACTGGCTTGTTTAAAAGGGACATGGGCACTGATTAACAGTGTCCTGATTATCAGTGCAGTCCCAACAGTGCCCACCAGTGCTGCCAATTAATGCCCACAAGGACTGCCAATCAGTGCCCACCAGTAATGCCGATGAGTGCCCATCAGTGCTGCCAATCAGTGCTCATCAGTGTCACCTATCAGTGCCGCCTACCAGTGCCCATCAGTTCTGCCTAATAGTGCCCATCAAAGCCCACTATCAGGGCCCATATGTGTAGCCTATCAGTGGCCATCAGTGTAGCCTCTTTAGCACACATCAGCGAAGAAGAAAATTAAAATGACCTGTTTGCTAAATTTTTATAATAACCTATGAAAAAGTAGATTTTTTTTCAAAATTTTTTTGGTTATTTAGAAAGAAATAAAAAACCTAGGGGTGAATAAATATGACCAAAAGAAAGCTCTAGTTGTTGTATGTGTTGTTACATGACTCACAATTGTCATTCAAAGTGTGACAGCGCTGGAAACTGAAAATTGGTCTGGGCAGGAAGGGGGTAAAAGTGCTAGTAGGCAGGTAGTTAACCTAGTGTTTTTGGAGAAAGGTTGGGGACCCATTTTTGGTGTGGGGTCCTCTAGTTCGTCTGGACAACTCATAGTGACCAGGTTATTGTAGACCGTTACATGTCTGAGGTCAGCTGAGATCATTTCCAAGATGGTGTTTTGTGGCTGGGGGCACAACGTAGCTAACTGGTGCCACAGACATAACGTTTTTGATACTGTTATATGGTACCTTCAAGTACCTGTAACTTTATTTGATCTGTTATGTTGTGTTTTATTTACATTTTATTTAACATTTATGTGTTATTTATAATAAACAGTTATTAAAGCCATTTAAATTTCACTTTACAGTGTCATCTTTGGGGGGCTCTGAGAAGGTGGAGTCGGCTTACCAGTCTGAATTAAAGGGAAGGGGAAGGTGGCCTCTTATCTACCCAAGTATTTTTCAAGTATTTTTTGAAATGCAGAGTAAAGCGGTTCATATCATAGATCAAAATTCAGCCGGTTCAACAGAGACCAGCCGAATTTCAATCCATGTACGGCCACTGTGGTTGAACTGAAGTCGGTCAGCCCAGTTACCCATCACCTCAGTAACATTGATTTGTATAGTACACTTGAATTTTAGGAAGCTTGAATCTGTACATCAACCATGCTTATTCTCTCCAAATCCTCACTACATCTTCAGTGACTTGCAGGCTGGGTCCCTAAAATGAGTTAAGCCAGTATTAGGGTTCTGGTTGCTAGGAAATGAGATAAAGTGCACAATCTCTTTCACTACCAGGGCCTTCTGCCACCTATGCCAAGTCACCACTGCTTCCTGACCAGCAGGCTGCTTATGCATATAGACACTAGAATTGTAGCCATTGGCAAAGGCAATGTAGCCATCTCTCGTTAGCTCTACTGCACATTAGACATATGTACTGCATCTTGTCTATCTCATCTTGTCCCCAGGTGTGAATCCTCTTCTGTAATACGCCAAGCATGCATGGACCCTTTTACTAATGATTTCAAGTGACTTTAGGCCAGGCAAAATTAAGTAATAACAAAGTTCTTTAATAAATTTGTTGAAGTATAGTAAATGTACAAACAATTCTTCAAGTACATATTTCCTACTGCAAAATGCTTCTATGTGTCTATTAGATGTTTTTCTGGTGCCCCTGTGCCATGAGGTGGTCATACCTTAAAAGAGAAGTATGGGAATCAAGTTTGTCCAAGAATCATACTTACCTACATGGATGCAGCATTGATCCAATGCTGCATCTGTACCCCAGTGCCCCTGCACTGAGAATCGAACGATCGAACACTGACGATCGCTTGGTTCTAACAGCTCCCCGAGCAGAAAGCGCTGACTGTCAATCAGTGGCTCTCTGCTCTGCCCCCTCCTTGCTTACAGGAGTGCTGGGCTGCGAAGGGGGCGTAATGGCCGGTTTAGGCTCTCAGCAGTTCTCTGCATTGTTGTGATGACACCAGCCCTGGACCGACTTCAGCCCGCTCTCTGCTGAAAATGGGTTACAGGAGTGCAAAATGAATTGCACTCCTGTTATCCATAGGCGAAGTACAGCCAAACTTGGCTATACTTCTCTTTTAAATAGGTGAGGAAGTCCTTTTACAATCCATAAGTCCATTAAGAAGTGGCATAGGTCCATATGTCCATATTTCTGGAACCTCAACAAGGTTCCGGCAAGGGGTTGTTTCAGAGTAAGTAGCAATTGCATTGCAGCTCAGTTCCTGTTTACTTTCCATATGTGGAGGAATAGATGACCCTTGCCCCAGAGGAGGGTGGTATTTCCCAAAAAGCCAAGGAAAACCTGGCCAGCAGAGTTAGCTCTTGCTTTTCTTACCAACTCTGGAGTAGGGATGGGCCGAACACCCCCCGGTTTGGTTCGCACCAGAACATAACTAACAGGCAAAAAATTCAGCAGAACACACAAACACCGTTAAAGTCTATAGGACACGAACATGAATAGTCAAAAGTGCTCATTTTAATGGCTTATATGCAAGATATTGTCATAAAAACTGTTTGGGGACCTGGGTCCTGCCCCAGGGGACATGTATCGATGCAAAAAAAAGAAAAAAAAGAATTAAAAAGGGGCCGTTGGTGAAGTATTTACAATGTTCCAGAGCCTGAATTTCTTACAGTTCTTCCCCTCCCTCTCTCAGTATGCTGTGTCAAGGTTTACAGGAGTGCTGGGCTGCAAATCCACTTTGCACTACAAATGCAAACTACAAGTGCAAAGCGCACTTGAAATTGCACTGCAAGTGCACTTGGAAGTGCAGTCACTCTAAATCTAAGAGGTAGATCTGAAATGAGGGGAAGCTCTGCTGATTTTATCATCCAATCATGTGCAAGCTAAAATGCTGTTTTTTTATCTTCCTTGCATGTCCACCTCTGAGCTACAGCGGCTGCATTTCGAAGTACACTTTCAGTGCAATTTCAAGTGCACTTTGCATTTGTAGTTTGCACTTGTAGTGCAAAGTGGATTTTCCTTTAGTAAATAACCCTCATTGTGTTTTTTTCAAAATTGTGGCTATTCTTTTATTTATTGCACAAAAAATAAAAACAGCAGAGGTGATCAAATACCACAAAAAAAAAAGCTCTAATTGTGGGGGAAAAAAAGGACATCAATTTTGTTTGGGTACAACATTGCATGACCGCACAATTGTCAGTTAAAGCGAAACAGTGTAGTTTTGCAAAAAATGGCCTGGTCATTGACCAGTTCTTGAGCGGCGCACGACGATGTATGTCGGCAGAATGGCACGGGCAGGCATATTGGCGTACAGGTACGTCCATTTCTATATGCCGCCCTGCCATCGCGTGCGCGCTGCCACCGGCACGCTCAGCTGCCGGTCGGGACACCCGTGAGTCCAGTCGCGGGTCCCGCGGACTCGATCGCCGCGGGGATACCTGCGATCGTCTCACGGGGAGGCTGAACGGGGAGATGCCGTTGTAAACAGCATCTCCCCGTTCTGCCTAGCAACAAGTGACGCTGATCTCTGCTCCATGTGATTGTAGCAGAGATCAGTGTTTACTAACACAAAGCCCAGCCCCCCACAGTTAGTAACACGCCCCTAAGAACACTTAACCCCTACACTGCCACCCCTGGTTAACCCCTTCACTGCCAGCGTCATTTACACAGGAATCAGTGCATTTGTATAGCAGTGATTGCTGTATAAATGACAATGGTCCCAAAAATGTGTCAAAAATGTCCGATGTGTCCGCCATAATGTCGCAGTCACAATAAAAATCGCTGATCGCCGCCATTACTAGTAAAAAAAACAATTACTAATAAAAATGCTATAAAACTATCCCCTATTTTGTAAACGCTATAACTTTTGCGCAAACCAATCAATAGTCGCTTATTGCGATTTTTTTTACCAAAAATATGTAGAAGAATACGTATCGGCCTAAATTGAGGGAAAAAAAAAAATTCTAGATATTTTTGGGGGAAATTTATTATAACAAAAAGTAAAAAATAATGCGTTTTTTTCAAAATTGTCACTCTATTTTTGTTTATAGCGCAAAAAATAAAAACCGCAGAGGTGATCGAATACCACCAAAAGAAAGCTCTATTTGTGGGAAAAAAAGGACGGCAATTTTAATTGGGAACCACGTCGCATGACCGCGCAATTGTCAGTTAAAGCGACGCAGTGCCGAATCGCAAAAAAACGCTCTGGTCTTAAGCCAGCAAAATGGTCCGGTCTGAAAGTGGTTAAGGGGGCAAATCCTTCTGGGGCTGAAGTGGTTAAAGAATACATAACTGGATTAAATGCAGGTCATCTATATATGCCTGGAGATTTGCTTTGAAAAGCCGGTGGTATCTGTTTAATCTCTTTCAAGAGAGTCATTGTTTTGACTGCAGCTCAAGAACGCGGTCTTAACTGGAATGACTGAAAAGTGAGACGGAGCATTTTGTGTATATTATCCGGAATATTATGGCAAATAGCATATGTTCCCCCTGGAGGATTCCTACATTTGTATGATATGTGATAGATGACATTTATACCACGTTTCACCAGAACAACTCAAATATCATTAGATTGTGGATTAACTGAACTGTCATCTACACAGCAGTGAGATACATTCACAGTGGTTGATTTAGGGTCTGATTCTATAAGGTCGCCAGAACAGATGGTAATCCCAGTAGCTGACAACCTTCTCATTTAAAAAAAATCAGAAAGTGTTTTATAATGTCTAGTGCTAAATGTCAGATTAGCAATGGAGACAAGTTGAGCTGGAAACTTTAAAAATGAACTGTTATTTAACCACTTCAGCCCTGGGAGAATTTACCCCCTTCCTGACCAGAGCACTTTTTGCGATTCGGCACTGCGTCGTTTTAACTGACAATTGCGCGGTCATGCGACATGGCTCCCAAACAAAATCAATTGTCTTTTTTTTCCCCACAAATAGAGCTTTTTATTTGGTGTTTTTTGATCACCTCTGTGGTTTTTATTTTTTGCGCTATAAACAAAAAAAGAGTGTCAATTTTGAAAAAAAACTCATTATTTTTTACATTTTGCTATAATAAATATTCCCCAAAAATATATAAAAAAAATGTTTTTCCTCAGTTTAGGCCGATACGTATTCTTCTATATATTTTTGGTAAAAAAACAAAATTGCAATAAGCATTTATTGATTGGTTTGTGCAAAAGTTATAGCGTTTACAAAATAGGGGATAGTTTTAAGGCATTTTTATTAATCATTTTTTTTACTAGTAATGGTGGCGATCAGCGATTTTTATTGTGACTGCGACATTATGGCGGACACATCAGACATTTTTGACACATTTTTGGGACCAATGTAATTTATACAGCAATCAGTGCTATACAAATGCACTGATTCCTGTGTCAATTACACTGGAAGTGAAGGGGTTAACCACTAGGGGGCAGGGTAAGGGTTAAGTGTGTCCTAGGGTGTGATTCTAACTGTAGGGGGCGTGGCTACGTGTGACATGTCACTGATCTCTGCTCCCGATCATAGGGAGCAGAGATCAGTGACGCTGTCACTAGACAGAATGGGGAGATGCTTGTTTACATTAGCATCTCCCCGTTCTTCCTCTCCCTGCAGCAATCGAGTCCGCGGGATCCGAGACCCGACTCACGGAGCTTGCCGCGCACACACACGCCTGCTGGCCGCCTCTTAAAGGGCAACGTACAGGTACGTTAGTTTGCCTGTACGAGCCCTTCTGCCAACGTATATCGATGTGAGGAGGTTGGCAAGCAGTTAAAGCTGTAACAGACATATATGTACCATTAATTTAGGCAACAGCAGTACAACAGGAGTTGTTGGATGGTGGTGACAGCTGATGTCACATCCCTATATACAGTCATACCCCATCATGTTGGTTTTGAAGCTGTAGGTCATTTTTTGGTGTACAATTCAAACTTAACCAGGCAACAAAATAACTTTATCATGGAGCTTTTGAAGTTTGCAGCCTCTCAGAATTATTTTTGGTTTGGAGGCCAGTACTTTTTACAAAACAAAAGGGGTAGCTATGGGAGCTAAATATGCCCCCAGCCTGGCCAGTTTGTTCATGGCCAGATTGGAGGATGATGTCGTCTTTGCCCACCGTCAGCCTGAACTGGCCTTATGGACCAGATACATTGAAGGCTTCCTCCTCCTATGAAAAGGCACCCTCCAGTCATTCACGAATACTCTTAATAAGAACAATATTGGAATTGTTCTAACTTTTGAGGCCAGTCAAACAAATATACATTTCCTCAATCTCAATATATCCCCTGATTGGAAACCAGTTCATTACATCTACACATTTTAAGGCCACAGACCGTAACTCATTTATTCCACTAGAGAGCTGTCACCACCAATCCTGGCGGCACATATGTCTTAGGCTCAATTGTATTACCATTCTGGGTTTTTCTGCATGGGCTGAGATTTTAAAAGAAGGACTTTTATGCCATGTACACATGGTCAGAATTTCGGCCAGCAAAAGAATGATGAGAGCTTTTCGACGGAAAATGCGACTGTGTGTATGCTCCATCGGAATTTTGCTGGCCGAATTTCGGCCAGCAAAACATTAAGAGCAGGTTCTCAATTTTTCCAACGGAAATTCCGATCGTGTGCATACAATTCCGACGTGCAAAAACTCATGCATGCTCAGATTCAACTACGAGATGGAAGCTATTGGCTACTGGCTGTTGAACTTCCTTTTTCTAGTCACGTCGTATGTGTTGTACGTCACCACATTCTTGACAGTCGGAATTTGGTGTGGCCATGTGTATGCAAGACAACTTGAGCGAAATCCCGTTGGAATTCTGTCGAGAAAACCATCAGAGCTTTTTCCGACCAAAATTCCAATCATGTATACGCGCCATTAGAGAAAGGCTCTAGGCTGGAATTTTTTTAGCAGAAGCCCTATAGAATAAAATTATAGTTGTTGCATTTTTTTATGTCACATGGTATTTGGGAAAACGTACTCTTTAATGATTAAAAAAAAAAAACCCCACAATAATTACCCCAATTTTTTTGTACAATGTGAAAGATGATGTTACGCTGAGTAAATAGATACAGAGTAAATAATTACATAACATAGCTTTAAATGCCTTTACAGGTTACCAGTTTAGAATTACACATGAAGTCTGGTGCTAGAATTATTGCTCTTGCTCTGACGTTCGCGACAATACCTCACATGTGTGGTGCAATCACTGTTTACATATGTGTGCGGGAGTAACGTTTGCGTTCACATTTGCACATAAGTACAGGGGGGGTGGTTTCCATTTTTTATTATTATTATTATTAGTATTATTTATTTATATAAAACTTTTTTTACACTTTTTTTTGGATACATTTTACTTCTATCATAAGGGATCAACAACATTCCTTGTGACAGCATGGGCCATGGAAGGTCCTCTTTATGGAGAGATCTGGAGTCTATTAAACCCCAAATCTTTCCTCTGGCATCCATTGAAGCCAAGTATACACAGAGCGGTCCAGTTTGGCTCCTTTCCTGGCTGCCAACAGCTAGGGAAACAAAGAGGCGAAACCTGAAGTGACAGTTTCCAGGGTCAAGGAGAGAGAGAGGAACAGCGTCAGTTTCTCTCTCTCTGTTCCTTGCAGCCATCGCCACCATTTGCATCACTCCTGGGCACAACGATCAGACTGTATAGCCTGGGAAAGGCGGCAGCGGCGGAAAGGGGGTAGGACCCCCTCTTCCACCCGCAGAAGTGATTGAGTGGCTATTTAGCCACTCAGTTCACTTCTGCTAGCAGAGGAATCACTGGCTGAAAATTATCATACTGGGATAATGCCTGTAATAACTGCAAGATGTTGGAACCAGTCAGCAGTGGACTTTGATTATGTTAAATAAAAACTGAATTGGATTATGATCAAAGATAAACTCTTATGCCGCGTACACACGACAGGACTTAAGTCCGGCAGACTTTCGACGGAGTTCTGACAGAGTTCTGACGGACTTTCCGAATGAACGGACTTGGCCACACACAATCACACCCAAGTCAGACGGATTCGAACGTGATGACGTATGACTGGACTAGAATAAGGAAGTTCATAGCCTGTAGCCAATAGCTGCCCTAGCGTCGGTTTTAGTCCGTCAGACTAGCACACACACATGTGCGGATTTCTGGGTCCGGCAGAGTTCTGGCGGAAAAATTTGAAGCATGTTCCATTTCTAAAGTCTGTCAGACTTTTGTGAATCAAAAGTCCGTTGCAGCCCACACACGATCAAATAGTCTGCCGGAATCATTCCGTCAGACTTTTGATGTTGAAAAGTCCGGTCGTGTGTACGGGGCATTACGCACTCTTCAAAATAATCAAACCAATTTCGACAAGATGTGAGACCTTTGGATTCAATACACGTTGGTGGACTGGTGAGGATTTGGGGACACCTTTTCTACTAATTCTGGTATTGCTGGCCATGGATGGATAGAATTTCAAACAAAAATTCTTAGGAAAAATCTTACAAAAAGTTTCAGAACATTTGAATGTCATTCAAAAGATTTTGTTTGCGCTACTTAACCATTTTTTTTTTGCGATATACAGTAGTACTGTGCTTCTTTAACTGACAATCGCGCAAGCTTTGTACCCGATGTCCTTTTTTTTCCCACAAATACAGCTTTCCATTTGTGGTATGTGATCACCTCTGTGTTTTAATTTTTTTGCGCTATAAAGAAAAAAAGATCAAAAATTTTAAAAAATATATTTTTTTTTACCTTCTACACTCTTCTATAAAACATATCCAATAAAAAAAAAAAAAAAAATCGTATTTCTTCATAAATTTAGGCTAATATGTATTCCACTCCATATTTTTGGTAAAAAAAAAATCCTAGTAAGCGTATATTGATTGGTTTGTGCAAAAGTTTTGGCGTCTACAAACTATGGGATATATTACTATGGTACTGGGATTTTTATTTTATTTCTTTACTAATAATGGCAGCAATCAGCGACTGATATTGGGACTGCGATAATGTGGTGGACAATTGGGCACTAACTGACACTTTTTGGGAACCAGTGACACTAATACAGTGATCAGTGCTAAAAAATATGCACCGTCACTGTACTAACCACACTGGCTGGGAAGGGGTTAAACATCTAGGGAGATCAAAGGGTTTAAATGTGTGCCTAACCAGTAATAGAGTGCACTGTGTCAGGTGCTTTTATTAAGGGAAATAATGGATTTTATTCCCTGCTTTGCAGGGAAAGAAAATCCATTACTTCTGTGCTGACAGGACAGAGATCTGCCTTGTTTACATAGAGCTCTGTTCTGTGTGTCTTCCAGATGATCAACGGGTGCCATCAGTCATCCATTGGCCGGTACTTGCTGATCGGCATCTGCTGTGTATAATCACAGTACAGCCGGGTCACAGGCAGCGCCCCCTACCCAGAAGTGCCGGATCATGTGCCTAGTACGTAATCTGGTGGAGCAGAGCCGACTTGCCGGCATACATGTAAGTGATACGGTCAGCCAGCGGTTAACACTTGATTTTGGAATTAATGGACTTTATCAAAAATGCTAACCACATACACTGTTAGAAATGTATTTGTTTGAGAAAAAATTTCCACCCTGCTCCATTGAATTTTTGAGAAACCAGATAACAAAACCCCTAAAAAGACTAATTTCTCACATAATCTTCAATTATGTTCAAGAAAAACTAAATTGCATTATGATCAATGATAAACTCACATGTACCCTTAAAATAATCAAGCCAAGTTCAACAAGACCTGGAACCCTTGGATTCCAGATATGTTGGTGGGCCAGCGAGGCTTTGGGAACACGTCTTCTACTGATTTTGATATAACTGATCATAATTGGATAGAATTTCAAATATAAATTCTTAGGAAAAGTCTTATGCCGCGTACACACGAGCGGACTGTATGGCGTACTTAGTTCGTCATACAATCCGACAGACAGTCCGTCGTACTTTCCACTGAATGGACTTGACCACACACGGATGCACAAACAGTCCGTCGAAAGCTTGCGCGATGACGTGTATAGCACGTACGACGGGACTAGAAATAGGAAGTCCAATACACAGCAAAGCACCCTTCCGCCGTGTAAATCCTTTCTGGGCATGCGCCATTCTTAGTCCGTCGAACTAGCATACTGAGGAGCGGATTGTCCGCTAAAACCAAAGTACGACGGACAGAATTTCTAAAAATCAGAAATTCTTAGTACGCCGGACTGCACGCTGAAAAAGTCCGCTGAAGCCCACACACGAGTGGACTGTCCGCTGAAATGTGTTTCGACGGACTAAGTACGCCATACAGTCTGCCCGTGTGTACGCGGCATTAGGAAAATTGGTACGAAAATTCTCAATATTTGAAAGTAACTTAAAAGATTTATTTATTTATTTTTGCTTTTAACATTTGATTTTGGAATGAATGGATTTTACCAAATGAAAACCACATCTGCTGTTAGAAATGTATTTGTTCGAGAAAAATTGCTCCATGGAATTTTCTCATCACCGCAGTCAAAAATGAAGGTTGATTTGACATGATAAATGAATAGAAAAACAAATGAACTTTCTCAGAAAATTCTATTCCTAAATTTTTTGGTTTGAAATTCTATTCATCTATGGCCTGCTTAACTCTCTCTTCTTTACTATACTTTGCTTCTTTTCAGTTCTCCTCTTTCCCCTTCTGCTCTTTGTCTTTTTGTATATTATGTACAGCAACGACATCCGATAGGCCGATAGCTTATCAACATGCCTATCTATTTTATTTCTTTATTTATTTATTCTATGGGATAAGCTGACAAATGTAGAGCAAATTACATCTGACTGCTGCATAAATAATTTTTTTGACAATATTGCAATTAATATGATATGGCACTGATTCATTGTAGCCAAGCGGACAGCACTATGTTAATTAAGTTAGCATCTTTCTTTATTCTGTATGTTTAGGCTTGTTGCTATATTTGTACACCGCAGATTGTAATCTTCCACCTATTAAGATATTTTTTTTTGTTAAATTTGAATTAAAAGATGGAAATATAAAAAAAAACTACTGTCTGACTGCTATCTCTGTTAGCCCTTGTACACACGGTTGGACATTCCGACAACAAAATCCATTGGATTTTTTCTGACGAATTTTGTCCGAAACTGGTGTTGCATACACACGGTCGGACAAAGTTGTCGGAAAATCCGATCGTTCGGAATGTGATGATGTTACGACGGGACTATGTTCAGGCTAGTAGCCAATATCTTTGGTCTTGTAATTTGATCTGAGCATGCATGGCACTTTGTCCGATCGGAATTCTCTACAAACGATCGGACAAAATCCAATCGGATCATGTTGTCGGAAAATTTTATATCCAGCTCTTAAACTTTGTTGGTCGGACATTCTGACTGAAAAAGTCAGATGGAGCCCACACACGGTCAGATTATCCGACAACATGGTCTGATCGGACATTTTCCTTCGGAATTTCCAACCGCGTGTACAAGGGCTAACTTTATTGGGACTTTAAAGCAAATCTAAACACAAAAACAAACTTATTTTTTAGTGTACCTGTTCTTGTGATGAAGATGTGATGGTTACACTAGGGATCCAGTTGATGACCATTGTTTCCCTGAATTTGATGTGTATTTGGAATGCATGGAAAATGCAGGTCAGCAGAATCCTATTGACTTTAATAAAGCAGTACACATGGCAGTTTAAAGGCTGCATTTGCCCTGCTGTGTGCGTTGCACTGCATTTCTGTAGACTCAACATCGCCTATGAAGGCCCATATAGACTGCAGGCAAAGCAGGTCAAATGCAACATTTTAATGATAAACACTGCTTTTCCACTGCTTTTGGAAAATGTAGCATTTTTTTAGAACGCTCATTGACATGAACCCTTAAAGTGAAGCTTCACTCTACCAATCAACATTGATTACTTTTAATCCTATGCTGCTAGGATTAGTAAATAAATAGGAAAGTATATAATATTTACTTGATTTAAATTTTTTTCTTCAGTTACTTCCTGGTTTCTTGCCTAGGCAGATGATGTCATACATCCCAGGAGACTTCAGGGAAGGAGGAGAGGCTTTCTCAACTAAGCAAACTCTCATGCATGCATACTTAAAGTGGAAGTAAACCCACCTATCATTTTCAGCCAAGGAAGCTGCCATCTTGGCCTCTGTTTATTCTACAACTGCCATGATACTACACATGTGATCAGTTATATGACAACAGCCATTGGATGGTTTGACAGTTTGGCCAAGAGCACAACCAATGGAAGTGTTACAAGGGAGTTTAACAAGACACATGGCCACTCATTAAAATTAGAAGAAAAGAGGTTTTACCTTAAACTACATAGAGGGTTCTTTACTGTAAGAATGGCAAGGATGTGGAATTCCCTTCCACAGGCGGTAGTCTCATTGATAGTTTCAAGAAACTATTAGATAAGCACCTGAACGACAGCAACATACAGGGATATACAATGTAATACTGACATATAATCACACACATAAGTTGGACTTGATGGACTTGTGTCTTTCTTCAACCTCACCTACTGTGTAACATTCCAGGCATGTGCCCGGAAAATGTTCCCGGAAATGTAACTGTTTTTTGAAACTGGTAAATGGATGGGTTTACTTCCACTTTAAGCTAAGTGCAGATGGATTCTGGGAAGTGAATGCTACATGAATCATTTGCCCTTACTCAAGATGGCCATGGCCAGAAATGCAAAATTGGTGTTTTTTAAGGTTATTTCTCAACAAAATAAAGCAGGAAGATGTGGATGGATGAGGAAGTTTGTTTTGATTATTAAAAATGAAATAAATATTGTTTTAGATTTGAGGTGCTCAGATTCAGTGAAGTATAACTAAAGGCAAAACTTATTTTTTTTTCGTTTTGGATAGAGTGGAGAGGAATTAGAATGCCTATTAGGTTATTACTATTGTCTGTGCCCCCGTTAGAGAGATTCATCCCAGTTGTCACCAGAGAATAATAAAGGGGGGATCTCCCAATGGAGACCATAATTCTGATGACCTGGGGAGCCCCAAAGGATTCCATTTACAGGGATTTCCTCTCACTTCCTGTTTTGGCTATGGGACATAAAGTGAAGGTAAATCTCCCCAATGGGACACAGATGGCAAAAGAGACCTGACAGGGGTTATAACTTTTCCTTACTCTTTCCAAAAAAGAAAATGCCTATAGTCCTACTTTAAAAAGGAGACAAAGGCTGGCCATGCACATAAAGATTTCTCTTATTCAGCCCTTGGGCTGGACAAGATTGATCTGGTAGATTCCTCTATCCAAACTTAACAGCATGGATGGAGAAATGACCCCTGCTGGCCATTGTTTTCTGACAGCGACGGCACCCACAGCTGTCAGAGTAGCTGAACAGTACCTACTTCTGATTGGATGCAGTTGCTGCTTGCTCGACTGCATCCACCCAGCTTGTTTTACAAAAGTCAGTTGAAACATTGACTTTAGTCCTGGTGTTGACAGGGCCATCCATGGTTCCAATTTCAGCCTCTTAGTGCAAATCTGCTGAAATTACAGCCATGTATGGTAGGCTAAAAATATATGTCCTTTTTTGATAGACTAAGATAGGGTCCCCATGTAATGTTTTAATCTTTTTGTCATCTGTGCCCTGTTGAAAGAGATTTACCTTCACCTCCTATGTCCCATAGCCAAAAAAGGAAATGAGAGGAAATCTTTGTAAATCAAAGTAATCCTTTGGGGCCCTTCAGGTCACCAGAACTATTGTCCAATTCCCCGGGGTTTGGGCTTTATAGACCAAAAGTGAGAAAATAAAAAAGTTCATTGTTAGAGTTGACAAACCCTTTAAAGAAAACCTCCAGCCGACCCCCCCATTTTTTTAATGACCCCCGCTTGCTCACCCATCCAGTGGATCCAGCATTGTCCTTCTGAGATCTTCTCATGCCTGGGCACAGCTCCATCCTGCGCCACCACGTTCTCTCTGACGTCATCGAGAGGCCAGCTGGTTCTTCTGGGTGCAAGAAAAAAGCCAGATCTTCTGCAGGATGGGAGGAGGGGTGGAATGGAAGGGACGTGAGGGGAAGGGTGAAGGACCGCTTTAAATCTTTGCTCACTACATTCTTGTGCAGCGAATTCCTGGATTTTGTTGACAGCTTTTGGAGCTTTCACCCTTAAAAATATTGCCAATGGAACTCCTATAATTCCGACCACCCCCGACTCGCTTTAGAAAGCAAAGCCAATCACATGAGATTTAGGTTGCCTCTAGAGAAGGCATGTTCAAATCAGCATAGGAAATACATTCATCACAATACGAAACAACAAAGAAAAAATGTGAATGTCGCATAAAACTTACTTTCAGGTCAATGTTACCATCATAGCTGAAAATGTGGACTTTCTGAATATATTCTGCAGTTTTCCTTTAATGATGCAAAGAAATCGTGAACTTTCTGTACAGGAAAGAAAGTGGCAAGGCGATTTAAAAGGTTGTGTCAATAGCTTTCTAAGTTTAGATGCATACAACTCTGTTTGCCTGAATCTCACCCAGCAGGTGCTTAACATTTTACACAGCTACAGAGACCTTTAGCTTTTGTGTGTAAATGAGAGGAAAAGCTTGTGAAACATTATAGCGTTTCCAGTTTAAAGGTCTCAATTACGTCCCTGTATATGTCTGGGGTTCTTAAACAATCGTGATTTTTCAGTACATGAGCAAGTCATGCATTAAATGGATATATTATCCTTCTGCTTATTATTTTCCAGCACAGAAATCAGGAGGAACTGACCATTTTCTTGTATGAAACTAATTCAATTCTATTGTAAATGAGATCATGGGGTGGTAGATAGCCAACTGTAACTCGCCCTGGGCCTGCGTCTCAATCGGCATGCATGGCAAATACCTGTATGAGTTTTTTCAAGTTTTCTTTTTGCTCATGTGGGTTTCCACCTTCTCTCCAAAGACATGGTGGTAGGTTAATTGGTTCCTACCTTAATTGGTCCTATATAACTATTTAAATACAATATATATGCATAGCCTTGAAAGAGTATTCGGTCCCCTTGAAATTTTCCACATTTTGTCATGTTACAACCAAAAACATAAATGTGGCTTTTATGTGATAGACCAACACAAAGTGGCACATAATTGTGAAGTGAAAGGAAAATGATAAATGGTTTTCAATTTTTTTTACAAATAAATATGTGAAAAGTGTAGCATGCATTTGTATTCAGCCCCCTTTATTCTGATACCCCTAACTAAAATCTAGTGGAACGAATTTCCTTCAAAAGTCACCTACGTAGTAAGGTGTGTAATTTAATTTCAATATAAATACAGCTGTTCTGTGAAGCCCTAAAAGGTTTGTTAGAGAACCTTAGTGAACAAACAGCTTCATGAAGGCCAAGGAACACACCAGACAGGCCAGGGATTAAGTTGTGGAGAAGTTTAAAGTAGGGTTAGGTTATAAAAAAAATATCGCTAGCTTTGAACATCTCATGAAGCACCATTCAACCTATCATCCGAAAATGGAAAGTGTATGGCACAACTGCAAACCTACCAAGACATGGCCGTCCACCTAAACTAACAGGCTGGGCAAGGAGAGCATTAATCAGAGAAGCAGCCAAGAGGTCCATGGTAATTCTGGAGGAGCTGCTGAGATCCACAGCTCAGGTGGGGGAATATGTCTACAGAACAACTATTAGTCATGCACTCCACACATTTGGCCTTTATGGAAGAGTGGTTAGAAGAAAGCCATTGTTGAAAGAAAGCCATAAGAAGTCCCGTTTGCAGTTTGTGGGAAGCCATGTAGGTGACACAGCAAACATGTGGAAGAAGGTGCTCTGGTCAGATGAGACAACAATTGAACTTTTTGGCCTAAAAGCAAAACGCTATGTGTGAAAATGAATACTGTACATCTTCCTGAATACAGCTTCCTTACGTGAAACATGGTGGTGACAGCATCATGTTGTGGGGATATTTTATGTCAGCAGGGACAGGGAAGCTGGTCAGAGCTGATGGGAAGATGGACGGAGCCAAATACAGGGCAAATTTAGAAGAAAACCTGTTAGAGTCTGCAAAAGACTTGAGACTGAGGAGGAGGTTCACCTTCCAGCAGGACAAAGACCCTAAACATACAGCCAGAGCTACAATGGAATGGTTTATCTCAAAGCATATGCCTGTGTTAGAATGGCCCAGTCAAAGTCCAGATCTAAATCCAATTGAGAATCTGTGGCAAGACTTGAAAATTACTGTTCACTGACGCTCTCCGTCCAATCTGACAGAGCTATTTTGCAAAGAAGAATGGGCAAAAATGTCACTGTCTAGATGTGCAAAGCTGGTAGAGACATCCCCAAAAAGACTTGCAGCTGTAATTGCAGTGAAAGGTGGTTCTACAATGTATTGATTCAGGGGCTGAATGCAAATGCATGCCACACTTTTTACATATTATTTGTAAAAAAATTATAAAACCATTTATAATTTTGCTTCCACTTCACACTTATGTGCCACTTTGTGTTGGTCTATTACAAAATTTGGAAAATTTCAAGGGGTATGAATACTTTTCAAGGCACTGTATGTATATATCGATATATAGATATATATGTTATAAAAAGAAACACGGTATATTCAGGAAGACCATTTTGCTTGGAAAAATGTTACAATTTGCCTCCAGATGTCGTGTACTGTAGTTGAAGGTCATGCTAGTATTTTCTTTAGTCCTGTGGGTTATAACATGGATAAGTGGGTTGGGGAGCTCCCTAACATCCAGGTAGTTAAGACAGTTTCCAGGTGGATGAATAAATTGGTAAAAGCAGTCAGCACAAAAAAAAAGCCAGTTGATAGTTTGACTGGCAGAGGCACCTGAATTGGTTATTCAAAGGATAATCATTCTTTGAATAACCACTTGAGGAACCTCTGCCAATCAAACTACAGACGGGCTTGTTTCCACTGACCTCTCTTACCAATTCATTCACCCACTTGAGAACCCCACAGAGCACCCAGGATGGGAATGCTCAAGACATAAAGAGTGACCACACTGACCCTGCTTGGAGACAGGTTTTCTCTACCTGGGAACTAGAGAGGCTGCGTCTTCCACCTCTTTCTGGGTGACTGCAGCCTCAACAGCTGTAAGTCTATTTTTTCCTTCCATTGTGGAAGCATTTTATCCTTGCTTCTGAATGAATCTACTACACTATAAGGACTCTCCAGCCTCCATCTCTTTTCTTTTTCGGTGGGCACGCTGAGCTTTACCAAAGACCCCTAGTCAGCTCCTCAGGATCCTAGATCTGCCACCACACCCTAGACCCAGTTCCCAGTGGGGCCTGCTGCTCAACAGCTTTGCAGGAATGGTACATCGGAACACCGCATCATCCCTATCCACTATGGCTTCTTGATGGTTCTCTTGGCAGGTGATAGGTCTGGACAGGAGCACTTCACACTTCCATGCAGAGTACTTGTATACAACAGTGATCCAGATACTACTACCAGACAGTCACTTACACATGGGACTAGTAAGACAATGGTGCTCAGGTGTTTTAGAGGGTAGGAACCTATCCAATCACCACCCCGAATGACCCCAGTAGCTTGTTACCGTCAATCTTGAAAGATTTTTTCTCTGCAAGTATAGACAGGGTCTGAGTGTCAGTGAAGTATCTAGTATCTCACTGAGAGGCTGTACCGTGTGTTGGTTCAGGCATGTGGCTGGATCCCAATCATATGGTTGGGATCTTTCTTTAGCCTAGACTAGCCCTGTGAAAACGGGTCACAGGAGTACATAACAGAAAAAATAAACCGCTCTTGACAAAATTTAAAAATGTATTAACAAAAGAATCCCTAAAAACTCTATAGGCCACAGCTCAGGTGGGATACACACACAGGCAGTAGAAAAAACAATTGAAGAGCTGCGCCAATTTACACTAAGTAAAATAAAATAACCAAAATAACCATAAAACAGAAATTATCAATACATAAGGAACGGTTGAAATATTCGACCAGTTCAACCACATCTATAAGTCCATATCCATTAATCATCAATTGCAAATAATGACAATGCCATGAGAGTGTTCATTAGCAAAGATGAGAAAATGGTGTTATAGAAAGCAAAAAAAGAATCCTGAGAAGACTTCCTCCACTGGGGAGGAAGTAGAGAGAAGACTTTGGTAGACGTGATAGCAGAGGAGTTTCACACTATGGGCAGTCTTTTTTCTTTTTGAGCAATTATTGGAGAAATTGCCATGTTGAACATTAGAATACCGATCTTAGTGCAAAATTCCGATCCAGTGTGCTACAAGGTCCATAAATACATGCTTCAGGCTACTGAGGGGTCGGGTTATATGCTCATTAAGCTTTGCCATCTGGTAAACGTATTATTATCCTGGTGGTCGGACATGTTTCTTCACTCTACAAAGCATATGCAAAGTCACCGTGGTGTTTTTATCAGGACCCTTATTTGGATTCCTTTTTTTGCTTTCTATAAACACCATTGGATCAGGAGTACATAACGATCTGCACTCCTATGATCCACAGGAGAAGTACAGTACAGCCAAACAAGCTTTAGCTGTACTTCTCCTTTAAAGTGCTCCAAATTATTTGTTTGTTAGAGCACCCTATGTAACTCCGGATTACATTTGTTGCTAGATTGTTCATGTTTTCTCTCTCTGCATTGTGCACATCCTGTAGAATCTATAAAATTCTTATGGAAAATGTGCATGAAGTTGAACTGGGTGATGATTAGTGTTGATGGCATCTGACATGTAAATACAGCATTCTTTTGACGGTTTGGGATTCTTTTGAGATCACTCACAGTCACAATTCATTATGCAGTTGACCTGCATTTGATCTGCTTCAAACTACTATTGCATCCCCATGAATGTGTAGAGAACCAGATCTGAAATGAATTGAAACCCCATAGACAGTGGCCCTAGGGAAGTGTCTGTGGATCCACTTTGATGATATGATTTAAAAAGGTTGTAAACCTCAGACAGGCAAACAAAGCATATCCCTCTATATGTGTACTTATCTCAATCCAGAGCACTAAGTGCCATCTCTGACTGTTGCCTCATTCTTCTGCTATCTGCATGAGTTACTTCTGACACATTTTCCTGACACCAAGAGGTAGAAAAGTGACAGGGGAGGTGCTCCAGCACACAGCCTGTGACTGACAGCTAGACATGTGCATTTCGTTTCGTTCCGATTCGAAATTCATCCGAATTACCGAATTACAATGCTAACGAGTTCAACCGAATTCAGCCGAAATTCGACTCAATACCAGATTCGAAATGATTTCAACATGATTCGACATTATTTCAACCGCATTCGAAATGATTTCAACGTGATTCGACATTATTTCAACCGCATTTGAAAATATTTTGTGACCCGAATTTAGGGCCATGTATCTTGGGGTCACTTGGTGCTAGAAACTCCAAATTTGGATATGTTTTATTGCTAGTACTATTCTGTTTGTATACCAAATTTGGAGTTTCTAGCACCAAGGGATCCCGAGATACGTGGCCCCAAATTTGGGTCACAAAATGTAAAGCACTTTTCTGCAGCAGAGAATGACATTTTGCGACCCGACTTTGGGGCCACATTTTTCGGGGTCACTTATAGCTATAAACCCCAAATTTGGTATTCAAACACAATAATACTAGCACTACAACATATCCAAATTTGGAGCACCAAGTGATCCCGAGATACATGGCCCTAAATTCGGGTCACAAAATATTTTCGAATGCGGTTGAAATAATGTCGAATCATGTTCAAATCATTTCGAATGCGGTTGAAATAATTTCGAATCATGTTGAAATAATTTCGAATGTGGTTGAAATAATTTCGAATCATGTTAAAATCATTTCGAATATGGTTGAAATAATTTCGAATCATGTTGAAATCATTTTGAATCCGGTAGAAATATTTTCAAATTTGGTTGAAATATTTTCGAATGTGGCCGATTTTTCGAATTCGGTAGAAAACTAAACGAAATCCGAAAACGAATTTAAGGAAGTTAACGAATATAACGAAACAAAATTAATTAATTAACGAATTAAAACGAAACTAAACAAATTTTTCCTTTTGCACATGTCTACTGACAGCTTCAGCTTTGTTCCTGTGTGCTGTGTAAAGGAGGGTGTGTTCCTTCCCTTCAATTAACTCATAGCTCTCCTCACTGAGCTCTGCATGGTGTAATTTCAGCTCCCCGCGCCCTGTTTTTTGAAAGCTCTGGCAAGCTGTATAAATTTGGCACTTTGAATGGCTGTAGAGTGAAGAAGACTGCATATACACAGGTACACTTTATATAAGAATATTTGATTAATCTCTGTGTATCACTGGAGGATAGTCCCTTCACTGGGTATATGTAAGGGTTTACAACCACTTTAACTAAAAGCAGGATGATTAAAAGAAAAGTAGTGTATTTTTGACTTTACAGTAACATGTGCAACAGCATATTAGATTTAAGAGTTCGTGTTTAGAAGCACCTTTAACTGCTTTTTGCAGTTGTAGTTAAACAGCTGCTTGGGGTGCTGTTGTTCTATGTAGATATTAAAAAACATCCTGGTGTTTACTGTTGGTTTGCATGCACAATGCCTCTGATCCTGTTGTCATTAGATAGCAGAGATCATAGGCAGAAGGCACAGAACTGATCAGATTGGCTCTGTGCCTTTTGATCTCTATGATAACCAGTTGCAATAAAACCCGTAGTATGTCCCCAGTGCAGATAAATCACTGCTTTTTAAAAGAGTCCCTAAGTAAGATAAGTGCCTTGGAGATCTTCAGTGTTGTCCTTTCAAGCTTGGTAAACACTCTTTAGCTAACAGTGTATGAAAACAGGTTAAATTGGCAACCTTGTGTAAACTTGCTGGCTCCCAATGCATAATCTTCTACTAAATGTCTTCTGAGAATTATCAGAAGAAAATATATAAAAAATATTCCAGGCATTTATACTAGCAGCTTTTTGAAGCACATTACTGAAATACATTCCAGTGAATATATAACTGGATTAGAGGGTATTCTTGAATATTTACCTAGAGCTCTACTTTAAAGCCAACTACAAATAATATAAACCATAATCCCTTCAGTCAACTACAGAGAATGGGAAAATGTATAACTAAGAGTAAATGGCCAGCATCAGGGAAAAAGGTGAGCCAAAGATGACCTTCGGGCAGATGTAAAAAAAAAGAAAAATTAAAGCAGTTATGTGTTTTCTAAAAAGTAATTCAATGTATTTTATTTTATTTTTTATTATAACTAGTGTACATACCCATTTATTTTTTATTTTTTAGAAAACACTTTATTGGTTTTCAGAAATAACAGAGAAAATAACAACAAACAGGTAGACCAGCGCACACAGGAACAGAACATCCAAGTAGAAAGGGTTCGAGTACCGCAGTACTATAAACCAAATTAAAATACTTGTGCGTGTGTGGTTTGTGCGGAAGTTACCATGACTCACTTGAATGTTAACCCAACACAGCCCCCCCCCCCCCCCGGGAGACAAGATAAGAAAGGGGTTGCAAACTCTAAACAGAACCTACCCCCCACCTCGGGCCCTAATAAAATAAGCAGCTATGCTGTGGTGGCATCTCCAGCTACTTCACACATATTTTGGCAAACTTGCTACTGCAGTCCTTGTTTGTGTAGGTGTCTCTGTAGAGTGATAGGTTGAAGTTGACTAGATTCTTCCAATAGGTGGGAGGGGGTTCCAATAGGTGGGAGCTAAGGATTTCTTCCAGTGTAGCGCTAGTACCTTCCTAGCATAAAACCAGAGTAGGCCAAATAAGGTTCTACTGTCTGTGGTGGGAGAGAGGCCTTCGACAAGGCCTAGCCGACAGAATCTGGAAGAAGGGCGAAACTAAATCTGAGCCACGAGCTAATAATGTCAACCGCTGCCGCCCAGAATGTAGCGATGACATGGCAGGTCCAGAAAACATATGTGAAATCCCCAACAGACTGGCCACATCTCCAACAAGTCAGGGAGATAGTGGGGTTTAGCTTGTGGATCCTGAAAAGTGTATAATAAGCACTATAAAAAAAATAATAATTGGATGAGCATGTCTCTGATAGTAACCAGCTGGTTAAAGGTCCCACATATGGGTCCAGTCTTCATCATTCAGATCTGGGATGTCCAAAAGCCACTTTTGTCTGAGAACATCACTATAAGGAGATGAGTGTAGAGCAATGAGGCCGGTTTCCCAAGGGTATCCAAATGGAACAGTGCTTCAAGATCTGGTGAATTTAGTCACTAAAGGCATGAGCAATCTGTAAGTATAGGTAATGAGAGGGGGTATTGTATTTGAAAAGGTGGATGGTATAGGATAATTATATGTAAGATAGATATCATTTGATCTTTGGCCCAGACCTGTGGTTCCAGCATGGCATTAAATTGATGCAAATTTTAATTATTCCATAACGTAGTATGGAGGTAAGGCAAGTAATCATATTTGAATTGGTTTCAGTCTCTAGGAATCTTTTGTACAGGTCCACTCAGACTGGGATGGGGGGAAGGCAGCACTAGGAGACAATTAGGTGTGCTGCATTGATGTGATAACAAGTGACTTGCTGAGTGTAGGAGAGAACAGAAGGGTGACTTCATCAGTCTAGTGTTGCTGCACTGTTCATTCACAGGCTGGTGACCTAGCTCTCTTGTTTATCTGAAGTACTGAAAACCCAGATCACCAGGCTTGTTGTTCAGGGCATTGTAAATCAACTGGACCATATGCACAGAAATGAAAACCCTTTGCCATGTAAAACATATCCAACATTCATAGTTTAATGGTGTAACTGCTTACCTGGAGTTCAGCTTTATGCATTAATTTCCTCAAATATGGCTGACAAAGGTAACAAGGAAGACAAGACCCTTGGGCCAAGCAACTATATGTATTGAACTGGCTCAGTAGATCCTTGTGGGCTAGGTGGTCCCTGACCCCTTTTAAAACCCATGTCCATGAGACATTATAGGGTCAAACAATGAAGCAATAAATGGTCATTTAAGAAGCACTAGTTTTAGTTGATTTTTCTGGTCCATATACACAAACATTTCATGAATTACAAGCTTTCAGGAGGGTAAAGGTCAGTAATTATCAAAATCAGGGACATGGAAAACCATCCCAGTGCTGGAGACTATAGTAAGGTTGTTGATAACCTGATAACTCCTTGTCTAGGCTTGGAGTGTCCTTTCTGGTGAAAAGATAGGTCTGACCTTGCGCTAATGGCAAGTCAAATACAATTACAAAGCTCTCCGAGACTATGAGTTAAGGTATGTTTAAGTGGAATGGTAAGGTCAGTGAGCAATGTTGAAATACCTTCTACTATCCTTTGAGTTAAAAAGGATTGCAGTGCTGTTAGTCATGTTGTTAGCCATGCTCAAACTTCATATCGTTGAAATAGTTGAAAGCCAGACCCTGAACTGCATCTGAAAGTATATGTATGTATTTTTTCCCACATGCTTGTCATCCTTCTAACGAACTTGTGGCGCTCAGTGTCATAGTGCTTTACCCCCTTTATCAGCATTGCTTCACTATCCATGGCTGTGTTTTCCATAATGCACTTGTAGACTAGTGCCTAGGGCAACCAAGTTTTTCCAGTTTTTTGTTTTTCTCTGTCTACTGGCCATTGGTATCTAAACTCTGCAATAGACCTGTAAGCAGGCCTGGTACAGGGGGGGGGGGGGGGTGCCCTGGGTGGTACAATTTATTAGGGGTGGGGGGCGCAGTGAAGTGTCCTTCTAAAACAGCCAGCATCAACAGCTAGTTTTCTGGGACCACGGGTTTCCGCAGCAACCAGTGACGCTGCGTGTGTGCGCCCGCCCCCTGCTCCTCACCGCCGGTCTTGGAGTTGACAGAAGACCAGCCCGCAGTCTTTGGCCATGACTTCACGTGCGCGCCCCACGCTTTCCCCCCCTGCTACTTGGCTCTCCATATCTCGCAGCTTACACCCCTTTGGTATTTCAGCTGTGCCCCTTAAAATAAAATGTACCCATCAGAGTGCCCCTTAACATAAAAGGTGCCCCTTATTTTATGTTAAGGAGCATGCTGATGGGCACATTTTATGTTAAGTGGCACTCTGATGGGCATATTTTATTTTAAGAGCAACACTGATTGGTACATTTTGTATTAAGGGGCATGCTGATGGGCAGATTTTACGTTAAGGGGCACGTTTTGTTGTGCCCATCAGAGTGCCCCTTAGTATAAAATGTGCACCTCAGGGTGCCCCTTATCATACAATTTGTCCATCAGAGTGTCCCTTAATATAATAATAATAATAAGTATATTCTTGTTTTGAAACAACATTGATTCTTTCTTAAAAAAGGGGGGGGGGGGGGGCGCAGTTTGCTATCTTCGCCTGGGCAACAAATGCCTCAGCACTGCCTGTAGGAGGTGAAAGGAATTCTGAGAAGAGCCTCTTTTTAGGTCAGTGACCATGAAATCATTTCTTCTTACTTTTATTCGGTGGCTTGTAGAATTGAAGAGCAGTTTGCACATACAGTACAATTGACCAAAGCCTCCCTCCAGTAGCAAATTCCAGCTGTAGTTTTTCAAAATAATATTACATCATAGGGGACGTGGCTGTACAAAAGAGCATTTAGTGAAGTATAATGTAGAAATACAGCACTTCATAGGCATAACATTTCTGAACCCCCATCATTGGCTCCCTCCATGTTTTATTATTGTATGCATAAAGCTTACAGATTACTACCATAGGCTACTGAACTGTTATTGCCCTATGGGTCTAAAGCAATTATCTCTCTGCGTTATGCTTAAAAAGATCCATTTGCTAACATAAATAAATGCAGATAATATTTTAAGTGTTTACTTTCAGCATTTTTACTTTTTTACTTTTACTTTACTTTTAATATAGCTGTCAGGGGATGAGGGGGAAGTGGAGTGAAGTGGAATACTATAGAGTAGCCTTTCTCAGCCTTTTACCCCTCATAAAACTTTTGAAATAATTGATTTTGAATAGTTGGAATGTTGGAACTTTTGAAATAGTTGGATCTTTGGAAATTGGGGAACACCTGCTAAAAATGAACCCCAATCCAGGTTCCAGTAACTAATTTACCCAGTGATTCAATCCCTCTCGGGTGCAGTTACCACAGGGCTCGTCTTGCCCGATTGTCAGGAACATATAAAGGAGAGGTGGAGGCGCACACTGAAAGACACTCAATTTCAAATGTGACAGGAAGGCTTCAGCTCTATCTCCTCCCAAACCTCCACTCCATGAATGTGTTTCACTGGTCATGAGCTTAATCATAGAGGACCTCTATGATTAAGCCCATGATGGGTGAAATGTGTTAAGAGGGGTGGAGTTTGGGAGGGGATAGAGCTGAAGCCTTCTTGTCACATTTTAAATTGAGAAGATTTCAGTGTGGACCTTCATCTCCCCTTTGTATGTACCTGCTAAAAATGGTTACCTGCAGTTTACTTAACTCAGCTCAGTAAGTTGTGGAACGTTTTAAATGAAAGAATAAATACCAGAATTTATTTTAGCAATGATTTTCAAATTAATAATAAAAACATAAAAAGAAAGCTGTGACGGAACCAATCCCACACTCCGATTGAGTGCTTCCGTCTATATACCGCTTCCTAAGTCCTGGAACACAAGTCCAATGGATCTGGCTATAGGAACCCCCAAGCATTAGACATCACTAGGCTTGGAAGACATCAGGAATGACCTTTATTTGAGATCTCACACAAAATATATATACAGCGGAGTGACTAAAACCTAACCGAATTAGCATGAGCTAATTATCTAATCAACACTTTTTGGCTCCTAGCTCAATAAACATTACTATAAACATAAACAAAGGGTTAATTAGCACAAACAACAACGTTTGGAATGTCCTTACAAGCCAGACTAGACTCATTTACACAGCATACAGGTGGCTGGAGTTAATGACATTAGCATCTGACAGTGTGTGTCCCAATAGCATGAGACAACACACACACATCATATATACATATATACAGCATTGAATCTGACTAGCACATATTATAGTGGGGTTCTCATTCACCCTGTGCCCCTTAAAATCCAGGGCCCATAATCGATCGGCAAGAGGCTCGCATTCAGTCCTCTCAAAAAGCCTGTGTCCTGGCTAGGTCTGCCACAAAAGCAAATAATAAAACGTATGGCATCCACTTACATTAGTGTAAAAGAGACCACTTAATATGATTACCAGTAGAATAGTGCCCCTTGCAATGGTAGCCAGTGTAGGTGGAAGATCAATTGCTCAGGGAACCCCTATCGCCTTCAGGAGGAACCCTGGTTGAGAAGATCTGCTATAGAATATCACTTATACGACTGTTCTTAGTTTGCAGGGGCTGATGACATCATATCTAAGATGGTGGCACCAGCCACCCAGTAGCAGTCTCACAAGGTAGACTCTAAATTACAATGAATGTTAACTGAAAATATATTTTGGGAAGATGGTTGATGAATTGATTGTTCTGACTCTTTAGGTCTGCATGGTCCTTTTCTTAACACTGCACCATTTTCTGAATCCCATGGATAAATAAGGCTTAGCCTAAAAAAAAAAAATCAATAATGACTTTGGATAATAGGATAGCATAGCTAAAAATCAACACTTTTTTATCCAGATATCATCTGGATTTGCTTTGTATAACTGTCTGGTTATTTTAAACTAAACACTTTTTTTAAAAGATGCAAGGTGTAAAGGAAAAAAAAGGAAGGACAATCACAGCCTTTTATTTCAGGATTGGTTGTCCTTTAGAGAATTGTATTATCGCAAGTGCACTGAATAAGTGTCATCTGTGAAAAAAGAAGAAGAAAAAAAAAAAGACTACAGGGAGGTCAAATGCTTAAGATTTCTCAATATGTCTGCTTTAGCTGGGAAAGAAAAATCTTTTTTTCTGCTCCATTTCAGAGTATTATTTAACATTGTCATAGCTTCGAACATGCCATATTGAGATAAGGTTTCTCGCAGACACATCAAAATGGAGACTATTGATGAGTGCAAGGTAAATGTTTATTAATCTTCAGAGGAATTTGAGTGGTAAGAGCCTTGGAAGAAAAGAGCAAATGTTTGCCTCGACTGTGCGATGGGCGCCGTATGGTTGTGTGCGTCTAATCAGAAGCGAAAAGCAAAAAAATCCAGCAGAGCGGTCTTTACAATATACAATGTCTGCTTCATTTTATCTGATGGACTGCATCGAGGCGGTGGAGACATGTGAAGTATTGGACGGCTTATAAAGGCTTCAGTCTCTAGCAGTCATTGTTGAATATGTCCTCAGGGGCTACTGTGTTAGGTGCAACCACTTGTTAACACAAATAGCCAAACGGTGAATCTTTTGACTGTGGCTTCAGGATGCAGTTCATGGTCAAGAGTAGCGATGAGTGGAGTGATTTTGGCAAAATTGCTTTTGCTGAACAATTTTTCAAAAGGGGAAATTTTCAGTTTTGCTCATTGAGCTGCTTAGATGACATTTGTGTAAAAATATTCTACTTGAAAAAAGGTTATTATTTAAATTAATTTAATTAAATGACATTAAAATTTACTAAATTAATACATGATTTAAATGATTAAAGGGTAATATTTGGTGTATATTAGTTTATGTTCGTGTCGTGTGTACTTAGTGTACTTGAGTTTATTTCATTTAATTGCATATTTATTTAAGTCTAGCTTGCTGGAGCATGTTTTACATTATAGTGATTGATTGACCTGCAGTGAATGTCTGGTGAATGCCACAAATATGCAGAAGCCTCCGGCTGCCATATTAGGCTTTTGGTGGGTAATTTGGAGTGGTAAAGATTCTGCCGAGTCACCGTTTTTTACCGTTTGTGTGACCAAGGCTTTAAGGTCAACTGTACCTTTACAAAACAATCAAAAAACACCTTAGTTGTGAATATATGTGCAAATATTTGGATGTACTAATTTTTGTGTTCTTTTCTAGTTATATACACCTTGAGGACTTACCCTCTTGTATACTGAGATAAAGCATTTTGTGTCCTTTTCCTGAGGAAGCCCTATGGGCGAAACATGTCGAAAAATTGGAACAGAATGATCTAGCTATTTGAACATTGTAGTCTCTGTCATGTTTGTAATGAGCTATGTGTATAGGCCTATAATAACAGATATGGTTTCAGGCATTACATATGTTCTTTTAAATCTGTCTCAATAAACATTTCATTGTTATTTTATTCATCTTTTGTACTTTGTATTTTGGTATCCTTAAAGTTCCGTATCTCCAACTTTTTTTCACACTATAGTGTGGCGTTTCCCAATGAATCCAAAGCATTTTACCAGATTGGCAACATTTTTCGAGGTCTCCAAGATTTTGCGAAAGTTTCAGGGAAATAGAAAATTCTTTGATCGTGGAAGGATTGTTGGTGCCAGATGTATCGGTTGCTACATCTCTAAAAGCCCACTCCAATTTTAAAGGAGAGGTACAGTACATCGGGTCAATGTTGCATCTACCTAGGTAAGCATGATTCAGGAAAAAAAAAAACGCATACTTCTCTTTTAATGTACTATTGTCCCTTGTGTTTACAGAGACATGAGAAAAAAGCCATAAACATCCAGATAATAAGTTCTGCAGGTGAAAACCACTATTGGCAAGAGGTCAGAGGAGGATGGCCAGACTTTTTCAAGCTAACAGAAAGTCAGTTGAGGTGTACAGAAAGGGGTCTCTGAATGCACAATGCAAAATTTAGTGAACAGGACAAGCTACAGTATACAATGACCAATCATGATTTTACTCTGGCTAGCCAAAAAAAATGGAAATTGAGCCTTTAGTGAATGGTTTCTCAACCAGGGTTCCAAGGAACCCTAGAATTCCTCCAGAGGTTGCCAAGGGTTCTTTGAGCAAGGAGCAATTTCTGCCGTTCAGATTAGTTCTCACTGACACCATAGATCTTTTTAGCTACCTGTAAGGGGATGATTCTTCCCAATGACCAGAAGGGTAAGGAGAGTTCTTCCCACAGACCATCATACTAATTTTTAATTATTGTAGATATAGTTCCTTAGCAGGGTTTCCCTGAGACTGTAAAGTTATTTCTAGGGTTCCTCTGTGTTGAAAGGTTTGAGAAAGGCTGCTTTAGTGCGATCACCAAAACTTTTCTGCATGCTTTGTCTATAGTTTGCAAATATCATGCTTCACTTCTGTATTATAGCATGGTTTACTTACTTACTACACTTGACAGCTATAGAAACAAATTTAGCAAGTCCTATATATATTCATAATAGGTATTGGAGGGATAGCCTGTGATACATTATATGCGAGGTGTAATGGGATCTTTGCGAAGAACTTGACTCTTGCAGTAAAATGATTGTAAAAAGGTTTTCGAAAACTGAGCTTAAAAGTGGAGATTTCCCTTAGGGCCAGGACTAAGTCAGATCTTTTATCGGATGGAAAGAAAGGCCATCTGTTTTTTTTCTTCCAACCATGGTCAGGGTCACAAAATTCAAACCCACCTGGAGTAATTTTGAACAGTAATTGTTGAACAGAATATGATTTCTAAGCATGCCTCTATGACCGATGCCAAAGACTTCCATTGTAAATGAGCACTCGTTATCTAGGCACGTACACTATGTAAATACAAGTTAGGGATGTTCAGATGGTTTGTAGCACTAGGGAAAATCACATAGTGAGCAGATGGCCTAATCAAAACACAATGTATCATTTCATTTGTTTGTTTACCATTATTTTTAGGGAAATTATTATTTTAGTTGTTGGTAATGTTAGAACTGTTGCTGTTGTTGACCACAACTTTTTAAATCTACAAGGGAACCCTAAGCCAAACATTTTGCACTTTTTTCCTAAAAGTTTTGTAAACTCAGCTATTGTGTCTTATCAGTACCCCTAAAGGGGTGATTGTACCCAAAAAGCAACATTCAAATTAGTGGAGGGAAGCAATGATGAGAATTAAAGCATCTGTGAACACGCTGAACCTAAAGCACCTTTTTGTAACACAGTTCATAGGTCTGTCCCTTAACTGTATATACATTTTCCAAAAGTAGTCATTGAAAGCTGAACTATAGGCACCCTTTTTTAGATTTTGTATAGAGTATTGGGAGGCTTATAGCCCTTGTCGGTTTTTTTTTTTTTTTACCATCTGTGCCCTATTGGGAAGATTTTCCTTCAATTCCTGCCATTTAGGCAAACAGGAAGTGTCAGGAAATCCCTCCAAAGTGAGGTAAATCCTTGGTTGTCACCAGGGTCCCTATTGGAAGATTTCCCCTCTATTCTTGTTCTGGGAACAAGCCACATTTATTTTATTTTCACTTTTAATGATAATGGTAAACAGGACAAATAGAGAGGGTAGATCTTTCTAACAGGGACCCAGACAGCAATTAAAACTTGAATATGGAATGATAGTGCTGGACCCATAGGTTTATTTTACTGGTATTGGTATCTTAAATTATTAATGTTGGTTTAAATGACCTGGTTCCTGGGCAGGCAGCTTCTACACCCCGGAAGATCTCTACAGTCTCCTTAGCTTGTATTGTAATGTAAGAAGGTTTGAAATTTAAGCGCCACACCATTACTAAGAGATACAGATACAACTTTATTCTATTAAAGGTCAGGGGTAGAAGTCAAGAAACAGCCAACACATTTTGGAGGTGTACATGCCCCCTTCATCAGGGCTGTATTGGCAACCAAGTGAACAAAACGAGTAGTGACCATACTACTTTGGCAACCACTGGTGGTGGCTGCCCAACAAGCTGCTGATTAGGCCTGTGTTTTCAATTCACACTGGAATACATACCATTGTAGGTCCAATTCACTACTGGTTTGTTCACTTGGTTGCCAGTCAAGTTCTTGATGAAGGGGGCATGTAGACCCTTAAAACATGTTGGCTAGTTCTTCAATTCTTCCCCTGACCATTAATGGAATAAAGTTGTATCTGGACTTCTTAGTAGTGGTGTAGTACTTACATTTTAGGGGTTGGGCACCAGTGAGCTGCCAGAATGAGTCATCTAGCCCTGAACTCTTGTATACCTGAGCCAATTACAGACTCACCAGGTAACATAAGCCAGAGTATAGTTTACAAACTCTCACTACTAGTAGCACTCACTACATGGTGCTACATAAGCAAGGTTCACTAATAACAATGCTTACTGCCCCTCTAAAAAGCAATCCACCATAGCCTGTTTAAATTCTGTAAATGCAGCGCTCCCACTCTGCAACTGTGTGCATTACATATGGTTGCAGGGTGGTAGTGGTGTGGCTCCATGTCATTGAATGGGTCATGCTTGGTAAGGATGAGCCGAACAACCCTCTTTTCGGTTCGCACCAGAACATGCAAACAGGCAAAAAACTCAGATGAACACACGAACACCATTAAAGTCTATGGGAAGCAAACATGAAAAATCAAAAGTGCTCATTTTAAAGGCTTATATGCAAGTTATTTCCATAAAAAGTGTTTGGGGACCTACCCCAGGTGACATGTATCAATGCAATTTTTTTTTTTTTTAAACTGCAGTTTTCTTCGGGAGCAGTGATTTTTTTTAATGCTTAAAGTGAAACAATCTAAATGAAATATTTCTTTAAATATCATGCCTGGGGGGTGTCTATAGTATGCCTGTAAAGTGGCTATTTTTCCCATGTTTAGAACAGTATCACAGCAAAATTAAATTTTTAAAGGAAAAATTGTCATTTAAAACTGATCGTGGCTGTAATGAATTGTTGGGTCTCTGCAATATAGGTAAAACTCATTAAAAAAAATGGCACAGTCCATTCCTTTAGAGGCCCTTTGGGTCTGGTATGAATATTAAGGGGAACCCCAAACCAAAAATGTTTAAAAAATTGTGTGGGGGTCCCCCAAAATCCATACCAGGCCCTTCAGGTCTGGTATGGAATTTAAGTGGAACCCTTCCCCAAAATTAAAAAAAATGGTGTAGGGGTCCCCCTAAAATCCATACCAGACCCTTATCTGAGCATACAACCTGGCAGGCCACAGGAAAAGAGGGGGGACGAGAGAGCTCCCCCCTCCTGAACTGTGCCAGGCCACATGCCCTCAACATGGGGAGGGTGCTTTGGGGTCAGACCAAGACTTGTCCTCGTGTTGATGGGGACAAGGGCCTCATTCCCACAACCCTTGCCCGGTTGTATGCCCTGGTATACCCCAGATCCTGGCCTTCCCATGTGAATTGGTAACGGGTATTGTATCCCTACCATTTCACAAAAAAGTGTCAAAAATGAGATAGCTTGGGACAAGACCTTTATTAAAAAATAAAAAAAATAAAAATGTCCAGCGATGTAAATTCACATCGCCCAACAGACAGAAAAAAAAAATCTGCAACAGTTCCGCCTCCATGGGAGGTTTCCGCCGAGTGACGCTTCTTCTTGCTGTTATATAGCTGAGGGAGGGGCCACACAGTGATGTAAATGGGTGGCCCTGCCCCCTCTGATGCCCGTGGCTTCCCCGCCCTCAGCTATATAACAGCTGTCACCAAGAAGAAGCGTCACTTGGCGGGAGCCTCCCATGGAGGCGAAACTGTTGCAGCTTTTTTTTTCTTTTTTAGTGAATTTACATCGCTGGACATTTTTATTTTTTAATAAAGGACTTGTCCCAAGCTGTCCCTTGTCTTTTTTACCATTTTTGACACTTTTTTGGTGAGATGGTAGGGGTACAATGGGGGTCCCCTTCTTAAAGGGGCTTCCAGATTCTGATAAGCCCCCCGCCCGCATACCCACACAACCACCGGGCAAGGGTTGTGGGGATGAGGCCCTTGTCCCCATCAACATGGGAATAAGGTGCTTTGGGGTCAGACCTAAAGCACCCTCCACATGTTGAGGACATGTGGCCTGGTACGGGTCGGGGGGGCGCTCTCTCATCTGCCCCTCTTTTCCTGCAGCCTGCCAGGTTCGTGCTCGGATAGGGGTTTGGTATGGGGAGGGCATGCCATTTTTTTCCCCCAGAGTTTCCCTTAAAATCCATACCAGACCCTTCAGTCTGGTATGGATTTTGGGGAGACCCCTATGCCATTTTTTTTTAAATTTGGCGCAGGGTTCCCCTTAAGTTCCACACCAGATCTGAAGGGCCTGATATGGATTTTGGGGGGACCCCACGCAATTTTTTTTTAAATTTGGTTTGGGGTTCCCCTTAATATTCATAAGAGACCCAAAGGGCCTGGTAATGGATTGGGTGGGGAACTCATGCTGTTTCTTTTTTTCAAAGAGTTTTATCTATATTGCCGAGGCCCAACAATTCATTACAGCTGCGATCAGTTTTATATGACTTTTTGCCTTTAGAAATGTCATTTTGCTGTACTGTTCTAAAAACTTTACAGGCATACTATACACATCCCCCAGGCATGATATTTAACCACTTGCCGACCAGCGCACGGTGATGTAAGTCGACAGAATGGCATGGGCAGGCAAATGGGCGTACATGTACGTCCCTTTAAATTTGCCGCCCTGCCATCGGGAGCGCGCCGCTGGCGGCGCGCTCCCGCGCTGGTCGGGACCCCCGTGAGTCCGGTCACGGGACCCGCGGACTCGATCGCCGCGGGCATACCCGCGATCGTCTCACGGAGCGGCCAAATGAAGAAATGCCGTTGTAAACAGCATTTCTCCATTCTGCCTAGCAACTAGTGACGCTGATCTCTGCTCCATGTGATTGGAGCAGAGATCAGTGTTCACTAAATGAAAGCCCAACCCCCCCACAGTTAGTAACACACCCCTAGGAACACTTAACCCCTACATTGCCACCCACTGGTTAACCCCTTCACTGCCAGTGTCATGTACACAGGAATCACTGCATTTATATAGCAGTGATTACTGTATAAATGACAACGGTCCCAAAAATGTGTCAAAAATGTCCGATGTGTCCCCCACAATGTCACAGTCACAATAAAAATCGCTGATCGCCGCCATTACTAGTAAAAAAAAATAATAAAAAATTATTAATAAAAATGCTATAAAACTATCCCTATTTTGTAAACGCTATAACTTTTGCGCAAACCAATCAATAATCGCTTATTGCGATTTTTTTTACCAAACCTATGTAGAAGAATACGTATCGGCCTAAACTGAGGGAAAAAATGTTTTTCTATATATTTTTGGGGGATATTTATTATAACAAAAAGTAAAAAATAATGCGTTTTTTTCAAAATTGTCGCTCTATTTCTGTTTATAGCGCAAAAAATAAAAACCGCAGGGGTGATCAAATACCACCAAAAGAAAGCTCTATTTGTGGGAAAAAAAGGACGTCAATTTTGTTTGGGAGCCACGTCGCACGACCGCGCAATTGTCAGTTAAAGCGATGCAGTGCCAAATCGCAAAAAGTGGTCTGGTCTTTGACCAGCAAATTGGTCCGGTCTGAAAGTGGTTAAAGGAATATTTCATTTTTATTGTTTCACTTTAAGGATTATTAAAATCACTGCTCCCGAAAAAACTGCAGTTTAAAAAAAAAAAAATGTTGTGAACTGTTCGCCCTTCCCTAATGCTTGGTAGCAGTGCTGCCCATCAAATGCAATGCTGGGGATTACTTTGCTTCTACCTTTGCAGCTTAAGGGAGGGCAGTTGTGGGGCAGTAAATAAAACACTGCTGTTTTTACAACCCCCCACTGACCACAAGGGCCCTACGTTTAACACTCTGAGGGAGATGGGATCAGCATCATATTATAGGGCAGGGTCGTCCTTTCCAACCCAAGATATCACGCAGGTAATGTTTTCATGCATATCAGTTTTCATACAGAGCCGGGAGAGCAATGTAGATAACAACTAGAATTTAATTTTGTCCTTGCCAAGTCCCCTTTAAGAAGAAATCCAATCTCCTGTAAGATGACCAAAAGCCTCTGTCACCAGCCTTTCACTGTTCATAAAATATCAATCTTTGATACAGTAATTAGATCAGAAATCCAGAAAAGGCCTAATCATACCACTAATGCGCCCTTCCCCCATTTTTATCTGTCATGTTAGCTGTTGAATATATGTATGCTTAAATATTCAGAAATTCAGCAGATCTTCCTGAGCCTGGATGCTTGCACCTATCCCCAGACATCATTAGATCCTTCGACTTGACTAATGAATCTGTGTCAGTCGAGAAGCTCTAATGCCAATTTTGGATGGGAACAGCTGCCATTCCTTATCTATATCTCCCCAGTTATTGAGATGTACTGAACATTGCAGAGAACACTGCAGTGCATTTAGACTGGATCTTCCTAGCCCAGAAATTAAATTATCTAGCCTTAGAGTCTACATTTAGGTTATAATATTGTAAGTGTTCATTTATATATTTTTTTTTACTATATTGCAGTTATACCTCGTGTGTCTAAAATAGCCATTTAGGAATTCTTCTTAGCTTTTTGCTTTTCGGTGCTATTTTTTTGCACAGGGCAGGCAGATTTAAAATGAAGCTACAGATAAATATACGAATCTGAATGGTTTTACCTTAGGCCTCCTTCACACTTGTGTATGAGGCTATCTAGGATTTTCTGCAGGAGACTCAGCAGGGTTTCCTGCGAACAGCTGTGGATGGAAAGCCCCATTCAAAGCAATGGGAGGCTAACAGCATTTCACTTTTGCCAACAGATGATCATTGCTGGATGCATACTGTCCGCATCCATGACCATTTATTTGCAGGTAACTTATGCATGTTCAAGTACATGTGAACAACTGCCTCTCATTGCTGTTCACAGAAACCCCTGATAAGTCTTCACTTGAGATGTTCTCTGCTGAGGAAGTATTTGATGTTGAAACGCGTCAAGTGACGTCAGACACGAGGAACACCCAGTACCACTGGGATTTTTTTATTGCTCATTGTGAGTATAATACATTCAATAAAGGAGCTTGTGTTTTAGAAGTGTTTCTGCTTTGAATGTTTGAATTATGGTGATAAGCAGATGAAGAAAGGGTTAATTGGTGCTATAACCGGAGGAGAGAACCGAGGAGCCGATGGTGCTTTTTATTGTGAGAGCATAGTTTGGAGTGAGAGCTTTGATGGAAAAAGGAGTAGTCTAGATGATTGCCATACTTACCTACATAAAGCGTTTCATGACCCACTTAGGAATAAGGAGTCATGAAGATCTGGTGGACCTTGTAGTAGTCATAAAAATCTGGTGGGCCTTTTTACAATGAATGGTATGGAGCACAAAGGTGAAAGAATTGTCACAAACTAAAATTGTCTATATGTGGGGTCTTTAAAAGGTTTCCGCACTTTTTTGTATTTATTAGAGTTAAAAAAAAGTGCGGACACATTTTGAAGAACCCTCGTATAAAGACTTGTATCACTTACACTGTTTAATTATATTTTTTTAATATATTGGTGCAATCATTTGTGGGTTGATGTTATGTGTAGCACTGGTTAAAATATATGTAATAAAGGTATGCATGTCACTGTACCCCAGAGTTACCTAACAAAATATGGTGTGATGTGCCCCGTGAAACGCCTCCATTCCCATACAATATACAAAGAAACATAAATTGCCCTTGGGACTTTAGATGAGGCGCAACCCACTCAATAATAAAATCAATAAAGTAAAGATTTATTGGTAAATACAATTTCCAACAGATCCACAGTGACATAATTGCCATATAGTCAAGCAGCTAGGTCAATATATACAAATATATTCTGTATCCAGGTACAATGTTTCAAAGATCAATCCATAATAGGTTCGAACTTGCATTGATGTAACCCGATGGAGGCATTTCACAGGGAACATCCAACCATATTTTGTTAGTTAGTTATAAAATATAGGTGAAAGACACCTTTCCCCCCCCCCCGGGTTTTTGGGTGTATCCCTTTTACTCATGCAGGTCCTAATATTAGGATATGACACTGCCATTATGCAGTATGTGTACGTTCCTACATATTCATGCCACATGCTCATTCCCTGTGGTTGCATTTGGGTTTTCTGCCCCGGGAGCTGCATGCTTTTCCTTCATCGACACCTTGATGGGCAGGATCTCTAATAACATCAAAGTCAGGTATCTGTCCAGCGCACGTCAGCAGCTTGGCTGTGATGTAACCACGCCGGCTCGTGCGGCTATGTCCAGCACAAGTGCGAGAGGCTTTGCACTTACCAGCGATGTCCTCCTCACAAAATGAAGGTCAACAGGTAAGGGAATCTTGTGAGGAGACTGTCACCAATTATCTGAAGGCTTACTTGAAGGGACATATACCTCTCAAGTCAAACAGGCTTATGGAAAACAAACACCATTGGTGATGTGGAACCAGCGACAATCCGGATGGCCTCGGTCATACTAAACTTGAACTTGTTTCCCTTACCTGTTGACCTTCATTGATGTCTACTCTCCTACTGATGTTTTCAAAATTTTAACCTACGGACATTGTCCATGACTTTTTTGGTTTTTACCAGTATGTGTTCAAAACAGACATCAAAGCGTGGTGCAGCCAATGGGGAGGACGCCCAAGGAGGTTAAAATCAGCTCACACGGTAAAACCAAAATGACAAAAAAAGGTTCCACATAGTGTGATAACATTTCAGATCTTTTAATTAAAATTGGTAAAAAATTGAACACTCACATGTCAATCAAAGGTTAATGGCATAAGATGGCACAATGGTGATGGCAGCACTTGTCATGTCTTATCTGCCTGAAGTTCAGCTTGAATGACATGCAGTACCTTGCCAGGACGTCTCTCAGTTTTGTAAGTCTCACGCTCTTCATTTTGCTCGTTTTGCCTGCTTTTGGGTCTGATGAGCAGAAAGCTGACATACACGCGTCAAATCAGCTGATAATATATCATTGTCCAGATGTATTGCAAAGAGGGACTGACAAATAAAGTTAATTGACATGTAAATAGGCTCTCATATTTTTATGTGTGGTTCATTGCAAGCTGTCAATGGCCTAGCTGTTTCTTTCCCCAAAATAATTTGGAAGAGGTGAAAATCTTTTTTTTTTTTTTTCTTTCGTAGGCAATTTTGTCCGACTATCCCCTTTGAATTGTTCATCAGCTCAGCTGCTGCACACACATTAGTTTAATGTTTTCTTGCCTTCAGCTCATTCTCTGCTCTGATTTTTGGAAACATGAACTGGATGGAGTACAGTGGTCATTTGCCAGTGGGCATATAGCAATTTTTGTTTTATGTTCTCTAGCAGGAAAATACTGGCCTCTGAAATAATGTATGATTGTGAAAAATGTAAAAGTGTATTTACAGAAAAGATTGCACTAAATAACAGCTGGACAATGGGGAGAAAATACACATTACAAGGAGTACAGTACACGAGACATGAAATGGCTTGTCTAGTATGTCTAGCATCAGAAAAACACAATTGGCTCACCGGCTCAAAGTGCTGCTAGGCAGAGCTTACACCAACACAAATACACAAAATCGAATTTGCGCGGTCAACAATAACATGAATTACCTGAAGGATTCTTATGTCTCTCTAGTGGTGTCTAAAATGCATTGATACATGATTGATTTCTTTTCCAATCAATCTCATCCTATAGGAATAATCAATCTACAGTTAATGGCCCTTTTATTGGATTTTGATCAATAGTTAAAGTGGTTGTAGACCCCTAAATGAAAAATGAACGCAGCATATCCTTCTATAGTGTGTACTAGCCTCAGTCCAAAGCACCTAGCCTGATGTATGTCTGCTCTGTCTTCTCTCTCATCTGCATGAGTCACTTTTGACAGGTTATGCTGACAACAGACAATCCTCATACTCGGGTGACAGGACCTGGTTCACCTGCTGGAGGCACTATGTTTTTCGGTGAGTAGAAAGCTGCAGTACTGGTGTCCACCAGAGGGATACTTATATTAAGCCTGTTTCTACTAACACACCTTGTATCAGTGTTTTGATTGCCTTCCTTGCTGACAGATTCTGAATGCCAGTTGCTCTTGCCCTAGCATCTTGATCCCCCCTCCCTTTTCCTTGCATCCTTGGTATTCCCTGTTACTTGTGTCCCTCCCTTAGTTTGTTAGGTTTCTGTTATGTTTGCTATTTGCTGGTGTGTGCATTTTTTTTTTGCTTGCCGTTAACCCTTTAACATTCTGCTTCACTGTTTGGTAGAGCACATTTTTAGCCACGCTACCTCATTGAAAAATGTGGACTTTAAATGGTTAATACATTTACTTTATTATACAGTGCTTGGTCTCAGTTTCCTTGTGTAGCTACATATATCTGGTCATCCACTGTGCAGATTCCTGACATCAGGTCTCAGGATACACTCAGCTCTCTGCTCTATGCCATGCAGTGTGGGACTTCAGATCCTCAACCCCTGCCTGCTGAAGCTGAGAAAAAGCCTTTGACCTGTGTGTTTTAGGAGTATGTAGAGGAAAGAGGGCTGTAGATAATCAGGATTTTTTTTAGTTTTTTTTTAATCTTCTGTATCATCTGAGGCCGGTCACTTCAATGGGTATATGTGAGGGTTTACAACAATTTTAAGTTATGATCATCCTCACTAGGGGTGCTGCTGGATCCTGACTCTTAGAGCATGTGCCCTGAGAATTCTATTGTGCAACCCGGTCTCCTTTGCAGGAATTGTTCATGGTTCCATTCAGTGGCGGCCGTTCATACGGGGCTCAGGGGTACTGCCCCCCTAATCTCCATGCAGGAAGCTGGACAGATGGATTTCTATGGGGATTTATTTTTTATTTTTGGTAGCATGTGATAAGAGCCTGAGGCTCTAATTGGCTTCAAAATAGGTGGGCTTGGGGCACAGAGCACTGGGACCCAAGCCCACTCACTTGTGTGACATTAGCAAATTAAAATTCACTAATATCTTCCTGCTTTTCCTTCTGGTTAATCAGGAAGCGTGTCTTAAAGTGTCTGTAAACACTTTTTGTTGATTTTTACATATAGATAAGCCTAGAAGAAGGCTTACCTATAGGTAGTGGAAATATCTCCTAAACGTGCGCCGTTTAGGAGATATTTCATTTGTAGTGCACCAATGTCATCATCGGCGCATGCACTATGAAGATATGGACCACCATGCACGGGAGTGACGTCACACGACTCCGGCCAGTCACAGAGCCGGAGTCCATGGCCCCAGAAGGAAGAGGGACACGGCATGCTTAGGGGACAGCTTGGGCTTCTTTTGCAGGTAAGTGTCATATAATGGGCTAGTATGCAAAGAGCAAAAAGAGGAAGTAAAACCCATCGGATTTATTTCCTCTTTAAGCGGGAGGAGAAGCGACTGGGTTGGCCAGTAGGAGAAGCAGCTGGGAATCCGCTGAAGCCGCCAAGGAGGAGAAGTAGCTAGAAATCCACCCAGAAGGAGAAGCAGCTGGGAAGCCACACACGACCTGGATGGGCTAAGTAGTTTGGGCTGAATGGGGGGGGGGGGGGGGGGGGGCATCTGGGAGGTTTGTTTTCCTCCCCTCCAAAAAAAAAAAAAAAGATTAGGCACCAGTCGTCACTGGTTCCATCACAATCAGTAAGACAAAAACACCTCAATTTTTAATTGATCTTTGGTTTCGACATTTTGGGGTTGATCTACTAAAGATTGAGAGTACAAAATATGGTGCAGCGCTGCATGGTAGCCAATCAGCTTCTAACTTCAATCTAACTAAAATCAACCACTTTGTGTGTCTTCTATCAATGCTCTCAACTTCACTAGTAACTCTATTATTCCCTCACAATTTACGTTAGATAGATCATTCAATGAATTAGGCAAACTGGCATTTTAATAAATGAGTTTCTATGTTTACCTATACTTTGCAAAGCATATTTATTTTTTGATTAATAGAATAATGCCCCGTGATTCACAATGAGATTATACATTCAATGCACAACATCCTTTTAAGACAGCAAGGAGTTTATTATTTTTTAAGTTACTTTTCTGGAATTTCTTTAGCCAATGATCATGCATTTGATTTTTGATTATAGTCACTATATTTATAAAATCACTGATCTGATCAATATATATTTTTAATAGCAATAACTGGCCTATAACCGGATGTTATGGTGGGTTGAGCCTGGCACTTTTCACTGCAGCCTGCCTCCTGTCTTCTGAGGGATGCCAAGCAAGACTGTGTCTCGGCTCTCTTATTGTTTTCGCTTAGCTTACAAAGAACAGAGCGGTCACATGACAGCATCCTACTGTGCTGTAAGCACTACAGGGAACCTTGTAGAGGACTGACTTGTCCTCTGCAGTGGTTTCTAGGTAGTCACCTTTGGTTAAACCTGCGCCTATTAAAGACACACGATTGTCATCGAGATTTGGGGGCCACTTTGATCCACTCTCTGGCTATCTCTTCTGCTTTAAACCCCCATAGATGAGCATTTAAACCCAACTATGCAGCAAGGTGGCACATACACTCACCTGCCACCCGTTCAATTGCTTGGTAACACAAATTGCTAATCAGCCAATTACATGGTAACAACTCAATGCATTTTGGCATCTATATGTAGTGAAGACGATTTGCTGAAGTTCAAACCGAGCATCAGAATGTGGAAGAAAGGGTATTTAAGTGACTTTGAATGTGGTATGGTTGTTGGTGCCTGATGGGCTGGTCTGAGTATTTCAAAAACTGCTGATCTACTGGGAATGAGTATGAGGTATAGAAGACAGCAGCTAAGACCCAGCAAAAGAGCGAGAAAACAGCAGAAAGAGAAGACAGTGCAGAGAGGAGAAGAAGCATACAGGGAGAAGGACCGGCAGAGGGAGACATCGTCATAAGAGGGAGAAGACCTGGAGAGGAGAGAAGAAATCAGAAGAGACGCTGGAGCTACCTTTATAAAATACTTTAAAAACCTGTGTACTGTGCTTATTTTTGACACCTTTATGTTTAGGTGAATAGGTAGGGGTATAATGTACCCCATACTCATTGACATAGGGTGGGGAGGCGGGACCTGGGGCCCTCATGTTAAAGGGGGCTTCCAGATTCAGATAAGCCCCCACCCGCAGATCCCGACAACCAATGGCCAGGGTTGTCGGAAAGAGGCCCTTGTCCTCATCAACATGGGGACAAGGTGCTTTGGGGTGGAGGGCACAGGGCCCCCCTGCCCCAAAGCACCCACCCCCATGTTGAGGGCATGTGCCCTGGTATGGTCCAGGGGGGGTGCTCACTCGCCCCACCTTTCCTGACCTGCCGGGCTGTGTGCTCAGATAAGGGTCTGATATGGATTTTGGGGGGAACCCCGCACCCTTTTTTTTGGCGTGTGGGTTCCCCTTAAAATCCACACCAGACCAAAGTGTCTGGTATCATCCTGGGGGGAACCCCACGCTTTTTATTTTTATTTTGGCGGGCGGTTCCCCTTTAAGCACACAAGTCGCACCACACATCGGATCATCATGATCCGACTTCTGGTGCGACTTCTATTCAAATCAATGGGATCCCAATGCCTGACGAGGCTTAATGCTCTGTATACAGCGTAAAGCCAGGTTTAACAGCTTTTACCGGCATCTGACGTTTTTACAGCAATAGCGTTGGAGCCTCAGAACGCGCTGGTCCTGTTTTTTTTTGGAGCTTTAAAAACACCTATACACCTTACAGCTTAAAAATGCCTGTGTAGGTATGAGGCCTTTGAATAACATGGAAAAGTGTTTTTAAGCTGTAAAAACAGCTCAATCCCATATACACAATTCTTCACCCACACTTGATCCAGAGGAAGGCGAGAAACCCCAGCAAAGCATGATTTAATTTGCTCCAATATTGAGTGTAATGTTAAAACAAGTGTTTATGCAACAGTAATTATGCAGTGTATATTATTACAGTAAAAACAGAAAGCTTAACATTTCTTGGCTTAGATGATAGAAAATCTCAGGTGTCGCTATCAGCTGATCAGCACCAGGCTGGTGCACAGGCCCGGTGTCAGCTTGCTATCAGGCAACATATGGTGCAGGTTGGAGGTTGCAGCAAATCACGAACAAGAACCATAGACACACAAGAGATTTGTCGATGACAAGAATGAAAAGCTGAAACCGTTAGTAAATGAGCCAAGCTGTCATACGACATGGGCCAGGAGTTCTGATCGTATGGAAAATCTTGCAAAATACAAGTTGAGCTTGTTATCACTTTCCTGGTTCAAATGTGGATTTTAATATTGAGCCTTGCGGTTTACTGCAGATCTATGAAATATTCAATTTAATACTATGAGATATTCATTTCCAGCTCCTTTTTTATTTAGAAAGATGATCCTTAAAAGGAGTAGATACATGTTTCAATGAGAACATGCTTTGTCTATGTAAAGCAATTCAGTGGGTTAGCTTTATTTCCCACCTCCCTCCCGGTAGATATACTCATCTTTTCTTTGCTCCTCTGCCACTCTGTTCAGTTGCCAAAAACAAAGAAAAGATTCGGTATTTCTTGGTTTAAAGTAGCATGTAGTTAGGGATGAGCTCAGGCGTGTTCGCATGGTCCACGTGCAGAGCCCGCCAGTAAGTCGGTGCAGCGGTAATCAAGGCAGTGAGACATTACCCGATCTCTGCAGCCGCGCATCGGGGCAATGTCTCACTGCCTGTGATTAGCGCAGTGCTGTGCCAACTTCCTGGCGGGCTCTGCATGTGGACCATACAAACCCGCCGGAGCTCATCCTTACATGTAGTGTTGGGCGAATGGTTCGGTCTGAGCATTAGTTTGGGCCGAACATTGGCTGTTCGCCCCATTCGAGGAACACTCAAATTTGCAGGGAGATCAGCGGGGCGAACAACCTGCACTGCATGCAAAAACAGCATGCAGTCCCCCTATTTGGATCTGGTATGGCTTTTGAGGGGAGCCCTATGGCAGAAAAAAAAAAGGTGTGCCCCCCCCTCCTAAAATCCATGCCAGGCCCTATCCAAGCTTGCAGGACAGGACAGGAAACAAGGGGGGACATAAGGACAAGGCCACATGTTGATAGGGTCATGGGCCTCTTCCCAACAACTCTGGATGGAGGTTATGGGGATTTGCAGGTGGGGGACTCATCGGAATCTGGAAGTTCCCTAGATCACGCCCCCCCCCCCCCCCCATGTGAATAGTTTAGGTTTGGGTACATATTACCTGTACCCATTCACCAAAAAAATTGCAAAAATTAATAAAAGCTTTGAGTAATTTTAAATATGATTTGGCATATTCTATGCATGCTACAGATGTGCCACTTTACAGACAGACTAAGGGGACCCCACAGGCACTATAATTAAAGGAAATTTTAGTTTTTATTGTTGCACTTTAAGCAAGCATGATTAAAATCACTGCTCCTGAAAAACGATCATTTAAAAAGAAAAGTTTACATTGATACATGTTCCCGAGGGCAGTACCCGGACCGCCATATCCCTTTTATGGCCAATTACTTGCATATAAGCCTTCAAAATTGGGCACTTTTGATTTTTCCTGTTCGGCTCCCACAGACTTCCATGGGGTTTGCAGTTTTGTTAGAACTTTTTGGCTGCTTGGGAGTTCTGCTGCAAAACAAACAGGGGGGTGTTCGGCCAATCCTTTCCTCACATATGTTTGGTGATCGACCCAGTGTTGAGGGTTGGGATTCAAGTTCCTACTAGATAGATAAACAGCAAGAGAATCAAACCAAAAACACTGTAATGGTTCACAAGCAAACAGCCAATGCATTTTGGGAACCAAAAACCTCCCTTTTCATCAATCCTGGAAAGATGTAAAATTCCAGCTTAATCCTTACTACTCTTAAAAGTGTCCCCTCCCCCTCCTAACACCTATGCTTACTAACCTGTGTAAGAAAAATGTATATCCTCACTTATTTTCAGGCCACTCAAGTCCAGTCAACTGACCTGGCTCCCCTGTGTCAGCCAGCACAGCTTTAGGTCAGAGGATGGAGCACTGACAATGGATGGGTCATTGGAGCCTATGGGTGACATCACCACTATAGGCTTTACTACTCTCTCTTATCCCTTGCAGCCTCTGCTGGCCCGATCATGTGACTAGACTGGAGCAAAAAAAAAAAAAACAATAACAAACATGTTATACTTATCTCCTCTATACAGTACAGTTGATTTTGCACAGAGAAGCCCAGATCCTCCACTTCTCGGGTCTCTCTTTGCTGCTCCTGGCCCCTCCCTCCTGTCAAGTGCCCCACAGCAAGCTGCTTGCTATGGGGGCACCCGAGCAGAGTCACAGCTCCACGTGTCCATTTCAACATGGAGCCCCGACCCGGCCCGCCCCCTCTCGACCCTGATTGGCTAACTGACTTTGATTGACAACCGTGGGAGCCAATGGCGCTACTGCTGTGTCTCAGCCAATCAGGAGGAAAGTCCCAGATGGCTTAGACACCCGTGGATATCACTGGAGAGAGATGGGGCTCAGGTAAGTAATTAGGGGATGCTGGGGAGGCTGCAACACACAGAAGGTTTTTTATCTTAATGCATAGAATGCATTAAGATAAAAAACCTTCTGCCTTTACAATTCCTTTAAGCTGAACCCAGTAGGACACTTTGCTGTATTGATCTTTACTGGTAAAATCTCTATCAGTTGTGTCTGCATTATTGCCATTGGCATCAATAGCCAGTTGTGCAGGTGTTGGGACCAAATTGAGCAAGTCTCCACCCTGCTTCTTCTTGGATAGGAGAACTACCCACCTGCTGTTAATGGAACTCCCTACCATATTGTGTTATACTCCTGGCCATAGGCCTGCTATCAACATCCATAGGCCTTAATATGTATAAAGGAATGTCCAAACATAAAATAAATTTTACATAAAATTACATAAAACATAAAATTAAAATTAATGGCCTACCCTTAAGCAGGCTATCCCCCTTCAGTCTATTATTAATGCTGCTGCTAGACTAATACACTTCACTAATCGATCCGTGACTGCTGCCCCTCTCTGCCAATCCCTTCACTGGCTTCCCCTACCCCACCGTGTAAAATTCAAAACACTAACCATAACATACAAACCCATTCACAACATCGCCCCCATCTACATCACCAACCTCATCTGCAGATATCGCCCAAATCGTCCCCTCCACTCCTCCCAGGACCTCCTGCTTTCTAGCTCCCTTGTTACCTTCTGCCATGCTCACCTTCAAGACTTCTCCAGAGCCTCTCCCATCCTCTGGAACTCCAGGCCCCAGTCTGTCCAATCAGCCCCTACCCTGTCCACCTTTAGGAGATCCATGAAAACAAATTTATTCAGGGAAGCCTATCCCACACCCACCTAACAACTGTCCCAGAGCCACCCCCATCAAATCATTCTCTGCAGCTATTACCTTTTGTACCACCATCCTCTCCCTTTAGAATGTAAGCTCTATGAGCAGGGATCTCCTGTACCTTTTGTATGGAACTGTATTGTAATTGTGTTGTCCCCCTTATACATTGCAAAGTGCTGCATAAACTGGCGCTATATAAATCGTGTATAATAATAATAATTTATCCTCATATTGCTATAACTCTACAGCTACACAAACCTTTCTGTAGCATTTCACAACACATTTTGACATACTATCATAATTCTTCAATGTGGAACACCACACACAGAAGTAAACTATCTGTAGTTGTCATTTGCAAGCATACGTTTTAAGCCAACTTCCCATTTACACCTGTATTCCTTTTAGGGAGCACCATATAGTTGGGACCACTTCCCTGTGCTTTCTAAGTCCACAGCATTAATCTTCCTTCACCAGGTCACAGGAGCCACAGCTGAGGGTCAGGGGAACAAGGTGCTTTCTATAGTATACCAGTCTTTTCCCAATGTCACTTCTATAGCTCTGCCCAGTCAGCACTCTCCCACATGGCATTCACTTTTCTAAGCTTCCACCACTACCCACAACTGCTGTTCCACCTCACCTGGGAACCTCGGGCCTGCAAAGGGCCCTTTAGGTCAGCACTGCAGGTGACTACATCTTGACAGCCCTACGGCGTTTGGCTTCTATGCCCCATCTACCTGGGCTGGACTCCATCCACCATTGTCATTTATGTGGGCACTAATACCACCCAATTACATCACTAGAGGAGGAGATTTCCGTAAATGTAGAGCTAACACCTAATTACAACTTTTCCTTTACTCTACCTTAATATGAACAGAGCCACCTATTGGCAGGCAAGCTACCAGCATATCTCCAACAAGTATTTTAGAATCTACCCACTTCTAACCTTCTAACTTCACAAGACAAACCTATCACTGGCATTACACCAAGTGGGCTTGAACAATCAGTTTACCCTGGATCAAAGAGGCAACATATTGGGGTTGATTTACTAAAAGAAAATAGACTGTGCACTTTGCAAGTAAAGCTTCAGGTTGTAAAGAATACCCCAAAAAAAATAAAAAATTTAACAAAACATTTTGGATATAATTGGACATAATTGGTTTATGGAAATCGGCAGAGCTTTACCACATTTACTAATCTCTGGCAAAGATTAGCAAAGTGCACAGCCTATTTGCCTTTAGTAAATCCACCCCATTGTATTTTGCTCACCACTCTTCTACTTCTAACAAATTTCAAGTGTTGGGAAATAAAATCCTAACAAGATGGTACAGAGTTCCAATGGTCTTAAATAAAATTTATTATGAAATTGTTAAACTCTGCTAGAGATGAAAGTCACAGGAAGGCACACTCCTTCATATCTACTGCACCTGACTAGAAACTTCTGGGGCCAGGTGCGTAAGATACAACTTAACTTATGTTAACCTTGGGGGCAACCCTTCTACATCCAAATCCCTAGAAAATTATACAAACAGTCTTTATTAATTTACTTATTAAACACAGCTAGGGTCTACATTCCGGTATTCTGAAAACAAGATAACCTTGACCCACTTGCATACAACTTTGGCTTACCACAATTCTGTCTCTGCACTTCCCATTTGCCAGATTATTGTGCTCTCTCCAGCCAATATTTCACTGTTTTCACTTCTGCTGCCATCCGTATCTTCGCTACCACTCATTACCGACCTTTGGCATGTTCCTTGACTATGCTTCTGCTTAATCCCAGCCTGAAACCACTTATTACCAACCTTTGGTTTGTTTACTGACTACACTTCTGCTTGATCCCTACCTGCTATATGTGCTACCTGACCTCGGGTGGCTCAGCTCCTGGTGGGGCGATCCTGAGGATCTGGTATTAACATTAAGCAAAGCCCATCACCACCATCAGGATCACTTGTGAACACTGGTTAGTACCTAGACCTTGCACCTTGGGTGAGTCTGCATCATGCACCAGGGTGACTTGCTTGTTTACTTATCCAGCTGGTTGATTAGAACCCTTCTACTGCCATAGCTCCTGGTCTCTGAGCCTAACTCCTCTTTACACAACCCCAAATCCTTTCAAGCTAACCTTCTTTCACTCTCTTATCGTTGTCCCAAGTTTCATCCCTCTTGATACCCTCTCTCCTACTAACCTATTTTACTTCTCCTGTTATTTCTTCTTCACTATGTCCCTTGAGGAAAATAAGGAGATATACACTATTACCACTGATTCAGATGTTTTCCAATGTTTTTATGTATCTGTACCTATGTAAGTGGTATATTTATATGTAACTTACACGTGACGTGAAATTACTGTCTTTAATAAAGAGTATACAAAAAAACACATCAAAGGTTTATTCTGGCCCGTAAATTATTGCATTGTTATTTGAAAAGCTGTTTGAAAATCCAGTATAAAGGTAATGGAGTGTTGACTTATAGATATACCAACATGCAGGGCTGGCCCAAGACATTGTGCTGTCTGGGTCTAAGAATGAAATGCTGCCCCCCCAAAAAAATTAAAAAATCACTCCCACCAAAAGGTCCCCATATCCATTAATTTATATCATTATAATTAAAACTAAAATTACATTTATCAGGAAGTCGGATTTACATGCAACAGCACCTTGTCTATATGCAAAATTATATGACATACCATTATGTTCAATTCCAATTGGCAAGGTTGCTAGTAGACGAGCTGGACCAGAACTGCAGCAGGAACTGGAAAGGACTCAGGAACAGCTGTCAGACAGGAAGCTGAAGCTCAGGCAGGTGCAGGCAGATGGACTGGAAGCATCGGCAAACAAGTCCAAGCAGGTGAACACTGGAGCAGGGTCAGGAGCAGGCAGGAACGTGGTCTCAGGTACAGGCAGGTTCAGCAGCAGGCTGGCAGCAAGGTAGCAGAAGGAGCAGGCAGGAACGTAGTCAAACAGGCTAAGGTCAGATGCAGGCAGATAGCAGGGGTTGTCAGGAGCAAGCTGGGTAGGGTCAACAGGAGCAGGATACAGACAGACGACAATCAAGGGTCTCAGGTAAACGCTGTAGACCAGACAGCACTGATGCAAGAGAACAAGGTAAAGTTTAAATAGACTTTTAGTGCCAGAAGCGTCACGTGCCAATGTCAGCATTTTGGCGTGTGCATGTGGGTATAGGTGCAGGTGTGCACATAGGTGCGCGCGTGAGCGCAGGCGTGTGTATAGGTGTGCGCACAGGTACGCGCACGTGCGTGCAAACATGCCCGCACAGCCCTTTTAAGTGGAACATGTAGAACAGGGGGATGTCTAAGGTCGCCATCTTGATTGTTGGCGTGCCCTTCCTGACACTAGGGCAGTATATAGACAGGCTAGGGTAGTATATAGACAGGCTAGGGTAGTATATGGACAGGCTAGGGTAGTATATGGACAGGCTACGGTAGTATATAGACAGGATAGGGTAGTATATGGACAGGCTAGGGTAGTATATGGGCAGGCAAAGGCAGTATAGGGGGCATGCTAGGGTAGTATATAGACAGGCTAGGGTAGTATATGGACAGGCTAAGGCAGTATATGGGCAGGCTGGGGTAGTATATACACAAGCTAGTGTTGTAAATAGAAAGGCTAGGACAGCATAGGGGTGGGCTAGGGTAGTATAGGAGCAGGCGGAGTGGATAGGGGGAAGCTGTCATCATGACACACAAAACTGCTGGAAAAAAATCTTGGTCGTCAATTTGCTGGGTAAAAAGAAGAGAAGGAGAGGTGGCTGTGGTTCAATTTCCTGCCCCTCTCAAAGTGCTGCCTGGGTCCAATAAACCCACTGTGACCCATGGTAGGGTCAGCCCTGTCAACATGCATATTAATTCTATTGTGGTTTCTATATTCAGGGGTGTGGCCGGGATGTATCTTTTGCCTGCACACTTGGTGCTAAAAGGTATCCCATTTTGTCATCTTTAATAATTGTGAGGTATGATTTTTGTAAGCTCTAACGAGCAGGGCCCTCTGATTCCTCTTGTACCAAATTGTAATGTAACTGTAATGTCTGCCCTCATGTTGTAAAGTGCTGAGCAAACTGTTGGTGCTATATAAAACATGTATAATAATAATAATAATAATAATGATTTGTAGAGCATAGTCAGGCAAAAAGTGAATCTAAACAGTGAGCTACTAATGCAATCTAAAAAATACTACTTTCGAAATTCGAAAAGGGAATCTAATTTACCTTAAACTGATTTTTCTGTCAATTGTGGCCACAATCCTTGCAACATAGCATGTCATAGTGCTTCATACAACTTTAATAAAGCAATCCTGCTCGTCTCTTAAAAATGAAATGCCAGTTCTCTGCAATAGGAGAGCTATTATACTCACTTCTCTGGTGGCCTGTGTCTCCTACATTTTCCTACTATTCAAGTTCTGCAGCCTCCATCAGTCTCTTCAACAGTCAACACCATGCTGTGGTTTCAGTCTCCAACCCTGACATCAATAAAGGACACAGCACGCTGCAACATAGGGGCTGATGGATGGAACCACAGCATGTGGTTGGATACATAACCATCTGCTATTCCCAGAAGTGTTGAATGCTGAAGTGGAGCACTGATGGAGAAATGGTAAGGTGAGAATAAGAAGGATGGCGGGGGGTGGGAAGGCTTTGTAGAGACACTGTCACTTTGCCTTGGATGGGAAAGGTGACGGTGTGTCTTTAAACTCAGATTGCACACATAGTTGATTCACCACTCAAGCGGAACAATTATACCATCTGTATCACCTCCTTATGGACTATACGTTCTTATGTACAGAATTCGTCAAGCCGTATAAGTTCCTTTATCATAATGATGTGTTCGTCAACAGAGGAGGGTGTCAAATAAATTTCACATAAAGAGGCAGTAGGGGCCAGAAGCCAAGTTGGGTTCTTCATCTCCACCTGGGATGTCATCACCTGAGATGAGATGTACCCCGTGCTTCCTCCGCAGGATAAACACCCCTTTGAAAACAGCCATAACCCAGATAATAGTTTAAACCTATAAGTATAGCAAATGATGGCACTAAAAAGTCATCTATTTCTGTTTATGCCAGAAACAGTCCATAACATTAATAACAGAGCCATTTGCAATGCACTTTATATCAAATGGAAAGAGTCGCATAAGAACTTTGAGATGTTTATTAAGTAAATGCTGTTCGTTCAAACAGAGAAAATCATATTCGGAAATTTGTCTATTTATTTTATGTACCATTTAACAGCAAAACAGCAAATGTAAGTTTACTGAATAAACAGGCTGTAATTGACAACGTTTAGCCTGTCAGTAATTTTGGAATTAGTCTGTACGCCTACGGAAGTAAGGAAGAAGAGGCATCATCGCTTACAGCTAAGAAAGAGAAGACCCATCAGCCAAACATTTTACCTTTACTGCCGCACACAAGTATAAATAAAGGGGCATCAAAATGTTATAGCTGAACTCCATTCATGTAATATACATTTCTTTATGGCAACCACCCTCTTTATATAGTAAGGGTCTAAAGCTCATTTAGTCTAGGGGAATACAATAGAGAGGAATACCTACCTAATTCCTTTCTCCCCTGGCAGCTACCTGTAGGCAGGTTCAGTCTGTACTCCACAATGTAGGTGGCGCTTGACCAAAGTTATAATGCAGTAGGAGAAGAAAGTCGTTAGGAACTTGGTTCCTCTATGATTTTCAGCAGTCACCAGGGAAACAGCTGTCTGATTGGACACTGGCAACCCACGTGAACTCATCGGCCATCTTTGTTCTGGGCAGTGTCTATTTAAGACTCCAGCTCCTGGGTTTGTGACGTCATTGCCGGATGCAGCGCTGTGTTTGCTCCTCAAGCCTAGTTCTGATCTCAAACACACGGCCGTGTCTCCTTACACCACAGAGGCCGAACAGATATTGTGAATACATGGTGTGGCTTAGCCATCAGCACTGGCGTCTGTCCCCTCTATCCCCTTACTACTATCGGAACCCTTATCTTCGATTGATGGACTTTATGTTTTTTCACCGGACTGAGATATGAGTAGCCTGGACCTGGGGTATTGGAGGAGACCATGCTGTGCACAGCCATCCCACCCCTGTTTGGATCTGATCCGGTGCCAGCCTGACCGGATCTGCTGTGACTTGTGGTCCTACTCCATCTCCTCAGCCCAGCATACAGGATAGGAATTCAACTTCTCTTTCCTCCATGTGAGTGGATATTGTTGTTTTGATAAATTGTTTTATGATATATATTCAGAGGTGCCCCTCTTCTTTGTTTTTAATCTAGCTCCTGGGTTTGGTGCACTATGTGTGAGTGGCTAGAGTAGGGATAGTTTCTGCATCTGGCAGGAACAGTGCATAGCGGCAGGAAGGGGTTCAAGAGGAGTAAGGAAAGTGCAGGGACTAGGCTATCTCCACTGGACTGGCCAAGCTGCATTCCTGCTCCTAGGCATCATCTCAGGATATGCTCCTCTGCTACAGTTTCGTAAGTGGCTCCGGTCAGCAGTGCCTACACACCAGGCCTAGTTGTGCATTGTTTGAGCTCTCTTAATACATTGTTCTATTTCATCTCAGCCTCTGTGTGATCTCTGCTTGCTGACACATCACGCTGCACTCTACCCACAAGTCTTCTCCTCCTCTCCCTGTCTAGTCCTGGCTATTTCCTGTGCTGATTGAATGTTTTACATTGATTTAAAATGGAAAAAAAAGCATTGGGCCACTAGATGGCACTAAGTGTCATAGGAAATTCCCATCATATTATGCTTGCTGTTGGCTCATGTTTGTTCTGCATAATTTGCAGCTTCTCTGCTGATGCTGTTCAGTACTGCTATTTCAAAAGAATTGAAAATAACATATTTTTACAGTTAGCATGTTAATTATGCCAAGTAAAACATCTCTAAGAAAAGTCTGGTGAAAATATATTTAAAAATATTCTTAACCTGTTGCCACCTACACAATGCATATACATAGCTCCCAACTGTCCCTAATTTCGAGGGACTGTCCCTGATTTGGAACAATGTCCCTCTGTCCCTCATTCCTCCTCATTTGTCCCTCATTTTGGTCTGATCTATATCGTTGTATATAAAATGTACCAGCCTAGATGCTATGATTTTAATTACATTTTTGAAATAAAGTTGAATAATTCAGAGTGCGGCTATCCAGCTACAGCTTTTCTACTTCTGTATATAAAATGTACTTTTTACCATTCAAAAAGTGTTTCCCAGTGCTAAACCTTTCATCCAAATTCTAAATTGCTGCATTTGTAAATACCAAAAGCCAATATAAAGGAATAGTAGTGGTAAAAATCACTTGTGGGTTTAACCAATCATTTTTTTTATACAATTCTCCTTTAAGGGGGTGTGGCAAGGGGTGTGTCCTATGCCTACATACTTTTGCTAATAGGTGTCCCTCATTCTCATTTCAGAAAGTTGGGAGGTATGCATATATGTGGCATCGGAAGGGTAGGGTTTGACGCCCCCACATTGCACATCTGTGTCACTGGGAGGCCAATAGGTCTGTGCTGGAAGCATAATCACCGTTCACTCCCAACACAGAGACTGAGCTGTAAAAGATAGCTCTTGGTCTGGACTAGCTATCAGAGAGACCAGCTTTCAATCATGTGACCACTGTGACAGCCAATCACATACTCTGTGATCCCCAGGCAATTCAGAACCATTTAAAGGGATGCATTGATGGGTGGGAAGGGGTTAACCGACTCTGCTATTACATGTACGTCAAATTGTTTTTATCTCTTTATAGTTCTGTGCACGCCCATTGTATGGCATTTGATTGGAAATAACTTTAAATTCGTTTTTTCTCCCAGTGAAAATGCTGCTTCCTAACCTCCCACTTTAGTACTCTCTGCCAGCAGAACTGAGTAAGGGCTCATTTACACTAGTGTTAGCCCCTGGATCACTCTACAGAGGGCATTTGACAGATGGTGAGGAGGGTTTTAACACCTAAAAGCCCAGCATGGAGCCATGCTGGGTTGTTAAATCATGGCTCCATTCTTGTATAGGTTACTTTTAGCAGGCGGTGCTGCCCATTGAACATTCTTGCCACAGTCGTGGGTTTGTAATGGGGGGATCTGTATTGGGGAGGTGGGAGTGGCTTCCTAAGGGCATCGCCTTGCAACAGAAAAAAGACTATAGGGCGATCACAGAAGTCAGTAAGTTGGCATCCGGTGCAGACTACATCCCTAGCACCCCCATTGGCACGCCACTGGGAAAGGCATTGAAACTGGATGATGTCAGTACAATGTTTGGGTAAATATTTATTTCTGGACTTCAATTGGACTTTAATAAACTGAATCAATGAAAATTACACACCATAGATTTTTAAAATCTGTAAGAAGACAGAGCCCTTAAATGTAGAAAACTATGGGGGCATGTCATTGTCTCCTTATTTTAGAAGTCAACATGTTTTTACAGCTGCTCATTCGTTTTCTACTTAGCTAGTTGGTTTATGGCATGGCACCTCTCGTTTGTGGAGGGTTCATGTGTTTAAGATATTCTTCAGTTGATTTAAAGTGTATCCAGCAGGCCCAGAGCGTAGAGAATTTGTGTGATGAGTTTCGGGATATTGCGATGAGTTCTTCCATTTTTGTTCGATTCTATGTATTCTTTTAAACCAGTCCGAAATGGAGGGTACTCTAGAGGTGCCCCATAAAAGTGGTATGCACATTTTGACCACGTTGACTAACATCATGGCTAGTGATCTAAAGTAACATGTTTTAAATATCAGATATTTCTCGACTTTTGAGACCTGGTTATTCTGAAGACATCTAGATATGACTAGGGGTAGCCTGGAATGCCAGCAGAGCAAGATTACCCAGCAGGGTGTGAATAGCAGAAGGGTGCATATCAGGTTATCATCTGGGAAAGGATTCACACATACCCCCTGGCTGTGGGGTATGGGAATAAGAGAGCATGAGCTCAGACCTCGTGGTGATGTGAAGAGTACAGTGCCTAATTACCTTGCTTTCAACCAGAACACCAAAGGGACCAGATGTGGACTGGAATGCTGACCTGGGCCAAGAAGTTTGATGGTAATATAGCCGGGCTACCTGATGGAGACAGCAACACACTTCCTGGAGGATCCAGGCTAACACGTTACATCCTGGTTATTAGAAACAACAGTCCCTTATAATTTATGGATGGTCAGAGGAGTACACCGAGCGGGTAGGGGGTGTTTGTGTGTGTTGTGTCTGTGAGTGCTTTAGAATGTGAAGGCCAACAATGAAGGTGCCCTCTTTTTCTCCTGCATCCCAGCCAACATACAGACCCTGAGGAAGGACCTACATAACATATCATCTTTGCTCTTTTGTTTTATATGCTTTGTATTACTATTCTTAGATTTTTTTTTTTTTTTTTTTCCATAAAGTATTTATTGAATTTCAAAGAAACAAAAAGTGTAACAAGCAATACTTAATGTACTACACAAATGAAGTACAAGTCAATATTACAGACAATAACAAAGTAAGTATTCGTACAGGTGAACAGGCGTAAAGCGTTTAGTTTTGAAGTGGAACTCGGAGATGAGACCTTCCCCACCTCCCCTGTTCAAATTTCACACAGTGCTACAACCCCTACGTCTCATCTCCTTTTCATTTCCTCTTTAAGATTGCAATCCCAATGAGTGTCAGGGGGTAGCTAAGCATTGGCAAATTAATCGGCTCGAGGAAGTTCAGTCGTCCATCGTAATAGGGCTATCGGGCTATGAAAGAGGGAAATGGTGGGTGGGTGATAAAACTTCGGCCAAAAGAGAGGCGTAGGGGACTGGGAAGGGGTTCACTCCGTCAATCAGAGGCTGGTAACCGTCCTTGTGTGTGGGAGTCTGTGTCAATGTCGAAGGCCGAACCCCCCTGCAGGGGGGTGGTGAACTCAAAAAGAAAGAAGGAAAGAACAAGGGTAGGGGAACAGCAAAAGAGTGGATAGAGGGTAGAAGGTGGGTATATGGGTTAGGAAGGGGGTTTTCTCTCCGGGCTCCCCCATTTGTCCATGCGCAGAATGGAGGTTGGGATCCATAAAGCAACCTAGCAGCCTATCCGAAATAGGAACCTGGGGTCGAGCGGTCAGTGTGAGTTGGGGCTGGGGGTTCTTCTAAATCAGACAGGCGATTACCCAGTACGTACAGGACAAGGCATGTTGGCCCCAGAGTTCAAGGGGTTACTGCTTTGAAAGGTCATCCATCTATCCCAAATCTGTGCGAATTTATGAGGGGCGTCCTTAGCAATATAAATGAGTTCCTCCATCTCAGCTATCTTTGCTACCTTTTGTAACCATTCAATGGTGGAAGGGACAGTGGGAGATCCCCAATGGATAGGGATGCAAAGTTTGGCAGCGTTGAGTAGATGTAAGCCTAGTGAGTGCGTATATGAGCGGTTTGGGATTGAAGTATGGTGTAGGAGCATACGGGCAGCTGTGAATTCGATAGGGAGATCAGTAATAGAGCTAGCTATGTCATGCACCCGGGTCCAGAATTCCTGGACCCGGGGACACGACCACCATATGTGTAGTAGGGATCCATCAGCACCAAGGCACCTCCAGCATTTGTTAGGGATTTCTGGGTTAAATTTGGTTATCAGAGCCGGCGTTCGATACCACCGTGAAATAAGTTTAAAATTGTTCTCTTGGGTATGCACGTTCAGGGAGCCCTTATGTGTGATGATAAAGATCTTTTCCCATTCCTCTTCCGAGATCTCCATTTGCAGATCTCTTTCCCACGCTATACATGCTTTCCAATTTTTTGGTGATTTGGACTGGGAGAGGAATGAGTGGGTCACCGAAATAAGGTGGCGTTGGGGAGAGGCCTGTGAGCAGAGGGTTTCAAAAGGTGTCAGCCGCCTAGATAACTCAGCTTCTCTATGTACCTGTTTAAGAAAATGGCGTATTTGAAAGTAGGACCATTTAGGTATGGGGGGGAGATCCCCTTCTGTCGGGAGTGCAGAGTAGTCCAAGATCTCCCCATTGTTATAGAACTGATGCGCAAACATTTCTTTATGTGGCCAGCTATTTTGGAGAAAGGTCGCGGACATGCCAGGGGGGAACGCGGGATTCAGCCGAATAGGCATGAGGGGCCCAGGATTGGAAGAGACATTGGATTTTTTGCAAGCTTCTCTAAAGTTGGTCAGGGTGGCGTACACTAGGGGGTGTTCTTTTAGGGCCTTAGGAACAGAGGGGAAATCCAGGGTGTGTGGTTGATGGGTATGTTCGAGAAAGCGTTTTCTATAGTGACCCAATCCTTATCTGACCCTTGGGCTGACCAATCAAAAATTCTGACCATTTGGCAGGCAAGGGAATATAGTTTGAGATCCGTAAGACCTATGCCCCCTACGGTTTTAGGGCTCGTAAGTTGGCTATAGCTGATTCTTGGACGCTTATGTTTCCATAAAAATTTCGTGAACGCACGCTTAAGGTGCACAAAAAAGGAGGCAGGGAGTTGGATGGGAATTGTCTGAAGAAGATACAGGACTCTAGGGAGCACATTCATCTTGAGAATAGCTGCCCTGCCAAACCAAGAGAAGTGGGGTTTGTCCCATCTCCGTAGGTCTTCGGTGATAGAGCGTGACAGCGGGAGGAAGTTTTTGGAGTATAAAGCGGATAAATGCTTGGGGAGTTGAATTCCTAAGTATGTTATAGCCTCCTGTTTCCAGGAGAAGGGGAATGCGGTTTGACATTGAGAAACGAATTCGTTAGGCAGAGTAATGTTTAGCGCATCAGACTTTGAAAAATTGATTTTCAAGTTGGAGAGCTTGCCAAAGGTTTCAAAGTCCTTAAGCACATTCGGGATAGACGTTAACGGCTCGCTGAGAAACAGAAGGATGTCATCCGCGAACGCCGCTAACTTATGGGTGCGCCCCGCCACCTGGATTCCCCTAATGTCGTCGTTAGATTGTAAGCGTCGGAGGAGGGGCTCAAGCGTCAAGATAAACAGAATAGGGGACAGAGGGCATCCCTGTCTCGTTCCATTTCGGATGGGGAAGGCACTTGACAGGTGGCCATTAACTCTGATGCTCGCAGTGGGGGTAGTATAAAGGGACAAAATAAAGGTCATCAGTCTATTGGGTAGGCTTGAGTGTTGGAGTACAGCAGCTAAGTAGTCCCAGGCCAACCTGTCAAATGCCTTCTCCGCATCCAGGGACAGAAAAAATCCCTTTTCATTGCGGGATGTGAGCCAATGATGTAGGTTAATGGCCTTGGTAGTGTTGTCCCTGGCTTCCCTGCCAGGGACAAAGCCCACCTGATATTTGCCAATAAGAGAGGGGAGGAGTGGTAGCAAGCGGTTGGCCAGTATTTTGGCAAAGAGCTTGATGTCTGAATTAAGTAGGGAAATGGGTCTATAACTGGTGACTGAGGAAGCGTCCTTCCCTGGTTTGGGGATGACCGTGATGTGGGCTTCTAAAAGCCGGTGGAATGGAGTTTCTGAATTGCTAAGGGAGTTAAAGGCCCGCAGAAAGGGCGTAGTGAGGATCTCTGTAAAAGCCTTGTAGTACGGGGCAAAAAGACCGTCCGGTCCTGGGCTTTTGCCTGGCTTTAGTTGCTTGATGGCCTGCCTGAGCTCCAAATCTGAAATCGGATTATCCAGTTCAGAGGCCAATTCATCGGAAATTTTCCCGGGACTATATTTCTCCAAGAAATCAGTAAGGAGCATTTCCCTATGTCTTTGGGTCGAATGAGTAGAAGATGGGCTGTGCAAGTTGTATAGGCTCTTGTAATACGTTTCGAATTGGGACGCTATATCTGCCGAGGATGTGTGTGCAGTGCCCCCTGGGTCCTTTATAGTGTGGACAGTAGAGGAGATGCGCTTGGTGCGGATGGCCTGGGCCAGGAGTCTACCATTTTTATTTCCCTGTTCGTAGAACAGTTTCTGATTAAGAATAAATTTACGGTGAGTTTTACGATTCAGCGCCTCCTGTAAGAGCTTTCTCGTCTCAGTCAGGTCTTGAAGCGTGGCCTGCGCTAAAGAATGTTTGTGGGCTCGTTCCAGTTGTTGAATTTTATGAACTAAATCGGAGATAAGGGCTTGGTTCGCCTTTTTCCGTAATGCGGCTAATTCTATAAACTTCCCTCTAATGGTACATTTGTGCGCTTCCCAGACCGTAATAGGGGAGATCCCGGGGATCATATTTTCCTGGAAATAGTGAGTTAGGCTGGATGAAATAGCATTGATGTCTGTCTCGGAGGAAAGGAGGGATGCGTCTAGGCGCCAAATTTTTGTGGTATTATGTTGGATCGGGAAGGTAAGGAGCATTGAGATCGGTTGATGGTCTGCCATGAGAAGTGGTTCTATCCTAGCCGATTGGAGCAGAGGCAAATCTCTTTGGGAGAGGAACAGATAATCTAACCTGGAATATCTGTTGTGTGGTGTGGAAAAAAAAGTGTAATCTTTCGTAGAGGGATGTAAAGTGCGCCAAGCGTCGTGTAGTGCAAGAGCTTGCAATAAGGTTCTGACCTGCCGCAAAGAGCTGTAGGGAAGGGAGGACGTCCCCGACGAGGAATCCAGGAGGGGTTGTAGCACAACATTAAAGTCGCCGCCCAGTACTGTCAAACCCGCCTGAAAGTTCGTGAGAAGGTCCGCGACCTTTCGGAAAAAGCTCACCTGAGCCGTGTTAGGGCTGTATATGGTTGCTAGAGTAACTGGTTTGTTATATATGGTACCCTTCAAGAAGACGTATCTTCCATCTGGGTCAATAATAGATTCTTTTAGCTGCCATGGGATGTGTCTAGCGATGAGAATTGAGACCCCCTTGGTTTTTGCAGAGGGGTTTGTAGAATGGTAAGCTGTAGGATATTTTCGACTTACAAAGTTAGGGATCTGTCCCGTGCGGAAGTGTGTTTCCTGTAGGAATGCCACATCTACTTTCTGTTTGGAGATAAGGTTTAAGACTTGGCTACGTTTTTCGGGGATGTTCAAGCCTTTCACATTCTGCGACCAGATTTTGAGAGTGGAGGGGCCCGGGGTAGGGGTTGAGTTGGACATAATTGTATGGGGAGAAGCAGGCAAGATTGCGTGCAGTAGTGTGTCCAGGCTTTGCGCTTGGCAATGCGGGCTTCCCAAATCGAGATCGAGTGGGGGGCTGTGCAAGCAAGGAAGTGTGGGTCTAGCGCTAGGAAGGAGATCCTCCCCTCGTAGGAGGATGTGCGGTTTAGGGGAGGCCGGAGAGAAACACCCGGGGACGAGGGAGCGAAGGGTGGGTAAGAGAGGGAATGGGGAGGAGGGACAAGGGGAGAAATAGAGAAAGGAAATGTATAATAAGAAAAGGGAGGAAAAGGGAACAAGGAAGAGAAAAGAAAAAGCCGGAGGGTGGCGTAGCACAGCTACCTTACCCTAACCTAATGCGGTGAGTCCGGAAAGGGTCAACAGTCGGAGAGTCCGTCCGTTGTGGGAGTGCGTGGAAGGGTGTCCGGGTCGTAGTCCTCTCGGGGTCAGTCCAGCGGGAGTCCTTGGGAGATGACTGCGAGTATAGTAGGAGACTGCTATCGTGAATAAGCGGGGGAAAGATGGTGAATTATAACAGCACAACTGTATATCTTGAGATAAACATAATAGTAAAACGGCAACATAAATAAAACCGAACAAAGGAAGTTCAATAATAGTACCAAGCCATGGAACAGTGCTACATACGAAAAAAATGGAACCAAGAGGAATATGTAACATGTAAGAAGCTAACATATGCCCAACCATCCCCCTTGCTTCTAATAACAGAATGGTCCGTCTCATGCACATCCTGACATATACCTATCGATCCCCCCCATTTCCCCTCCCCCCATCCCCCCCACCCCCCACAGAATCAGCTAAGCAGTTCAAAGAGATCCCATTGCCCATAGCAGTCTCAAAACAGTGTCATATAATAACAAATCACAGGCCGGACCATGGGAGAGAGGACCTCTTCGAGGTGGCTGGATGTATCAACCTGATCCGTGGAAGGATCCTGCTATGAGAGTGAGAGAGAGAGGGATCACAAAAAAAAAAAAAAAAAAAAGGGGGGGGAGATGAGGGGAAGAGGGGGGCCGCATCAGAGTGGGGGACCGCTCCCCCCCCCAACAGTATTAATGATAGAACCAACAAATCAGCCTGAGGACATTTCTCGATAACCGCCATCCGATCATGGCCGCTGATCAGGCTTAGTGATTACAAAAAGGTAGCTGACGGCACGGGGGACCCATGAGTCCTAGGGAGGGGGGAGCGAGGGGCACCCCGCTAATCAAGGCAAAAATAGGGACAAAAAAATAAAAAAATATAAAAATATAAAAAGGGAAAAACAAAAACCAAAAACGGGGGTGTACGGTATAGTGTACATTGTAGTCAAACAGTTCCAGTGTACCCCCAGTCTTCCAGATTAGGAGGGAGGGAGGGGGGATCTGTCAAAATGCATCGGGACCTAGTCAGAAACCTGAGTAAAGTAGACAAAGGTGCAGGAGCCTGCAAACTGGAAAAGTGAAAAGTAGCGGTGAGTTACGGGTCATCAGGTCGAGCTCGCCTGTGGGCTGGTGAGGCAGTAGGGCTATCGTAGGCCCTGTCGACACGTGCTCTTTGCTGATGCGGGCTTGGCGAAGATGATCTGCGCCGTCGGGTAGGCCGGAGGTGAAGCCGCGGCCTCGCGTGATCGGGGACGGAACAGCTCCGGAATACCTCGTCCCGTCGGGGCTCCGGAGCTCCTCGGGGAGCGCGAGCGAGACTGCGAGCGCTGTCCCCGTGACTTCCCCATCGGAATGCGGTGATGGCTCCGAGAAAGAAGGCGCAATAGGACTCCCGCGGACGGAGCTATTCTAGCATGCGGCCATTTCGTCCCGGCTCCAAGCCACGCCCCTAGATTTTATGTTAGTGCTCTACTTTCTTGGTAATAAACAAGACCTTTGCTTCTTTGAGCATTGTGTTTATTGTTATAGTTAATATTAATTTTATATCATCACCATTAATATGGTTAGAGCTTTGGTAGACTAATTATAGGAACAGGCGAGATAATACATGCACTATATTGCCAAAAGTATTGGGGTGCCTGCCTTTACACACACATGAATTTTAATGGCCTCCCAGTCTTAGTCCTTGGGGTTAAATATTGAGTTGGCCCACCCTTTGCAGCTATCAACTCCGAAAATTACGCGTGTGTTGAGTTGTTTTTCAAGGGTTGAGTTTGGCCCCTTAGTTCCAAGTGAAGGAAACTCATAAGGCGTCAGCATACCAAGACATTTTGGACAATTTCATGCTCCCAACTTTGTGGAAACAGTTTGGGGATGACCCCTTAATGTGTATTGCCAACTTAATAAATAGTCTGCCCTAACGCAGCACACCTTAATGCACGGTAATGCGTTGTGTTGACCCAGGTCCGTTAGGGCAATGCTTCATTTGAAGGGGCTGTTTTGTGCAGAAGTAAAGAAATACTTTGTGGTGTTCTATATTTCTCCTTGAAGTGTTCTACATTATGCATTTGAGGAACATAAATAAACATTTAATTCAGAATGTGTCTCATCTGGGAGCATTGTCCCCAAATGACTTTCTAAGCTTCTGTTGATCAATAAATTAATCTCCAGTGTTTAGTATTAACTAAGATTAGACCACTGCCTGTGCAAGCCTTTTTTTCCCCCTAACAGTGCCTTTAGAAAGTGTTTAGTGTGCCCCTGCTTTACATAAACAGCATGGAAGCTTTCAGAGTACCAGTTATATACAGCTTTTAAGTATGCATACTGTTATAAAAGTTTATACGCCTTCCTTTAATAGAGAAATTCCACTTAGTACTATTTGTATCTAAAATGGTCAGAACATGTTCTTGATCCTTAATGCATTAAAGACTTGAACTTTTGGTGCTATATAATCTGTGCTATAAGTCAGCATGATACAGTTAAAGCTGAACTCGAGGCAGCTTTAAAAAACATAAATAATTCAAATAATTACACCATTAAAGTGAAGAGACCGGCCTCAGATGGTATACAGAGAGGAAATCCTCCTACATACGTTGTCTCTGCTTATCTGCAGCCATCTCTTCTCTGCAACCATTCAAAGTGCAGAATTTGTACAGCTTGTCTGAGCTTTCAGAAAGCAGGGGGCGGGGAGCTGTACCCCTCACCTGTCCCACTGCCCCCCCACCTGTACCACTGCCCCCCCCCCCCACCTGTCACACTGCTCCAGCGTCACACTGCATCCTTGTCACAATACCCCCATCTGTCATACTGCCCCCCTCCTGTCACACTGCCCCCCCTGTCATTATGCCCCCTCATCACACTGCCCCCTCTGTCATACTTCCCCTATCCTATCACACTGGTCTCGTCATACTGCCTCCGCTCTTATTACACTGCCCTCTCCTTTCACAGTTCCCCTCTCTTATCACACTTCTCTCCTCCTGTCACACTTCCCAGGTACCCTTCTCCTGTCACAAAGCCCCCCTCTTTTTACAATATCCCCCCGGTCATACTGCCCCCCATCAAGCCGCCCCCCTCTTATCACACTGCCCCATCATACTGCCCCCTCTCTGGTCCCACTCCCCCCTCCTTTCACACTTCCTAGGTACCCTTCTCATGTCACACTACCCCCCTGTCACACGGTCCCCCTCCTGTCACAATACACCCTGCCATACTGAACCCCTTCTGTTACACTCCCCCCATCATACTGCCCCCCCTCTTGTTACACTGCCCCCTCCTTTAGCAGTCCCCCCTCTTATCCCACTGCTCCCCTCCTTTCACACTTCCTCCTCTTATCACACTGCTCCCCTCCTGTCACACTTCCCAGGTATCCTTCTCCTGTCACACAACCCCGCTCTTATTACAATATCCCCCCGGTCATACTGCCCCCATCACGCTGCCCCTCTCTTATCACACTGCCCCATCATACTACCCCCCCGGTCACAGTCCCCACTCCTTTCACACTTCCTAGGTACCCTTCTCATGTCACACTACCCCCGTCACACTGTCCCCTTCTGTGACAATACGCCCTGTCACACTGCCCCCCTTCTGTCACACTCCCCGTCATACTGCCCCTGTCACACTGCCTCGTCACATTATCCCCTAATCATCTTGCCCCCATCATACTGCGCCCTCCTTTCACACTTCCTAGGCACCCTTCTCATGTCACACTACCCCCCTGTCACACTATCCCCCTCCTGTCACAATACGCCCTGTCACACTGCCCCCTTGTCACAATGTCCCCTAATCATCTTGTCCCCATCATACTGCCCCCTCTTATTACACTGCCCCATCAGTCTCCTGTCACACTATCCCCCTTTCTCACTGCCCCCCTCCTGTCACAATATCCCCTGTCATACTACCCCCCTTCTGTCACACTCCCACATCATACTGCCCCTGTGACAATATCCCCCAGTCATCTTGCCCCCTCTTATCACACTGCCCCCCTCTTATCACACTGCCCCATCATTTTCCTGTCACACTGCCCCCATCCCAATATCCCCCCCATCATACTGCTTTCCTGTCATACTGCCCCACTCCTGTCACATTGCCCCCGTCATATTGCCCACTTCCTGTTACACTTCCCCCCTCCTTTCAGAGTGCCCCCCCGACCCCTTTCTTTTTCTGAATAAACACAATGAGTTATCGATACCGCACTCACAGTACAGAGCTCTTCCTGTCCATTCATTCTGTGAATGAGTAAGGGGTCCATTGTGTCCCTACTCATTCACAAAAAATGTGAAATGTAAAAGCATAAGTAAACATTTTTGGATAATAGGGAAGGATTAGATTCCCTATCATTTTTGTTGCTGTCTGTGTCCCCACTTGGGAGAATTCTTTTTTCTACTGATCCTGGCGACCGTTTTCTCTGGTACAATATGTAACAGAAATCCAAATTTTTGTCACTGGAATGGGAGTGTAGGGGAAATCTGTGAATAGAGTCACCTGTTATTGTGACAACTGTCTATTACAGGATGTCTCATTTTAAAGAGGTTCACTCTTTCTTGCTGTGTCTGAGGATCGGAAAGTGAAAGGGAATCTCCTGATGGGGTACAGAGAGCAAAAGCAAAAAAAAACCTGATGGGGGTCTTAGCAATTCATTACTTTATGCAAACTAAAATAAAATGTTTTTTGCCTTACATACACTTTAACCGCGTGCTTCACGCACATATACTGTGGCAGAAGGGCATCTACAGGCAGAATCACGTATCTGTACTTCGTCCTTTAGGAAGCGGCTTGCGGGCGCGCGCGCCGCAAGCTCCGTGAGTGGGTCCAGCAGACTCAATGGTTATGGAGCTACCACAGGGATACCCGCGATCGTCTCATGGAGAGGAAGAACAGGGAAATGCTAATGTAAACAAGCATCTCCCCATTCTGCCTAGTGGCACTGTAATCGGCAGCGGTGATCAGTGTCGTGTCACACATAGCCCCTCCCCCCCATAGTTAGAATCACTCCCTAGGACACACTTAACCGCTACAGCACCACCTAGTGATTAACCTCTTCACTGCCAGTCACATTTACATAGTAATCAGTGCATTTTTAATTGCACTGATCGCTGTATAAATGTGAATGGTCCCAAAATTGCACAAAAGTGTCCAATCTGTTCTCCATAATGTCGCAGTCACGATAAAAATTGTTGATTGCCGCCATTACTAGTAAAAAAATAATAATAATAAAAATGCCATAAAACTATCCTCTATTTTGTAGACGCTATAACTTTTGTGCAAACCAATCAATAAACGCTTATTGCAATTTTTTTTACCAAAAAATGTGTAGAATAATACGTATCGGATTAAACTGAGGGAAAAAAATTTTTTTTCTAAATTGTCGCTATTTTTTTGTTTATTTTTTTTGTTTATAGCACAAAAAATAAAAACCGTAGAGGTGATCAAATACCACCAAAAGAAAGCTCTATTTGTGGGAAAAAAGGACGCAAATTTTGTTTGGGAGCCACGTTGCACGACCGTACAATTGTCAGTTAAAGCGACGCAGTGCCGAATCACAAAAAGTGCTCTGGTCTCTGGCCAGCAAAACGGTCCGGGGCTTAAGTGGTTAAAAGACAAAACTTTTTCTTTAGTTTTCGATGGTGGAGAGGGATTAGAACACAGATCAGTTTTTATTGCTGTCTGTGCCCCCATTAGGCAGATTCATCCTCTCTTTTTTGTCTGGTTTGCCATCAGCATTGACAGTGAAAGCAAAAAAAAAAATACCAAATTTTGGGTTCTCCTCAAAAAGCAAAAATCTTCCAATGGAGACACTAGTTATGGTGGCCCAAGGGATATTCCTAATTTACAGATATTTCCTCTCACTTCCTGTTTTAGCCATGGAACTGGAAGTAACGGTAAATCACCCCACCACAGATGACAAAAAAATAAACCAGCAGGGGTTATAACCCTTCCTTACTCTATCCAAAATGGAAAACACGTTTTCCCTATTGTTCCACCTCAAGTTCGTTTCATTCACCTACAGTATATGTTTTCAAACTTTATAAATAATAGAAAGGTTTTATATTAATAAAAAGGGATTTGTCGGGAATTGACTCTCATCAAAACAAAATTTTTTCTGAAATAAATAATTTTAATTATCCACAATGCAAGTTTTAGCTTCTGACCAAAAAAGAAAAACATTATGGGTTCCTAGGCAACAACTTGCAACGTTCTTCACAATGAAAACTACTTTCTACTGAAAAACTCCAAGTACAATTTTTGTTTTTGTGTCATTGACTTGACCCGATCAAATAATCTTTCTAATGAATTCATTTATTTTGCTCTGAAAGCGAATACTTACTCGATGTAAGTTTCCTCTCTTCTAATTTATTATTTCAAATTTACTGATATGTTGGCTTTACCATTGATGAACAGATGAGTCACTGAGAGCAAGGGATGGCCATTATTGTTGTGTGCCACAGTCAGGGCCTTGTCACCCATGAGGGCATATGAAGTGTTTGCCTCATGTGACCCTCACAAAGGCACTATGGGGGGCAGAAAAATCAGATACCCCATCCTCAGTGCATGTTTATCCCTCTGGCCACTTAGAGGTTGATTTACTAAAACTGGAGAGTGCAAAATCTGGTGCAGCTGTGCATAGAAACCAATCAGCTTCTAAATTTAGCTTGTTCAATTAAGCTTTGACAATAAAACCTGGAAGCTGATTGGTTTCTATGCACAGCTGCACCAGATTTTGCACTAAACCAACCCCATAACGTTGTTAGTTGTGCAACCAGGCCACCACCTTCCTAACCATTAAAGTGGTTGTAAACCCTTACAAACCACTTTGACCTACAGGTAAGCCTAGTTTAAGGCTTACCTGTAGGTCCAAGAAATATCTACTGAACCTATACAGTTTAGGAGATATTTACCTGAAGACAGCCACCGCTGTCTACGGTGCATGCACCGTAGACAGCGGCGCGCAGGCGCACTGGGTAAGCCACAGATCGCGGCGATATACCGCGAGTGACGTCATCGCTGCTCCGGCGAATCACAGCACCGGAGAAGCGAGACCCACCAAGAAGATGGAGGCTCGGAACTACAGGGGACAGAGGTGACATCGCTGGCTCCTGTGTCAGGTAAGTGACACATAATGGGCTACTATGCGATGCATAGTAGTGCATTATGCTTTACCTTTGCAGGGAATGAAAGAGGAAGTAAACCCATCAGGGTTTACTTCTTCTTTAACCACTTGCCGACCGCCGCACGACGATGTACGTCGACAGAATGGCACGGGCAGGCATAAGGGCTTACATGTATGTCCTTGCCTGCCCGCGGGTCGGGGGCCCAATCGGGCCCCCGCCCGGTGCCTGCGGCGGTCGGTATTCGTTCGGGAGCGATCCCGGACGAGGGGACGGCCATTCATTCATGGCCACCCGCTCGCGATCGCTCCCGACGAATGAAAATGTCCCGTGACATCACTTCCTCTCCTGTAATGTAAACACAGGAGAGGAAGTGATGTATTCTCTCCTCCGTGTCGGTATTTTTCGTTCCGGCACCGAGGAGAGAGCATCGGTGAGTTGCACAAGCACTACACTACACAGTAGAACATGCCAGGCACACTCACACCCCCCCTTTACCCCCCGATCCCCCCCCAATTACCCCTGCCCCCCCAGTCACAGTGACACCAATTGCTTTTTTTTTTTTTTTTGCATTGGTGTCATTTGTGACTGTAATAACTGTTAGGGCAGTTAGGGTTAGCCCCCTTTAGTTCTAATGTGCCCCCCTAACCCCCCCAATAAAGGTTTAACCCCGTGATCACCCCCCCTCGCCAGTGTCACTAAGGCTGGGTTCACATTGCAGCGGTTTATGAGAACGAATGTGATTCGCACCGCACTGCAGTGCAAATCACATCCGATCTCTGTGCGATTCGAGTTCAGCCATACAGATAGTATGGCTGAATTTGTGTCGCACCCGCCGCACCCGCCGCAAATTCGCACGGGACCCTTTTTTTGGCCCGCAGCAGAATCGGATCGCATGGGTGTTCACACCATGCGATCCGAGTTTGCAGATCGCACTGCGATATGCAAACTGATCTGGGGGTGTCATTAACATTTCACTGACACTCCCAGCAGTTCGCATAGGGCAGTGTGAACTGCCGCCGGGAGGCATGCGATGCGGGAACCCGCCGCGGATTCATGGCGTTCCCGCATCGCTCCAGTGTGAACCCAGCCTAATAAGCGATCATTTTTCTGATCGCTGTATTAGTGTCACAGGTGACGCTAGTTAGGCAGGTAGGTATTTAGGTTCGCCACAGCTTTTTATAGCGCCAGGGACCCCCATATACTACCGCATAAAGCCCCCTGATTTCCCCCTAGTTAACCCTTTCACCAGTGATCACCATATAACTGTTACAGGTGACGCTGGTTGGTTAGTTATTTTTTTATAGTTTCAGGGCACCCGCCATTTATTACCTAATAAAGGTTTAACCCCCTGATCACCCGGCGGGTGTCATTTGTGACTGTAATAACTGTTAGGGCAGTTAGGGTTAGCCCCCTTTAGTTCTAAGGTACCCCCCTAACCCCCCCAATAAAGGTTTAACCCCGTGATCACCCCCCGTCGCCAGTGTCACTAAGGCTGGGTTCACATTGCAGCGGTTTATGAGAACGGATGTGATTCGCACCGCACTGCAGTGCAAATCACATCCGATCTCTGTGCGATTCGAGTTCAGCCATACAGATAGTATGGCTGAATTCGTGTCGCACCCGCCGCACCCGCCGCAAACTCGCACGGGACCCTTTTTTTGGTCCGCAGCAGAATCGGATCGCATGGGTGTTCACACCATGCGATCCGAGTTTGCAGATCGCACTGCGATATGCGAACTGATCTGGGGGTGTCATTAACATTTCACTGACACTCCCAGCAGTTCGCATAGGGCAGTGTGAACTGCCGCCGGGAGGCATGTGATGCGGGAACCCGCCGCGCATTCGTGGCGTTCCCACATCGCTCCAGTGTGAACCCAGCCTAATAAGCGATCGTTTTTCTGATCACTGTATTAGTGTCACAGGTGACGCTAGTTAGGCAGGTAGGTATTTAGGTTCGCCGCAGCTTTTTATAGCGCCAGGGACCCCCATATACTACCGCATAAAGCCCCCTGACTGCCCCCTAGTTAACCCTTTCACCAGTGATCACCATATAACTGTTACAGGTGACGCTGGTTGGTTAGTTATTTTTTTTATAGTTTCAGGGCACCCGCCATTTATTACCTAGTCTCACTAGTGTACCCCTAAATTTAGGGGTGTCTACTTTCCAAAATGGGGTCATTTGGGGGGGGGGGGGTTTGTGCCATCTTGGCATTTTATGGCCTTCAAAACTGTAACGCCCTTAGAAAGCCTGAAGGCGGTGCTTGGTTTTCGGGGCCCCGTACGCGGCTAGGCTCCCAAAAAGTCCCACATATGTGGTATCCCCGTACTCAGGAGAAGCAGCAGAATTTATTTTGGGGTGTCATTTCACATATGCCCATGGCATGCGTGAGCAATATATCATTTAGTGACAACTTTGTGAAAAAAAAATAAAAAAAAAATTAAAGTTTGTAATTTTCCCGCAACTTGTGGCAAAATATAAAATATTCCATGGACTCAAAATGCCTCTCAGCAAATAGCTTGGGGTGTCTACTTTCTAAAATGGGGTCATTTGTGGGGGTTTTGTGCCATCTTGGCATTTTATGGCCTTCAAAACTGTAATAGGTAGTGAGAAGTGAAATCAAAAATTTACGCCCTTAGAAAGCCTGAAGGCGGTGCTTGGTTTTCGGGGCCCCGTACGCGGCTAGGCTCCCAAAAAGTCCCACATATGTGGTATCCCCGTACTCAGGAGAAGCAGCAAAATTTATTTTGGGGTGTCATTTCACATATGCCCATAGCATGTGTGAGCAATATATCATTTAGTGACAACTTTGTGTAAAAAAAAAAAATATATATATTTTTTGTCATTATTCAATCGCTTGAGGCAAAAAAATAAAATATTCAATGGGCTCAACATGCCACTTATCAATTTCCTTAGGGTGTCTACTTTCCAAAATGGGGTCATTTGGGGGGGATTTTGTACTGCCCTGCCATTTTAGCACCTCAAGAAATGAGATAGGCAGTCGTAAACTAAAAGCTGCGTAAATTCCAGAAAACGTACCTTAGTTTGTAGATGTGACAACTTTTGCGCAAACCAATAAATATACAATTATTGACTTTTTTTTTACCAAAGACATGTGGCTGAATACATTTTGGCCTAAATGTATGACTAAAATTTAGTTTATTGGATTTTTCTAATAACAAAAAGTAGAAAATATCATTTTTTTTCAAAATTTGCGGTCTTTTTACGTTTATATCGCAAAAAATAAAAATCGCAGAGGCAATCAAATACCATCAAAAGAAAGCTCTATTTGTGGGAAGAAAAGGACGCAAATTTTGTTTGGGTACAACATTGCATGACCGCGCAATTACCAGTTAAAGCAGCGCAGTGCCAAATTGTAAAAAGACCTCTGGTCATTTACCAGCAAAATGGTCCGGTCTGAAGGTGGTTAACAATGCTGTATGGACAGACTCAAATGTTGTGTGGCCCAGCCACCAGTGTGCTAGCAACCAATGGCACTGTGCAGTAAGGTCACCAAAGTCTTGCCCCCCCCCATGACAGAGATGAGAGTGGTGGTTTGGGCATCAAAAATGGCCACCTCATGCGGCATCTGCCTTGACTACAGTGTTCTTCAGAGTTCAACCAAAAGATGAATGCACAGTTGCAGCTTTTTTTAACCCAGAAAGTGAAATGGTCAGTGCACGGTCCTGAGCCTCTCTAATGGCCCATTATTACGATAGGCAACCCTGCTGGTCAATAGTGACCTTTAAGAGATGAGAAGAGGTTGGGCCAGTCTCCCGTTTTCAATTAACCCAGGAATTAGTGTATTGGAGAGCACTCAAGCTTTGTGGGAACCTGGCATCCCACTGAGGAAAGACTTGAAAGTGCCTGCTGTGTGTGATGAGAGTCCTGGATTTGGTAAAACACACTTAAGGCCCATACACACGATCAGACTTTTTGACAACAAACATGCAAATTAGCTGTTTTAAGGCAACATCCGACCGTGTGTACGCTCCACACAGGGCCGATCCTGCACGGGGTGCAGTGCACCCGGGCGCCACAGAGGTGGGGGCGCTGAAGCGCCAGAGTGCTCCCCTCCCTCCTCCTCCTCTACTTGTCCGTAGATGGCTCTCTCCGCCTGTCACCGCCGCCGCTGTGTTTTTTCTCCCCAAGCCCATCCCCCCTCCCTCCTTCTGTCAGCGGAGGAGAGCAAAACTGCTGGAGACCCGGAGCGGCTGTGTCTCTGTGTGCAGATAGACTGGCCGCGCAGTGACGTCACTGGGGCGGGGGGGGCGACATGTTCCCAGTTATCGTCCTCTGTGTAACTCTTGCCTTCAGCAGCACAAGGCTCACACGCTCTGTTCTCCACCTGGGCGGCGCAGCTGCACACTGTACTCTTCTCTCCAGCTGCCGCCCGGGTGTTTTTTAATTAGGTTAATGGAAGGAGGGTTTGTGGGGGTCTATACTAATGGAGGGGGTGTTTGTGGGGGTCTGTACTAATGGAGGGGGGTTGTGGGGGGTCTGTACTAATGGAGGGGGGTTTGTGGGGGGTCTATACTAATTCAGGAGGGGTTTGGGGGGTCTATACTAATGGAGGGGGGGTTGTGGGGGGCTGTACTAATGAAGGGAGGGTTTGGGGGGTCTATACTAATGGAGGTGGGATTTGTGGGGGTCTATACTAATGGAGGGGGGTTTGTGGGGGTCTGCACTAATGAAGGGGGGTTTGTGGGGGGTCTGTACTAATGGAGGGGGAGTTTGTGGGGGGTCTGTACTAATGGAGGGGGGTTGTGGTGGGTCTATAATATTGGAGGGGGGTTTGTGGGGGTCTTTACTAATGGAGGGGGGTTGTGATGGGTCTATACTAATGAAGGGGGGGTTTGGGGGTCTATACTAATGGAGGGGGGTTTGTGGGGGGCCTATACTAATGGGGGAGGTTTGTCCTTGGGGTCTATACTAATGGAAGGGGGTTGTCCTGGGGGATCTATACTATTGAAGGGGGGTTGTCCTGGGGGGTGTATACTAATGGAGGGGGGTTTGTCCTGGGGGGTCTATACTAATGGAGGGGGGGTTTGTCCTGGGGGACTATACTATTAAAGGGGGAGTTGTCCTGGGGGGTCTATACTAATGGAGGGGGGTGGTTTGTCGGGGTCTATACTAATGGGGGGTTGTCCTGGGGGGTCTATACTAATAGAGGGGGCCTGGTTTGTCCTGGGGGATCTATACTAATGGGGTGGCTTGTATGGGGAGTCTGTACTAGTAGAGGGGGGGGTGGTTTGTCCTGGGGGATCTGTACTAATAGAGGGGGAAGGTTTGTCCTGGGGGATCTGTACTAATAGAGGGGGTGGTTTGTCCTGGGGGGTCTGTACTAATGGAGAGGGGTGGTTTATCCTGGGGGGTCTATACTAATGGAGGGGGGTTTGTCCTGGGGGTCTATACTAATGGGGGTTGTCCTGGGCGGGTCTGTACTAATGGAGGAGGGGTGGTTTGCCCTGGGGGTCTATACTAATGGAGGGGGGGTGGTTTGTCCTGGGGGGTCTGTACTAATGTGGGGGGATGGTTTGTCCTGGGGGTCTGTACTGATGGAGGGGGGTTTTCTGGGGGGTCTGAACTGATGGAGGGGGGTGGTTTGTTCTGGGGGTCTGTACTGATGGAGGGGGGTGGTTTGTCCTGGGGGGTCTGTACTAATGTGGGGGGGGGGGTTTGTCCTGGGGGTCTGTACTTATGGAGAGGGGGTGGTTTTTTTCTGTGGGGGTCTGTACTAAAGGAGGGGGTGGCTTGTCCGGGGTGTCTGTACTAATGGAGGTGGGTCGTTTTTCCCGGGGGGTCCTGTACTAATGGAGGGGGTGGTTTGTTTTGGGGGTCTGTACTAATGGAGGGGGCTGGTTTGTCCTGAGGGGGGTCTGTACTAATGGAGGGGGTGATTTGTTCAGGGGGGTCTGTACTAATGGAGGGGGTGGTTCTGTATTAGTGGAGGGGGGTGATTTGTCCTGAGGGGAGTCTATACTCCCCTCCCCTCCCCTCTATACAGCTGTCCAGTCCAGAGGATCTTTGCCTTCGCCTTGGTCAACATCACAGAACCTCCTGCGATTCTGTTCAAGACTTGCTTTGACATTCCTTCTGGCTCCAGATCCTGCTTGCTGTTTCACTACATTGATTCCTGACTTTTGGCTTGGCTGACTATCCGTTCCGGTTACTGAACTTTGACTATGTTTTGACTACGTTTGTTCTTTTTACTTTTATTATTAAACAAGTGAGATTTAACTATACTTCTGTCTCGGCCTGATTTCATGGTTCCTGACAGTTCTGTACACTGAATGTGTACTGACCACTCCCCAGAAACATAATATCCTGCTTGTGCGATTGGCTCATACAAGTCAGATTTCAGGCATCCCCTGCAACAAAAATGTCATTTTTGGAGTACTTTCAATACTTTCAATAGGAACACGTCTAAGGGATGCAGGCCCAGCAGATTTATTCATTAGTGCCCTGCAGCTGCACACCTGATAGTTAATCATGAAACCACTCCCATTAGACCCACCCAATACACAGGCACAAACAAATACACATGGATTACTTCAGAACAACAACATTTAGGAATCTGCAACAAAGGTTGTTATAATCCTTGCAATGCACATAGATCATGTTTTTTTCTTAATAAAAGTGAAGTTAAGTTTTAAGTAAAATACCATATAAAACAAAAGTGGGTGAGGGGGAGAGAGAGGGTGACAGTCTGCAGTGGATTGTACTGTGAGTACTTGTGGAGAAGAAAGTCGACTGTGGTGGGGAGCAAGATGAGTCCGTGTAGAGAGACCGGCGTCAGGCTGCCCTGTGTGGCCATGATAGTATATCCAGAAATCGGATGTCTGCTCAAAGACAATGTGTCCAGCTGGAGTAGTGAGAGGTGCTATCAGTCCAACCAATGTGTGAGCAATTGGGACATGTTTTGGAAGCTTAACCACGCCTCCTTCATTAACGTGGTTAAGCTTCCGAAACGCGCCCCGATTGGCTCACACAGCGGTTGGACTGACAACTCCTCTCACTGTTCCAGCTGGACACATCGTCTTTGGGTGGACATCCGACTTCTGGATATAAAATCACGGCCACAGAGGGCAGCCTGACGCCGGTCTTCCTGCACAAACTCCAGGCTTATTTTGCTCCCCACTACAGCCGGCTTTCTTCCCTCCCCTTCCTATTTTACAGATTGTGGATTTCCAGCCCACATATGAAAGCAGCCTTGCCAGTGCCACAGTGTCAGCCATTTTCTACCAATTGACATTTTTATTCCTATACCTCTGGGAATAAGTATCTTTTTTTCTTTTTAAAGTGGAGTTGCACACCAAAAAAAAAATCATGAATGTCCCTCCAAATAATAAAAAATAAATTTAGAAAATATTTTTTTTTTACTCACCTCTAAATGGCTGTTACATAGTTAGTAAGGTTGAATAAAGACACCAGTCCATCCTGAGTGTCTACAATTGTACATTGCACACTCACATCGGTCCCTACCCTCAAGGAGCCCACAATCCAAGGTCACCATTCATATACTAGGGCCAGTTTTGGACAGAAGCCAATTAGTCTACCAGCATGTCTTTGGAGTGTGGGAGGAAACCAGAGTACCCAGAAGAAACCCACACAGGCGTAGGGAGAACATGCAAACTCCAGGCAGGTAGTGTGGTGGCTGGGATTCGAACCAGCGATGCTTTTTTACTGCTAGGCTAGAGTGCTAACCACTACACCACTGTGCTGGACTGTTGCTAGGGGGTCCCCCGTAGTCTGTCTCCTTCAGTGCCTGGGCTGGTGACATCACTTCCCCTCAGCACAGGAAGGGCTCAGCTCTGCCCCCTCCCTCTTGTCAATTATCTGGGACACGTGAGAAGTCCCAAACGATTGCGCGACCAATCACGGGGCGTGGCTCCGCTCGCACATGCACAGTGGGTGCCCGGCTGTGGTTGGTGCCGCCGAACGGAGGAGGGGACGAGCAGGGCTTCGATCCCCCGCATCGCTGGACCCTGGGATAGGTAAGTATCCAATTATTAAAAGTCAGCAGCTGCAGTATTTGTAGCTGCTGACTTTAATTTTAATTTTATTTTTAAATGGAAACACCACTTTAACCTGGTATATGACATTTTCTAACAATAGGATGGGCACAGTGTCGGCACTGTAGTGTTTTTTTGGTCATGTAAATACCTGTGTCTGTGGAGTTCATGGTGATTAACATTTGTTTCGGCTTGATCTAGGTGAAGGCACTTGGCTGGAACGCAAGGACTGCTTTTTATGATAAGCTAAGCATTTGAGTAAAATTAATTTTAATGAATAATTTGCTTGTTAATGATATCTTTTTTTTATATATATATATATACTGTTGCTCTATATTGAGACATGTCAGGAATATATTCAGCCACACTTGTTGAAAGCTCCACTTTAAGGTTCACTTAATAAGGTTAGCATGGGGGCTAAACAGTAACAGTTTTGCCTTGCATAGCTCGGGGTCCTTGGTAAAATTCTTACCAGAGATTCCGTGGCTCATTTAGAAAACCAAAGCAAACAAAAGTAGGTCACTCGCCTCTAGCAGTTAATGAAGATTAATTCTGCAGATGAAGTAATGAATCCATTATCTGCATGGAGTACAAACATTTTTCTGTGTCTGTGCGGGTTTTCTCTGGATGCTTAGGTTGCCTTGCCCAGCCCAATACCATAATGGCAGATTAACTGGCGTGCACCAAATATAGGGTTGATATGTCTCTGTAATGAAAAATATAACTATACAACTATAGCAAAAAAACTAAAAAGCCCCCATGTATTAGATAAATTGAACTTTAAACATTACATTGTATTAATTTTTACTTTAAATACAGAGTATAAAATCCAATATTTAAAAACCCCAAACCCACAATATAGGGTTAAAGACTCCTAGACACATAAGCTTCCGTCTACGCGTTTTGATGCAAAATGTAAAATGTTATGCTGTTATGATTTAAGTACAGTATGTTTAAAGTCCCATTCATCCCCTAAATAGGAGGCGTTTTATGTTTTTTTGATATGTCTCTGTATTACTGTTTTTGAGACATTAGATTGTAAGGTCCATCGGGAATCAGGGACTGATTAATTTGGTCTATTTGGCTATTTAAAGAGGCGTTACACCCAAAAATTGAACTTCCATTTTTCCGGTTCCTCCCCTCCTCCAGTGTCACATTTGGCACCTTTCAGGGGGGGGCAGATACCTGTCTAATACAGGTATTTTGCTCCCACTTCCGGGCATAGATACCTGAGCCACCCGCGGGTATCTACACTACTTCAGGGGCCTTCTCCATCCCCCCACGGTCTTCTGGGAGACACACAGATCCCAGAAGACAGCAGAGACCAGTGGGATAGCACAGCGCGGGTTGCCCATGCGCAGTAGGGAACTGGGAAGTGAAGCCGCAAGGATTCCCTTACCAAAGATGGCGGCGGCAGCAATCGAGAGCCGAGGGAGATATTGGCCTCGGGTGCTGATATCGCAGGCGCCCTGGACAGGTAAGTGTCCATATTTTAAAGGTCAGCAGCTGCAGTATTTGTAGCTGCTTATTGAAAAAAAAATTGGCAGACCTCCGCTTTAAAACAAATAAAATTTAAATCAATCAAAAAACAAAAAACATACTTGTAGGCCCTATACTGTAGTAACTTGAGGATGTACATGGTGGCCAACAGATCTACTTACTGAAATACATTAGGTAAGTATTTCTTGTCTCTACTGAACCAAGGACCACTATATACTAGCCAGTGCTTTTCATATACCCCCTCAGTTGGCTTAGTTTGTTCCAAGTGGCCTTTAACATAAGTGCATTCATTGACTGTAACCTTTTTAAATATGTATCATTAGTCCACATAAAATATATTGGCCCTGTTTCATCAAACTGAATTAGCACTTAAGTCATGCTATATGGTGCTTAAAGCACTCAAGCATGAGGTGATAATATTGATTGAGAGGCCACTTTTGCAAGTTTTAAGCACTCTTAAATCTGTCTTAATTGCTATTGCAAGTTGATGAATTGGGCCATTATATTTTAACTAATTCGTTATTGCTTTTCCATAGTCAAAACATAAATTACATTTATAAGGCTTATTTGATGGTGAATAAAGGTCTGAACTGTAAGTTAGATCCTTACATACTTTTGATCTCATAACCCATTATATTGCACAAGTTAAAACTGAAATGAATCTCACCGGTTTTACTAGAAAAACTTCACCCTTGGTATTTTTTCAAGTCTGGACCATTCTGCACAAGTAACTCTCCAAAGGTCAACAGAAAACCTCCTGGCACTGCCCCAGAAGCCAAAGACTGGGTATTTTGTGGAGATACCCCACACACAATCTAACTGGTCATGGATCAAGGTAGTATGCAAGATGCAGCAAGATGAGCACTGTGAAAAAGTATTTGCCCCCTCCTGATTTTTTATTTTTTTTACATATTTCTCACACTGATTACTGCCAGACCCGTTGAATCAATAAGTCACTTAAATAGAAGCTGTTTGACAAATTGAAGCAAGCTAACAGATCACAAAAAGCCACACATCATGCCACTAAAGACATCAATTTAAAAAAAATACAAGAACAGATTAGAAACAAAGTAATGTACATGTATTGGTCTAGTAAGCATTTCAAAGCCATTTCTAAGGCTTTGGAACTCCAGTGAACCACGGGAGAGCCATTATCCACAAATGGAGATAACTTGGAACAATGGTGAACCTTCCCAGGAGTGGCTGGCCTACAAAAATTACTCCAAGAGCATGACGACGACTCATACAGGAGGTCATAAAAGAACTCAGAACAACATCTAAAGAAATGGAGGCCTCACTTGCCTCAGGTAAGATCAGTGTTCATGATTCAACAATAAGAAGGAGACTGGCAAAATGGCATCCATGGGAGAGTTCCAAGGCCAAAGCCACTGCTGACCAAAAGGAGAACAAAGTCTCTCACATTTACCAAAAAATATCTTGATTATCCCCAAGACTTGTAGGCAAATATTCTGTGGACTGATGAGGCAAAAATTAAACTTTTTGGAAGATGTGCACCCTGTTACATCTGGAATAAAACTAATACAGAATTTCATAACAAGAACTTCATACCAACAGTCAGACGTGGTGGTGGTAGGATGTTAGCGTGATGGTCTGAGGCTGCTTTACAGCTTCAGGACCTGGACAACTTACCATAATATATGGAACCATGAATTCTGAGCTCTACCAGAAAATCCTAAAGGAGAATGTCCGACCATCAGTTTCTGACCTCAAGCTCAAGTGCACTTGGGTTATGCAGCAGGACAATGATCCAAAACACAACAGCAAGTCCACCTTCAAATGGTTTAAACAAAGCAACATTTAGGTTTTGGAGTGGCCTAGTCAAAGCCTGGACTTAAATCCGATTGAAATGCAGTATCATGACCTTACACAGGCCTTTCATGCTGGAAAACCCTCCAATATGGCTGAATTAAAACAATTCTTCAAAGAATAGTGGGCCAAAATTGTTCCACAGCGATGTGAAAGACTCATTGCCAGTTCGCAAATGCTCGATTGCAGCTGTTGCCGCCAAGGGTGGCACAATCAGTTATTAGGTTTAGGGGCAATTACTTTTTCACATAAAGCCAGGCAGGTTTGGACAGCTTTTTTTGTATTAATAAATTAATTTAAATTTAATTTAATTTAAAAACTCCATGTTGTATTTACTCGGGTTATCTTTGTGTAATAATAAAATTTGTTTGATGATCTGAGCCATTTAAGTGTGACTAATATGCTAAAAAAAAAAAAAAAATCAGAAAGGGGGCAAATACCTTTTCACACTGTATATGAGACTTGGTGCGGCCCTTCTTAGGTCCTTTGAGTATACAATCATCAGAGATAGATGACCAATAGCCCTCTTCCTGTGGTCTGCCTGTCTGTTAGGACGTCATCCTCCCTAGCAATAATCACTGTGTTCTCTCGGTAGGGATGGCTTTCCCCTGCTGGGAGAACACAATGGCTCTGCAGGAGGGTTTCCCTTGTCAAGCCTGGGGGAATTGAGTGGTTGCAGGAAGGAAATTTGCTCCGTCAATGGCCAGCCTTAGATTTTCAAGCTAAACGTCAGTGGGCTCAGACCAAGAACTCTGCCCTCTTGTTTGTACATGATCTGCAGAACTGCCACAATGGGGCAAGTAAAAGCTGCACCAGAACTGGGCAGGCCAAGCAACGAAGAGAGGCTATTTACTCAAGTCTCAGACCTATGTTACCTTTCTCGATGCAAAGGCAAGGGAGGTACTAATATTGATGTCTTTTCAAAGTACTCTTGTCCTTTAATTAAAAACCACTACATTGCTCTCTAGTGATGAGAACATCAGGAGAATCACTGGTTTGCTAAGTTTTGATTCCGTTGAATATTTTTATCTCTCTGTTCCGCAACTCTGGCAACCAGCAATCATAATTCATGAACTGTATAATTCGGAGGCTATAAAAATCTGCTTGCATATATTCAAATGAACCAAAAAAAATTACAGTTCACCTGATTATTCAATGAGTTTGCTTAGCCCTCCCTTTTCTCAAAGTACTTTGCACCAGAACTGGAAAAAGGATCTTATTTCCTAGAGCAGCGGTTCTAGTCGTACCTCCCTTTTGTTTAAATTTAGAAGTACATTTTTTACGCCAAAGCCAAAACGCCCATTTTTTAATGTGACCATTTTGAAAATTACAGCCTTAAGGCTAAAAAAAGATTCTGATCCTTGTGTTTAAGCTTTGGGAATTAAGCCAAATTCATTAACATGCTGTTACTAAGAACTATAGCTACTTATCCTCAGGGCTGGAATTCTCCATAGCCATGACGTAAAATAGAAGGACTGCCAGGGGCTTCAAACAGCCACCCACTCATCATATTGCCGTCAATAACACATATCCCCATTAAGACTCTTGCACTGCCTGCCAAAGTTGTCTAGTTGGGTCCTCTGTGTTGTTGTCCGTACAAAGTTGGTGCATTTTCTTGGTGAAACTGCTAAGAACTAAACTACAAGCAGAATAGAGGGATAGTTTGTCCCTCTTGACTAGGGATGAGCCGAACACCCCCCGGTTCGGTTCGCACCAGAACTTTCGAACGGACCGCAAATTCGAACGAACGTTAGAACCCCATTGAAGTCTATGGGACTCGAACGTTCGAAATGAAACGTGCTAATTTTAACGGCTAATATGCAAGATACTGTCCTAAAAAGGGTTTGGGGACCTGACTCCTGCATCAGGGGACATGAGTCAATGCAAAAAAAAGTTTTAAAAACGGCCGTTTTGGCGGGAGCACTGATTTTAATGACGATTAAAGTGAGAAAAAAAAAGTGAAATATTCCTTTAAATATGGTGCCTGGGGGGTGTCTGTAGGATGCCTGTGAAGTGCCACGTGTTTCCCGTATTTAGAACAGTCCCTGCACAAAATGACATTAAACGGAAATAACACCATTTAAAACTGCTTGCGGTTTTAATCTTATATCTGGTTCCTGCAATATGGTTGAAAATCATTGAGAAAAATGGCATGGGTAGCCCTCCCTGCCCATTACCAGCCCCTTTAGGTCTTGTACGCATATTAAGGGGAACCCCGTACCCATATTAAAAAAAGGAAATGCGTGTGGCCCCCAGGCCCTATATACTCAGAACAGCAGTATACAGGCGGTGCAAACAAGACAGGGACTGTGTAGGTTTGTTGTGTTAAGTTGAATCTGTTTGTAATTTTCAACTGGTACATTTTTAAAGTGTAGCTCCAGTCAAAAAAACTATTTTTAAGCTTTTTGGAAAACATAGGGAAGGGTTATCACCCCTGTATAATTTGTTTTGTCGTACATCTTTTTTCATCTCACTTGCTGTTGTCTCCTTCCGTTTGCAAGTAGGAGATGTTTGTAAATTGGATGTTTGAAAGTAGGGGCCTGCCCTATATGCTCTGCAGAAATGGCGGAACAAGGTGTTGGTTTTGCCACAACATTGTAAGCCCTCAAAGTGACTCTTGGTGGGCGCTGGAGCGCCCTGCTGTGAACGATTATATCAAGAATTGTAATTACATGCCATTGTTGAACAGTGGTAGAAAAATTGACCTTTGGTGGTTGTGGTGCTGGTGCCACCACACTATAAGTCCTCACCGTTACTCTGGGTGGGCACAGGAAGGGGCCCTCCTGTGAAATATTATATCAAGAATTGTAATTACATGTCCCTGTTAAACAGGGGCAGAAAAATTGGGCCTTAGGCACTGGTGCTGGTGCCACCGCACTGCAACCTCTTCCATATACTCTAGTTTTATTGCAGGAATTAGCCCTGCTGCAAAGCATTGCATCAAAAATTGTAATTAAACGCCCCTGTTAAACAGGGGCAGAAAAATTGGGCCTTAGGCACTGGTGCTGGTGCCAACACACTGCAACCTCTGCCATATACTCTAGTTTTATTGCAGGAATTAGCCCTGCTGCAAAGCATTGCATCAAAAATTGTACTTAAACGCCCCTGTTAAACAGGGGCAGAAAAATTGGGCCTTAGGCACTGGTGCTGGTGCCACCACACTGCAACCTCTGCCATATACTCTAGTTTTAATGCAGGAATTAGCCCTGCTGCAAAGCATTGCATCAAAAATTGTACTTAAACGCCCCTGTTAAACAGGGGCAGAAAAATTGGGCTGATGGCATCAACCAGAACCAGAAATGTTCTTCCAACATATCAGCGGAGGAGGAAGAGGATAGACAATCAACATAACAGGACAGTCACTCAGCATCAGCATAGGCAGTCTTGAAGGGATGTGGTATTTCAAAAAAAAATATTCGGTTACATCAGCTTCAGGTGCTTGGTAGCTGTGGGTGATCCAAGACTGATTCATCTTGATGAAGGTCAGTCGATCAACTGATTCGGTGGACAGGCGCACCCTGTGATCTGTAACAAAGCCACCAGCAGCACAGAAGGTGCGTTCCGAAAGAACGCTGGATGCAGGACAGGCCAGTAGCTCAATTGCATACTGTGCAAGCTCTGGCCAGTGATCCATCCTCAAGACCCAGTAAGCCAGAGGATTTTCGGTGGGAAAGGTGTCCAAGTCTGACCTTGCCCCTAGGTATTCCTGCACCATGTAAATCAGACACTGGCGATGGGTGCTGGAACCGATCATACCTTGGGGCTGCGGACTAAAAAATTGTCTGGAAGCATCAGTCAGACGGCCACCTTCTCCCCCGCTCCTTCTGACCAATGCCTCAGCAACACGTTGTCCAGGACCAGGAGTTTGTAACCTCCCAGTCTCTGGGAAGGCATTGCACAGACCTTTCTGCAAGGCCTCCCGGAGATGTCTCATCCTCTGCTCCCTCTGCGATGGCAAGATAAGGTCGGCAACCTTACCCTTGTACCGTGGATCAAGGAGAGTGGCCAGCCAGTAATGGCCCCTCTCCTTGATCCGAAGAATACGAGGATCCTTCCGCAGGCTTTGCAGGATCAGGGAGGCCATGCAGCGTAGGTTAGCTGAGGCATTCGGTCCGGAGTTCTCTGGGTCACTAAGGACAACATGATCCGCAGCTACCTCCTCCCAGCCACGTACAAGTCCACGTGTTTCTTGGGACTGTAAATCATCCCTACAAGACTGCTGCTGCTGATGCTGATGCTGAGTGCCAGCCTCCACCTCCATGCTGACACAATCATCCTCCTCCTCCTCTTCCTCCTCCTCATCCTCTTCCTGTGTGATGGGTGGCACAGCAGGAACACTGTCTGGATAAAGGGGGCCTTGAGAGGCAAGGAAGTCCTCCTCTTCCTGCCTCTGTTCTGCCTCAAGTGCCCTGTCCATTATTCCACGCAGCGTATGCTCCAAGAGGTGGACAAGAGGTACAGTGTCACTGATGCATGCACTGTCACTGCTCACCATCCTTGTGGCCTCCTCAAACGGTGACAGGACAGTGCATGCATCCCTGATCACTGGCGTGGTGAGAAAAAACCGAGCTCCCCTGACCCTGTCCTGGTGCCTTAGTCGCACAGGTACTCATTGATGGCCCTCTGCTGCGTGTGCAGCCGCTGCAGCATGGCCAATGTTGAGTTCCATCTGGTGGGCATATCACTTATAAGGCGGTTCTTGGGCAGGTTCAACTCCTTTTGGAGCTCAGCCAGCCGAGCACTGGCATTAAATGATCGGCGGAAATGCACACAGACTTTCCTGGCCTGCTTCAGGACATCCTGTAAGCCGGGGTACCTGCCCAAGAACCGCTGCACCACCAGGTTAAGGACGTGAGCTACACAGGGCACATGGGTCAGTTGTCCCTGTCGGAGGGCGGAGAGGAGGTTGGTGCCATTGTCGCAAACCACCATTCCTGGCTTAAGCTGGCGTGGCGTCAATCACCTCTCGGCCTGCCCCTGCAGAGCTGACAAAACATCCGCCCCAGTGTGGCTCCTGTTCCCCAAACAAACCAGCGCAAGCACGGCATGGCATCGTTTTGCCTGCGTACTTGCGTAGCCCCTGGAACGCCTACGGAGCACCGCTGGTTCTGAGGACAGAGCACTGGAAGAGGCCATGGAGGAAGAAGAAGAGGAGGGGGTGGAGGAGAGAGGTGTGTCACAACCAATAGTAGCATTTTGGAGGCGTGGTGGCGGAACAACCTCCAACACTACTGCACCTTGTCCTGCATCCTTCCCAGCAGCCAGAAGAGTGACCCAATGGGCCGTGAAAGACAGGTAACGTCCCTGTCCATGCCTGCTGGACCATGAGTCAGCGGTAATATGCACCTTACCGCTGACCGCCCTGTCCAGCGAGGCAAGGAAATTGCCTTCCACATGCCGGTAGAGAGCCGGAATCGCCTTCCGTGAGAAAAAGTGGCGTTTGGGGACCTGCCACTGAGGAACCGCACATTGTACAAACTCACGGAAGGGGGCCGAGTCTACCAACTGAAAAGGCAGCAGTTGAAGTGCTAGCAATTTAGCCAAGCTAGCATTCAACCGCTGGGCATGTGGATGGCTTGGAGTAAACTTCTTCCGCCGGTCCAGCAGCTGGGGCAGGGACATTTGCCTGCTATAATCGGACGTGGGTGTACCGCTAGCAGAGTTCCCGGAAGCACTTGGCTGTGACACACCTAATTCTACACCTTCATTCCTCTCAGAGCAGGTTTCAGAGAGGACTGAAGGTCTAGTGGGGTTGGAGATGCCAGCTGATGAGGAGCAAGGAGAGGTCCGCTTTGTTCTTTGGTGTGGGTCTTTGAGGTACGCTTGCCAACGAGCTGCATGGCAGGTCAACATATGTCTGGTCAAGCATGTGGTGCCCAAGCGGCTGATGTTTTGGCCACGTGAGATAAGCTTGAGACATATGTTGCAAATAGCAGCGGTGCGATCTGATGCACTCGTCTCAAAAAAGGCCCACACCAAAGAACTTTTAGAATAACGCGCAGAGGCAGCGCTCTGCACAGGCGGAGCTCTGCGGTGTGATTCAGTCGGTGTGCTGCCCCTAAGCTGGCCCCCGGAGGGCATCCTGCCTCGTTGGACATGTGCCTCCTCATCCTCCTCCTCCTCCCTCCTTCCAGGCACCCACGTGGAGTCAGTGCCCTCATCATCCCCTCCCTCTTCATCGCTGTAGCAAACCTGGCAGTATGCTGCAGCTTGTGGAACGTGACTGCCAGATTGCTGTCCTTCTTGAGCATCCCCTCTCTCTGCGCTCACGCTACTGCCTTCCTCTAGCTGAGTGTCATCATCAGAGCCCACAAAACACTGGGCATCTTCCTGGAGCATGTACCCAACACAGAGTTCAGGAGACTCCTCAGGAGGACGTGGTGGGTCTAGGGAAGGAGTCACTGATGATGACATTGAGAGGAGGGAAGACGATGCATTGGCAGCTGCTTTGCTACTACCCTGAGACTTGGTGAGAGAGGATGAGGAGGATGAAGAGGGCTTGGTCATCCACTCTACCAAGTCGTTGGCATGTTGCGGTTCAACATGTCCAGCTGCCGAAAAGAAGGACAAGCATGTCCCATGGCCACGTGCTGATGACAATGCACCGCGTCCACGACCAGCACTGTTGTCTCTAGACACAGAGCCTGCTTGTCCACTTTTATCGGCTCGCGCCTGTCTGCCTCTCCTTGCTGGCCTTCCAGACATGGTAATGGCCTGAAGGGAGTTGGGTAAAACAGCAGTTGGGTATTTTATATTGTGCTAGAGGCACACAACACCCACTAACTCCTGCAGATGCCTTTTTTATAGAACACCAGAGATAAAGGGGTATATACAGATGTATACTGTGCTGTGCTGGAGGCACACACAACTTCCAATAACTCCTGCAGATGGCAAGTGGGCTCAAATAGAGAACAGCTATGTAGGTGGATATAGCGGTATGTACTGGGTACAGAGCACGCAGACAGCACGCACTATCTCCTAACACTACTGACTGCAAGCTCTATTATTAAAGATAGATCACTAGCTATATAGGTGAGGTGAATATAGTGGTGTATACTGCGGTCAGGGCACGCAGACAATAACCACTACACAACAGCAAGATAGAAAATCAGCCGAAAACGATCGGTGTGTACTGTGTTGAAGGTACACAGAACACCCACTGCTTCAGACGCCAACACACTACACGAGGCCGCCGCAATGGCGGCCTTATATAGTGTGGGGCGTGCACTACACAGCCTGAGCTATGATTGGCCACAGGCATCCTGCCTGTGGCCAATCATGGCTCTCCTCGCTGCTGGCGCTGCGATTGGCCAAGCATGCGGGGTCACAGTGCATGCTTGGCCAATCATGAGCCAGCAATGCACTGCGCCATCGCAGTGCATTGTGGGCGGTGAGCGCCACGCGAATTTGACGCGAACGGACCAAAGTGTTCGGATTTCGCCGAACGGACCAACAGCCAATGTTCGAGTCGAACGTACGTTCGACTCGAACACGAAGCTCATCCCTACTCTTGACTAGTCATTTGTTATGGGCAGGGCCGTCTTTAAGGCATGGCAAAAGGGGCAGCTGCCCTGGGCCCTGTCATTGTTGTGGGGCCCAAAGCAACTGTCTCATACTTGCCAACTTTCCCAGTTTAAATTCCCTTGTCCCTTGAAGTTTTAGTCATGTGCTGTGTCTCAATATCTCAGTGTGAAGTGTTGCTACTAATGCTGCCCAGCTCTGCCTTATTGTGTACAGATGATTCACCTGCAGACCCTGTGTTTACATGTAGATAACTGGCATTCATATGTAAATAGCGGCAGCATTACTAAGCAAATAGCTGTGGCCGGCGGCATTCATATGTATACCATGCCCCCAGCAGTGAGATGATGTGCTGTAACCTCTAGCAACCAATTAGTGAGCAGTATTACTGTACAGTAATCTCTAGCAACCAATTAACAATCAGAAATCATTTGCTGTAACCTCTGGCAACTAATCAGTGAGCCGTAATGTGTGCTGTAACCTCTAGCAACCATTCAGTACGTAGTAATGATATGCTGTAACCGCTGGCAACCAATCGCAAATTGCTGCCTGATCTGATTCAACTAATTTTAAGTCTAGCTGCTATTTATTGTATGTCTCAGAGCAGATGGAGAGTGAAATTGCCGGGGGGGGGGGGGGGGGCGGGGGGTCCAGCCAGTCAGTATTAAAGACGGCCCTGGTTATGGGTGTACTATCTGCACACTCGGGCAGGAATCGGATCGCATGGGTGTAAACACCCATGCGATCCGATTCTGCTGCAGATCAAAAAAATGGTCCTGTGCAAGTTTGATGCAAATTCAGCCATACAATCTTTTTGGCTGAAATCGCATCGCACAGAGGTCGCATGTGATTTGCACTGCAGTGCAGTGCGAATCACGTCTGATCTCTGACATGGCACCAGTGGGAACTGGCCCTAAGTAATTATTTTTACTGCTGCCTTCATTACCAGAACACCACTCTATTCTTGAGAAATGTTCATGAAGTGGTCTGCAAAGAAAACCAACACTTTCGAGAGTGTTGATCTCCTGTGTCCCTATCAGCTCTTATCAGCTCATTATTCCTCCTGCTGACCTAAATGTTTTCATGTAATGTGTAGAAGTGCAGCAGGAAGAATTAGTGAAAGGTGCAGGGAACAGCAGAATTGTTGGTTTCCCTTTAGATTTCACAAAAAGGTTTATTGTGACTTGTTACCGACTACATGGGCAGGGGTAAAGATAAGTGTTGGCAGAGTTTGAGGGATTGGATTTAATAACATGGCCATGTTATAATGGGCCTTGCTTTGTGAACTGGTACAAATCATTTGGTGGAGGGGGGATTATGGTGTGAGGTTGGTTTTCGGGGGTTGGGCTTGGCACCCTTAGTTCCAGTGAAGGCATTGGCATACCAAGACATTTTGGATAATGTGTTTGGGGTGGAGGAGCTTGACTGCCCTGCACAGAGTCCTGACCTTAACCCGATCGAACAGCTTTGGGGTGAATTCGAGTGGAGACTGTGAGCCAGACCTTCCCATCCGACATCAGTGCCTGACCTCACAAATGCGCTTCTGGAAGAATGGGCAAACATTCCCATAGACACACTCCTAAATCTTGATGACAGCGTTTCCAGAAGAGTTGAAGCTGTTATAGCTGCAAAGGGTGGGCCAACTCAATATTGAACCCTACAGACTAATGCCGCGTACACACGATCAGAATTCCGGCCAGAAAAAGACAGATGAGAGCTTTTCATCGGAAAATGCCACTGTGTGTATGCTCCATCGGAATTTAGCTGTCCGAATTTCCGCCAGCCAAAAATTGATAGCATGTTCTCAATTTTCCCGACAGAAAAACATTCTATCGGTAATTCCGATCGTGTGTATGCAATTCCGACATGCCAAAAATCACACATGCTCAGATTCAACTACGAGACGGAAGCTATTGGCTACTGGCTATTGAACTTCCTTTTTCTAGTCACGTCGTACATCACCGCGTTATAAATGATTGGAATTTGATGTGACCCTGTGTAGACAAGACAGCTTGAGCCAAATTCCGTCGGAATTCCATTGGGAAAACCATCAGAGCTTTTTCCGACGAGAATTCCGATTGTGTGTACGCGGCATAAGATCGAGATGCCATTAAAGTTCATGTGCATGTAAAGCACTGCGCAAACTGTTAGCACTATATAAATCCTGTATATTAATAATAATAATAATAATAATAATAATGGCAGGCATTTCAATACTTTTGACAATATAGTGTATTTATACACAGTATATATACATATATATATATATATATATATATATATATATCTATATATCTATATATATATATATACATACATACATACATACATACATACATACATACACATATATATATATATATATATATATATATATTTATTTATTTATTTAGTGAGAGTACAAGCCCCTGCCATTGGGAAAATGGTTGGAATAAGGACACCGGGTTTGCATGTGTGCAGAGTTCAGGACTTCAGAGTATTGATTTTGAGCGAAGAAAACTGTTAGCCCTTCTATACACGGTCGGACATTTCGATGGAAAATGTCCGATCGGACAGTGTTGTCGGATATTCCGACTGTGTGTGGTCTCCATCGGACTGTTTCCATCGGAGTATCCGACAGACCAAGTTTTCCAACTTGTTGGTGAAATTTTCCGACAAAATGCTCCGATCGGACATACTCCGATCATGTGTAGAGAATTCCGATCGAACAAAATGCCACGCATGCTCAGATCAAATTCCTAGACCAAAGCTATTGGCTACTAGCCTGAACGTAGTCCCGTCGTAACGAAATAACGTCATCACTTTCTGAACGATCGGATTTTCCGACAACTTTGTCCGAATGTGTGTATGCAACACAAGTTTCGCACAAAATCCGTCGGACAAAATCCGACGGATTTTGTTGTCAGAATGTCTGACCGTGTGTACAAGGGCTAACAGCTTTCCCCAGATTTTGGTATACCTGGATTGGGCTCTGTGGTTTGGAGATTTCCATGTGCCTTGGAAAGGGAAGAAATCTCCAAACCAGTGTCTATGTTTTTTTGAAGATCTGCAGGGTGTATGTGCAGGGGCACACAGCCCTTATAATGAAGGTCTGGGAATAGTCCAGGGCCTCAATCAGAAGGGACGTGTGCTCACATTTTGGAGACATGGCTTCACCTTAAGAGACAGGTGTGAGCCAGTATTGCTGTGTAGCAGAATCTCAAAACGTGTCCAGTCTATTGGGAACCTTCAAGGCCAAAGATGGCTGACATCCTTCAATAAGTGGTGGGTTGTGAGACATAGTGGATGCAAAGGTGGTAAAAAAGTCATTGGGCACCAGACAATTCTTCAATGCAAAAGAGGTTTTATTTCTTTAACAGTCCTTTTTATATTTTGCAAGGGAAAGGGGGTTAGGTCCAGGACACCCTTAAGTAGTTGCAATTTCAAATAGCAGAATCCAAGACTTCAATAGGAGGACAGCTGTACAGGGAAAGGCCCCACGTGCAGGATTGCTGTCTCCTATGGCAACAGTGTTTAACAGTTCCTAAATCAAACGTAACAGTTCTCTCAGCTTTACTATAACTTTTCCTTTTAGTTTTTCAGCCCCTTGAGCTCCTGATCTCTCACTGGACTCTCTGATTCACTGACTCTGAATCTCGTGAGCTCCTCAAGGCTTTTGCGGTGGTATCTCTCTCAAGCGTCACCCACACCTCCCTGCTGGGTCCCTAGCTTGGCACTTCGAATACCTTCAAGCTTCACCCCTGCTGACTGGCTCAGTCCCTAGCTTGATACACAAGGCTGCTCTGCAAGAATCACCTCCTTTGGTTGGGTCCCTGACTTGATCACTGCCTGAAGTTTCCCTGATTCTCCACTGTGCCCGTTGGTTGAGAATACTGCTCTGGTACTTCAGTTACTCACTATTGTCCCTGGTAAAGGTGATTGGTCCCTTTGTGGCAACAGCTTCCCTTCTACCTCCGACCATGACAGGTTCTCTGACTGGCAGAACTGTCACTTTTGGTTCGACTGCAAGCCGCAGTCCCAACCCCGTGTTGCCCTCTTCCTACTGGATAGGCCCTCGCACAGCCTGGCAGCCAGATGCCCCCAGGAAAGGCCCAATCTCTGGCCTAGCAGCCCGGGGCAGACGACACACGTTCACCAAGACGGCAGTCTGGGTGAAATATAACAGAGATCACATGACTCCACATGAATATATAGGCTCTCCCAGCAGGCCAAGGGATTCAAGAAAACCCCTACTCATTGGCTGATACCCATATATCCATAACCTGACCTTGAGTTGTCCTTCTCAATCTAATACCTCCAAGTGCCCGGGCCACCTGGTGGTAGAAGAGAAAAGTACAACCAGGCCAAACTTAGGGAGAAATCAATGGATTACTAGCAATTAACTACAGTAGCTACTCCTGACAAGGAATTTGGTGAGGAGATCCCTGATTAAACCCCAGGGTGCTACAGCTGGATGCATTGGACTAAGGCTGGGATCACACCATTGCAAATTGGATAAGGGATCGCTGCATCCAATTCACAATAGCAGTAGATGGAGCTGGTTCACATATCTCCGCAGCGGGTCTGGTGCTTCTTTTGGTCCATTTCAGGTCCGATTTCAGCCCAAAATTCGGGCTGAAACAGACCTGAAATGGTGAACCAGCATGCACCAGACTCCTGCTGTGTGCTACATGCGGATCATATGTGAACCCAGCCTAAAGGACCCATTACTAAAGGCAGAGGTACTGCTGAAGATAGAGCCAGGTGGCTTGGTGTTTTGCTACCTGTTTATGCTGTGTGCAACTGAAACTCCAGCGTGGGCAACATTGTAATGAACAAAACACAGCTTGGACTCGCATGGACTTAACTAAAAAAGACATCTACCACTTAGATAATCAACTCCTATGTCACTACTTCTGCATAGAAACCAATGAGCTTCTAACCCCAGCTTGTTCAATTAAGCTTTGGTAATAAAACCTGGAAGCTCATTGCTTTCTATGCAGAAGTGAGCCTGATTTTGCACTTTCCAGCTTTAGTAAATAAATCCCATTGTGTACTTAAAAGTGGGGTATGCCTATCTCGATCTATATATCTATATATATATATATATCTATATAGATATAGATATATATATATATATATATATATATATATATATATATATATATAGATATATATATATATATATATATATATTAGGGCTGTTGAAATTAAAGATTAATTCCTTGATTAATCGATTCATTTTTTTGATCAATCAAAATTCTTTTGCTCGGTACTCACCTCTGCACCGGCTTCCGGGTCTTTCGGGGAGTTCCATCGGAGATCCGGTGGCATCACGGACATCAACGTTGCTGGACTCCTCCCCCTTCCCCAAGTGCCTCCGTCTGCTAACAAAGGGGAGGGGGAGGAGTCCAGTGACGTCAAAGTTCTGATTAAACGTAACGCATACGGTAGAGGAGCTACGCATGACGTCACCGCTGCTGCCCTACAGAACTAACACGATTGTCGGTATTACATGCTGTGTTTTTATCATCTTTATGTGAATGGTTTGTGTTTGAACACAAAAATTTAATCTTATACTTAAGTGGTCAGCACTTAGATATTTTCTTTCTACCCATCACCTGCCATTCTTGCGGAGATCTAAGGAGATGTAGAGAAGTTTATGGTCTGTGTTAACCCTTTTGATACCCGCTTGCATGACTTCAGAGTGATTAGTTAGAACGGAGGTGGAGGGATTGTCACGCTACTGTGGAAAAAAAAAAATACTTATGTCAGTGCTACAGTTTGAATTTAAAACGTATTTGTGTGAACTGTGACGTTAAGTCATGGATTGTGGAAACTAACTAGTGTCGGGTGATTGTATATAGTGTATACCACATTTACCACTGACTAATGCAGAGTTGCAATGCAAGGAGATCAGCTAAAAGTAGTTGGATCTGTATGTGCGTTATAATTAATCGCAATTAGTCGATTAATCGATTTAAAAAAATCAATTAATCGAACATGAAAATGTCAATCAGTAACAGCCCTAATATATATATATATATATATATATATATATATATATATATATATATAATGGCTGTTATTGATTAAAATGTTCATGTTCGATTAATTTATTTTTTTAAATTGATTAATCAACTAATTTCGATTAATATATATATATATATATATATATATATATATATATATATATATATATATATATTATATATATATATATATATATATATATATATGTCATGTCTGCATAAACAAACATTTCAAATGTAGCTTCTCAGATGATTACTCTGTTTACAACAACTCAAGTAAAAAAAGTGAAGTTGGCTTTCCTGGTGACCTTCAGAATTTTCTATAAAATGCAAGGTGAATCTAGGTGGTCTGACATAAATATCACAGTACCAATTGACACACCATATGAGAAAACAAGCACACGGTTGAAAATATGACTTTATTTTATTGCCATACAACATCCTGTTGTGTTTCATCCAGGTATATTTGGAAACCTGAGTCACATGTTGTTCTAATCACAGTTGGTCATCTAATGTCTTTTTCTTGACTCATCAGAAGACTGATCTTTTATCAATACACTTTATCAGTTGAATGCTAATAACAAGAATAAGAAATACGTAGTACTGACGCAGTGGGGAAGCTGATTGATTTCTCTGCAGAGCTGCACCAGATTTTGCACTCTCCAGGAATCACTGCATTTAAATAGCACTGATTGCTGTATAAATGACAATGGTCCCAAAAATGTGTCAAAAATGTCCGATGTGTCCGCCATAATGTTGCAGTCACAATAAAAATCGCTGATCGCCGCCGTTACTAGTAAAAAAAAAAATTTTTTATAAAAATGCCATAAAACTGTCTCCTATTTTGTAAACGCTATAACTTTTGCGCAAACCAATCAATAATCGCTAATTGCGTTTTTTTTTTACCAAAAATATGTAGAAGAATACGTATCGGCCTAAACTGAGGAAAAAATATGTTTTTTACATATTTTTGGGCTTATTGCTTTCACAGGATGTTCCTTTGCTCCTGGAGACTGAAAAATATGGAGGTGAAAGCCAAAGGAAGGTAAATATGTCCTGCCCAGAGAGCTAAGCTAAAGTGAACCTGTTACTTTGGCCTACTTGGACAAAGTACAGGTTTACCTCAAAGTGAATCTGTTGTGGGAAAAATAGGGGGGGAACCATTCTTTCTTTCTTTTATTTTTCTTTTATTTTTTTTAAGTTCTTTATTTAATCACGGAATCTGGCAAAGCAATGCAATGCAATGCAAAACAGCCAGCACATACCGTGTTTCCCCCAAAAATAAGACCTACCCCAATAATCAGACCTAGCATGATTCTTGGGGAGGGCTGCAATATAAGCCCTACCCCAAAAATAACCCCTAGTAAAATTTGTTTAAAAATGTTTTATTCTACCTTGCAGAATGATTACACCGCCATAAAGTGTGCATGTCTCCCTTTGTAATTGCATTGTGAAAAACACCCTATTTACAGACTCGCCAGAGTTCTTCTCCTCTTCTCCTGGCTTATGCCTATGCCCCCCCTAATCCCCAGCGTATGGAGCAGGCCAACGGCAGCGGGACAGTGGCTCCCCCCTCCGCTCTCCTCCTGTCTGATGCCTGCAGCCCCTCCCTACTCAGCGCACAGAGCCAGCGGAAGCCAGTGGGAGCCTGGCTCACCCCTCCTCCACTCTCCTTCCACCCAATACCCATGACCCCCATCCCCGGTGCATGGAGTGGACCAATGCTAGCGAGGATCCCGGAGCAGAGAAGAGGAGCCCAGGCAGACCATGCGACACCCAGGGGAGCTGCAGCAAAGATATTTCCCACAAAACAATCACAAAGGAAGACACTCTGCACCCCACACCGGCACAATTGCTACAAAACGGGAGGGGGAGAAGACAGGGGATACAGGAGATGGATAAATGAGACAGCAGAAGCACAATGCAATCTATCATGGTATTTTTTTATTTTTTTTTAGGGTTACAACCACTTTAAGATCATTGTACATACCGTAAATAAATAAGACATCCCTCGAAAATAAGCCCTAGTGTGTTTTTGGTTGCCAAAATTAATATAAGACGCGGCTTATTTTCGGGGAAACACGGTATTACATTACGAGGTAATATTGTCCCAAATGGGAAAGTCAGTAGAGGAAATAACATAGGGAAGGTGCATCCATCACAACAGGACAATATACAGGAAAATAATAAAAAGAAAAACGATGCTCTTCTGGGGAAGCCGGTGGAGGGCACACGTGGACACGTGAGACGCCTGATCACATTTATTTTCACTGTAGCAAGGGTTTCTACTGCACAATCCTGGAAGTTCCTCACGATCCTTTTTGACCCTTTAAAGGCCAAATTGACGTGGATCATGATCAATGAACAAATGGTGGCCATTCTCTGGGATAAGCTGGTCTTGTTTGAGAAAACACAGGATCCCTTGATGAAATACTTTTAAGGACTCCCCTAATCTGGATGGAGGGTTATTGTTACAACATACAGTGGGTGCACGTCTAGACTTAGTCCTTTTAACCTTTTCTTCTGTTTTGTTCTTTACCCCTCTCCACTAGATCTTTCTTCTCCTATTCTTTTTGCTTTCTACAACTTTTGTCTCAGTTGCTGGAGTTACTTTTAGGCCACTGTTGGTCCAGAGTGACATCTTCTCCAGTTGCATTGGTGTAGGGTTAGAAGAAATCCAGAGTTAAACAGGTCGCTGTAAATTACCCGCTAACACATATACGGACATGGCTTTGGCCTTATTTGCAGTGGCGATGCTAGGCGGGTGTGGGCTGCACCCTGGTGACACCCGGCAGAGGGGTGACACCCATGGGTAGTGGCACCGCCTGCTGCACTGTGTACTGCGCCCAGCGCACCGCAGCTGTTTCCCTCAGTGGAGCGGAACTAAGCCACCTCCCCCTCCTCTCTGTTTACATACACAGAGGAGGAGGAGCCGAGCTCGAGGGACACACACTGCTGTGTGTATGATTACTGCTGGACTGAGGTAAGGGGGGGTGTCTGCACAGAGAAGGGTCTGCACAGAGGGGGGCTCTGCACAGAGGGGGGCTCTGCACAGAGGGGAGGTCTGCACTGGGGGGGTCTGCACAGGGGGGAGTGTCTGCACTGGGGGTGTCTGCACTGGGGGGGGGTCTGCACAGAGGGGGGTCTGCAAAGAGGAGGTCTGCACTGGGGGTGAGTGTCTGCATGGAGGGAGGTGTCTGCACTGGGGGGGTGTCTGCACTGGGGGGTCTGCACTGGGGGGGTCTGCACAGAGGGGGGTGTCTGCACTGGGGTCTGCATGGAGGGGGGGTCTGCACTGGGGGGTGTCTGTACTGCTGGGGTTCTGCACTGAGGGGGAGTCTGTAACTGAGTGGGGTCTGTACTGAGGGGGTGTCTGTACTGTTGGGGGGTCTACACTGGGGGTCTGCAGTGAGGGGGGTATGCACTGAGGGAGGGTGTCTGTACTGAGGAGGGTCTGCACTGAGGGGGGTGTCTAATGTTGGGGGGGGGTCTGCACTGAGGTGGGGGCGTCTACTAAGGAGGGGTTGTCTGTGCCGATGGGGGGTCTGTAGCAAGGTGGCAGTGTCTGTACTGAGGTGGGGTCTCTGTAACGATGGGGGGTCTTCACCGAGGTGGGGGTGTCTGTACTGAGGTAGGGGTGTCTGTGCCGATGGGGGGTCTGCAGCAAGGTGGCAGTGTCTGTACTGAGGTGGGGTCTCTGTAACGATGGGGGGTCTGCACCGAGGTGGGGGTATCTGTACTGATGGAGAGGTCTGTACTGAAGGGGTGTCTGTACTGAGGCGGGAGGTTTATACTGAGAGAGGGGGGTCTGTATTGAGGGAGGGGGATCTATACTGCGGGTGAAGGGTCTGTAGTTAGTTGAGGGGGGTCTGTACTGAGGGGGGACTATAGTTGGTGGGGAGGGTGACACCATTTTTTTTTCGCACCGGGTGACACCAACCCTATTGATGCCACTGCTTATTTGAGTTTTCCCCAGAATTCCTTCATTCGTTTTTTTCTTTTATATATATATATATATATATATATATATATATATATATATATATATATATATATATATATATGTTTCTTTGTAGAATGTGTTTTACTCATACCCTGCTTAGGACTCATGTAACTTACGGCTTAGCTACCTGTCCACATAATAGGTTGCTTATAGGTTATAAGCTATTGACAGATACAGTTCCTTCAAGTTTAACCAGTATTGTATGCTGAGATTGACCAAAGGAAGACTGCCGTACTGTTTTGTACTTTCATGCTATTTTCGATATCTTTAATAAAAATTATTAAAAAGAAAAAGAAAAACAACATATGTCTCAGTAAATGCAATAACCCAGCAAAGATGGGGAACCCATCATGACCTTTAATGGAAAATGCTAGTTTCATGGATTTTATGCTTTTTATGCTTACACAGTGGCTTCAGTGCTTTCGGGTCCAGGTTTTGAAATCCTGAGTGACTACCCAAATATTTCTGACCAGGAAAGTCAGATGTCATTATATCATGTTGTAAAGTACACAGTACCGAAGCCAGTGGATCAAAATGACAGACATTTTTAGAAAGTGAGGTTAACAGTTGTCTGTTTCTCTCATGAGTGGAGACCTCTTTCCATTTAAAGGAAAAATGAGTGGCCAAAAAAAGTACTAATCTAAGCTAACTCCTGGGTAGTCTATATAATAGGATTGAGTTCACCAGAGTAGAAAAGGGAAGCATTTGGAAGGTAGTTTACAATGTGAGGTCAGCAGTTGTTGCCTCCACATTTCTTTCATGAGAGGAGATCTCTTTCCTTCAGAGCAAAAATTAGTGGCGAAAAAAAAGTGCTAACCTAAGCTATCTCCTAGATAGTCTATACAATAGGACTGAGTTCACCACAATAGATAAAGGAGGTTTTTGGAAGGTATTTTAATCCCTTCCCTTTAAAATGTTGGGGCTGAATTGCAGGTATGCAAGCAGGGGGTGGTAAAGTGTGATACATCATTACAAAAAGTTTTGTATGTGTGAAGGCCCGTACACACGATCTGACTTTTTGACAACAAACATGCAAATTAGCTGTTTTGGAGCAACATCCGACCATGTGTACACTCCATCGGACAAACTTTTTCGGTTTTCATCAGACTTTTGCTGGCTGCGCGAACGGACAAACTTTTTGACAACATAAGTCCGATGGAGCAAAGTCCAATTGTGTGTACACAAAACCATCAGACTTTTGTACAAAGTACAAACACGCATGCTCAGAACCAATGCAAAAGATCAGACAACAATACAGAAGTTGACCAAAGGTGGCGCTGGAGTAATTGAACGTCCTCTTTTGAATGTTGAAATTTCACTACATTCGTGTTTGTTGCTTAAAAAGTCATATCATATGTATGCAATACAAACTTACAGCCAACGCCCTTTGTACAAAGTCCACGGGAAAGTTTTTACAGCGTCTGATCGTATGTATGGGGCTTTACACTGCTTTCCCTGGTGGCCTTCCATGTCAGATAAGAGATTTGACAACAGGAGGAATGCTGCCCCAATAACACAGTTGCTGGATGGTTTGGATTGGATGGATTCATCCTTGTAAATTATCTTAACAGCACTGCCAGAGACTCTTGAAATATTCTTGTCTATAAAGAAAGGAGGCACACCTGCTCACCTGTACCCCATCCCACAATTAAGTTCCTGGGCAACCTTCAAAAAGGCCTGAACACTGTCTTGTTCAAACGTGCCTATGCCTAGATTAACACCAACTAACAGACTTTTCAAAGTAGGTTTAGAAGGCCATGCTGTCCAGAGAATTATTGTCAGAAGAACGCTACATGTTGGCACGTCACCTCTAATTCCAAACTTTTCATGATATTCCAATACAGCAAAGCAACAACACGGAGGAAATGTTGTATACTTATAAACATTGCTCTTTATCTTCCCACCATTTACCACGTCCTTTCTCCTCTTTTTAAGCCAATTCGAAACAACACAAGCTAAAAAAGCCAATATGAACTTCCTAGATCCTACCAAGATTTTATTGGGTCTGGAATCTCTGCAACACAAAATCCCATCATTTTTTTTTTCCCAGAACGCTGAGATATCAATGACCAAAAAATCTTTCATAACTTGGTGGCCTGGGGTATCACACCATGGTAAAAAAAAAAATCTCTGAGCAGGTAGAAATATTATTTTGTTTATTTGTCAGGCGTATAGTTGTGATATAAAGTATAGAGGACTTTATAATGACTTGATTTCAAGGCCTATCAACTAGAATCTCTGCATGTTTTGGCTCATAGTTAACAGGACTCTTATAACACTATAAAGTTTATGTTCAGGGCATTGTTTTCCGTAAATGGTCATATTATACAAACATTACCGCCTCTGCCCGCTGTCTCTCCTTTCCGTTCGACTACTTTCATTTTTCAAGAGACATGAGTAAGAACAGTTGAAAGCCTCCAGACTTCCATAAAGAACAGTAATGGTAATATCTACCATTCAACAGCTTGGGAAAGCCAATTTGGTGCTGCAGATCTAATGTTCCCTTCTTTACTTGTCTCCAGCACATTCATCTGTTATGGGACTCTATCCATCTGTATGAAGCATCTATTTTCATCACACGCAAAAATTCTCTTATCACGGGGCTTCCAAGTTCTAAACACATGTGCTGTTATTTAAAGAATAACTCCAATAGGTGAACTGCTAAAAAAAAAAAAAAAAAAAAAAAAAAAAGCAATACGCATTGCATTTGAATTAGTTTACCTTAGACTGTAGGGGCGTATATTTATATAGGTTATAGTAAAAAAAAAAAAAAAAAAAATCACATAGATGTCGTTTCATCAAAACTGCATGTAAATTCATTCTTTGCGAATGGGGCAAAATCAAATGTTCTCAGACTATATTCTCTACAGATCAATTGTGTGACTGGGGGAAAATACTGCATTATGGTCACTAGATGGAGCTGATGAGCATACTTATTTCTTATGATGATCAGGTGCCCCCCCCCCCCCCCCCACGAGCCTCCTTGTTTTACTTGCCTGAGCCCTAGATCTTGACCCAACGGGGATGTGCTGTCTCTCTGGGGTTCTCAGCTCTGGATTCGATAGATTGATAGCAGCGCAGCCATTGGCTCCCGCTGCTGTCAATCAAATCCAATGATCCGGGCAGGGAAAGGGATCACCGCTCCAGGTGAAAATATCGATATATAACTCTCCTCGGAACTGGAACGCCAGGTGCCAGCTAAGTATATAGCAACATGAGGCAAAAAGGAAGTTCTAGACAGCCACACTCCAGAATATAGCCTTTATTAGTAAAAAGTCCAACAGATGCAAGCCACAGCAAAAAATGGGACAAACGAGCTGACGCGTTTCACACTTAACAGTGCTTAGTCACTCTGACTAATACTTTACTAATAAAGGCTATATTCCGGAGTGCGGCTGTCCAGAACTTCCCTGGGGGGCAGAGCCAAGTTCTACATTCGGCAGCTATGGACGCAAGATATTCTGGACTCCGGAGTGTGCCCACAAGGTAACCTAGCTTCTCCTAGGGGGTTATCTGATGTGGGGAGGAACCGCCGGGGGACCCCAGAAGACAAGGTTTGGGGCCACTCTGTGCAAAACAAGCTGCACAGTGGAGCTAAGTATGATATGTTTGTTATTTAAAAAAAAAATGAACCCCTAAAATCACTTTAACTCTTGTAGTACAGGTACTCCCTTACTGCAAGGGAGAATTTTCAGAGTTCCTGTAGTTGGGCTTTAAATACAGGTGGTGTAAGTACCTGAATATATAGGACTCTTTCACGCTGGTGCCCTTAAAAACATCATATGCATTTTGCAAAAACACTTTTTGCATCTTAAACACATTTTCAATGCATTTTTGGTGTCTTTTCTGGATTCCTAAATTCTAGCATGAACCTGTGCAACTTGGACATGTGAATAAAAAACGCATAAAAAACGCACCTCGGTGTGTATTTGATATGTTTTTGGTTCAGTTCCTATAGAAATCAATGGGGGGAGGGGGGCAGATATTTTTAGGCTGGGTTCACACTTCCAATTCGCATGACAGGAGATTGCGACCAGCTCTCAATGGAGCCGATTCACATATCTCCGGGGCGTCTGTGAAGCGGATTGTACAGGGGGTCCTGTGCGTCTTTGGATTTGTTTTAGGTCTGAATTCAGGCAAAAATTTGGGTCTGATTCATTCCTGAAACGGAGAACAGAGATGCACTGTACCCCTGCTGTCAGCCACGTTCGTATTAGGTGTGAACCCAGCCTTGTGCATCTTTTAAACAGCACCAATGATGCCGCATGCAGGACTTTTCAAAATTCACGGCGTTCCATGCGATTTAAAAGAAAATATTTTTGCATTTTTGGTGCCCTTTACAGCTGAGTTTTCAAAGGGGCCTTAAACTAATGTCAGCCTATAACAATCCCTGTATAGCAGGTCTGGGGTGTGAGAATTATTATTATAATACAGGATTTATATAGCGCCAACAGATTATGAGTGCTTTACAACATGAGGAGAGACAGTACAATTACAATACAGTTTAATACAGAAGAAATCAGAGGGCCACTCTCGTTAAAGTTTGCAATCTAAAGCCTCGTAACACACGATCGGATTTTCCGACGGGAATTGTGTGATGACAGGCTGTTGGCAGAAAATCCAACCGTTTGTACGCTCAATCAGTTGTTGTTGGATTTTCCACGGGCAAATGTCTGTTGTCGGATTTTCCGAGCGTGTGTACACAAGTCCGTCGGACAAAAGTCCAAAGTACAAACACGCATGCTCAGAAGCAAGGATGAGCCGGAAGCGGTTGGTCTTGTAAACTAGCGTTCGTAATGGAGAATTAACATTCGTGACGTGGCAAATTATGAAATCTTGAAATACAGCGCACAATTCTCTTCTTCTTTAATGGGATAATAATGAAGCTGCTTTGCTGGTGATACTGATGGAGTTATTGCAAATTCATTTTCAAAGGCTTTTTTTTTTCTAAGGATATCAAGAATAATATATATCAAGAATTTTTTTTCTAGTGATATCAAGAATAATATATATTAATATATAATATAAAAAAAAAATATATATATATATATATATATATATATATATATATATATATATATATATATATATATTTTTTTTTTTTTTTTTGGGCAAGTTACCACAACGCCATTATCCCGTAGTTTTTAAGATCAAAGATACAACTATGTTGGTGTCCCTTGTCAATTTTACATTGTATTTTTTTTAAACGTAACTGCTTACTCCCAAACTGTCATTTGAAGTAAAACACATAGCCAAGTATTATTCTACACAATTTTTTTATTGTGCCTTAAAAAAAGAAAACAAATAAAATTAGACATGCTATCTGCCAATATAACTTAACCAAAAAGTGCATTCTATGCATCCAAAAATATAGAAAATATAACAAATCAAATCATTATTCAACCAAAAAAATAATATCAAAGCAATAACTCCAAAGCCAATATTATCATTATCTCCTCCGATTCTGCAACATGGCTGATTGAAGAATGACTGTTCAGAAATTAACTAAAAAGCACAAAATGAAAAACGCGAAATAAAAAGCGTGAAATGAAAAGGACAAATCAACACCCACCAAAATTCTACTAATGCAAAATTAGCAGAAGGAGCCCAAAGGGTGGCGCTAAAGAGCTGAAAAACCATGTAGTACGTCACTACGTTTCGTGATTGTTGGCCAACAATTGTGTGGCGTTTCTATGCAAGACAAGTTTGGGCAACGTCCTTCGGACAAAAGTACACGTTTTTTTTGGCCAACAATCCAATCGTGTGTACGAGGCTTAAGAGACAAGAGACACAAAAGGTAATAACTGTGGGGGATGGGCTGATGGAGAAAATTATTGTACAGTTAGTAGGTGGGGTACAAATAGGACTCTCTGAATAGATGAGTTTTCATCTAAAAGTGGACAGAGTAGGAAATAGTTGTAAAGATTGGGGTAGGGAGTTCCAGAGGATGGAGGAGGTCCTGAAGGCAAGCATGGGAAGAGGTGACAAAGGGAACTAGAGAGCAGGAGGTCTTGGGAGGAACGAAGAGAATGATTTGGTTGGTATTTTGAAATTAGGTTAGTGATGTAGCTGGGGGCCATGTTGTGGATGGCTTTGTAAGTTCTTGTTAGTATCCTGAATTTAAAGTGGTTGTAAAGTCTCCAGGTTTTGCCTTCTGTACTGCAGCTGTCTGCCAGCCCCCCCCCCCCCCTTTTTCTTACCTGAGCTCATCTGTTTCAGCAATGAGCACGAGTCTATGAGTCTAGGGACTCGAGCCGCTGTCCCCCTCCTCATTGGATAAATTGATAGCATCGGGAGCCATTGTCCCCCACTGCTGTCAATCAAATCCAGTGACACTGGAGCGGGGGGGCTGGCAGATAAAGAAGAGGAGCACCTGATGAAGAGGGGGAGCCGGGAGCTGCCACCGGGCACCCCAGAAGTGGAACTTCAGGGCTGCTCTGTGCAAAACCACTGCACAGAGAAGGTAAGTATTTCAAGTTTATTAAAAAAAAAAAAAAAAAAAAACTTTACAATCACTTTCATTTGTTGGGTAAGAAGAAGTATGCTAATAGGAGGAGAAAGCTTTGTGGGAGAGGGTTGAGCAAATATTTAACTTGCTTCTTCTGTCACCATCCAAACACAAAGTGGGGCTGGTCCGGAATGACCACCTGGGCTCAGAGGAAGTTGGTTGAATGATGCTGGATGTGAGATTGAGGACACCTAGCAGCAGAAAAAGACATATGCAGGGTAAAAAATTCTAAATTGAAGGTATATAATGCAGCAAATGCTAGCTTTGCTTTTTTATTTTTTTGGGCATATATATATATATATATATATGTGTGTGTGTGTGTGTGTGTGTGTGTGTGTGTGTGTGTGTGTGTGTGTGTGTGTGTGTGTGTATATATATATATATATATGTGTGTGTATGTCAAGGAAAATTGTTATCCATACTTACGGTCATTTTCCTTTCCTGGATCCTCCCCATGTCAGCCTATGACCCCTCCAGGACCACCTTTTTCTTAGCCCATAAAGGGCGGCTGTCTGCCCACACCAGTGTTCAAAAAATACCCGCCTCGCGGCAGATAAACTGGGTGGGAATCCTCCGGCTGACATGGGGAGAATCCAGGAAAGGAAAATAACAGAAAGTATGGATAACAATTTTCCTTATACCTGGACCTCCCCATGTCAGCCTACTATGGGACTATGGGATGTACCAAGCAATATTAAGCAGGGAGGGAAGACAAAAACTAAAAAAAATAAGCCAAAACTTCAATACAATGCTACTCAAATTTTTTAATGGGCAACAGCCGCCGTAATAACCGTAGAGCCAAATGCTTCCTCAGGTGGACAAGACACATTAAGCCTGTACTGCCTAAAAAGGTGTTGGGCGCGCCCCAGTTTGCTGCTCTGCAAACTACCTCAGGGGTGACCTTCACGTATGCTGCCCAGGATGCTGCCATACCCCTCATCGAATGTGATTTGATCTCTGAAGGAGGAGGAAGGTCCAGTGTTCTATATCCAAATATGCCTGATCTTGACAATCCAGGAAGACAACTGTAGATGTTGCTGGCATACCCTTTTTAGGCCCCATTGGGAAAACCTACAGCTGATCTTGTTTTCAAAGCTTTAAGTCGATTGATACCACAGAGACCAGGTCTGACCTACTCCAATCATCATCAGTTGTATCCACCGGAAAGGCTGGGAGAAAGATTTCCCAGTTCATACGAAATTATGTGGCCACCTTAGGTAGAACACTCAGTACCAGCCTAAGGACTATCTTGTCTGCGAGCACCAAATAATATGGTTCTTTAGATGAGAAGGCGCACAATTCAGAGACACTTCTGGTCGAGGCAATGGCTAGCAAAAAACAAAAAAACTGTTAAAAGAAACAATGAACAAGAGAAAGCTTGATCAAACGGAGGAACCAGCAAGGTTCTCAAAACTAGCGTTAAGTCCCATTTTGGAAAAAAAACGATTTCAAAAGAGGACTGATTTCTATGACTGCCCCTAAAAATCAGATCACCAATGGATGTAGAGCACATCTTGTACATGGCATAGCCAACAAGGTAGGGATTTGACCCTTCGGGGAATTATAAGCTAACCCCTTATCGAGACCACTCTGCAGAAACTCAAATGTTTGATACTGAACCAACCCCTTTCTGTAGTATTTCAGATCTGGTGATAGGTTACACTCATGGACCTGTAATAATGTCTCCACTACATGGCCAGATCCAAGCCAGTTAAGGCCCCTCTCACTTCCAAATCATTAACTTCAACCCCCTGGGGTTTAGGTGTCAGGCCCCACTCTGCAGATGGAGATTCTGACAAGGAGACAGTGGGATTGGTGGGCCCAACTTTATCCTCCAAGCCAGAGGGAACCATGGCTTCCTGAGCCAGTAAGGTAGGACTACTATTGCTGTGACCCCTTCTTGCTGAAACTTCAGCAAGGTTTTGAGAGCCAATGGAAGCGGCGGGAACACATACACCAGCGGGAAGCTCCAGGGCCTGGACAGAGCATCCTGACTCAACACCTGTGGATGCCAGGTGCGGGAGAAGAAGCAAGGAAGTTGACAATTCTCCTCTGATGCCATAAGATCTATTAAAGGGGTCCCCCAAACCCTGAAGATCTTGCGTAGGTACTTGGGGTTGAAGCCCCATTTTTTGTGATCCCCAAAGCTTAGCGATCTGCTAAAACATTCTCGGGCCCTGGGAGATAAGATGCTGTAAGTGAGCCGAGATGCTTCTCTGCCCACAGGAAGATTTGGCATGCCAGTCGAAGGAGAGGGCGACTTCTTGAGCCCCCTTGATGAGACACATAAGCCATTGTAGTTTTGTTGTCCAAAAGGATCTTGACAGCTCGATCTCGCAACATAGGTTGGAATGCTAAGGGAGCACGTCTGACAGCATCCAATCCCAGGAAAGTTGACCTCTTTGGGCCACAAAAGTTCCATTGGCCTTGAACCTGCTGTCCCAGGCAGTGTGCCCCCCCAGTCTTCCAGACTGGAATTGGCCATCACCACTACTGGTTCTGAGGCCTTCAACGGAACTCCATGGGAAAGATTGCGAGCTTCTGACCACCAACCAATTGGCAGATAGATTTTCTGGAACAAGGAATGACTGAAGAAGAAAGTTGCATTGAGATTTAATTCTGCGCCACTTGACCCACGAGACTACTGGAATCGTGGGTGATAGAACCCCCAGATACTGCATGCATTCCTTCACCATCACAGAAAGCCTGGCCATCACTGCTTTTGTCTGAGACTGGATCTCCTTTGAGGAAGAGAAACACGACCCTGATCCATGTCAAATTGTACTCCTAAATACTCCAACATTTGGGTCGGAAGCATCTGTGTCTCTCGAAAGTTGATCTACCAACCAAACCGAGCTAGTTTTTTGCAGGTGAGATTCACATGAACTAGAAAGAGCTCTTTAGACGGTCCCAGAAGTAGCATGGCATCTAGATAATGTAATATTTGCACTCCTGACCCTGAGAGACGTGACGACAGCAGATAGTAGCTTCGAAAACTTTCTTGAAGCCATGCAGAGACTAAATGGGAGACATTGAAATTGAAAATGAGAGTCTTCTATGGAAAACCTGAGAAAGCGATGGTGAGCTGCGTCTATCTGCTAAAACGATGGAAACCATCCAGTCTCCTGACACCACAACCAAAATGATCGCCATTTTGATGTAAGAAATCCAGACTTTGAGGTCCAAAACTGGTCTGAAACCACCTAAAGCCTCTGGGACCAAAAAGAGAGGGGAGCATGCACTTTGACCCGTGCTTCGTGCTTTGGAACCGGAAGGATGGCCCTTGTTGCCAACAGCTCCCCTATATATCCTTACAAACATTGTCTTCTTTCAATATCTATACGTCAAATTTCTATGAACAAGGTCTGAGGAGGCTTTGTTCTTAGCTCTAGAGGATAAAGTGATCAAATGATGGCTACCACCCAGGCATCCTGTATTTTGCCCACCCAAACCTCCCTGATTTGGGCTGGTTTTGCTCCTAATTGAGAGGGCTGAGCGGAGACACCTTCAGAAGGATTTATCTGAACTCTTAGGAGCTTTGTTGGCCCTGGGCTTGGAAGGCTACCGGAAGGTCAAACCAACTCCCTTCCACTGACTGAAGCCTACCAGGCCTGTAAGCACTGGCCATTCTGAATCCTCCTTTTTTTAGATCTCTTGTTAAACCGAAAGAGCTGGAAGAAGAATTCCCTGACCGGAAATCAAACCCGGGGTGCTGTGGTGAGAGGGCAGAATCCTAGGCACTAGACCAGCTGAGAGAGGTGTCCATTGTCTTTTTCTCTTCCGCGGGATTAAGCCAAATCTGCTGCCGGAAACTCGCTGAATCACTGATTCTAAGTCTTTGCGAATGGAACTGAACACCGACTGTGCTTAGAAGCCTTATCGGTCAACCAATGCTTCAACCATAAGGCTCGGCGGGCTGTGACAGAATAAGCCATTGTCTTTGCTGTCATCTTGACATGGTTGTCAGCCACTTCAGCCACAAACTCACAAACAGCAAAGGAGAAGAACTGCCACTTCCCAGACTTTCATCTGAACATCCATCCTCTAGCTACACTACCCACACTCTAAGGGGTGCTACCACAGAAGCGAGTTCTACTGCCAGTCTGCAACTGTTCCGGCCAAACTATACAACCTTTTTAGGTCTACGTTTAATCTGCGATGCATAGGATCCCTAAAAGAGACTGAATCCTCTAGCGGAAGCGTAATGTGGAGGGCAAATCTCTGTAATGAAGCATCCACCTTAGACATAGTGGCCCAAGGGGTACAGCTTCGATACCCTATTATGCACATTGAGCTTCTTCTAAGGCCTCGCCCACTCATCAGATACTTCTTTAATTCAGGAATGAAAGGGAAGAAAGGTAAAGATTGCTGTTTCATTGGAGGTGACAATTCTTCCTGACACTCTATCGCATCCTAAACAGTCTCCACCAAGAGGGGAACCAGAGCTAAGATCAAACGTATGCAATTCCGAGACCAATTCTGCCTCAGATGGATCCGAATTGCTATCGACTTCAGAGATAAAACACACTGAAAGCACATGATCAGAATCTGTAGATGCTGAAGATACTGCAGAAGGAGCAGGATTCCTAGAAACACTCTTTAACCCTTCCTTGACCGTGTGCTTAATGAAGGATTTAACTGTCCCGAGCCGCCCCCTTGAAGCAAGATGCACATACCTGCTTTCCTCTGAGGACCTCAGCTGAGCAGGCCACACAGGATCTTTCTTCTGCCTGGGGCTGGCGATGAAGACCTATCCGAAGAAGAGGATCCTCTTCTGTGTCTGCGCCCAGATTTTCTCTTTCTAGAGGCTTTACGATGTCTTGACCTCTCTTAGCTCGGTAAGAGCGAGGGAGTTCTGGACTGCCATGACAACAGGCCACATGCGACTCTGCGATTTGTCCCGTCTAGTCCCCTTTTTTACTCCTTTGAGACTGGAATGCTGATTTGGAACCTCTTTGTGGGCATTTATCCCGCACTGGGCCCTTCTCTCTGTAAAACAGAGGATGTGCTTCTTTTTTTTTAAAAAACAAGAAATAAAAACAATTAAAATAAACATCTCCATCCAAATCTTCACTGCTAATGCAGGCCACACATGGTCGAATTTCGAACAAATTTTCTTTTCAAAATCAGAAAGTTCGTTTTTTGTGATCCGATGATGCCACCATTAATTTTCTAAATTCGGCCGACCAAGCCTTCAATTTCACCTCATGTTGCTACAGAAAAGAATTTTTCGTGGCCAGGAATCTTCTTTTCTCTCCATAAATTTTCTATTCTTGCACAGGCGCATTTTTTTTTCTTATTACATTTCTTGCACAATTCTCCCATCATTGATTAGAATCGTTAATAAATCGTTTGTTTTTCAAAAAATTTCCAACATGTCCGGTTCCTCAAATTTGATTGCCGCACGAAAATCGGCTGTTGCTGCAGTGCACTAATGGTACGAAATTCATAGAAATTCGATTTTCAAAAGAAAATTCTTTCGAAATTTGAACCGTGTATGGCTGGCATACGGCAGCTAGCCAGGCAGGCAAAATTCCCCAGATATATAAGGCACAGGAGAATCTAAACATTCTGACAGACAACTAACACAACAGAAAGAAACGAGAGACCAGGAAGTCAGGCTTACTACAGCAGAGCAGAGCAGCAGATTGATCAACTGGAGGCTGAGATTAGAGTAGCAGAGCAGCGATGAGTCCTCCTGCACACAGAGTGTCTCAGAGAGTGACCCTAGAGGACAGGACCTGCTGCAAATCAGCAATGAGCATTCTGTTACTAGGTAATCCAAAGAGGAAGTTGCCTCTGACCTCACCGGCCCAACTCTGAGCTTCCTGATAGACATCCACGTGGGGGTGGTGAACTTGTTTACATTAGCATCTCTCCGTTCTTCCTCCCCATGAGACAATCGCGGGTATCCCTGCGCCGATCACGTTTGCGGGACCCACGGTCAGAGTCCCGCCAAAATGTCGCAGTCACGATAAAAATCGCTGATCGCCGCCATTACTAGTAAAAAAAAAAATATATATTAATAAAAATGCCATAAAACTATCCCCTATTTTGTAGACGCTATAACTTTTGTGCAAACCAATCAATAAACGCTTATTGCGATTTTTTTTTTTTTTTTTACCAAAAATATGTAGAAGAATACGTATCGGCCTAAACTGAGGGAAAAAATTTTTTTTATATGTTTTTGGGGGATATTTATTATAGCAAAAAGTAAAAAATAATGCGTTTTTTTTTCAAAATTGTCGCCCTTTTTTTTTTTTTTAGCCTAGTTTCTCCGCTCCCCATATTGCTTTTTAAAATTTTGTGATCACTTTTATTCTATTTTTGTACATTTTTTGGTCGTTTTTATGGAAATAAATAGCCATTTTTGCCTTTCGATCTATACCATTGGAACCTGTGTTTTTTGTTTTACATATTACCTGCTCCAAGTGTCTGGTGACCACTTTTGGGTGGCATATCTCCTGCTGGTACCTTCTTTCCTTCCTGGATTCCATCGTTTAGAGGCCTCCTGAGGACATCACTGTTTGGCTCGTAGTGCCGGAAGATCATCCACGATCCAGTACATCGTCTCCTCACCATCGAGAGCCTTATATGCCTTTACAATCTGGTGTTGATATGCAGATCCACCAACTCTGGTAAGAGTATCCATCTATATTATCCATCTATATTACCCTTCTGATGTTACCAATGTAAAGAGGTTTATGCATCTGCTGAGCTCCTCCTTCTAGAAGCTGTCTGATTCTTCTAGTATTTTGATGGACACTGTTCGGATTTGTTTCATATTTATATGTTTATTTAGTCACTAATTAGTATATTGTGTTTTAAGGTCACTTTACTATATTGTTTTTTGATACTAGCGCTACATTTTCACTGTCTGTTTTAACATGAATATTTTGTCAAATTTGTATGTAGCAGCTTCTTCTTTTCTTATTTCACAGATTAGCGCAGTTTTGCCCTCCTTTTTGTTTAGCCCATTTTTTTGTTTATAGCGCAAAAAATAAAAACCACAGAGGTGATCAAATACCACAAAAGCTCTATTTGTGGGAAAAAAAGGATGCCAATTTTGTTTGGGAGCCACGTTGCACGACCACGCAATTGTCAGTTAAAGCGACACAGTGCCGAATCGCAAAAAAAAGCTCTGGTCAGGAAGGGGGTAAATCCTTCCGGGGCTGAAGTGGTTAATGGGCTAGCAATTTTTATTTATTAATTTCGAGTCCTGCTTTAACCTGAAAAAAAATATATATTTGATGCCAGGTCTATTTTAAACAGTTTTTCAGCAAATTGCTAAGTAAGTCTTCTTTTATTTGCTATTTAGTTTCCTGTCTTCTCTCTCTCTGTGTCGGTATTTTTTTTTGTCCCCATCATCCTGCCTCTCTTCTGTTTTCAGAGCATATCATTTCCTAGCACAGATTACAATTCCCGCTGTGACAAGTCCCCTTTAATCACAGTAGCTGACTACAAAAGCCCATCACTCACTTCTTTGTCTTTTTTGGAATCCTTAACTTTGACAAAAGAATATTTACCCTGAAAAATATTATGTAACCAGTAATTAGCCTTCTGCCTACCTCTAGAGCATTACCGCTTACTCTAACAAAGGGTTGACATACGCAAAAAACAATCTATTTATTTCTGTTTGATTGTTAGCGCAGTGATCAACTTTACTCCAGAGTCTCACGGATGAGTCATTTTTCGGCTGAAGACATAAAGGGATTTGTCTAAAATTGTTGTGATTTCAGCGAAGCAGAATAAGAGACTTCACAAACGAGTTAAAAAAAAAAAAAAGAGCGTGGCGAGGATAGAGCCGTATTTTCTTCACTGCGCTCGGCATGACAGCCTCAAAGTTTGTCTTAATCTTTCGGTCTTAGCGACTCCTTGGCCTTTCTCTCGTTTCAACGCCAAACCCCCCCTATGAAAATGCCGATCTCTCCCCGGGATTTGCTTCTCTAACTCCTTTATCAAAGGCCAGAGTCAATAGTTTATGAATGGTCTTGGCTACCAGGACCGGCGGCTAAGCAGGAGGGGGATGCATTGTAACAAGCACAATTGTTTTAAAGATCTCTCTAATCAGCTCACTCGCCCATAAACAATTTCCCCTATTTCCAGACTGTTATGATTTCAGCTACAGCTGTGGTATTTTTCCAAATGGCTTCTCGAAAAAAGTGAAAGTTGATAATTAATTGCATCACGTTTACAGGATATTGCTCCGTTTTGACAAGATGATGTCCATATCAGATTTGCATTCGGCGGGGTTCTCTGCTTCAAATGTTTACATAGTAAAAAAAAGAAGAAAAGTTTTTCTTTCGAGTCACATAAATTGACAAATATTTTGGGCTGGAAGTGTAATACTGCGCTGTCCCTTTAAATGATAAACCGCATCTAGCACGGCATATAGACAATTGTAAAGATAATAACATAAAGATAGAGGTGGAGAAAATGGGGGGGGGGGGGGGGCTGTGTAACAACACAGGTGGGACATTGAATGAGGCACACATCTGGTGTATGTCCATCCCTAGTACAAAATAATAGAAAAGGGGATATGGGACTTTAAATGAGGTTCAAGACATGGTGGGGGCAGGGGTCATGTCCTGGGAAAAAAAAGTGTGGGAACTCCCACCCAAGATCCCCTCCCTCACCAAAAAAAAAAAAAAAAATAGGACATCGGGGCACATTATGGCACATCAGGGCACATTAAGGGGCACATCAGGGCATGGGGCACATCAGGGCATGGGGGGCATCTCAGGGCATGGGGCACATCATGCCACATGACACATCAGGGCACGGGGCACATTATGGCACATTATGGGGCACATGGCACATCAGGGCACGGGCCACATCAGGGCATGTGGCACATCAGGCCACATGAAACATCAGGACACATAGCACATCAGGGCACATGGCACATCAGGGCACAGGGCACATCAGGGCACAGGGCACATAGCACATCAGGGCTCGGGGCACATCAGGGCACATTATGACACATTATGGGGCACATCAGGGCACATTATGGGGCACATAGCACATCAGGGCATGGAGCACATTAGGGCGTGGGGCACATAGCACATCAGGGCATGGGGCACATTAGGGCATGGGGCACATAGCACATCAGGGCATGGGGCACATTAGAGCATGGGGCACATAGCACATCAGGGCACGGGGCATATCAGGGGGCACATTATAGGGAATATCAGGGGATCTTACTAGCCAGCAATTGCAGAGTAGCACAGGAAGCGCCTGTCTGTAGTAAGTTTTCTCTCATGTCACCCAGCGCTGCTCACTCCTCGGTGGCCCCTCCTCTCTTCTCGTCTATCCCCATTGGCTTGGGACATCATCTGGGATAGACAAGAAGAGAGGAGGGGCCATCAGGGAGCGAACAGCACTGCGTGACATAAGAGAAAACTTAATACAGACAGGCGCTTCCTGTGCTACTCTGCATGCATCTCGACATTCGGCTCGGGCGGCTCTAGTCCTGCAAAGGGAACGGCGTTCCTGATGTGAAAAAAGTGCAGGGACGCCGTTCCCACGAGTTCCCACAGGACTCGAGCCCTGGGTGGGTGTATGTTTAAAAGAGTCACATGTTTATTAACATGGAGAATATTTAAGTGTAAATATATGGATCATGGGGTTGCGCATGAAAGTACATATATATCATGGACATAAGAGACATATAATCATATCAACTTGGAAACTTTTGGCAATATGGCAAATACATATATCTAACATGCTACATCAAGGATACAAATGATATCAGCTTAAAAGCACATGACAATAAAGTAAATTAGTGAGCAATTCCCATGAATCCCATGTATATGTACACAGTTCTAGAAGCTGCACAATGCATGGAATTGGCATAGTGTGGATAAATAAAAGCGCAATTGCTTAGGGAACCATAGACTTGATTGGTTGTTGATGATGGTGTATGTTGGCATCCTAGATTTCCCGACATGTTTCGTGTTTACACACTCATCAGGGGCGGATGCTCCCAAATAACTAGAAAGACTGAACTAAATTAAGTCAAGTATAACACTAAGCATAACAGGAAGAGGCAAATGAGCCCACCCTGAGTACTTACATATGAAAAATAGATGATGGGGGTGTGTTAAATGTGGGACCCGGGCCTAGTGTTAACCCCTTTCCTGCCAGTCACATTTACACAGTAATCAGTGCAATTTTATAGCACCGATCGCTGTGTAAATGTGAATGGTCCCAAAAATGTGTCAAAAGTGTCCGATGTGTCCGCCATAATGTCGCAGTCATGAAAAAAAATTGCAGATCGCCGCCATTACTAGTAAAAAAAATTAAAATAATAAAAAATTCCACAAATCTATCCCCTATTTTGTAGACACTATAACTTTTGCGCAAACCAATCAATACAAGCTTATTGTGATTTTTTTTTACCAAATATATGTAGAAGAATACATATCGGCCTAAACTGAGAAAAAAATAGCTTTTGAAAAAAAAAAAGGGGGGGGGGATATTTATTACAGCAAAAAGTACAAAATAGTGGGGTTTTTTTTTCAAAATTGTCGCTATTTTTTTGTTTTTAGCACAAAAAATAAAAACCGCAGAGGAGATCGAATACCACCAAAAGAAAGCTCTATTTGTGGGAAAAAAAAGGACGTCAATTTTGTTTGGTTGCAACGCCGCACGACCGCGCAATTGTCAGTTAAAGTGACGCAAAAAAAACATTCTGGTCAGGAAAGGGGTAAATTCTTCCGGGGCTGAAGTTGTTAACCATTACACACAATGCAGTTCCATCCAATAATTATCCATGTCCAACAATTATAAGAAATATACCCTAAGCTTATAGGAACTAATTTGTGCAAGTATATTGGCGTGCTACAGATCAGGCCAAAAAGGAAAAAAAAAAAAAGTGAATTCCTAGCTTTATGTAAGATAAATAAGGATTTTTATTTTTATCAGAGTTCTCCTTTAAAAGTGGGTCACAATCTGCCTCCTCCAGCGGAGACTTGACTTTTTCTTCCCACAAATTCATTGTGTGAAAATGCTGTCAGTTCATATCAGCTGGTAGTAATGTAAAACCACCAGGAGGTAGGTGTTGGTTCTGCAGAGTTTAGAAAATGTGGCTTTCTGTTGTCAGTTGTTGGTTACGTTTCTATCGGCTGTTACCAGTGATATTGATTCCTCTGTTTATATGTGATCTAACGTCAGTTTGGTGTTAAAAAGTCTTGCTGTCTGTTCAGATGTCTGTACCGATACCTGCTTTACCTGCCTCCGCCTATGTCATTGACATAACCTTCATACATGGTGCCACCCATGTCATTGAGTGGCCAGACGTCAAACCCTCTTCTATCATCCTAAAACCAATCAAGATACTCCACCGCAGGATGTAGATTTAATTGGTCACAATGGCCCTGTGGTAGAAGGAAGTTCCAGGCAGCAAGTGACCACAGGGACATGACTATAGGATTCGTCAACCTTGGTCCTTACCATTAAATGAAAGACACAACTGCGTGACATGGGTTTTATATGGCCACAGCAGCCACATTTTTATTAACCAAAAAATAGAATAACATCACTCAAAACATGTAAAACATACCAACAAGAGGCTTTGGGTGTCTTTTAACCACTACAGCCCCGGACCAATAAACACCTTAAGGACCAGAGGTCTTTTTCCAATTTCGCACTGCACTGCTTTAACTGGTAATTGCGCGGTCATGCAATATTGCACCCAAACGAAATTTGCGTCCTTTTCTTCCCACAAATAGAGCTTTCTTTTGATGGTATTTGATTGCCTCTGCGATTTTTATTTTTTGCGATATAAATGGAAAAAGAGCGAAAATTTTGAAAAAAAAAAGATATTTTCTTCTTTTTGTTATAAGAAAAATCGAATAAACTAAATTTTAGTCATACATTGAGGGCAAAATTTATTCAGCCACATGTCTTTAGTAAAAAAAATGTCAATAAGTGTATATTTTTTGGTTTGCGCAAAAGTTATAGCGTCTACAAACTAGAGTACATTTTCTGGAATTTACACAGCTTTTAATTTATGACTGCCTATCTCATTTCTTGAGGTGCTAAAATGGCAGGGCAGTACAAACCCCCCCCAAATGACCCCATTTTGGAAAGTAGACACCCCAAGGAAATTGCTGATGGGTATGTTGAGCCCATTGCATATTTATTTTTTTTGTCCTATGGGATTGAATAATGACAAAAAAAAAAATATATATATTTTACAAAAAGTTGTCACTAAATGATATATTGCTCACACATGCCATGGTTATATGTGGAATTGCACCCCAAAATATATTCCGCTACTTCTCTCGAGTATGGGGATACCACATTTGTGGGACTTTTTGGGAGTCTAGTCACGCACGGCACCCCGAAAACCAATCACCACCTTCAGGATTTCTAAGGGTGCAAAATTTTTGATTTCACTCCTCACTACCTATCACAGTTTCGAAGGCCATAAAATGCCAAAATAGCACAACCCCCCCCCCCCCCCAAATGACCCCATTTTGGAAAGTAGACACCCCAAGCTATTTACTGAGAGGCATGTTGAGTCCATGGAATATTTTATATTTTGCCACAAGTTGCGGGAATATTACAAACTTTTTTTTTTTGCACAAAGTTGTCACTAAATGATATATTGCTCACACGTGCTATGGGCATATGTGAGATGACACCCCAAAATACATTCTGCTGCTTCTCCTGAGTACAGGGATACCACATGTGTGGGACTTTTTGGGAGCCTAGCCGCGTACGGGACCCCGAAATCCAAGCACCGCCTTCAGGATTTCTAAGGGCATACATTTTTTATTTTACTCCTCACTACCTATCACTACCTATCACAGTTTTGAATGCCATAAAATGCCAAGATGGCACAAAACCCCCCAAATGACCCCATTTTGGAAAGTAGACACCCCAAGCTATTTGCTGAGGGCCATGTTGAGACCATTGAATATTTTTTTTTTTTGTCCCAAGGGATTGAATAATGACAAAAAAAATAAAAAAATTTTTTTACAAAAAGTTGTCACTAAATGATATATTGCTCACACATGCCATGGTTATATGTGGAATTGCACCCCAAAATATATTCCGCTACTTCTCCCGAGTATGGGGATACTACATGTGTGGGACTTTTTGGGAGTCTAGTCTCGCACGGCACCCCGAAAACCAATCACCACCTTCAGGATTTCTAAGGGTGCAAAATTTTTGATTTCACTCCTCACTACCTATCACAGTTTCGAAGGCCATAAAATGCCAAAATAGCACAACCCCCCCCCCAAATGACCCCATTTTGGAAAGTAGACACCCCAAGCTATTTGCTGAGGGCCATGTTGAGACCATTGAATATTTTTTTTTTGTCCCAAGGGATTGAATAATGACAAAAAAAATAAAAAATTTTTTTTACAAAAAGTTGTCACTAAATGATATATTGCTCACACATGCCATGGTTATATGTGGAATTGCACCCCAAAATATATTCCGCTACTTCTCCCGAGTATGGGGATACTACATGTGTGGGACTTTTTGGGAGTCTAGTCTCGCACGGCACCCCGAAAACCAATCACCACCTTCAGGATTTCTAAGGGTGCAAAATTTTTGATTTCACACTCCTCACTACCTATCACAGTTTCGAAGGCCATAAAATGCCAAAATAGCACAAAACCCCCCAAAATGACCCCATTTTGGAAAGTAGACACCCCAAGCTATTTACTGAGAGGCATGTTGAGTCCATGGAATATTTTATATATTGCCACAAGTTGCGGGAATATTACAAACTTTTTTTTTTTGCACAAAGTTGTCACTAAATGATATATTGCTCACACATGCTATGGGCATAAGTCAAATTACACCCCATAATAAATTCTGCTGCTTCTCCCGAGTACGGGGATACCACATGTGGGGGACTTTTTGGGAGCCTAGCCACGTACGGGACCCCGAAAACCAAGCACTGCCTTCCGGATTTAAATATAAAATGCTACCAAAAAAACTGTTATGCCCCGTACACACGAGCGGACTTTTCAACATCCAAAGTCCGTCAGACCGAGTCCGTCAGACTATCCGATCGTGTGTGGGCTGCAACGGACTTTAGCTTCGCAAAAGTCTGACGGACTTTAGAAATGAAGCATGCTTCAAATTTTCCCGACGGAACTCCGCCGGACCCGGTCCCCTTCGAAAAATCCGCTCGTGTGTATGCTACTCCGACGGACTAAAACCGACGCTAGGGCAGCTATTGGCTACTGGCTATGAACTTCCTTATTCGAGTCGGGTCGTACGTCATCACGTTCTAATCCGTCGGAGTTTAGTGTGATCGTGTGTGGCCAAGTCCGTTCGGCCGAAAAGTCTGTCAGAACTCCGGCGGAATTCCGGCGGAACTCCTTTGGAAGTCTGTCGGACATAAGTCCTCTCGTGTGTACGGGGCATTAGAGATGGCAGGGATCAGGCCTGACTCTGCGATCGCTGCAGTTATGTGTTTAGTGTTTTGTAAGTGACAGTGATCGATCGATACTGCACTTGGGTGGGCTGGGCAGAGGGGCAAAACGCAGGTGCTAGCAGGTATCTGGGCTGATCCTGCTAACAATGCGTTTTTTTGGAACACTGAACTGATGGGGACGCTAGTATAGATCTGATCAGATCAGATATTGATCTGTTCAGATTCTATACCACTACAGGAGGTTTATGCTTTGCATGTGGGTGTTAGCGGTACTGGCACTAACCTAGCGCTGCCTGGGGCGACGCAGACCCTGACCCTAAAACCTAATTGATATCACCCGCCGGGTGATCAGGGGGTTAAACCTTTATTGGGTAATAAATGGTGGGTGCCCTGATGCTATAAAAAACAAACTAACCAGAGTCACCCGTAACACTTATACGGTGATCAGTGGTGAAAGGGTTAACTAGGGGCACTCAGGGGGTTCAAATTTTTATTAGGTAGTATATGGGGGTCCCTGGCGCTATATAAAAACCTGACGGGGAACCTAAATAACTAACTGGCTAACCAGCGTCACCAGTGACACTTATACTGTGATCGCTGGTGAAAGGATTAACTAGGGGGAATCAGGGGGTTAAAACCATTATTGGGTAGTATATCGGGGTACCTAGCGCTATAAAAACCTGGCGGTGAACCTAAAAAAATAACGAGCTACCTAGCGACACTAGCGACACTAATGCAGCGATCAGAAAAATGATCGCTTAGTGACACTGGCAAAAGGGGGTGAAAGGGTTAACTAGCGGCAATCAGGGGGTTAAAACCATTATTGAGTAGTATATCGGGGTACCTAGCGCTATAAAAACCTGGCGGTGAACCTAAAAAAATAATTAGCTACCTAGCGACACTAGCGACACTAATGCAGTGATCAGAAAAATTATCGCTTAGTGACACTGGCAAAAGGGGGTGAAAGGGTTAACTAGCGGCAATCAGGGGGTTAAAACCATTATTGGGTAGTATATCAGGGTACCTAGCGCTATAAAAACCTGGCGGTGAACCTAAAAAAATAACTAGCTACCTAGCGACCGTAGCGACACTAATGCAGCGATCAGAAAAATGATCGCTTAGTGACACTGGCAAAAGGGGGTGAAAGGGTTAACTAGCGGCAATCAGGGGGTTAAAACCATTATTGGATAGTATAGTATATCGGGGTACCTAGCGCTATAAAAACCTGGCGGTGAACCTAAAAAAATAACTAGCTACCTAGCGACACTAGCGACACATGCAGCGATCAGAAAAATGATCGCTTAGTGACACTGGCAAAAGGGGGTGAAAGGGTTAACTCTAGGGGCAATCAGGGGGTTAAATCTTTATTGGGGGGTGATAGGGGGCTACCCTGGACCTAACACTAACTGTCCTGACAGTTTTTACTGTCACAACTGACACTGAATACAGTGATCAGTAAAGAAATGATCACTGCAATCAGTGACACTGTGACTGGGGGGGGAGGGGGGGGCGATCGGGGGGCGATGGGGGGGGGGGGGGGGTTGTGTGCCTGTGTGTACCTACATGTCAGTGTAGTGTTGGTGCACACTTACTATTAGTCTTCTCCTCGTAGTCCGGTCAAAAAGACCGCCCAGAGGAGAATGACATCACTTCCTCCTTCCTGTGTAAACAATACACAGTGGGAGGAAGTTCGTCATTGGCCAGGAGCGATCCAGAGGGGGTGGCCAGAGACCAACGGCCATCCCCTCATCACGGATCGCTCCTGGAGGGAAACGGACCGCTGTATCCAGCGGGAGGGGGTCCCATCGGACCCCCCACCCGCTGGAAGGCAGCCACGTACATCTACGTGCTTGTGCCTGCCTGTGCCATTGTAATGACGTACAATGGCAATACGGCGGTCCTTAAGTGGTTAAGGCCCAATTTTAACCGTAATGGTCTATGTCCTCAGCTGTGCCCCAACTGGCTCGAGGACTCTCTGACGTCACCCATATTTCCATATTACCTTCCCCCAGGGGACCCAGCTCCTGGGAGAACCACCGCTAACCAAGTTTAAACGAGACAAATCAACAACATAAAATTCAATCAATCCCAATTGTCCTTCTGTACTTCTCCCCCACCTGTACACTGCACTAACTCCAATTCCCAGGGTGGGAGGGTGGGAAGCTGTCTTGTCCTCCTAATCCCCGGAATGCTGTGTCACCCCCCCCCCCCCCCCCCGTCCACCTGACTCCCTACACTGGACCCAGCCCCCTCTTCCTCTGACCACCAGATAAAAGCTCCTCTCCTTGCCCCAACACTGACCTATCTGACCGATTACTGACTCTGTTCCTCCCCCTAGTCATGCAGCCCCTCCGTCTATCCTTTCCTATGGGTCTCACTATATTTTAAAGTGTAAGTCATCAGAATAAAGACAATGTTTAGCAGAGAAACCTCAAATGCATGTCACTAAAAACCTGAAAGCTGAAGATTAATCTTCTTAGATTTTGTCTTCCCTTGTTCTTCCTCCTCCCTCACCAATATGCTAATTAAATGTGTAAAATTGGTCCAATTTCCCCCCTTGGTTGCACCCATAGCCAAGCTTACAGTATTTCCCTTGTGTCTTTTTGTGTCTTTATTGGCAAATGATGAGCTTGGATAGGGAAGGGGAGCATGGGATACCCATGAAAACTTGTACAACTTGAGGATTATTTAAAGTGATTGTAAAGTCTTATTTAAAAAAAAAAAAAACATGTTATACTTACCTGCTCTATGGTTTTGCATAGAGCAATCCTCCTCTTCTCGGGTCCCTCTTCTCTGCTCCTGACCCCTCCCTCCTGTCGAGTGCCCCCACAGCAAGCAGCTTGCTATGGGAAACACCCAAGCCGAGTTACTGCTCCCTGTGTCCATTCAAACACGGACCCCTGCCCCGTCCCTCTCTTTTCTGATTGGCTAACTGACTTTGATTAACAGCCGCAGGAGCCAATGGCACCGTTGCTGTGTCTCAGCCAATCAGGAGGAGAGTCCTGGATGCAGGGGTGGTCCATCCATAAAGGGCGTACGGTCCATCATAGCCTCCACCTATCCATGTGTCCGTCCCCTTTCAGGATACCAGCGCATTGATTCCAATTTTTTTGAAGCACCAATTGGAGCCAGAGGCTCTAATAGTCTTCAATATAGGGTGGGCTCTGGGTCACAGAGAGGGCACTCTGAGCCCACCAAGGTGTGTTACAAAAGAAAATCAATATTCGATTGTTTGCGACCCCCCCCCCCCCCAAAAAAAAACAGCCGCCACTGCTCAGACAGCTAAGACACTCATGGACATCACTGGAGAGAGCTGGGGCTAAGGTAAGTAATTAGGGGATGCTGGGAAGGCCGCTAAACACAGAAGGTTTTTTTATCCTTGTAAAAAGAAATATCCCATTGGATCTCTAGCTGACTGTGACCTGTACTCCTTCCAGAATTTCAAAGAATCACACTCTGCAGCACTGGGGTCTTGTACTCAGTTAACCACATTATCATCGGATCACCCCACTGGATCCTTAAAGTGTTACTAAACCCAGTAATATGAAAATAGCTCATACTTTTTGGCTGATCTGTATACCATGGTCACATGATAAACTGCAGAGCCTGCCCCAGTGCTGAGTGTTCAGATAGGAGGAAGTTTCCACTACAGCCTGTTTGCTCATGCTTTTATGAGAGGCGGAGCATACATGAATCAAGATGTGACATCACACCCACTGTGTTCTTTTTAAGTTACTGGGCATGGAGGAGAAGGAAGGGACTGGGCTGGCATTTAAGATCTGTATACATGCCCACATGTGTGATGTCAATACCATGTGATGTGACTAGCACAGCTCAACAAGGAAATATTCTCTACAGCAATAGAGACCAAACTGAGCATGTGCAGGGGGACCACTCTGACTGTGTCTTATCTGGTCTTGCCCAGAGAGACCCTGCAGGAGGGGGCGGATCTGTCTATACAGGATCAAAGAGCCTTTTTATACAATGCAGAGGATTAATCACTTAAGTTCCACATTGGGCCCATTAACAAGCATGCTATTCTGCATATACAGACACATTTTACTGTTGTGGGATTAGTAACACTTTAAGCTAGGACTTGTAAATAGGCCACCCAGCTAAGCCTAGCTTGAATCTCAGTTTCTTCAGGCTGGCTTCCTCCCAGACTTCTGCCCCATGGAATGGCATTCCTGCACAGGGGTCTCCTCCTCTTTTTGGACACACCTCCACAGGGATTGGCTGGAGACCCAAAAATATTCAGGATACCTGTTCTTCTTTCTTCCTACTGTGCTTCTAGTAGCCTTTAAAAGGCAGGGAGAAGTAACAGAACAGCAGCCTGTGAAACACTGAGAAGCCCTAAGCAATCAATCCCTGCTTGACATGTTTACAGAGGATCCAAACAAAATTTTCCTGGCAGCCTACTCTAAACTAGAGGGTGCTACATATCTTTCAATAAACATTTTCAATGCTGTATTTTATACCCAGTGATGTCATCATTGGGTCTCTGTGCTCCTCTATGCAATACAGACAGATAATAACTAGTGGAAGAGGCCAGAAGGGTGCTGTGCACATCTTTCTGAAAACATAACAGCATCCTGCCTTAGTACTGTTCTTATGAGCCTTTTAACCCTGATACAAGTGGTGGGTTGGCTCTTAGGATGAGTTATGCAAAAAATCTAAATGCCTTGCTGGGTGGATTTAAGTGGTTTATTTGATGCAGAACACTACCTAAGCAGGGCTGGATTAACATAGGGGCTATTGGAGCTGCAGCTCCAGGACCCTACCCTAATATAGGCCCAGCCACCCAAAAAGACCACACTGCTCATGAAAAGCAATGTGCCAACAGAGTTCTCCCCTGACGGGCCCTGCATTCCACATGCACCGCCTTGGCTGGGTGGTGGGATTGATAATGTGCGCCGCATGAGCAGTCCGAACGGAAGCCTGGTGCATGCAAATGTAGGGCTCTTGCAGAAATCTGGGGCTTCCATAGTGTTAGGCCTGCTCGGCTGCACTCTTTCAGCTCAGAGTGCACGCCAATGCATGGTCCTTACGGCAACCTGGCAAATCAAATGCCAGGCTTCCCTTGTTTGCATGTGACCTTTGGAGTTTAGACTCATGCCAACACAGGCTCTTAGAAACAGAAAAGGGTGCCCCCTAAAAGGCCTACCAAAATCCTCAGCACCAAGCACATGATGCTCTTAATCCAGCCCTGTACCTAAGATGTCGAATAGGGCATCCTTCTTTGGCATACAGCAACCTAATACTGCAGCAAGCAAGGAGATGGCTGCTTTAAAAGCAAACACCTGTCTCTGGATCCCAACAAACAAGAACCAGCATGAGGAAAGACAGGACTGTGACTATGAGGGAAGGGATATAAGCACAGGGCCTATTTGACTGGGTGGAAGGGGAGCCAGGCAATGCAGAGTTAATTTGTGTAATAAGAATTTTAAAGTAGTGGCACTTACAGGGTTGGTCACAAGAAATCGGGTGACGAGGAGGAGCTCGGAGTAGTAGGCTACAGGGTGGAGCAAGAAAGTTGTAGTCAAAAATATGCAGTCTTTGAGTGAGCATCCCTCCCTTCCATCCTATTTATTGCCTCGGGTCAGTATGGATTTTGATCATAGTAGATGTTGGTGTCCTTGAAGTTTGTACGCATATAGTGTTTTTGGAAAACCAGTTGAAGACCTATGTTTGATGAAGTGTCCTCTAGTTGTTCCTTTCAACTCATAGTGACCGTGTAGTTGTAGAGCAATATGTGTCTGAGGTCAGCTGACATAGACCCTGGGGTGGTGTTTTTCCCCTGGGGGCATAATGTAGCTAGTTGGTGCCACAGGCACATAGTTTTGGTGTAGTTATTTGGTGCCTTCAAGGACCTACAACCTTCTTTGATTTGCCATGTTATGCTTGTTATTTACATTTTGTGTTATTTTTATTAAAAGGCTGTGATGGCCATTTAACTCCATTCAAGTGTTTATTTTTGTGGGGGGAGAATATGGGTAGATGGTATTGAAAAGGTGGTTCAATTACAGCAGAGTTTCTTAACCAGGGTGTGGAAGGGACCTACTTCGCTGTGCATGCAGGGAGCGTGCTCATCAATGCCCGGGACCAGGCAGAGACTGCAGTAATGTGAACATCTAACGTTAGGGCATTTCCCCAACTTAGGGATGAGCCTTCACTGTGTGCAGAAATTAAAGTACAAAGTTACTCTGAAAAGTGTTGTGCCATGTCACGACACACAGTATCTGATGTATTTTGCATTAGGAGGGACGTGCTGAGCCTGCGCCCACTCTACCAGTCCAGTGTACCTCTGTAACCTCACTCCTAGTAACAGAATAGGGTCACACCGTGCACCTAGCGTGGACCTCAGGCACGCACTTGTTAACTCTTCCACATCTTGTACCTCATGACTAGGCCATAGATACTGTAACGTGGGTTCGGATCCAGTTGCTATTGTATACTGACTACTAAGGAGGGAGCCAGACATGACCCCCTCCCTTTCCAGGTACCACGTCTAGTGACTGGTTGCTTTTTATCTTGAACTTGTACTTGGTTACTCTTGGCAACTACACTCCTCTCTTTTTCTTGCTGAATTAACCCTTTTAAAGCGATGTTACTGCATACCTCATACAGATTTTATAGACTCTGGTTCTTTTGATATGCCAGAACCCACATCCACCCCTTTTGCACGCATTAACCTGGCTTAGAACAGTTAATGTAACTTTACTGAACAAGTGTGGCATAACCGTTCAATATGAACATCTTTCCCCTAATCCTAACTATTGTGGTGATGCTGCCCAGGCATACCTCTGTGAGATGAGAGTCCATTAGGGCATTGTCCATGGCTTGGATGTCTTCAAAAGTTGAAAAAAGGTGTTTGCAGCAGCAGTCCCGATTCCACATACAGGCAGAGCTCAGTCAGCTAGGAAGATCAAGCCAAGAAGGACCCTGGACCTCAGTCTTCCTCCTTTTTATGTCACTGGTGGGCCAGCTAGAACCAAAAAGCCCAGGAACAGAACTTCCACAAGTTAACCCCTTTCCCCGGCCTGGCCCGTCGCTAACTTACTAAAACCAAACAGTTCACCCTGCCTACAAGGGTTCCATGGAAACCTAGGGTTCCTCCAAGGGGTACTAGGGGTTTCTTGAGTAATAAGCAATTTACCAGATAAGTTCCCACTGATGCTATTGATCTTAGGTATCAGTAAGGGGGTAATTCTTCTCAATGACCATATGTAAGGAGCATTCTTCCTTGACTATTACATTAATGTATCATAAGATGTAGTCATTTTTAGCAGGGGTTCCCTAAGACCAGAAAGTTATTTCAAGGCTTCTATGTTGAGAAAGGTTGAATTAGAGTAATAAAGATGGTGACCTCTGAACTACCTTGATCATGCAGAGGAAGGAGATGTGGGCCAGCCTAAGCCCCCTCTGTATTCCTTGTGCTGGTGCTTGGTTAGAGCAAGTGTTGGGAGCAGAGACAGGCGCTACAAAGCAAAGCAGCCGTATTCTTGCTAACTATGGTGTCAGGTGGCTGTCCGCTATGGTGGGGTAGTGCTTGTTTGTTTGACATTGCAGGTAGAGTTTTTGGGCACCAATGAAGATGAGACAAATACTACATTTACCTTGTCCCAACCAGAACTAAATAATGTGAAAATGAGCGATAATTATATTTTAAGGTAGAATCCGCTATCATTAATAAATTGGCATTGACAATGTTCTAGCCGCTTGCCTGTATTGGCGTTATATTAGTGGTAGACTTCCAAGCCTTCAAAGAATAGTAATTAATGAGTGTAAATGCCTATTTTGACAGAATGCAAGAGAGGGTGCAGGAGGCAGACAGTTCTCTCCAGCAGGACCCCTGCAGCAATTACCAACGCGTTTCGCAAGCTGACTCTGTCATGGATATCATGGCTGCAAGTTTGACGGAAATAGATCCTTTATGTCTCAACTCCAGCAGCTGTAAATTTACATGACAAAACTCTGACTGTGTAATTACGTGGACAAGGTAATTATCACATGATGAATGTGCGAATATGCCTAAAGGGTTCATTTTCAATGGAGGCTTTCAATAATTGCAAAGTCGAAAGATAGGGACATATTAAAGCTACAGTACGGTGAATCCTGCGGAGAATTAGATCATTTCGTTCCAGTGATGCAAAGCGTTCAAATCTCCCTGGCTTCTTTTCGATTAAAACATTTTATGACAGGTTTATAATATTAATTTCCTCCACCATCCATGCAATTCTAGAGAGTGTTTGCTTAATGATATAAATCAGGCGTCTGGGCTGCATAGAGCAGCACAAGGAAAGATAACTGTATTCGATATTCTGGCTTTGTTAAATAAAACACACTAGACCCAGACTGGTGGATTATTATGCTGGGCTCATCTCTTTAAGCACAATTTTTACCTTTACGGCTTTTCCTCCCGGATACTTAGCCACTGCAAATACATTATTTTCTAAGTTATGTTTAAATCTGAACTCCAGGCAAACAGCTAAACATGCCATTGACATATATACAGTATATACAGTAGGAGCTGTCTTACCTACCAAATGAGTTGTACTTCTGTCTATCCAACCCTATATAGTACTATAGTTAGCCCTCAAAATTTCCACTCGCCTACTCGCAATAGGCAAGTGGAAACTAGCTGAGGGCGAGTGGAGCAGAGGCATCTGGTGGACACTGAGGACACCCCAGCCCGGACACAGAACTCTGTGCTGCTGCTGGGGAGAAGGCTGTGGCTATAGAGAAACATGTCCGCTCAGTCTGGCCACTGTCCTCTTCACCCCACAGAGCATGGCTGGCATCCTGGGGCCTGGCAGCTGCAGCCTAGACAGGAAGAGCCTGCTGAAAACCAAGCAATGGGTGCCACTGCTGCAGCAGGAGAGGAGAAAGCTGACGTGAGGCTCTGTCCATATCTACCACAGACATCCTCCAGCCTCAAGTCGTGGCTCTGCACCTTGGACACCACTGCTGGACAAGTGGTCGCCCGCATGCTGAGACCTGGAAGAGGCTCCTCCAGGGTGCTGCAGGTACTGGGCCAAGCCTCACTTACAGAGCCCTTCCCTGGCTGTGGAGCCTGGCTGAGAACCCCTAGCTGAATCTGCAGGAATGGCCGTTGCCCATGCAGAATGATTGCCTTTTCCAACTGGGCTTAAGGGACCTGTTCTGGGTACAAAAGGAGGGCATGGAGCCCGAATTCGGATGCTTCAGCAGTCTACGCAGGTAAGAGCCTATGACAGCTGTCATTGTGCACTGCAACTAGGCAGTATGGCTGCTATGCACATCATCTCGATGATGGAACCTGGAGCTCACAGGGCTCTGGAATTATACCCCTGTATGATCTGGGCATACCATGTATGATCTGTGCATATCCATGTATGATCTGGGTATACCGTGTATGATATGTGCATACCCCTGTATGATATGTGCATACCATATATAATCTGTGCTGGATAAAATATGATAATTTATGAGGGCGTGTTTAGGGGTGGAATTAGGGGCGGGGTCGGATAGGGACTGGGTGGGGCAACAGGTGGCGTGTAACTCTTAAGGCCTGGCTAGTGGCTCAGGGCTTGAAATTTTGAGCCCTGCTATAGTAATCAATGGGCCAAAACACACAGCTTTATGTACACTATCTTCAGAAATGTGTGCGCTTTGCGTCCAGGGCTGCACAGATCCACAATTTTTCACACACAAACCCGTATAATTGTGCCTAACCGCTTACATGGGTAAATGTGTAGCTATTTATTTGAATCAAAAAAGTCTAAATGCTGTACGCATCTAAATGTGTCTAAATGTGATTACTTCTGCCAGCAAGAATCTGCATGTGAATGGACCCAAAGAGTTCTTAAAGGGGTTGTAAACCTTTGTGTTTTTTCACCTTAATGCATCCGTCCCCCCAGCCACCCCGTTTTACATGCCTGAACCCTCAAACTTGACTCACGGGGGACGTGCTGTCTCTCTGCCCGGGGTTCTCGGCTCTTGATTGGATAGATTGATAACAGTGCAGTCATTGGCTCCCACTGCTGTCAATCAAATCCAATGACACAAGCGGCGTTGGGACGGAGCCAAGTCCTGCATTCAGCGTCTATGGTGGAGTATGGCGTCAAATGCTGGACTCGGGAGCACGCCCGCAAGGTAACCCCCTCGGGAAGAATTTCTCTAAGGGGGTTTTCAGATGTGGGGAAGAGCCGCGAGAGCCGCCGGGGGACCCCAGAAGAGGAGGTTTGGGGCCACTCTGTGCAAAATGATCTGCACAGTGGAGGTAAATATGACTTATATGATTGTTATTTTTATTTTATTTTATTTTAATTTTATCTTTACAATCACGTAAAAATAAAATATGCTCTATTCAATCACTATAAACATCACTCTATGCTAATCAGATTTTAAATTATGCCTTTTTAGCGCTAACATACCTGTAGACCAATGATAGATGCCTGCCAGAAAAACTGCAAATGATTCACTAGGGTATTAAATATGCCTTGCCTCTAGTCTAGTCTGACCATCACCCATCTTACCTCATGTAAATAACCACACCACAACAAACTGGACTTAAATGGCCATAGAAGCCTTTTATTAAAGAAAATATATAAAGAACAGAAAAATAACTTAATGGCACAGTGTAAATGGAGCCCGAAGGTCCTATTAGGCATCAATAGAACAAAAGTACCTGGGCATATCTTAATCAGGCCTCCAACAGCAACACCACCGACTCAGAGACAAACAAATCACAGATACACATCCCAAAAACTGGGAGCCGTACCTCAGACAGATGCCTACAAAGTACATTTGTGCCCATACTAACCTAAAAGGACCTTGTGCACTTCTTGCTGTATGACAAAAAAGACAACGGCAACAAACATACTCCCAGCACCCAAAAGGAACATGAAATTCAGGGCAGGGGGGCTTGAAGTTTTGCCCAACTCAGCTAACCTGAAGACCTCATCAGACCTACAGCCAGACCACCCCTTGCAACTTCACCTGTCCCTGACTGAGATCACAATTAGGTAAGCCTTGCCGCTTTATTTCCTTTCAAGCTAATAGGGGCCCCCCCTAGACCCAAACTCCTTTAACTCCTTTCATGCCAACCCTCTGTCTATTCTCTTCTTTTCCTGTAAGCCCCTGTACACACGGTCGGAGATTTCGACAACCAAATCCGTCGGATTTTGTCCGTCGGATTTTGTCCGTCAGATCTTGTCCGAAACTGTTGCATACACACGGTCGGACTAAGCCCTTGTACACACGGTCGGAGAATCCGTCGGAATGTGTCCTATCGGACCGTGTCGTCGGATAATTCGACTGTGTGTGGTATGCATCGGACTGATTCCGTCTGAATATCCGTCGGACCCAATTTTCCAACATGTTGGAAATATTTCCCGACCAACTGGCTCGATCGGACATACTCCGATCATGTGTAGAGAATTTTGATCGGACCAAGTGCCACGCATGCTCAGATCAAATTCCTACATCAAAGCTATTGGCTACTAGCCTGAACGTAGTCCCATCGTAACGAAATTACATCATCACGTTCTGAATGATCGGATTTTTCGACAACTTATTTCGACCGTGTGTATGCAACAGTTTCGGACAAGATCCGACGGACAAAATCCGACGGATTTGGTTGTCGAAATCTCCGACCGTGTGTACAGGGGCTAAGTTGTCGAAAAATCTGATCATTCAGAACGTGATGACATAATTTTGTTACGATGGGACTACGTTCAGGCTAGTAGCCAATAGCTTTGATGTAGGAATTTGATCTGAGCATGCGTGGCACTTGGTCCGATCAAAATTCTCTACACATGATCGGAGTATGTCCGATCGAACCAGTTGGTCGGGAAATATTTCCAACATGTTGGAAAATTGGGTCCGACGGATATTCCAACGGAATCAGTCCGATGCATACCACACACAGTCGGATTATCCGACGACACGGTCCAATAGGACACATTCTGACGAATTCTCCAACCGTGTGTACAAGGACTTAGACTGGGTTCATACTAGCGCGAATTGGATGCTGGTTTGTAGTTTTTTTTCAAGTTTCTGTCATTGCAAAATGGTTCACAGGCAGGCATATTGCATCCTTGATCTTCTCGTGACACCCAAGGTTTTGTCTTTACACCTCGAAAGCCTGCCTCTTGTTTAGAAAGTCTTTGACCAATTGTTTCAGGACGTTATAAATAATAGGGGCGTGGATTTGTAAGCTTGGCTACAAATAAGGGGGTAGTGTTGTGGGTGTGGTCAGTTGGGTGCCCCCAAATTTAATTTAGAAAATTCTGTTGCCCCTTAAAACTAACAATAAATACCCCAACTCTGGGAACTACATCCATCCAATACCCTTGCAGTAGCTCTACCCCTTTCCCTGTTTCAAGGATTAAAATCTTGTCATCAAACACAGTGCAGGGCCAATAGCTCTAATTCTTTTTCTGATAATCTACTGTAGTTTTCTAATGCAAGCACACACACTAGATATTTTAAGTTCCTGACTTTTCTTTTCTCCACTGAAAAATTGTCTTTATCTTCAAAGCTTCAACCAGTAAGAATCCCTTATTGACTCAGAGGGCTCATGCACATGGATGGATTTGCATTTGAGACATATATCCCTTGACTATAGTATGGCTGATGCTGCGCTTTTATTCTAAATGACCACCTACATACCATTCCCTTTCCCATTAAAGAGACCACACATTTTTGGAGCAATTAGTGGCCGTAGCAGCCCCTTTATTATCAAAATATAATTAACATGTAAACCAAAACAACAATATAACAACATCCTTTTAACTTAACAACACTGAGCACGTTGGTCTTCCACAGGACATTCCCCCTCCTCACCCATTATCATTCTGACCAAACAGGCACTGCGGTGATATTACTGTAACTAGGCCTCAAGCTGACATGCTAGCTCAAAGACATCCCAACTCTTGACCGCAGTGCACCCCATTACCAGTTACCATATAGACCCTCGCTATATGGCATATCAGCAGCGAGCCCATATCTCCAATGGGTCCCGCATCAACAATTCTCTGTGGGGAGGGGTTATCTTCCTTTGCCTGCACCGACCAACACCCGCCACCGCTACGACATCCAGCACTAAGTCCTGAAAGGGAAATAAGTTAATATCTGAACACTATATGGAACTACCACAAACCCAAGTAGAATCACCATGTATCCAAACGTTGTGCACCCCTCCGTGCCCCGCGGGCACCACCTCGCGCTATCAACCCACCAACCAATAATTGCCAAGAAAAGAAATAAAAACATAAAAATGGAAATAAATAATGTAAGGGAGGGAGGGTGGGAATCTTCTCTCTTGCCGACTGACGCTGGGGCGTGGAGCGCGCTCTCCTCCACGCTCAAGCTCCGCCCCCTAAAACTGAACTGGCCAATCCTTGCCCAGCCCCTCTGTCATGACTTTACTCCGCCTACCCTTCGGTCTTGCTCCGTGCTGTTCTTGACTATAGTATGGCTGATGCTGCGCTGTTATTCTAAATGACCACCTACATACCATTCCCTTTCCCATTAAAGAGACCACACATTTTTGGAGCAATTAGTGGCCTTAGCAGCCCCTTTATTATCAAAATATAATTAACATGTAAACCAAAACAACAATATAACAACATCCTTTTAACTTAACAACACTGAGCATGTTGGTCTTCCACAGGACATTCCCCCTCCTCACCCATTATCATATTGATCAAACAGGCACTGCAGTGATATTACTGTAACTAGGCCTCAAGCTGACATGCTAGCTCAAAGACATCCCAACTCTTGACCGCAGTGCACCCCATTACCAGTTACCATATAGACCCTCGCTATATGGCATATCAGCAGCGAGCCCATATCTCCAATGGGTCCCGCATCAACAATTCTCTGTGGGGAGGGGTTATCTTCCTTTGCCTGCACTGACCAACACCCGCCACCGCAATCAAGGATAAAACCTTATCCTTGAGAGCACCTCCACACCCTCAGAGCTCGCTCAATCCCATCCTGTAAGCCAAGAGTCCACAAATCAATGCCAACCGCATTGAGGTGTACCCCATCATCCTTCAGGTACCGCCACGTGTCCACCTCCAGCTCCAAATGTCGAACAGCCAACCCCCCATTACGCACCACAAAACGGCTAACCTCCTGGTTCACCTTCCTCCTGGCCTTGTTGATCTTATCCACCGAACGCGCAAATCTCCACTTAGTCCTGGCCACTATAACCGACCATACAATAATCATTTGCGGAAAGGCCGCTCGCAGGCGCAAGAGATCATACTTAATGTCCCTAGTGACGTCCAGCTTAGTGCGGAGGCCCAGATCATTGCCCCCCACGTGCAAAACTAGAACGTCCGGGGCCCTATCGAACCCCGCAAAACGATGCACCTCGTGCACCATCCTGCTCCAGAGCATGCCCGGAAACCCAAACCATTTTACTAGCGCCTCTAGCCGGGAAATGCCTAGCTGTCTGCCCTCTGGTCGCACATCACCCCTACTGGCACCCCAGCAGACGTAAGAATGGCCCATAATCCAGACCAAACCTGGCGCAGCACCTGTAAGAAAGAAACAAAAACACATACCCAAATAACAATAACCACACATGTGTCACACGAACCCATGCCAACACCACCGAACCCTTGCAGCTAAACGCCCACCAATTCCGGCCGCACGTACGATTTGAACCTCCGCGACTCCCAACGACCAATGCGTTTCACCGCCGCCTCGTCCAAACCCCACCTCGCCGCCTCCGTTGCGGCCCCACTCCGAAAAGAATGAGAGGAAAACTTTTCCCCTCCCAAACCCAATGCCCTCAGGCACTTCCTAAAAACCCTGACAAACTGGAACCGGGAAACAAACTCCCCATTAACATGTACCAACAAAGGGCCCGGACACGCCGGCCGAATGTACAAGAATTCATGCAACACCAGAACCGGGCAGAGCCCGCTCCCCGGAATTGCGAACACCACCACTTCCTTCCCTTTGCCACCCTGATCCGTCTTTGACCTACGGATCCGCATGCACACCCGGTCATCCCCACAAACCACATCCTCAAAAAACAAACCCCCTGCCCTTTCCTGGAAGGGCTGACCAGTTCGCCGATCCTAAAAGCGCCAAAAAATGCCAACACAAACGCGGCTTTAAACAAAATTCGCTCATAAACCGAAAAACACACCAGCCCCAACCGATCGCACAGCCTACCCAACAGATCAAAAGACACCGGTCTCCTGGTGTCCTTTACCTGTCGGCCCCGCCGGTAACCCCTCATTACTTGCCGCACCCAGAAATCCTTTGTGTAATCCACCTTCCCCCGCAGCTTGAACCAAAAGGCCAGGCCAGCCAATTTTTTCCCCATCCACGAAATCGATACGCCTTCCTCCAAATTCCGCGACACAAAGTAGAGTACCATCAAACGCCGGTCTCGCACGTCAGCCCCCACCTGCAACCCCAAAGCTTCCCATTCCTCCCAGGTCTTCTCATACGCTGACCAAGTGCCCCCACTCACCGACCGCTTGATCCAGCCGGAGGCCGTTCCAACACAATCGTCCACAACTCCTCTGGGCAGGGGACCCCCTGAGCGTCCGCCAACGGTGCCAGCTCCCGGAACCTGTCCCACTGAAATCGAGACAGTGCGTCAGCCACCACATTCTCCACCCCGGGCAAGTGTACCGCATGCATAAAAATATTCAACTGCATACAACGCAAAACCAAATGCCGCAGCAGCCGCACCACCGGCGGGGAGGACGCGGACACCCGGTTAATGACCTGCACCACCCCCAGGTTGTCCCCATGGAAACGAACCTTACGGTCCCGGAGGCACTCCCCCCACAGCTCAACCGCCAGCACCACCGGGAAGAGTTCCAGCAGCACCATGTTCTTCAGCAGCCCCTCAGCCCTCCATGAGTCGGGCCAGGGGCCCGCACTCCACCGACCCTGAAAAAAGGCCCCGAACCCCGTGGACCCTGCAGCGTCCGTATAGAGCTCCAAATCAAAATTGCTCACCGGACCCGCCATCCACAACGCCCTGCCGTTGAAGCTGTCTAGAAACACGTGCCAAACTTGCACGATGGTCCCTGGACAACCGCACAAAATGTTTAGGGGAAACTGCTCCCCCCGTACTGGCCGCCAACCGCCGACTGAAAACCCTACCCATGGGTATGATCCGGCATGCGAAATTCAATTTACCCAGCACAGACTGAAGAGTCCTGAGCTGCACTTTACGCATGCCGACCAAACCACGCACCTCCCCCTTCAATGCCTCCAACTTATCCTCTGGCAACCGACACTCCATCGCCTCCGAATCCAGCACAATGCCCAAAAAACTGATCACCGTCGTCGGCCGTTCGGTCTTCTCAGGGGCCAGCGGGATCCCAAAAACCTCGGCCACCCGTTCCACCGTCGTCAACAGCACCGCACACAGCGCTGACGAAGCCGGCCCTACGCACAGGAAGTCATCCAGGTAGTGTATGACCGAATGAACTCCCGCGACGTCCCTGACCACCCATTCCACGAAGGAGCTGAACCGCTCAAACAGAGCGCACGAGATGGAGCATCCCATGGGCAAGCACCGGTCGACATAGTATTCGTCCTGCCAACGGCAGCCCAACAGTCGAAAACTCTCGGGGTGCACCGGAAGCAATCGAAAGGCCGCCTCGATGTCAGTTTTCGCCCTCAAAGCCCCCCCGGCCATAACGCCGAACCCAGAACACCGCAGCATCGAAGGACGTGTATGACACTGCGCTAAGCCGGGGGTCGATGGCGTCGTTTACCGAACCCCCTTTGGGATAGGACAGGTGATGTATCAAACGATACTTACCTGGTTCCTTCTTGGGAACCACCCCTAAAGGCGACACCACCAAATCCGGCAACAGCATGTCAGCAAATGGGCCCGCAATCCGCCCCAGCGCCACCTCCTTCCGTAGTTTCTCCGAAACCACCTCTGGATGAAGCAACGCTGATCGCAAATTCTTGGACACCGGGGGGGGCCGTCCCGAGGAGTGCCGGGATCCGAAACCCCTCCGCAAACCCCAAACCAAAAAGCAACGCAGCCTCCCTATCCGGATACCGATTTAGAAAAGGACGCATCCTTTCCAGTCTCACCGGCGTCGTCCCTCTTGTGCGAAGGCTCCCCAGCTCTGCCTTTTCCTTGCTTGAAACACCGAGAAACCGGATGGGTCCCCCCACAACCGGAGCACTCGTGTTTGTATTTGCAACTCCCGGCAAACTTACAACCCCCTTCGTTGTATTGCTAGCAGACTCCCTTCTTGCGAGCGGCCGATTGACCGGAAGTCCCTGATCCACCGCCCCCCCCCCCCTGAAAAAACTGATTCGGCATCCGCGCCGACGACATGAGGCGCATCCACAGGCTGATGTCCTTATGATCCCAGCGAAGAGCAGGTCGAATCGCCCTCCGCTGACGAAATTGCTCATTGTACCGCAGCCATGCCAATCCCCCGTAGACTCTGTGCGCCTCCCCAATCGCGTCCAAGTAGCAAAACAGAGCGGAACAGTGCTCTGGGTTCCTTTCCCCTATCACACTGGCGAGGATCGCAAACGCCTGCAGCCAGTTCTGGAACGTCCGCGGAATCAATCGGTACCTCCGCTTCTCTTCGTCCTCCTTCTTGGTGTCCTCCGGCTTAACTCTGTCCAAGTTGAATTTTTCCAGGGGCAACAGAGAAAATATCTTCACGTATTCCCCTTTCCAAATCTTTTCCCTAACCTCCTGCTTGAGATGTGCGCCCAACGGCTCCTCGAAGCACACATACACTTCGCACCGTGCCGCATCCGCCAACCGAACCAAATCTTGCTTTTTCCCCGCATCCCCCACGGACCCTGGCGGCACCGCGGGCGAAGCAGCCACCACCGAGTCCCCCAAGCCGGGCCCCGTGGAGGCCGTTGCAGTCCCCACGCCCCCACCATCCCCCGGTGGCGACCCACCCTGTGTGACCGCGCAGCCCCCGACGTGGTCCCCTGGCGCAACCCATGCCGCCCCCGGCGCCTCGGGCCTAACCCCTCCCGCCTCCAACCTCCCCACCAGCTCCCGCAACCCCGCCAGGAGACCCGCTAGCCCCCCATCCGCCGGGGCGCGGTCAACGACCGCATGTGCCAGAGGGAGGGCGGACGGGGAGGGATCCCCCCCCGCCGCGGGCAACTCCAGAGCTCCAGATCCCCCCGCCACCCGACCCCTCCCCCCCAAGAACCCAGAAGAAAACTTGACTTACCGGGCCGCCTGGAAGACTCGCCTCCAGCTGCCGATCCACTCCCGACCGCCGACGGAACGCCTCTCGGTCCTTCATCATCCGATGATGACAATTCCCCTTCCGACCGGACAGGGCTCTCCTCCCCCTCCACTGGCGACATGCGATCCGTCCGCGTTGGGCTGCTCCTGGGCCGTCCTCTGTTCCGCCCCGTGGCCGACTTCCGCGCTGCCTTTCCCCGGCCCTTGTAACGGTACGCTGGTGTCGCAGAGGGTGGGCTGTGTGCCGCCCCCCGCCCCTCTGTAGGCTCGGCCGCCATCTTTAAGGTCCTCCTGCGCCCAGGCACACGGGCCGACACGGTCTGCAAGCGGGCCCCCGCCGCGGCCGCGGCCGCGACAGGAGCAGGGCCCGAATCTAGCTTCCTGGGCCTAGTCACATGTCCTGAGGCCACCGCCGGTCCGGCGGACGGCCTCACAGCGGATCCTCCATCGCCCCCCCTGCGCCCAGAGGCCTCCTCTGCCCGAACGGCCGGCCGTTTCGCGGGCGGCACGTGGTGGGCGGAGCTAGCGGTGATGGCAAGACGGGTGGTAGGAGCCCGGAGCGGGTCCGGGGAGAAGCATGCCGGCGGGCGGGAGCGCCGCACCCGGACCGCTCCATCCGCCGCTGCCCCGGAATTGTCAGTTCGGCCCCCGAGTACCTCCTCCACTTGCTCCCGGAGCCAGCGTTCCCCATTCGCCGCGGCTGCGGCCCGCAGCTGCAGGACGAGATCTCCCAACGAGGACGCCATCCTTCCGCGAATCTTCTCTCTTGCCGACTGACGCTGGGGCGTGGAGCACGCTCTCCTCCACACTCAAGCTCCGCCCCCCTAAAACTGAACTGGCCAATCCTTGCCCAGCCCCTCTGTCATGACTTTACTCCGCCTACCCTTCGGTCTTGCTCCGTGCTGTTCTATACACATACAACCCTGCACTTTATTATTATTATTTAAGGTATTTATATAGCGCCATCAATTTATGCAGTGCTTTACATATACATTGTCCATTCACATCGGTCCCTACCCTCAAAGAGCTTACAATCTAAGGTCCCTAACTCACATTCATATACTAGGATCAATTTAGACAAAAGCCAATTAACCTGCCAGCATGTCTTTGGAGTGTGGGAGGAAACCGGAGTACCCAGAGGAAACCCACACAGGCACAGGGAAAACATGCAAACTCCAGGCAGGTAGTGTCATGGTTGGGATTCAAACAGTGACCCTTTTTACTGCTACCCCCTACACCACTGTGCCGCCCCACTGTACTTGATGGGTACTGCCTATATGTGCGTACAAGCGCTGCATATTTGGGCCTTCCATTAGTGGGCTATATGTACCACTTGTGCTTTTTCCGCAAGCAGAAAAAAGCCTGTTTTTTATGGTGTAAAGATGAATGTGCTCAAGTGCATGAGCCCTTAGTCTTGTAACCCCCCCTCCCAACAACCATTCCATGTAGGAGTGTTGAAACTTATGGAGATGTGTTATACTGTAGCATGACAAATTTGTTTTCAGCAGGAGATTTTAGTGGCAGAAAAAAAAACTCTCTGCCAATGGGTTCTGGAGCAGCAACGATTTGCTAGAAGCTTGTTTTTTGGAAGCTTTCTAAGGGGGGTTTCCAGATTCCGATAAGCCCCCTACCCGCATTCCCCCACAACCACTGGCCAGGGTTGTGGAGAAGAGGTCGTATAAATAAAGTGCAGCTCAATAGTCACTAAAAGACCATTCAAAACTAAAATATAAAGTCCAAAAAAAGTCCAATGTAAAACCACAAGACCAGAATACAGCAGAAGTATCCACGTGGGAAGATAGTCCGATGTCAGAATATATGTGACATTCTCTCCACCAGCAGGCAAATGCTCATTTACTGCAACAGATGGACCTCTGAAATAACAGGAGGTCAATTGTGAATTGTCAATTTCCCTACTGGAAAAAAAATTAAGAGACCACCGGCAATCCAGATACTCAGACGGACCCAATAAACATGTGGATGAAAACAAAATGTAAGCGCTCTCTGTTGCTTAAAACTATAGTTTTTATTAAAAGGTAGCACACTCACATGATATCCATGAATAAAAGGCTCAGAGTACATGCATTCCTACTCCGTCTACAGATGGATGGCAGCGGGTGACGTCCACAGCGGAGGACTTTAATTTTGTTTTCATCCACATGTTTAATTTTACAAATTGAGCACCCCAGCCCAGCAAAATAAGCATGCATAGAAAAAAATGTTTTCAAAATGTGGCCAACCAAAGCAGTTCACACTTTTCCTTTAACCTTTTACCTAAAATTGCTGGAGTTATTTTTTTAATATCTTAAAGATTGGTACCCAGAATAGTTAAACACAATGATGTTCCGCATATATAGATACTTGACATTTATGTTGCTTTGCTGTACAACCTATTGCTCTTTGAAAAGCTTCTGTTAGAGGCAAAAAATGACAGTTGGTTGCTTCCTCCATGACATTACTAAACAGTTACACCCCTTTCACACCAGGGCGTTTTGCAGGCGCTAGCGCCTGCAATCCGCCCTAAAGAAGCTGCACCATTGTGTGTAGTGTGAAAGCCCCGAGGGCTTTCACACTACAGGGGTGCGCTGGCAGGATGTCAGAAAAAAGTCCTGCCAGCAGCTTCTTTGGAGCGGTGAAGGAGCGGTGTGTTTACCGCTCCTCCACCGCTGTTCCCCATTGAAATCAATGGGGCAGCGCTGTAATGCTGCGGGCAAAACGCCGCTATTGCGGCGTATTGCCGGCGGTTTTAACGCTTTCGCGGCTGCTAGCGGGGGGTAAAAGCGCCCCGCTAGCGGCCGAAATGCGCAGCAAATCCGGCGCTAAAACGCCGCTAAAAATAGCGGCGTTTTACCGCCCGCGCTATGGGCGGTGTGGTGTGAAAGGGGTCTGAGGGAACATAAATGCTCACTGTACCACCTTTATATTTTAACTTAAAAACAAAAACACTTATCACATATTATTTAGTTTACATTACTAAAACTCTTTTGGATAAACCACCTTCTAACAAGTGTTTAGTGGCCTTTTGTGTTCTGTTGATAAAGAGGATATAAAAAAATATCTTATATGAAATTTCAATCTCTTAGGCTAAGTTTACACTTATGGTTGGGGTTGTGGGGTGGTAAAACCAAGCAATTAAGCTGCAAGCTGCGAACGGGGTGTACACATACCGCAGCATGACAAAATTGCTGCCCCCTGCTCCATCCCGTTCAGTGGGCAGTACTGTCCACCAAGCTAAACCCATTCAAATGGCCCATTTACTGTGGTGCAGGTTTTTAGGGGTTAAAACAGGTGGCGAGGAAGCGACAAAATGCCCTTTGAAAGATGATCCACCACAGATCTCTCTCTTTTGGAGATTTAGGGTCCTAAATCTGCAGCTTTTGGTAAGAGATATCTGGTGACCCACTTCATGTTATAGGGTGAAAATGATCCATCGCTGTTTCTTAACTGCTCTCAGGGTAATCAGGGGCATCATATATTATTATTTATTATTATTATTATTATTATTATACAGGATTTATATAGCGCCAACAGTTTACGCAGCGCTTTACAACATTATGACAAAGCGCAGAGGGCTGACCTAGAACACACGACACATCATGCATGCAGGATACACTTTTGTGGCCCTCTCCCACCACCGATAAAAGTGATCTGGTGGCGAATCTGCCCATGAGACCATTTTTATCTTAACGCAGACTGCCCGCTGAAGAAGTGGATACTGGGGTTATGGCATCTAGCTGCTGCCATAACAACGGTATTCCAATTCAAAGAGCTGCCGCATAATGACGGCAGGCAGTCTGGAAGTGGTTAATTAAAAAAATGGCTACTACAAAAATATGCTTCCCAATTCCTAGTCCTAGGTGAGCATTGCCACCTTAGGGAGGGTGTACAAGGTGCAGGTGGTGTGCCAGACAGTAAACACACACAGTCCAATTTAAGCAATAAAGTTATATTGTAGAAAGGTTCAACACAACTTATTTAGGCTCAAAGGGTAGGCACACCCGTCCAGAGCCAATTACAAACTCTACTAGTGGTCTGAAGACTTGACGCTGCCAACAGTGTCTGCAACGAGGCCCAGAATGTGGGGAGGCTTCCTGAAGAGAGGTCGATATAGTCCCTGAACTTTCCCTACTCCTCTGGAACCTTTCTCTACCTCTAAATACTCTCCCTGACAGATGGGAATCCATCTGAAGAGAGGTCGATATAGTCCCTGCACTTTCCCTACTCCTCTGGAACCTTTCTCTACCTCTAAATATTCTCCCTGACAGATGGGAATCCTATCCCTATTTTAGCCACTCCCAGGAGCGTGCCAAACCCAGGAGCTGAAGTCTTAAGTAGACTCTGGAGTCACATGGGGCGCCAGCATCCAATTGGACAGCTATCTCCATGTGACTGCAGGAAGTCATAGAGGAGCCAAGTTCCTCACAAATTCCTTCCCCTTCTGCACTGCCGCTTTGGTCAAGTGCCACCTTTAGTGGGGAGTACAGACTGCATCTACTTATAGGAGGAAAGCATGTTATTGTCAGGATAATAACACCCAATAAAAAAAAGGAAAAGCCCAGATAAACCAAAACCAATGCAACCAATTCTAAACCAGGGATAGGCAACCTCAGCACTCCTGGTGGTTTTGAAAGCAGTTTGCCTACTTCTGATCTAAACCCTATTGAACTGTAATCCATTGATATTTTGTTCTTGGGTTTAAATGCACTTTAAATTCCATTCTAGGATCACCTGGTTTAACAGATAAATAGCATATTTGATAAAAAGAAAGCATCAGCATTTTTCTCTGTTACTAAATCATGTTTGGTACAAGCATTTCGTGTTCTGTCAGTGCGAGAGAAAGGGAATTTGTCACACAGCTGTACATGTGACAAGACGCGGCACGCGGCATGATGGGAGAGGATGCTGAGGAGGATCAGGTTCGGGGCTGGCACTAGGTGTGAGCTGTGTAATGTCTGCCTGGGTTAGATGAGATGGCGGCAGAGGGAAAATGAAACAGAAGGTGTTGTCACAGTTGTGAAACATGTTATCTGTCATTCTCGGGGCTGGATGAGGAATTTCCTAATATGGCCTCCGTGGCGAAATATATCATTATCTTCCATGACTATTGGTGTCACAGGTTACCCGAGACGAGGACATATTTCATGGTTGTTTATGTAGATATTTAAACCAGTCATGTAATGTAAAACACTTGGCATGGCTGCCAATTTTTCCTTCTATTCTGTATGGAGGATTTAATATCAATATTACACATTAACTAATTTTACATTAACTTCTTATCTCAGCTATCCATATGAGAGCAGTTGGTGCAATTTTCTTTAGTGCTAATGATGAAACTTTCTTCACAAGATACGTTCACAAATACCATCCTCGGGGAAAACATCTTGGAATCAGTACAATTTGAAAAAGAACTATAGGTAAGATATAAAAATTGCGTTTTAGATGTGGAAAGTGAATAGGTATTTCTGCTCTTTGTTGGCTTTTTTATGTTGAGGAGAGCAAAGTGAAGTACAGAGCCCCTCTAGACTATTGAAGGATTCTAATCATCTAATCAATCAGGCAGTTGGGTGGAAGGACTCCACCCAACTGCCTGATTGACACAGGACTAATGTCCTGTACAAACGGTCGGACATTCCGACCACAAAATCCATTGGATTTTGCCCGAAATTTGTCTGGCATACACACAGTCGCACAAAGTTGTCGGACAATCTGATTGTTCAGAATGAGGTGACGTTAAACACGTATGACGGGACTACGTAGAGGCCAGTAGCCAATAGCTTTTGTCTCCAAATTTTTTCTGAGCATGCATGGCACTTTGTGTGTCAGAACTTCACTACACACGAACGGAAAAAGTCCGATCGGATTTTGTTGTCGGAAAATTTTAGATCCAGCTCTCAAACTTTTTCAGTCGGAAATTCCGACAGAAAAAGTCCGATAGAGCCCACACACGATTGGATTTTCCGACAACATAATCTGATCTGACTTTTTCATCTTAATTTCCGACCATGTATGGAGCATAAGAAGACCAAGCTGGACTAATTATGCATTAAATCCATACTTAGAATTTAGCTTTAAGCAAAAGAAAACTGGGCAGGGCTGGCGCAACTCAGTTTGCAAAAATCCTCATGAACCCTTAGGTTTGACAAAGGGGAAGTCTTTGTTGCCATGAAATGCGTAGCCATGCCCTCACGCCTTACAAGTCATCCTGTTAAAGTCTGTCTGCATCGTTGCCTCGGCTTCAGCCCCGGCTCGCTCCCGGACATCAGCTTTTCTGCTCCAGCCCACCGGCCGACCACTGCACACCCGTTTCCTCGCTCCAGTCTACCAGCTGACTGCCACCTCGTCTCTGTCTCATGGCTGACTTGGTTCTTCCACCGCCGGCACCACATCATGATCCATCGGCTCATACAGCCTGATCCTGGAGACATAGGCACAATTCTGCTGAGCCCTGTAGTATCTCCATCAGGATTAAATTGTGCATATACCTGTTATTACCATTACACTTGTGATAACATACTGCACTTAGATGGTGGCACTTCCTCTATGTGCTTCTCCTCATAGGCTGATACTTCTCTGATAGCAACCAAGGGATGGCTCGCCAGGAGATGAAAGGGTACAAAGGATTACCTGTTACAAATGTTCATCTCAGTTGCATTAAGGAACCCCCCCCCCCCCGGCCCCCCTAAATACTTACCTAAGCCTGATTTTGATCCAGTGCTTTGCCCAAGGGCAGCCAGGTTCCTGCTGCTGCCAATCAAATCCTGTGAGTAGAGAAAGGCGGGCAGAGCAGATCAGTGCTGTGTGTCAATGGACGCACACAGCCCGGCTTAGGGTTGAGCCTGCATGAGTTTGGAACTTGTCAAAGAGGAGGAGCCAGGAGGAGGTTCAGGGCTGTTCAGGGCAAAACCCTAGTCACAGAGCAGATAAGTATGACTTTATTATTAAACATAAACAAAAGTTTAGAATAACTTTAAAGGGCTTTATGAGACCTTTAATGATTAGAGCATCAAATACAGCCAATGTTTTTTTGGGGGAAACAAGCTTCCTCCATCTTCAGAGCTTGAGAAGTCAATGCTAATAAAATCACGACAGAAGCCATGATGATGAAGGCTAGTGTTTACTGACAGCACTAGTGGCAACTGGCTGAGGCTTTCAAGGGAACCTCCCAATTTGGTCATCAACGGGAGAAGCTGCTGAGTCTCTATAACCACTTGATCTCTGCAAGGTTTACCCCCCTTCATGGCCAGGCCATTTTTTTGCGTTACGACACTGCATTATTTTAACTGACAATTTTGCTGCAGTCGTGCAACGCTAGACCCAAATAAAATTTATGTCCTTTTTTTTAAACACAAATAGAGCTTTCTTTTGGTGGTATTTGATCACCTCTGCGTTTTTATTTTTAGCGATATAAACCAAAAAATACCGCCAATTCGAAAAAAAAACATAATTTTTTACTTTCTGCTATAAAACATATCCAATAATTTTTTTTAAAAAAGATCTAATTTCTTCATCAACTTAGACCAATATGCATTCTGTTACATATTTATGGTAAAAAAAATCCCAATAAGCGTATATTGATTGGTCTGCGCAAAGCTTATAGCGTCTACAATCTATGGGATATTTTAAATTTTTCTTTTATTTTTACTAGTAATGGTGGCGATCAGCGACTTAAAGCGGGACTGCAATATTGCAGCAGACATTCTGACTCTGACAGACACTTTTGACACATTGTGGAAATCATTGACGCCAATACAGTAAACAGTGCTAACAAATAAGCACTGTCACTGCACTAATGACACTGGCTGGGAAGGGGTTAATATCAGGGGCGATCAAAGGGTTAACAGCATGCCTAGCGTGTGTTTCTGTGTACTGTGGGAGGTGCTTTTAACAGGGGAAGGCATGGATCCATGTTCCTGCTTTGCAGAGACACAAGATCCATGCCTTCCCTCCTGACAGAATGATGATCTGCCTTGTTTACATAGGCAGATCGGCATTCTGCTTCTGTACCAAACAAATGGTAGGTAGTGGTGGACATAGAGTCTGAGATACCTGTTGATCAGCTCTCGTTGTGTATAATCGGAGTATCAGCCGGAGAGAGCTGGCGGCAGTGCCCGCTACCCGTGAGATTCAGATCACTTAAATATACGGTATACTTGATCCGGCGCAGAGGTACTGCCCTGTAGCAGTAAAACTGTTAAAGGACAGACCTTAAGTGGTTAACAATAACTACTGTATAACTTGCACCAGGGGCAGCCCGTCTATTAAGGGTGTTCGGGCGCCGCTTACTCTATCCACGCCACCCCCTATATAGTTAATGGATAGATTAATGCATAGAAATGGATAGATTCATGAATATTCATGAATCTATCCACGGCCACACCCATTCAGGACACCGGGCGCATCAATTACAGGGGTGGGATTTTTTTTTTAAAGTAGACATAGTAGTAGTGCCAGTTAGTGGCGGCTGGTGTTTTGTAGGGGGGCGGCAAACAACTACCCCCCGGCACCTCAAACCTCCCCTCCCCCGCTGTCTGCCGATCCACTGGCACTTACCCCCTATATAGCTAATGGATAGATTCATGCATAGCACGGATAGATTCATGCATGTAATGGATACATTCATGGATGCTGCAGCCACCCCCTTTCAGGACGCCGGGTGCATGAATTACAGCTGTGGGGTTTTTTTTTTTTCAAGTAGACCTAGTGCTAGTCAGTGGTGGCTGGTGTTTTTTAGATTGTAGGGGGGCGGCAAACAACTACCCCCTGACACCTCAAACCCCCCCCCTCCCCCGCTGTCTGCTGGTCCACTGGCACTTACCTCCTAAATAGTTAATGGATAGATTCATGAATAGCATGAATCTATCCATGGCTGCCGCGGCCACCCCCTTTCAGGATGCCGGGTGCGTGAATTACAGCAGTGGGGGTGTTTTTTTAAAGTAGACCTAGTGGCAGTCAGTGGCAGCTGGTGTTTTTTTGTTTGTAGGGGAGCGGCAAACAACTACCCCCCCCGACACCTCAAACCTCCCCTCCCACGCTGTCTGCTGGTCCACTGCCACTTACCCCCTATATATTACAGCGGGGGTGTTATTTTGAAGCATCTGATTAGAGCCATGGGCTCTTATAGGCTTCTGTGCTCGGAGCTCACCCAGGTGTGTTAGAAAGCAAACTAATATTCACTTTTCTAATGCTGAATCGCCTCTCTGCCAATCAGATAGCGTAGGTCTGATACTTTGATACCCATTTCCTGATTGATTGAAAGGTCAGGAGATTCTTTTGAATGCTCAGGAGGAGGGGAGGAGACACGCGGTGGAACCCACCATAATCTCAGAAGAGAAGAGGACACAGGAGACGCTGCCAGATGCCTGCCGCAGCCTGATCCCCTGCCTGATATGCCCGCCAATCCCTGCCACTGTGTGTCCACTGACCACCGATGCTGTGTGCCCACTAATCTCCACCGCCAATGGGGTAAGTGCTAGTGGACCGGCAGAAAGCGAGGGAGGGGAGGTTTGAGGTGCCACGAGGGGGGGGGGATTTTTTTGCCGCCCCCCCTCCAAACAAAAAAACACCAGCCACCACTGACTGGCACTAGGTCTACTTTGAATAGAAGATGTGCTATAATCCCCAAAAAAAGCGGAAGACACTTTTCTTTATTATGGTAGCGCAAACAACAAAGTGTTCCATATAGGTCACTATGCTTTGCGTATCATTGCTGATTTTTGCATTGCTTTGTGAAATAAGCCGGTTAATGTCTCTCTGTATTAGTGTTGCGTGGAATGACAGTCGCAGTTCATTTTCAGTTTGGGAGTCTGAGGTTATCCATCCCTGACATATCTCTACTCGTGTTATTTGCAGCACGGCAGCCAAGGAAACACTTTGAGAAAACCCAGAAGTCAGAGAGCAGGAACTCTATAGTGAACTGAGATTACTTAATAGAGCTGGAAAGTGGAAAACCACTTGAGATATCAGATACATATCCTGTGATGTTATGTGTCATTCTGTAACTTCAAAGACTGTCCTCGAAGCTCCTTGGATCCATATGCTGAAGGTTACAAAAGAGAAAGAGCTGTTCCTGTCATCTAAAACCAATAAGATGTGAACGTATTACAGCGTGTGCTTACATCAGTAGATCATACTGTACTAAGAAGTACCGCACTATATCTGAAAAACGTGTGTACATTCAAAGCATCTTTCACAAGAACATAATAGAGGTAAAGATTAAAAGGAGAATAAAGCCCTAAAGGCAGACAAAAATATATCTATATACCCATCAAGGTTCAATTTCTTCATGGTCAACATACAATGTGGCCTCGACTGGCAGGGCTTTCAAGGGTGGCACGTGCAGTGTTAATTTTTTCAACTAAAACCGACTAAAACATTTTAGTCGACTAACCTTATACCATTTTATTCAACTAAAATATGACTAAAACTAAAACAATTGAGATGACTAAAATACGACTAAAACTAGTCAAGAACGCAGTGACGTACAACACGTACGACAAGCCGATAAAAATGAAGTTCAATAGACAATGCGGCTCCTTCTGCTTGATTCTGAGCATGCATGGAATTTTGTTCCCCAGACTTGTGTACATACGATCGGAACTTCTGACAACAAAGTTTGTTGTCGGAAAATTTGAAATCCTGCTCTCAAACATTTGCTGTCGGAAATCCTGACATTGAATGTCCGATGGCGCATACACACGGTCGGAATTTCTGACAAGCTCACATCGAACATTTCTCGTCGGAAAATCCGATCATGTGTACGAGGCATAAGACAAGAACTAAATTTAAATTTGACATCAAAATTAACACTGGTCTGTAGTGCATGTTCATACCTCAATACCATAAATAATACCACAAGAAATTTTTCACTCCAATAGTATATAATGCGTTTGGAAATTGTAGAGAAATGCTTAAATAACGCATTACAATTTAACTCTACCCATTAGATTTTAGATGACTAAAATTAGTTTTAGCCGACTAAAATGTAATGGAGATTTTAGTTGACTAAAATGTAGGACACTTTAGTCGACTAAAATGTCCTGGAGATTTAGTCAACTAAATACCACAAAAACCAAAACAATTCCCCTAAAATGGGACTAAAACTAAAATGCCATTTTAGTCCTAAGACTAGAACTAAAACTAAATCGAACATGGCCTTGCACCTATATTCTCTGTAAGCCTTCCTAATTGGTTATCATTGTTGCTGTCTCTCACAGCTTGTGCATTTATTAGTTGAATAGCATATTGTGTACTTAAAGTGTATGTTAACCCAAAACAATAACATTTATATCCTGGTCCCTTAAAGCAGATTAAGCAGCACAGTGCTTTTGCTGTGCAATCCAGCCCAAACCCCCCCCCCCCCCCTCTAAACTGTATAAAAAAAACTCCCTGAACCTGCCACTTCCTGTATCCCCTCTCTGTACTGACTACGAAAATCAGGGCTGCTGAGCCCTGACCACCGTGGTCAGAGTGCGTCCCTCCGTCATACGCAGCTGTCCACTTTGCTCTCCTCTCTCCCCCTCACTATTCAATTATAGGTATTGGAATTTACTTTCAAATTTGTCTGTTAGTGAACATAACGAATACAAATTTATCCAAAGTTCCAAATCATCCAAAGTAACGAATGCCATATCTAAAAGAATGGAGTGTAACAAATTAATAATAATAAATAACAATAATAAAAATAATAATAAAAACTGTTTTCTGTTATTATTATTATTATTATTATTTGTTATTAATTTGTTCCGTTCCACTTGTGTAGATGCAGCTTTCGTTATTTCGGATAGTTCATCACTTATATAAATAAATTAAGTTCACTAACAGACAAATTTTAAAGGAGATTGCAATACCTATATTTTAATTGTTAATTATTATTAGTTAGTTATTCTTTCAAATTTTACGATTTTCTTTCTTATTTTTTGGATTTTCTAATTTACAAATTTACCAATTGCGATCATAACGAATGCCGCGTGCACACGACCGGACTTTCCATCAGAAAATGTCCGATGGAATCATTCCGTCGGATATTACCGTTGTGTGTGGGCTTCATCTGACTTTTTTCTTCAAAAATTCAAACGGACCTAAAAATAGAACATGTTTCAAATTTGTCCAACAGAATCAATTTCTATTAGGAAAACCGGTCGTCTGTATGCTCGTTCAATGGACCAAAAAAGGACGCAAGGGCAGCTATTGGCTACTGGCTATTGAACTTCCTTTTCTAGTCCCGTCATCACATTCAAAACGAACGGACTTTGGTCCATTCATGTGTGGGCAGGTCCGATCGGGAACTCTGTCGGGAAGACCGTCAGACCTTTTCTGACGGAAAGTCCGATCGTGTATACGTGGCATTTAAATTTTTCCACCCTTAGACTTAGTGGGGCTGGAAGCCCTACAGGACTGCTATTTTGATATCCAGCGTTTGGCAATTTATCTCAGATCTTCGGTAAGTATGAGCTCTCTGTTTCAGACCTCTCTTTCCAATTATTCCGCCCACCCACATTTATCAACAACATGCATTTATTGATCTCATTATTTACATTGCAGATACAACATTCATGCATCCGCCCCTGAAGAAGCGAGCAGGGTCTCACGAAATGCATAGGGCTTTATTGATGCTTGTTTTATGCCAGTACATGCTGGGTATTATTGATGTTTGCATTATGTTTACGTACTTCCCTGTCCACATGTATGTACATTTTATTTTCTTATTGTATATGTGTATTTACTGACCCAGCAACTTTTAAGTTTTATTGTTGCTCATGGATGTACATTTGTAATAATTCTTTGTATATTTACTTTCATCTGTGTTGTGTACATTGGCTATTATGCCGGTAACTCACAATCATTGTTGTTGCTGCTCTGTTACATAACATTTTGAAACAAATAAATTGATTTTGTCTCAGTGTTTGCTGTGGACATTGGCTAAACCTCTCTGACCTCATCTAAAGTCCCAGGGCTATTTTTCTTGTTTTTTGTGCATTATTAGGGATTGAGGTGTCAGAGGGGTCACACCAGACCTTAATCTCCCTTCTTAGACTTAGTGGGGGAGATTTACTAAAACGGTGAACACAGAACCTGGTGCAGCTGTGCATAGTAACTAATTAGCTTCTAACTTCAGCTTGTTCATGTAAGCTTTGACAATATAACCTGGAAGCTGATTGGTTACTAATAGAGTTGGTTGGGCAAACTGTTCATGCCAAGCAAAGGTTCGGCCCGAACATCATTAGTTCACCCGTTGGGCGAACACCTGAATTTGCAGGGCATTTGGCGGGTGTCAATGGGCTTCTCCGCTGACAGCTGAATAAAAAAATAAATAAAAAAAAAACATTGCCAGCAATAAAAAAGTGAAAAAATGACGTGGGGTTCCCCCCCCAGAATCCATATCTGACCCCTATCTGAGTACTCAGGCTGTCAGGCCAAAAAAGGGGGGGGGGGCGGACGGAAGAGTGAGTGCCACTCCTGAACCATATCAGGCCACATGTCCTCAAAATGGGGGGTGGGTGCTTTGGGATGGGGGGACTCTGCCCCCCCCAAAGAACCTTGTTCCTATGTTGATGGGGACAAGGATCTCTTCCCCACAACCCTGAGCTGTAGGGGTCTGTGGGCAGGGGGCTTATCAGAATTTGGAAGCCCCTTTGACAAGGGGACCCTCAGATCCCTCCCTCTCCCCTATGTGAATGAGCATAGGGTACATTAAGCATTAACAATAAATAAAAACAGTAGACAGATTTTTGACAAATCCTTTATTTAAAAAAAAAAAAAAAAACATTGTCTCCTGATGTAAATCTGCCACCCACTGCCACCACTGGACCTAAAGAAATAAAAGAAAAAAAAAGCTCTGCTGTTAATTAAGGCTGACCACCTACTGCGGGCTTCACCGTCTTATATAGATAGATCCCGTGGTGGGTGGCGGATATACAAGGGGGGACAGTGTTTTTTTTTGTTTGTTTTTTAAATAAAATAATTTTCAAAAACCTGTACCCCATACTCATTTACATAGGGGGAAATTTTTACTGCCGCATGTTCTAATGTTCTATGCATGCCACAGAAGCACCACTTTACAGACAGACTAAGGGGACGCCCAAGGTACTATATTTAAAGGAATTTTTCTTTTTTTTTTTGTTTCCTTTTAAGCATCATTAAAATAATTGCTTGTTTAAAAACAATAATTTAAAACTTTTTTTGCATCCTCATACCCTTTTACTTGCATATAAGTCTTCAAAATGGGAACTTTTGATTTCTCATGTTCGGCTCCCATAGACCTCAATGGAGTTCGCACTTCGGGGCAGAACTTTTCCCCTATAGGGAGTTCTGTTGTGTACCGGACAGGGGGGTGTTCAGCCCATCTCTAGTCACTATGCATAGCTGAACCAAATTCACAAGTTCACCAGTTTTAGTATATCTCCTTCAATGTGTCTTGATTGGCTATGACATTTTACTGCTGGTCATGCATTGTACAGGATAACATAAGAGAGCTGCGACCTGCCTGACATTGAAGAAAAGAGGCTTTGAGGACCATTTAAATGAAGAGGAGGAAGCCTACGGGAGCAAGGAATAGGTAAGTATATCACCTTATTCATCATCCCCAGAACAAGAAATTAAAGTTGAATCCTGGTATGGATATTTTTGCATAGTGACATTGTCCAACTTGGACCAGTGTAAGCATTTATGTGCCATAATTAGCTGATCCCTGTGGAAGATGAAAATTGCTGTAGTGGGCACCAATGATACAATGATCGGTGCTAGCTTATGTGTTCCGTACTGAGCAAGACATCATCACCCACCTCTCTACCTCATCCAATCAGAGAATGCTTTGCACTCACTGAGAGTATGCAAGTTGTTCTCTGAATGGCACCCATGCCAAACAAGTGAATCCCTCTGTTCACTAAGCTGCACGGTTGCTATTCGATGCAGGAATTTGGAAGCTAGTGGATATCACTGTAGCAGTGTTGCCTACTACGGTAATTTCCAGCTTCTATGGGAATTGGCCAGGTATGGAACCTACATACTGTGATATGGGGGTGGTTACCTGAGTGGTAGATGTGTTTTTGATTTAAGGGTGTGGCAGCCTGTTTTTATTAAAAGGTAACAGAAAAAACTTACAACTGAAGCTTCCCTTGCAGGGGTTCTTCTTCAGCAAGCGCAGCTAGTGAAAGATACTGAGCCGCCTAGCTCTTAGGCTCACTCAGCCTTGATTGCAGTATCTTGCTGCACAGGCCCACTCCTAGCCTCCAAAACATGATTCTCCAGCCCTCCATTGGTTTGCACATTCTATCCAAGACTCCATGACTTCCTCCAGTCTCCCTGGACTCGCTAGTCATCTTGGCTTTCCCACCCTCCTAGACCCTCTCTTGGTGTCCCAGGCCTGCGTGGCCGTTCTGACCGTCCCAGTCCTTCAGGTAAGGTCCCTCACCAGGGATGCAGTGTCTGACAGAAACAACCAGGTCTCCTGACAGGGGTCTTTCTCTATATGGCAGTAACTGCCCTGAGCTATGCTCAGATCTGACTTATAACAACCATGAGCACCTATGCACTCACACAGGCTCTAGGTAACTAGCAAAGCTCAGACAGAGGACTAAAGGCTCCATGCCACCCAATACTCTTTGGAGCCTTCAACCTTCCAGCCCTGATCTTAAATTACCAAATTCAGAGTAAACCTAAGACACAGTTTTCTTCTTTGATAGTTCTATGTCCTTGGTAAACCAATTTCTATAGTGGCAGGGACTCTCACTGTCACATTGTTTACACTGGTCCAAACTGGACCAATGTAACTAAGCAAAAATATTCATATCCAAACATCACCTTTAATCCTCACAGTAAAGAGAGAATTACTGCAATGGTAAATGTTTTGTGTCTGTGAAGTTCAATTTTAATGCTTTGCTTCTTGCATTGTTTTATTAACAAAGTCTAAGCCCTTGTACACACGGTCGGACAATCCGACAACAAAATTTGTCGGATTTTGTCCAAAGGATTTTGTCCGAAACTGGTGCTGCATACACACGGTTGGACAAAGTTGTCGGAAAATCCCATTGTTCAGAACGTGATGACGTTTGTTCGTTGCGACGGGACTCTGTTGCGGCTAGTAGCCAACAGCTTTGGTCTCGTAATTTGATCTGAGCATGCGTGGCACTTTGTCCGATCAGAATTCTCTACAAATGATCTGACAAAGTCCAATCAGATCATGTTGTCGGAAAATTTTATATCCAGCTCTCAAACTTTGTTGGTCGGACATTCCGACGGAAAAAGTCTGATGCAGCCCACACACGGTCGCATTATCCGACAACATGGTCCGGTCGGTCCTTTTCCGTCTGAATTTACGACCATGTGTACAGGGGCTAAGAGTGTCTTATACTTATTCCTGTGCTATTTTTTTATAGTTAACTAGCTCACTTTTTATTTTTTGAAATAGCCATCTGTACTGCTTGATTTATTAACAAGATAACAAAATATCTAATACGTTTAAAAGAAGTAAGAAAATAGTATTTCTTTGTAATGTTTCTTTGGCTAGCTTTGATGATCAGCATAATTACCTCTGCGTTAGATAGGTAAAATTTGGCATATATATATATTTCAAAGCTGGCAGGCTGCACAAATACATATTTACATACATTAACAGATAAGTATGTATACTGTCCTGCATGCCATTACCCTCAATAGTACAATTTGATAAATGCACCACATTTTCTTTATAAAAATTTATGTAAATTGAATGTATTTTTTAAATTACAGATTTTGTTCCCCAGAAGGACCACAACTTTGATTAATAGACCCCTTAATCTTTTATTTTTCCTGTAACTTTGCTTTATTATATTAAATCTAAAAATTAATAGTTTCTGTCTTGCAGGCCTAATTGAACCTATTTATCTTTCAAATAGACGGTCTAAATTTGGATATTTTCCTGTGAGTTCCTCAATAAACCTTTATGGTTTGAACATAGCCCAGACAATTTATCAAGAAAGCCCACTTGTATCCGGATTTAACAGTCCATTTATTCATTAAGTAGAATACTATTCTGGTGTGAATTTTGCTGCAAGAGATTTTACATTTTCCATGCTTGGGATGTCCACCACTGGAAGAAATGGGTGAAAGATATGAAAATGTATTAAAGGGAGTATAGAAAAAAACTTGGCTCCATTGTCACAGATTTGAAACAGCTGAATGAGTGAGACAGAGCTGAGCCCTGATGTTTGGAAGAAGTCCCCTGTCTAGGGATTTTCTCGGTTTTGTGAAAGTAGAAAGCTCCTGAATTTCAACTGATGCAAATATACAAAAGAACTTCTGAAGAGAGTAGAATGTGAACTCGAAACATTGCTTCAAACCTGAGTTTCCAACTGTCTCTGAATCACAAGTACTGTCTATAGTTTTGGATAGGGATGAGCTTTGAGTTCGAGTCGAACTCATGTTCTACTCGAACATTGCCTGTTCGCCTGTTCAGCGAACAGTGAACTATTTGGGCTGTTCGCAGCAAATTCGAAAATCCGGAACACCCTATACAAGTCTATGGGAGAAATCTAAAGTGCTCATTTTAAAGGGTAATATGCAGAAGACGGATGTATGGACAGTGCTGGACTGAGAGATCCCCCGTCGCTGGATATGATCATCCATCGCTGGACCCCGGAGATTCGTCGCTGGATAGCAAGAGTGGATTAGCACCGCTGGAATCTTGTTTTTATTTTTTTTATTTTTAATAAAGGAATTTTTCAAAAGTGTGTTTGTCTTATTTAACCATTTTGACACTTTCTTTGTGAAATGGTAGGGGTACTTTTGTACCCCCTTACCATTTCAAACAGGGGGGGGCGGGATCTGGGGGTTCCCTTGTTAAAGAGGGCTTCCAGATTCTGATCAGCCCCCCGCCCGCAGACCCTCACAACCACTGGCCAGGGTTGTGAGGATGAGGCCCTTGTCCTCATCAACATGGGGACAAGGTGCTTTGAGGGGTCACAGACCCCCAAAGCATCCTCCCAATGTTGAGGGTATGTGGCCTGGTACGGTTCAGGAGGGAGGAGGGCCGCTCTCTCGTCCCCCCCTCTTTTCCTGCGGCCTGCCAGGTTGCGTGCTCGGATAAAGGGTCTGGTATGGATTTTTAGGGGGACCCCCACGTCAATTTTTTTTTAAATTTGATGCGGGGTTCCCCTTAATATCCATATCAGACCTGAAGGGCCTGGTATGGATATTTATGGGGACCCCCACGTCAATTTTTTTTTTAATTTGACACGGGGTTCCCCTTAATATCCATGTCAGACCTGAATGGCCTGGTAATTGAATTTAGGGGAACCCCCACGCTTTTTTTTTTTTTTATCAATGAATGAATGAATTGTTAGCTAATACAGAGAACTCATTGAGTGTTCTCTGTATTACGGGGAGCCGACAATTTAGCCGCAAGTGATTTTAAAAGACTTTTTTTCCTGCACAAATGACACTTTGTGCAGGGACAGTTCTAAGCACCAGAAACATGCGCCCCTTCACAGGCATACTATAGATACCCCCAGCTACGAAATTTAAAGGAATATTACACTTTTATTGTTTCACTTTAATCATTATTAAAATCACTGCTCCTGAAAAAACGGCAGTTTTTAAAACTTTTTTTTGCATTGATCCATGTCCCCTGGGGCAGGACCCGGGTCCCCAAACACTTTTTAGGACAGTAACTTTCATATTACCCTTTAAAATGAGCACTTTAGATTGTGAAGGTTCGAGTCCCATAGACTTTAATAGGGTTCTAAAGTTCACACGAAGTTTAGGTCTGTTCGCAGGTTCTGGTGCGAACCGAACAGGGGGGTGTTCGGCTCATCCCTAGTTTTGGAGACTTGTAAGTTAAAGTGCATTTCCACTTTTGCAGCCAAACAAAGGGTTAAAGATCTTAAAGCTTTAGTTGTACAATGCTGATGAATCTTTAAACCAATCTGTTACTTGCATTTTTTTCTGAACAATACAAGCTGCCTATAAAATTGTATGTATAATCCAGCTCTAAAGATACAACTAGAAAGCTAAAAATGTATTTTTTATTAATTAACTTAAAATATAATGTGTAATTGGGAACATATAACAAGCATATAGTTGTGAGGTTCTCAAATTTGCCTGTAAAGTAGCACTAAACCTAAAGGATCATCTTTAAAATATATAAGAGAACATAGACAAAGAGCTAACACTCTTTCTGAACCCACCTTAACAAAGAATTTCTTTAAAATAGTTGGAATCTTCTAAAAGGGTAACTCCACTTTCATGGAAAAAAAATAGCAAATAAAATAAATAATAATAATATAGATAATATAGCATATACAATTGTCACACAAGTCATATTGTAATTACATGTTATAAAAAAATACCTTTCCTTTTAAATCTGCAGCCGCTGTAATTTTCTGTAAAGTGCAATGCAATATGGCTACCTAGAGGCGTTCTGTATACAGAATGTATACAGAATGCCCCCCCCAGAAACATAATTTCCTGTTTGATTGGCTCACTCATTTTCTCAGAAGTCACTAAGATACAAGTCAGATTTTTGACATCCCTGCAACAAAAATTTAATTTTTGGTAAGATACATCTAAGGGAATGCTGGCCCTGCAATTTTCCTCATTAGAGCCCTGATTCTGCAGCAGCTGGTTGATAATTATGAAACCACTCCCTTTAGACTCACGAGCACAGGGGCACAGAGGAAAAACAGTGATTTCTTCAGAATAACAAAAGGTAAGAATCTGCAACAAAGTTTGTTAAAATCCTTGCAATGTACATAGATCACCCAGAGTGGAATGTTTTTTTCTCAACAAAAGTTGAATTACGCTTTAACTAGCATTTGTTGGGACAATAAACACTTCAGTCAGAAGTATGTACAGCACAGAGTATAGAGTGTATGGAGATAAAATCTATCAAGGATGCCTAGACTGTCAAATGTCAAAGATGCCACATCCCAAAACAAGTTAAAGAAGCAGGACTATGGAAGGGACTTTAGAAGCACAAATTATAGACATGTAGTTATATAAAACATACAAAAGTTTATTGTACCTACACTAAAACCAATATTAGAATAAGAAGATAGCAAATAGACATTCCAGGTGGTGACTACAAATGAAAATCTCTCCATTCACCAAGAGTGCATCAGATCCCAAAAGGGACCCAAACACGTTTCAACTCGTTGAGTCTTCATTAGAAGGTTCTTTTGAAAGATGCAATGAAAATGTTTACTAATCAACAGTTTAATCTATTCAAACATATGCAGGCACTGGGATCCTCCCAGATAATCCAAATAACAAGAGAACAATTCAAGGGACAATAACTTGATAATTTAAAATGACCCCATTAGTCCTGGTGTTTTCCAGGTTAACCAATGCACATTGCTACTGATGGAGTTGGGGCAAAAAAAATCGATCAATGGGAAGGGCTGAAGAGTTTTTGCAGCCACAACATTTTTCTTTATGGATAGAGATGCAGAGATTGCTATCAAAAGCCCCCCTCTGTGTTCAAAAAATGTAGGAACATTTACTACTCAAATGCAGAACTATAGTAACACTTAGTGAGCGTCCTTAATGTCCTAGAGAGATCCCAGGTGCACCGGGATTTGTGTTTAAGGATAGGTACCCCCTTTTTTTCTGGAGAAAAGAAAAGAGGCAGCACACTAAAGTTCTGTAGACAAACCCTTTGGAGTTGTATAGTTAATTGTGTACAAGCATGATACAACTCCAGTTCAAATAAAAGATTAAAATCGTTTTTTTTTTCCATAAAATAAGTGATAGTAATCACACCTTAGTGTTATCAAGAGGATAAATGACAAGCACTCTGATTCATACATGGAAGTTCCTGGTTCCACCAAGCCTTTACATCAGGGGTCTCAAAGTAGCCGCCCTCCAGCTGTTGCAAAACTACAAGTCACATCATGCCTCTGCCTGTGGGAGTCATGCTTGTAACTGTCAGCCTTGCAATGCCCCATGGGACTTGTAGTTTCGCAACAACTGGAGGGCCGCCAGTTTGAGACCCCTGCTTTACATCATAATGTGTATTACAGCTCCTGGTGTGATAAGGCTAGAACTGGTAAATACACATACCCATCCATGCAGCAGTGGGATGGACAGGGAGCTGTGGATGTGCCAGGAAGAAAGGGAAGCACTGATCTGAGGTAAGTGATGTAGCAGAGGTTAAAATCCAACCAACTTGATGGCCACCCCGCGCACACAGAGGGGACTGGATGAGATGTCAGCGCCAAGCCGTGGACCAGAGGTAATGTCAAGAATGGTCTCGGCAATGGGTACGGAAGCTGGAGAGGGCCAGGAATCTTCTCTCATATAGGATAACATGTTTCAAAGCAAACAGGTTCTTTGTCAAATCCAAACAGTGAGAGGAAAGTGCAGCTTATATAGACAGCACAGGGGGATTTGTACTTGCTGAAGTGTTAGCGTCTGGCAACTGTGTTTCTTGTACCTTCTTTGTTCTTTATATTCAAAGTATCATACTTGTGATGGTTGACAAGAACTACCAATTGTGCACTCTACATTTTCAATGACTTTGATTTCTAAAGGCAAAGGGTGAGCTGACTTGTTTGTATGTTATGGTATGTTTTAAACTATGCAATCTCAGTCTTGGTGCTTAGATGCAGCAGTGGGGTTTTCCTCAATATAAGTATTTTCAGCTGTTTTACCACAATGTGTCAAAAGGATTTGCAGTATGGCTTCACTCTTGCATAAAAGATTTATTATAAGAGTGCAAAAAAAGGGATATCCCCTACATCCAATGAATCATAATTTCCGCACTCCATCCAAGTGAAAATAACCCGTAATTTAAATAGATTACATTTTGCTTTAATCTTTTGAGATGCTTCACACAAATCATTATTTTATTTTCCCTTTTCTCTATATGCCTATAGTCATTAACTGACTCAAGTGGAAAAAAAAAGAAATCGATATGAAGTATCTGACGTGGGGAGATGGATTCCCAGTTCACCCACTTGATACGGTCATTCAACAGCACACTCCGCAGGTCTGCTTCCAGGGTTGATCAATCAGAAGGTATTACAGTACAAATGCGGAATCAAGAACAAGTGACACTCTCCATCATTAAATGGCAGACCGCATGACAGAAATACCTCTGAGATAATCAGTACCAGCACCAAGGATTTTTTTTGTGTTCATAAGGTTCAGCAACTTCAGGAAGATAGACTGTCACATTTCTCATTGCAGCTCAGTGTTGGCAAAAGCGCAATATGTAAAAGTTAAAACTTCAGAGAAGGTAAAGGTTCAAGAAAATATATTTTAAATCTTAAATCCAGCAATAAAAGTGAGAACACTTCTTGATGGCTACAGCAGGTGAGCAGACCCAGGAACTCAACAAGAGAGCTGACCAGTAGATTCCCCAAAAGGTATACAAAATTATTGGGCACATAAAGTGTATCTCTAGCTACTTCAGCCTTTGTGATGTAACGGTATGTTGCGGGGGTTTAAGTGGTTATACCGGGGAAATGCCTGCAGCTACAGTCATATTACATAGTTACATAGTTACATAGTAGGTGAGGTTGAAAAAAGACCAAGTCCAACCTATTTGTGTGATTATATGTCAGTATTACATTGTATATCCCTGTATGTTGCAGTCGTTCAGATGCTTATCTAATCGTTTTTTTTAAACTATTGATGCCCCCAGCTGAGACCACTGCCTGTGGAAGGGAATTCCACATCCTTGCCGCTCTTACAGTAAAGAACCCTCTACGTAGTTTAAGGTTAAAACTCTTTTCTTCTAATTTTAATGAGTGGCCACGTGTTTTGTTAAACTCCCTTCCACGAAAAAGTTTTATCCCTATTGTGGGGTCACCAGTACGGCATTTGTAAATTAAAATCATATCCCCTCTCAAGCGTCTCTTCTCCAGAGAGAATACGTTCAGTGCTTGCAACCTTTCTTCATAACTAATGTCCTCCAAACCCTTTATTAGCTTTGTTCTGCTTCTTTGTACTCGCTCCATTTCCAGTACATCTTTCCTGAGGACTGTTGCCCAGATCTGGACAGCATATTCCAGGTGCAGCCAGACCAGAGTCTTGTAGAGTGGGAGAATTATTGCTTTATCCCTGAAGTTAATCCCTTTTTTAATGCATGCCAATATTCTGTTTGCTTTGTTAGCAGCAGCTTGGCATTGCATGCCATTGCTGAGCCTACCATCTACTAGGACCCCCAGGCCTTTTTCATTCTAGATTACCCCAGAGGTTCTCCCCCTAGTGTATAGATTGCATTCATAATTTTGCCACCCAAATGCATTATTTAAAATTTTTCTACATTAAAACTAATTTACCATGTTGTTGCCCACCCCATTAATTTGTTCAGATCTTCTTGCAAGGTTTCCACATCCTCTGGAGAAGTTATTGCCCTGCTTAGCTTAGTACCATCCGCAAATAGAGAGATTGAGCTGTTTACCCAATTCTCCAGGTAGTTTATGAACAAATTAAATATGATTGGTCCCAGCACAGAACCCTGGGGGACCCCACTACCCACCCCTGACCATTCCGAGTATTCCCCATTTATCACACCCTCTGAACTCGCCCTTGTAGCCAGTTTTCAATCCATGTACTTACCCTATGGTTCATGCCAATGGACCTTATTTTGTACAGTAAATGTTTATGGGGAACTGTGTCAAATGAGTTTGCAAAATCCAGAAACACTACGTCTATGGGCCTTCCTTTATATAGATGGCAACTCACCTCCTCATAGAAGGTTAATAGATTGGTTTGGCAAGAACGATTCTTCATGAATCCATGCTGATTACTACTGACACAGTTTTCATTACTAAAACCTTGTATATAGTCCCTTATCATCCTCTCCAAGAGCTTGCATACTATTGATATTAGGCTAACTGGTCTGTAATTCCCAGGGATGTATTTTTGGACCTTTTTTAATATTGGTGCTATATTGGCTTTTCTCCAATCCACTGGTACCATTCCAGTCAGTAGACTGTTAGTAAAAATTAGGAACAATGGTCTGGCAATTACTTGACTGAGCTACCTAAGTACCCTTGGGTGCAAGCCATCCGGTCCTGGTGATTTATTAATGTTAATTTTCCCAAGTCTAATTCTAATTATGTCCTCTGTTAGCCATGAGGGTGCTGTGATGTGTCACGGGGATAAACACTGCAGTTTTGGTTACTGAAGCCCCCCGATTCCCTCATGAAGACTGAGGAGAAGAATAAATTCAAAACCTTTGCCATCTCCCCATCCTTTGTAACCAGATCTCCTTCCTCATTCTTTCTGGGGCCAATATGGTCTGTCCTCCCAAGAATTTCTTGGGATTTTTTTTGCCCTCCTCCGCTGCCTGTCTTTAGTGTTGTATCTTAGCCGCCCTAATTGCACCCTTACATTTTATGTTGCATTCTTTATAAATTTTGAATGCTGATGATGATCCCTCAACCTTGTATTTTTTGAATGCCTTCTCTTTTGCTTTTATATGCATTTTTACATTGGTGTTAAGCCACCCAGGACTTTTGTTCTCTCTATTAAATTTATTACCCAATGGGATGCACTGGCTAATGCCCTTATTTAATATGCTTTTAAAGCGAACCCTATCTCCTCCATGTTCTTTGCATCATCCTAATATGTTTGTTTACAGCCGACAATGGACATTTTTGTAAAAATGATCTTAGCGGCTAATTAGCCACTGGATAACTTTTACAGGCAGCAGAAGGGGGTTCTCTCTGACCCCACTGCTTTCTGACACCTTCCCAGGCTCTCTCGTTCCACTGCAGGTTTACCATAGAGATGATCGAGGACCAGAACATCCATGATCATCTCTATGGTATAAGAGACTGGAAGTCACAAGTATTTTGTCGCTTCCATTCTCCCAGGATGTAATCAAGCCATTACTGGCTTGGGATAGCATTGGATCAAACCAATCTTGGTTTGATCTGATGCTTACAAGGACAGAGGAAAGATCTGGGGTCCAATAAACCACCATTTTATTATCTAGGTCTTCTGCTTCAAAAAAAATATATAATGTTTGGGGATTCTAAGTAATTTTCTGGCAAATGTTGATTCTTACATACTGTATACAGTATGTAAAAAGTTATAGAATAGGCCTGGTCATAAAGTGGCAAGGCAAAAGAATTTTATTTTTATTTTTCATTTTGGCTAGAGTGGGAAAGGGTTAGACCTTCTATTGAGTTTTTGCTGCTGGCTGTATCCCTATTAGAAAGATTTACCTTTCTATTTGTACTGTACTAGTGACCATTGTCAAAAATAAAGAAAGTGAAGGGAAATGCAACATTTTAGAGTCCCCAGAACAAGAGGTAAGGGGAAATTTTCCAATGGGGACACCTGTGCTAGGGACAGCTGTCTAACTTCCTGTTGCGTCTCTGGGACAGGAAGTAAAGAAAATTGGTAGTGTTTTAAGCCTTTCCTACTAAGTTTTGTCTATACACATACAATATCTATCAAAATCTAAGATATCATTTTTGAATGGAATGACCCCTTTAATGAGCTACTTTTGCCTTTTTTAACCAGAGATGCCTTTCCAGTTTTACACATCTGATGTTGGTTGCACACTGATGCTATGAGCTCAACTTGACACCGGTTAGGACCTAAGGTCTACTCTTGGGATAAACCTTCCTCACATTTATCACCTGTCCAGATATATCTTTTATAGTAAACTTAGAGACACACTGATTGGACAGGGGTTGGTGGACAGAGTTTAACTCCATAGAGTGGGGCTTACCACTGAATTCAGGGCAAACATAATAACGTGAAAACCAAAATCCAAGGGGTCGACAGAAGGTATATAATAGAAGGTATTTGCTGTGCCTAATTTTATGGAAAAAAAATAAATTTTAATAGATTCAACTGACTAATAAAATCAAAAACACAGTCACAAAATGTACCAAGTGCTAGTCAATCAAAGGTTGAATCATTGACTTAGTTACATAATCTCATTAACACATCAGCTAAATGTTAGCCCTCAAGATACATTGTGCATGTAGAGATCCACAAATCAGACTTAACATGGCAGGATCACATAGATAACATGCAGTTTCCTTTTAAAAATGCAAAAGTATTGCACAAAATATACAAAATAAGAGGAGGGGTGGTTGTTTACCTCGCCAGCACTACAGGACATCCAACCCCACCCTGATATTATGTCATATCCCTGAAATCAAAAGCCCTATCAATAACTGTGCCTACTGAGCTGGCATCTCACAGTGGTATCTGTTTTTAGTGGTATCCTGCCAAACGCACTTCGCATGCTTGCCAGTTGGGATACAATGTCCTTCATTACATGTCCATCTTAAAGAGGAAGTAAACCCTGATGGGTTTACTTCCTCTTTTTTTCCCTGCAAAGGTAAAGCATAATGGACTACTATGCATCGCATAGTAGCTCATTATGTGTCACTTACCTGACACAGGAGCCAGCGAAGTCGCCGCTGTCCCCTGTAGTCTGCCGCATCCATGTTGCTTGTGGCGTCTCGCAGCTCCGACGAATCACAGCGGCGCAACCGCGATGACGTCACTCCCGCGCATGTGCACGGGAGTCGCGTCTCGCAGCTCCGCCGCTGCCATACGGCGAAGCCGCGATGACGTCACTCCCGCGCATGCGCACGGGAGTCGACAAATTTGGCAAATCCATTCTCGGGCAAATATCTCCTAAACCATATAGGTTTAGGAGATATTGCTTGGACCTACAGGTAAGCCTTAATCTAGGCTTACCTATAGGTCCAAGTTGTTTGGAAGGGTTTACTTCCTCTTTAAGATGCAATGAGCTCAGTGCACAATGTAGTACCCATAGCAGTCAATAAAACCCACCCAGCACCGGTCTTACTGAATGGGTACGTCACTTATTGATGTGTTACGTACAGTGTTTAAATATGCCTTCATGTCTGTGCTGTAGAAAATGTGATTTCTTTTTTTTCCCTTCTATGACAATGTTCTAATGGCTAAAGCTGTTAGAATCAGAGGCTGAGCTGCTGACAGTTAATTGCCTATGTGTCATATGCTTCATGTAACAACTGCATCCACCTCCACCATTAAGAATGGAACCTATAAAGTTTATTTATATATATCTAAAAAAAAAAGGGAAAGAAAGATTATAGACAAATAGGATAGATTAATAGAATATAAGGAAAAGTTTAAAGACGTTTCAATTATTTTTATAGGAAAACAATGCAATGAGAAATATATTATATGATATAACAAGAAGATAGATAGATAGATAGATAGATAGATAGATAGATAGATAGATAGATAGATAGATAGATAGATAGATAGATAGATAGATAGATAGATAGATAGATAGATAGATAGATAGATAGATAGATAGATAGATAGATAGATAGATAGATTATTACCTGCACGGTCTAATTTCTTCATACTATATATGCTCACTCTTTAATCTTCACTATCACATTTTGATCCCTTTGCTCTAAGAATAATTTTGGCTAAGCAACTTGAATAAGCAGTAGTTTAATTGCCCAGAGAATTTTGAAAGAATCTCTCTTTCTCTTACTTTGAAATAATTGAATTCTGTTCTCTCCTGTCTCGTGGTTTTGTCCCTCATCAATAAAACTGAGAGGCTCGTCAATATAGCTTCATCTTCTGTTCTAGCCTAACGCTGTACACTCGTGACATATCCGACTTGACCAATCTATAGCAAAAAACACACAGGTTTCTGGCAAAATTGAGATTTGAGAACAGCAAACAAATAAGCAACAACACATTATAACCATTTTACATCTTTTCCTTTTTAATTATCTTCATTAATGTCACTGGAATTACAGAAGTGTAAGGTTCTTCCCATAATAAGCTGGCTGTTTATTTATTTTAATATATATATATATATATATATATATATATATATATATATATATATATATATATATATATATTAGTCCAACAACAGTTATACCCAAACTCACATTCTCTGGCCAGCCATATTGAACTTGGAGTACAAACTCATTTGGCAATGGCTGGTTAGAGGTAAAATAACAACTATTCATTAATTTTCACACTGTGGATTTTTATATAGTAAAAATTTTTATTTATTTTTTGTTAGAAAAAAGGTTAAGAAAAAAAAATTCTTCCAATATAATTACCACATCCTTATTTATTATTTTTATTTTTTTACCAAAGCCCTCATCTAGCAATGACCTCCAGAAAAAAAAAATTGTTTATATTATTGTTGTGCTTTTTTCCATTTTGTCCTCTGTTTTTTTTTTTATTTATTTTTTTTGCATTATTACTCTATCTATCTATCTATCTATCTATCTATCTATCTATCTATCTATCTATCTATCTATCTATCTATCTATCTATCTATCTATCTATCTATCTATCTATCTATCTATCTGTGTGTATACATATATATATATATATATATACAGATAGATAATGGGGGGAGCCCATTTTGTTTTTCATATTGTGAAAGATAATGTTACGCTGAGTAAATTGATACCCAACATGTGGCGCTTCAAAATTGCACCCGCTCGTGGAATGGCAACAAACTTTTACCCTTAAAAATCTCCATAGGCGACGTTTAAAAAGTTCTACAGGTTGCATGTTTTTAGCAACAGAAGAGGCTAGAATTATTTCTCTCGCTCTAACGATCGTGGCAATACCTCACACGTGTGGTTTTAACACGGTTTTCATATGCGGGCGCTACTCACGTACGCGTTCACTTCTGCACATGAGATCAGCGGGACGGGGTGCGTTTAAAAAAAAAAAATTCTTATTTATTTTCCCTTTTATTTTTTATTTTTACACTGCTCTTTAAAAAAAACATCTATCACTTTTGTTCCTATTACAAGGAATGTAAACATCACTTGTAATAGGAAAAAAAGCATGACAGGTCCTCTTAAATATGAGATCGGGGGTCAAAAAGACCTCACATCTCATATTTACAGTAAAATGCAATAAAAGAAAGAAGAAAAAAGGAATAAAAAAAATAAAAAATTAAAAAAAAACGGTCCTTTAAAGAGGGATTTCACTGTAAAAAAAAATATTAAAAGCCAGCAGCTACAAATACTGCAGCTGCTGACTTTTAATAAATGGACACTCACCTGTCCCAGGGTCCAGCAGCTGAGGCCGATCGAATTAGATATTCCTCTTCGAACTTAGGATGTATATTGCTGTGCGGCAGTCCATAAGTGGTTAAAATATGATTAGGACACCCCCATGCATGTTATTTATAGGAATTGGTCCTGTTTCACTTTAATCACTTGCTCCCAGCTGAATAGAATTTTAACTTTTCTTTTGCATTGGTACATGTTCCTCAGGGCAGTGACCACCTCCATGCAATTTTTTTACAACCTCTTGCCTAAGTCTAAAATGTTTTTTAATTTGGCAGATTCTGCTCCCATTGATTTTTATGGGGTTTGGGTCCAACATCCAAACTTCTTTAAGGTCTACTGAACCCTACTCAAAATGAAACCAGGGCAGTTGGACTCATCACTACATGGGAAATGAAGTGTCTGATGTTCAGAAAAATCACAAGAATAATAGTGCTTTCCCAGTAGCCTAATGTATGTGGAGTGGCGCACTTAGTGATACAGAAGAAACTTCCAAAAATAACAAACAACAATACCATTAGTACAGCTTGCCCAACAAAAGAACATTTTTTTTTTTTTTTTTATTTTACTTAGATGAATGCGTGTTTGAAAATTGCATCTCTCAATTTGACTGAATCACTGCAAGAATAATAGTCTTTCTCGATATGAACTTATACTTGTGAAATAGAATGCATTAATTTGTGTAGTAAGAAACGAGAATTCGGTAACACACAATAACAACAGCATATTTCTTGCCAAACAATAACAGTCATTTTTTTCCCCCCTTTACTGGTTGTGGCTTTAGGTATGCATGCATCAGTAATTGAGTGTCTGGATTTGATAAAGAACTTCAAACAATCAGCTTAATATACCTTTGAAATATATTTTATTGATTACAGGCATTTATAGAGCACCAACAATTTACTAAACACTACCCCCGTAGAAGCCACTGGAAAGGATGGGTCCTCTGTTCTTTGCCTCAACCTTCTCAAGAACCTCAGCCCCTCTGACACACTAGGTTGAGTGTACAGACATACAATATCACAGAAAATCACTGAATTAGTACTTAGTACCCAATAGTAGTGCTATATCAAAGAAAGCAGGCACCAAACCAGGTAGTACAGGCAAACTTAATACATTGGGGGTTATCTACGAAAAGCAAATCCACTTTGCACTGAAAGTGCACTCGCTCTAAATCTAAGGGGTAGATCTGAAATGAGTGGAAGCTCTGCTGATTTTATCATCCAATCATGAGCAAGCTAAAATGCTGGTTTTATTTACCTTGCATGTTCCCCTCGGATCTACAGCAACTGCACATCCAAGTGCACTTGTAGTGCAAAGTGGATTTTCCTTTAGTAAATAAACTCCTTGGAGTCACTATTGTGCACCATCAGCGACGACGGCATGGGCATCCTCATTTTTATAGGGAGTTGTGGGCTTGCTCTATCCTGGGGGGTTCTTACCATCACAGCTCCCAAGACAGACACTCGAGATGGCTCTCATCCACTCAGCACCATGTGTTGACACTCTGAGCCTCCATGATGGATATTTCCCTTCCTCTTGACTTTCTTAGCGCTTTTCTTTTCCCCGTTAATGGGGCTAATATTAGACTATTTTGGTTCATGACACTGTACAGTGTCACGTTTTTACCTTGTTTTATAGATACTTAACACTGGTTCATGGTTAGTATACCAGTGAACCATCCACAGGGTAGCCTTTACTATATTGGACATGCCATGTTGTGTATACTTGTCTAATAAATGTTTTGACTTCTTATTCGGTTCCTCTCATGTGCCTCATTAAAAGTCCCAACCCCTTTCTTTTTTTCCTTTACAATCCTGACATGCCTTTAGGTGACACATTTTGGTGTGGGCAATAGATTAATATACCCACTGTAAACTGGTATATGAATCTGGGGAAAGCACCGAGTGTGGAGGTAAGCTGAAACCAGGGAGTCTGTATGGAAGCTCTGCCTTCAGTGCAGCTGCCTTTCCTCCTGCTACTGCAGCTATTACACAAGCAGTGCAGCCGCAGGAAGTTTTAAAGCTGGGTTGATGGAACCTGATGGGAAGGGGATTGCAGAATCAAATATGCCTCTCTAATACACAGTGTACAGAGACAGGCAGTCCATCTGTCTCTGTACTCCAATTGAGAGTAGGTCTACGTTATAAAAAAAATATCCCAAGCTTTGAACATCTTACGGACTGTTCAATCCATCATCCAAAAATGGAAAGAGTATGGCACAACTGCAAATCTACCAAGATTCCTCCAGTTTTGCTATCTATGAATTGAAGATAAATATTTTTGAAAAGTTATGGAAACGTGGCAGAGATTTTTAAACGTGGCACATTGGCAAAGTTTAGTTAGATAATTATAGAATTTTCCATATACATTATGTTCTATATAACGGACTTGCTGGTAAACAGAGTTTCCAGATTCTGATAACCTACCTGCCTGCAGACACCCACAGATCAGGGTTGTGGGGATGAGGCCCTTGTCCTCATCAACATGGGGGCAAAGTGCTTTGGCATGGGGACATGTGGCCTCCTTTGACATCCATAACAGACCCACATAATGGTCTGCTATGAATTTTTCTGCGATCCAGCATTACCATCTATATCAGACACTCATCTAGGATAAGCTTCTAGCATAGATGAAGGAATTTCCCTAGCCGTTTGTTTACAAACAGAAGCAAGGCAGTCAAAGTTATAATTTGCCAGCAATTTAAAGGGGTTGTAAAGCTTAGTATTTTTTTTAAACTACAAACATGCTATACTTACCTTCTCTGTGCAAGGGTTTTGCACAGAGTGGCCCCCAATCCTTTTCTTCTGGGGTCCCCCCAGTGGTGCTCCTGGCTCCTCCCCGCATCGAGTTCCCCCTCTGGGACCTTCTTTCCAAGGGGGCACACATGTGGGCGCACTCCCGAGTCCTGCTTCTGCATCTATTGACATAGACAGCAGGTCTTGGCCCAGTCCCCCGGCTCTGGTGTCCCTGGATTTGATTGACAGCAGCTGGAGCCAATGGCTCCTGCTGCTATCAATCTGTCCAATGAGGACCCAAGAGAGTGGCTGAAGCTGCTGTGCTCATCCCTGTCGATGGAACGATCGGGTTCAGGTAAGTAAAAGGGGGGCTCTGGGGGGGCTGCTGCACTACAGAAGGTTCTTCACCTTAATGCATAGAAAGAGTGACGTCAAGTGGCAATTGACCTGAAACTATGAAAGCACCATCAGATGGAAGGTCAATTAGCTACAGCTCAAGGAACCCCTAGCAACCTCTGGAAAAATCCTAGGGCTCCACAGAGCCTAGGGCTCCTAGGGCTCCACAGAACCCAGGTTGAGAATGGTTGCTCTAAAGGCTACTACTGTATTGTGGAGCTATTTTCCCATTAACTGAATAGAGGAGAACAGGCTAATAATGCTAAGAAAAGCTACAGTGCCACCAACCATTAGGTCTTGTGAATAACAAGAGAAACTGGGAAAATATATGTAACACCAAACAATCAGCCCATTCCAACCTCTTATAAAGAAACAGACTGAGAGAGAAAAAGGCAGGTCTGGGACCCTGTCAGATGTGATGAATGCAAAGGTTCTAATAAGGGGCATGCTAATAAAAACAGAAAGCAGAAGGTTGACCTTATCAGTCAGCTGCTGCACCTTTACTTTTTAGTCAAGGTCTGGGGGTGGGTAGAGGAAACTTCCTTAAAGTGATATTATTGTTACTTGTTAGTAGTGTTAACACAATACAACTGATTGAATCCTTGTGCTACTTCTCCCTACCCTTTTCTGAGCTCTGCTGTACAAAGACTGGAAAAGACTGATACCAATCCTAATTCAAGTATTTATACTGCTTGCATTAAAAAAAAAAAAAGTATTAAAGAATACATACAGTATCTGCACCTCTTCTCATGCTTACCTCCAGGACTTCTCCAGAGCCTCTCCCATCCTCTGGAACTCCCTGCCCCAGTATGTCTGGTCAGCCCCTACCCTGTCTGCCTTTAGGTGATCTCTGCAAACTCACTTATTCAGGGAAGCCTATTTCACCTCCAACTAAGAACTGTCCCCGAGTCACATAATCCCTGCAGCTATTACCTTTTGTACAACCTCCCCCTCCCTTTCAACTGTAAGCTCTATAAGCAGGACCCTCCTATTCCTACTGTAGTGAACTGTATTGTAATTGTACTGCCCCCACACACACATTGTAAAGTGCTGCCCAAACTGTTGGCACTATAAAAATTGTGTATAATAATAATAATAATAATAATAATTAGGGTATATCTAACAGGAAAGGGTGTATTTATAAAAAGCTATGTAACTTGTGAAACTGCATGCACATTCATTCATTGTGAATGGGGCAAAAAAGTATATTATCAGGCTATTTTCTTTTGAGCTAAAATCACTGAGGAAAATGTATCTAGTGTTATACAGTACATGGGGTGTGGCAATATAGATGCATATATGGTCTGTGCTGATTTAATGTTTGTTTATCATGACAATTTTATTTTCCTTCTCTTTAGAAATGTTTTAATGATTGTGATTAAGCTTCTTGAATGTGTAAATCCTGAGGATTTGGGTCCTAAGATTGTGGATCCTGAGGAAGCAGGACATCTGCGAAATACGTAGATCTTCTTTTATGGATACACCTTACTATAATGTGACGTACCATTTTAATGCGTTATTTTTTATGATGTTGATGATTGCAACGTTTTTAAATTGTACTTAATAAAATTGAAAAAAACTTTTTTAGATAAATTATACATCATTTGGCTGGTATAGTTTATGGTGGGAATTAGTGGTATATTTAAAGTCCCAATGAGTACTCAAATTATGCTTTTTTTCTTTCGATTGTTAAATGTTCTTCATAGAATGAATCAGGAAAATACTGCATTATGGCCACCATATGTAACTGACAATCAGAGTAAACAATTGTTTATTTCCTGTAATCATCACCTCCATCTAGTGGCTATAATGTGGAGTTTCTCTTATTCATTCTATTCTCTATGAATGAAGAGCATGCAACCTGGAGAGGAAATAGTTTAAGAAGATTCTTTTGTAGTGCTACCCCTGAAGGAGCCACTATAAATTAACCACTTTAAGACCGGGCCTATTTTTCAAACTTGTTGTTTACAAGTGAAAATCGTTTTTTTTTTGCTAGAAAATTACTTAGAACTCCCAAACATGATAGATATATATATATATATATATATATATATATATATATATATATATATATATATATATATATATATATTTTTTTTTATATAACACCCTAGAGAATAAAATGACAGTCATTGCAATACTTTTTGTCACACCGTATTTGCACAGCGGTTTTACAAGCACACACTTTACGGAAAAAAATCACTTTTTTGAATAAAAAAATAAGACAACAATAAAGTTAGCCCAATTTTTTTATATTGTGAAAGATGATGTTACATCAAGTAAATTGATAACCAACATGTCACGCTTCAAAGTTGCGCCCGCTCGTGGAATGGTGACAAACTTTTATCCTTAAAAAATCTCCATATGCGACGTTTAGAAAATTGTACAGGTTGCATGTTTTGAGTTACAGTTAGGCCGCGTACACACGGGCGGACTGTTCGCCCAACCTTGTCCGCTGAACAGTGTTTGGGCGGACAGTCCGCTCGTGTGTGGGGCTTCAGCGGACAGTTTCAGCGGACAGTTGGACGGACAAAGTCTTTCGGAAATTCCGAAAAACTGTCCGCTGAAACTGTGTTTGAGCGAACAGTCCGCCCGTGTGTGGGCCTGTCCGCTGTACTTTCGAAATGAGCGGACTGTTCCCGCTCGGAAAGTCCGCCCATTTCGAGCGCGTGTACAGGTAGGCGGAGCCCGCGAAGGAGACGTCGCGGGCTCCGCCGCCTGGAATGGGCTTAAAGGGGAACCCCAACGCCGATAAAAATCGGCGTGGGGGTTCCCCCAAAGTCCACACCAGACCCTTGTCCGAGCACGCTACCCGGCCGGCCAGGAAAGGGGGGCGAGCGAGCGCGCCCCCCCTCCTGAGCCGTACCAGGCCGCGTGCCCTCAACATGGGGGGGTGCCTTGGGGAAGGGGGGGCCGCGCGGCCCCCCCACCCCAAAGCACCTTGTCCCCATGTTGATGAGGACAAGGGCCTCTTCCCGACAACCCTGGCCGTTGGTTGTCGGGGTCTGCGGGCGGGGGGCTTATCGGAATCCGGGAGCCCCCTTTAAGAAGGGGGCCCCCGGATACCGGCCCCCCACCCTATGTGAATGAGTATGGGGTACAATGTACCCCTACCCATTCACCTGTGAAATAAAGTACAAAAAAAAACACAACACAGGGGAAAAAATATTTTATTGCACAGCTCCGGGGGTCTTCCGTCTTCGGGGGTCTTCTCGCCGGACTCCTCCGCTATGTGTGTGTAGCTCTTTTACTAGCGGAGGAGTCCGGCTTTCTTCCTCCCCACCGCCGGCCTCCTCTCCCGACTTCGGGGGGTCTTGTCCCCCTCTTCGGTTCTTCTGCCGGGCCACCGCGCCTTCTTGTAGCTCTTTTACAGGCGGTGGCCCGGTCTTCTGTCGCCGCTGCCTTCCGTTCTTCTGTCGCCGCCTTCGGTTCTTCTGCCGGGCCACCGCGCCTTCTTGTAGCTCTTTTACAGGCGGTGGCCCGGTCTTCTGTCGCCGCTGTCGCCGCTGTCGTCGCCGCCGCCGCCGCCTTCCGTTCTTGTTCTTCTTCTTGTTCTTCTGCTTCTTCTCCTGGAGATGTTGACTCGACGAGCTCTCCGGCCGGAATGCCAGAGCCGCGCTGTGCGGTCACTTATATAGTGACAATGGGGCGGTGTCACATGGTATATGTCACATGGGTTGGTCACATGGGTTGATGTCACATGGGGACTATGACATCGTAAGGGGGCGGGGTCACCATGTGACCAACCCATGTGACATATACCATGTGACACCGCCCCATTGTCACTATATAAGTGACCGCACAGCGCGGCTCTGGCATTCCGGCCGGAGAGCTCGTCGAGTCAACATCTCCAGGAGAAGAAGCAGAAGAACAAGAAGAAGAACAAGAACGGAAGGCGGCGGCGGCGGCGACGACAGCGGCGACAGCGGCGACAGAAGACCGGGCCACCGCCTGTAAAAGAGCTACAAGAAGGCGCGGTGGCCCGGCAGAAGAACCGAAGGCGGCGACAGAAGAACGGAAGGCAGCGGCGACAGAAGACCGGGCCACCGCCTGTAAAAGAGCTACAAGAAGGCGCGGTGGCCCGGCAGAAGAACCGAAGAGGGGGACAAGACCCCCCGAAGTCGGGAGAAGAGGCCGGCGGCGGGGAGGAAGAAAGCCGGACTCCTCCGCTAGTAAAAGAGCTACACACACATAGCGGAGGAGTCCGGCGAGAAGACCCCCGAAGACGGAAGACCCCCGGAGCTGTGCAATAAAATATTTTTTCCCCTGTGTTGTGTTTTTTTTTGTACTTTATTTCACAGGTGAATGGGTAGGGGTACATTGTACCCCATACTCATTCACATAGGGTGGGGGGCCGGTATCCGGGGGCCCCCTTCTTAAAGGGGGCTCCCGGATTCCGATAAGCCCCCCGCCCGCAGACCCCGACAACCAACGGCCAGGGTTGTCGGGAAGAGGCCCTTGTCCTCATCAACATGGGGACAAGGTGCTTTGGGGTGGGGGGGCCGCGCGGCCCCCCCTTCCCCAAGGCACCCCCCCATGTTGAGGGCACGCGGCCTGGTACGGCTCAGGAGGGGGGGCGCGCTCGCTCGCCCCCCTTTCCTGGCCGGCCGGGTAGCGTGCTCGGACAAGGGTCTGGTGTGGACTTTGGGGGAACCCCCACGCAGATTTTTATCGGCGTTGGGGTTCCCCTTTAAGCCCATTCCAGGCGGCGGAGCCCGCGACGTCTCCTTCGCGGGCCCCGCCTACCTGTACACGCGCTCGAAATGGGCGGATTTGCCTCCGCCTTACGTGGGCGAGTCCGTTCATTTCAAAAGTTGAGCGGACTGTTTGGCAAACAGTTCGTTGAAACAGTCCGCTCGTGTGTGGGCAAGTCCGCTCATGCAAATTTTGAGCGGACTGTTTGACGAAACTGTTTGACGAACAAGGTTGGGCAAACAGTCCGCGCGTGTGTACGCGGCCTTACAGTTGCTCTCACTATAAACGATTTCAGCGATACCTCACATGTGTGGTTTGAACACCATATGCGGGCTCTACTCATATATGCTTTCGCTTCTGCACATGAGCTCAGCGGGATGGGGCGCGTTTCAATTTTTTTTCTTATTTATTTTACCTTTTATTTTTAAATTTTACACTGTTCTTTTAAAAAAAAAAGTTCCACTTTTAATCCTATTACAAGGGATGTAAACATCCCTTGTAATAGAAAAAAAGCTTGACAGGACCTCTTAAATATGAGATCTGGGGTCAAAAAGACCTCAGATCTCATATTTACACTGAAATGCAAAAAAAAAAAAATTGAATGTCATTTGAAAAAAAAAAAGGTTGCTTTAAGAGCTATGGGCGGAAATGACATTTTGATACGGGTGGGGGCCATCTTCCCCTCACTCATCTCCTTACCTAACAGGAAACAGGACACGATTGCCTCCGCCGCAGCCGGCAGCTCCGGTAAGCAGCAGAGGGCACTGGAGGGTGCCGATAAAAGTGGTCTTGCAGCGAATCCACCGCAGAGACCACTTTTATCTGAAAGCAGAATGCACATTGAAGAAGAGGATTCCAGGGTTATGGTAGCTAGCTGCTGCCATAACAATGATATCTCTCTTCAAACAGCCGTCGTAGAATGACGATGGGTGGTCTGTAAGTGGGCAATGGGTTATTTATCGAAATTAGTACAGAGGCAGCCAGGGGACATAGCAACACTTCATTCACTCTTGGCTCAGTAATCTGTCTAGAAGGTGTCTTTTTACGATTTCTATTGCCAAATAATTTAGATGGGGTGTAGGGTGATATAGAATACTCAAAATGCACTGAATATTTGCAGGGATTCTCCCTGAACAGACTAACACAATGTCACAGGATTAACAGATGCCTCCTTCCAGTATCCACCAGATCCTCTTCATTGAGGGAGAGGTTAATGCTCACAATGCCACAGGCAAGCTAGGGCCCCTCTAACTTCCACCAGGCATTCTTCAGTGAGCTCTCAAGACCAAGATCATTAGGTGAATGTTTCCTTGAGTAGGAAATATGGATCTTTAGGAGTAGCCCCCCAGATGTGCCACAGTCAGAACCTCAATGAATATTAGCTGGAACCAGGAGATCTGCTGCAGATGGGGGTAGCCACCCCCACCCAGACAAGCTGATTCCATTCAACAGGGAGAAGAGCCCTGCTGCTCTAAGACTCAGACTATTTATATGCCTCTCCAACCATATACTGGGCACACGTCCCCAGGGATTGGCTAAAGCATACTAAATATTCAGATTGCCCATTTGCCTTGCTCACCCCTCTATGTTCCAGAAGCCTATGGGAAACAGAGAAGAGTAATCAAATCTGCACCCTGTGAGATCCAGAACAGCCAAAAGCAATCAACAACTGCTCCACTGATTACAGAGGAGCCAAAAAAAAAAATCTTGCTTAACATCCTACTAACACAACAAGGAAGGTGCTACACTTTGTTACCACAATTCACACAGAATTGATATGCATGCAGTTTCACAGGACGAAAAGCACATTTTTTACACCCTGAAGTGTATAGAAAACTATACAAAACTCTCCAATTTGACTACTTCCACACTGGGGTGGACGGTAAAGCGGCAATATTTTTAGCGCCTCTTTACCGTCGTTTTAGCGCCGCTATTCTAGTGGGGAGGTTTTAACGCCTGCTAGCGGCCAAAAAAGGCTTAAAACCGGCAGCAAAGCAGCGCGGTTTAGCGGCGCTGCCCCATTGTTTTCAATGGGCAGGGGCACTTTAGGATCGGTGTATACACCGCTCCTACAGTGCTGCAAAGATGTGGCTTGCAGGACTTTTTTTACCGTCCTGCCCAAGGACTTTCACACTGGAGAGACAGGAGAGGCTCCTTACAGGCGCTATTTTTATAGTTTTAGCTCCTGTTAAGTGCCTCAGTGTGAAAGTAGCCTAAAGCCTCATACACACGATCGGACTTTGTACAAACTTCCCCGTGGACTTTTATACAAAGGGCGTAGTCCACAAGTTTGTATTGCATACACACGATCAGACTTTTTGACAACAAACACAAACGTAGTGATGTCAGAATGTACTGATGACACTTCAAAAGAGGACGTTCAATTACTCCAACGCCACCTTTGGTCAACTTCTGTATTGTAGTCTGATCTTTTGCATTGGTTCTGAGCATGCGTGTTTATACCTTGTACAAAAGTCCGATGGTTTTGCGTACACACGATCGGACTTTGCTCCATCGGACTTTTGTTGCCAGAAAGATTGTCCGTTTGCACAGCCAACAAAAGTCCGATGAAAACAGAAAAAGTTTGTCCAATGGATCGTACACACGGTCAGATGTTGCTCCAAAACAACTAATTTGCATGTTTGTTGTCAAAAAGTCCGATCGTGAGTACGGGCCTTAAGACACAAAAAAATAAGTAGCAGATGTTATAACCAATCCCTAATTTATCCTAAAGAAAAAGAAAAAATAAAGTTTTGGATACAATGATACATTCTAACATTCTGTACAAAAGTGTTACGCTATATAAATGAGTACCGTATATACTCGAGTATAAGCCGAGATTTTCAGCCTCTTTTTTGAGGCTGAAAGTGCCCCCCTCGGCTTATACTCGAGTCATCGCTGTCTGCCCGCTCGATCAGCGTGTCGAGCAGACAGACAGCGGCCATTCTATTCAAAAGCCGCGCCTCCGGCTCCGCCTTCGCCTGTGATAGGCGGAACACTGAATTTCCCAGCAGCCTGTGTTCCGCCTATCACGGACGTCGTATCATCCTCGTACTACGGACGAGGATGATACGACGTCTGTGATAGGCGGAACACAGGCTGCTGGGAAATTCAGTGTTCCGCCTATCACAGGCGAAGGCGGCGGCGCAGCTTTTGAACTTACAATGGCCGCCGACGAAGAGGGCACGGGACGGCACGGCACGGGACGGGACGGGACGGGGGCAAGGCAAGGCACGACACGGGACGGATGCAAGGAGGCAAGGCCCGGCACGGGACGGAGGCAAGGAGGCAAGGCACGGGACGGAGGCTCGGGACAAAGGTAGGCTGGACACACACACACACACACACACACACACACACACACACACACACACGGATGGAGACACACACAGGGATGGATGGATGGATGGATGGAGACACACACACACAGGGATGGATGGATGGATGGATGGATGGAGACACACACACACAGGGATGGATGGATGGATGGATGGAGACACACACACACAGGGATGGATGGATGGATGGACACACACACACACAGGGATGGATGGACGGACACACAGGGATGGACGGACACACAGGGATGGACGGACACACAGGGATGGACGGACACACAGGGATGGACGGACACACACACAGGGATGGACAGGCATGTCTCACCCTCGGCTTATACACGAGTCAATAAGTTTGCCAGTTTTTTTGGGGGTAAATTGGGGGCCTCGGCTTATATTCGGGTCGGCCTATACTCGAGTATATACGGTAAAATAAATAGAGACCCTTCATTTATTTTGACTGCTCCATACAGATCATCAATACGACTACAAAGGCTTTGGCTTTCCTGTTGGCACGTTGATTTCATTTGCACTTTAAACACTCTGCGGGAACATTTCATTTCTGCCCTTTATCTGCATGTTGAACAATAGAAGTGGTGTGTATATTCACTATATCAGAGCTCCTTGCTCATCATAATTCCGAAGTACTAAAGTTTCCTTTTCTCCGATAAGACTGTTGCATTGCTGAGCGCCTAATTTCATATTTATGAAGGTGGAAAAAGTGACCGTGAAGGAAAGTCACTGTTTGCTTCACCGTGTTCGCATTCATCTCTCTGAGTTTGCTTCACTGTGTTTGCATTAATTTTGTGTTATTCTTAATATTATTAATGGCTCCATGGAAAGCGACAAAGAAAGGTCAGCAGTATCTAGTAGAGAAGACTTAGCAACAGTCGTAGAGTTGAGCTTGTGCTGATTATATCAGAGAACTGGATTAGCAAGTGACAGAAGGTAACAGGATTTGGCATAAGCTCACACTATGTATAGCTACTTGTGAGCACCCGTGATTGGTGAAAAGTATAAACGATCACACCTGATTAATCCATCTCCGTTTACTAGAAAGGGAATCTTTGAAGAGAAATGAAAGAGTTGTAGCATTTGTCTCCAAAACATCTTCCACATTCCGATAAAAACCTGACAGTGGTTTAAGTCCTCCTTGCTAAATTTATCACCCAAAAATAAAAATAAAAATGTTCCTTAGATAGGCTTTAAAGCTAGTAAATATTCTATAGGTTGGAATGTTAAGAGAATAAATTAAAAAATGAATGAACAAAACAATAAAAAAAAATTTAAATATAATTTGGCCTTTAAATATAACTCATATGTCCGAGATGAATGCTCCTTCACATCCGACACACTTAATATGATGTATATGTTATTATTATTTAAATCTATTTCAATTTACTGCTATGAATTATTCCTCTCATTAGGTTTTACAGGGGAAAAAGAGCAGACTGGGTTATATTAATGAGTCTTCATTAAAACAGATATTTACATTGACCTCTGATAATACTGTAGGAATTCATGTACCAATATGCTCCTTGGAAGTTTTATAAGAGCCAAAAAAACATCAAGAAAAAACAGTTTGTTCCCTAATTCTTAGTAATCCTTTATTGAAATAAGTTCCCCAACAAAATAATTTAAAGTAATGGCAAAACAGTTTCTTTTTTTAGTTTTGGATAGAGTGGAGATGGATTAGAACACCTATAAGGTTTGTAGTGCTACCTGTGCCCCTGTAAACCCTTGTACACACGGTCAGAAATTCAGACGGAAAATGTCCGATCAGACCGTGTTGTCGGATAATCCGACCGTGTGTGGGCTCCATCCGACTTTTTCCGTCGGAATGTCCGACCAACAAAGTTTGAGAGCTGGATATAAAATTTTCCGACAACATGATCTGATTGAACAAAGTTTGTAGAGAATTCCGATCAGACAAAGTGCCACGCATGCTCAGATCAAATTACGAGACCAAAGCTATTGGCTACTAGCCGGAACGTAGTCCCGTTGTAACGAACGAACGTCATCACGTTCCGAACGATCTGATTTTCCAACAACTTTGTCCGACCGTGTGTATGCAACACCAGTTTCGGACAAAACCTGTCAGAAAAAATCCAACGGATTTTGTGGTCGGAATTCCCGACCGTATGTACAAGGGCCTAGGGAGATTCAGCCTCTCTATTGGTCCCATTTACCATTATCATTGAAAGTAAAAGAAAATCACTAATTGTGGGTTGTCCGCAAAAATGTAATAGAGGACACAGTTCTGGTAACCTGGGTGGGCCTAAGGAGATTTTTTCACACTTACCTAATGGAACATATATGGCAAACAAATCTCACAGGTGTTATAACCCTCCCCTACTCATCCGACATGAAAAAAAAAAACGTTTTCCCTATAGTTCTACTTTAAAATGTAACTCCATTCAAAAGTTTTTGTTTTAGCTTTGGATAGAGCACAAGCAGTTTAAAACTTTGGAGAGCTTTTTACATCTGTCTTTGTCCTCATGTTGGAAATTTCACCTCCAATTCTGGTGCTCAGTAACCCAACAGGAACTAAGTGTAAATCTCCCCAAAATAAGGATGTGGCGGACTGCCTGGCACCACAACTGGGTGCTTCCACCAAGATACAGCTTCCTCCACTATTGAACTAGGAACCAGGTATTATAGCTGAGAATTGCACCCAAGAACTAGACGACACTAGCTTAGGTGCTACTGGAACTACCTTTATTGTAAATTTACACAGAATATATACCACACAAAATCAGGTAAGAGCTTGGTCACATTATCCTAAACACTGCAATCTGTAAACAGTAATATCATCAGTACATTTAATAAACAGGTAGCAGCTAATAGTAACCTAATTAAAGAGTGACCTAATTAACAGTAAGCTAATAAACAGTTGGCACCTGAACAAACCTTGGTTAGTCAGAGAATCCACCCCCCAAATAGTCTGGCACCTGTATTCAAGAAGACCCGGGGCTGTCCAAACCTCATTAACCAGCTTTCTTTTCACATATACCTTCTCAAGTTGGCAGACAACACCATAGCTTCCTTGACTGTTAAATGTGGTACTGTCATCTTGCATTCCATAACAGGACATCTTCCTGAATGCTTGCAGCTTCCTCAAATGCCAGGTCCAATAGTCAGTAGTTAGGAGGCTAGACTGGAGTCCCCTGCAAAAGCCCCTGTCCCTGTTAAGTCTTTCACAAAGGTTAAATGCCACTTTTGACAGCTGTCACTTGCACAAGTGTCCCCACTAGAGGCTTTTTGGACATGTTTTAACTACATCTGTCACAACTTGGAGCTCAAAATGAGGGTCATCTTAGCTCCCAGCAGATCATCAAAGTAAGGGGTCAGAGGGGATCAAAGTACTGTATAAGCTGCAAAGGAAGCCCCAAAAGCAACATATTCACTTTAGATTATATCTAAACCCAAGATACAGTATATATCTAAACCCCTAGATGTACTGTAGTGGTTACCTTATTTTTTTTCCAGTTTTTCCCTGCATTAAGGTTAATAAGCTCCCCATTAACTATTTCCCCAGCGCTGCAATCTTCTCTACCCTCTCTTCCTCTTTTTACAGGGAGACGTGTAGTAGTTGTCAATCAAATGGTGTGAGGAAGGATAGAGGGCAGGGCTGAGCCATGCTGTCTGTCCCAATGGACACAAGAGTGAGCCCGCAGGTGTGTCCCCATAGCAAGCAGCTTGCTATGGGGGTACACAGAGAAAAGATGGGACCTGGAGCCCTGACGGGGGGACCCCAGAAGAGAAAGTTTGCACAGAGCAGGTAAGTATAACATGTTGGGGGTTGGTAAAACCATGGTGCAACCTACTATTTTTAGTCCCCCTCCATTCTCTTCTTTAATTTGACGATTATGGTGATATGAAGTTGATGTGGAGTGCACAATAGAAGATTCACCCTCAAAGTGTCGCACTTGTTTATATGGTGGACTGTTTACGAGGACTTTATCACTCTTTTACTTTATATTTATGTTGAAGTATTTCACAATGTTTGTATTTTGCTCTATATTATGTTTAGCGCTACACTTTATTTTATGCAGAATATACAGTATGTGTTAAGGGGTTAATCCACCAAAGTGGTACAAATAAGGAAAGCTCCTAGTTAGGGTTTACATATGCTATAAAATGTAAAAATAATAATTATTTTTTTATTAGAATACACCATAATATATTTTTTGTGAAAGCTTGTCTGGGGGTGAGAGAGAATCAGAGAGAGAATAAGCATCCAAAACAGATAAAGATTTATTACATCTACAATCCAAAGTTTAATCCCGTTTAAGGCTTTCTGAAGGTCATGGCCAGACGCAGTGAACTGTAAAATGAATAAATCGGGTGTTTTCACCATCATTTCACATTATGTTTCTGAAGCGATGTCGACTTTGCATCAGTCACGACGCTCACCGTTTTAATATGACATCCATGTTGCTCTGGGCCATAAAACTAAAATTTGCCTGAGGGTCTCATCAAACTTGACTGAAAGATAATGGAAGTTAGTTTAGCGCTACAATACAGTGTCAACTTTCTTTGACTCCTACCACTTTCATCTGGATCTTCCTTTTTAACGTCAGCACATTGTTGATGATACATTCATTGATAACAATGTAGCTGCCTTCATATCCACTGTCACTCTCCATGCTGCATTATTCATGATGTAAAATAAATGAAAGCATTAAGAGTTGAACTCTGAGTACAAAAACTTACATTGAAATATATTGCTCAATAGCCACAGATGATAAACCCACTTTGTATGCACCAAATGTCTTTGCAAACCCAGATATCAGTTATTATCTGGTTAAAGTAGTGACAATATCATCGCTGTGCTGTATACAGCCTGTGCAGAGATCAGAGCTGTGGGAGGGACCTGGCAGGACCACCCACGACAGGCTGCCTGTAGACAACTACAGAAGGGGGAAGCGGAGACAAGGAGCAGCAGTGACTAGTCTTTAATACAGGAAGCTCCTGCACAGAGGGAAAACTTCACACTGGATTACTGCACAGAATTGGAAGAAATACACAAAGAAAACCAAGATTCCAGTGTGAATACCCTTGACTCTTGTACTTAGTTGATATTTATGCAGCTCTCACTTCTGTAGGGGTCTTTGAGAATATGCCTAGGTTGCCCTTGCTAGTACAGAGGCTGCCTGCCACAGAGAATGTTCCACAGGCACTGACAACACAGGCTGAGTCTAGGAAATGTATTTTTAAAATTTTCCCCAGGCTTAGACTATAGCCCAAATCCTCTTTGCAATGATTTTAAAGCGGGAGTCCGCCGTTTTCTTTTTTTTTTAAAAGCCAGCAGCTACAAATACTGCAGCTGCTGACTTTTAAAATAATGACACTTACCCGCCCAGCACGCCCGTGATGTCGGCACCCGAAGTCGATCTCTCGATCGTCTCTCGGGTGCTGCCGCCGCCATCTTGGGTATGGGAATCAGGAAGTGGAGCCTTGCGGCTTTATTTCCCGGTTCCCTACTGCGCATGCGCGAGTCGTGCTGCGCAATAAGGATGGTCCCCGCTGTCTCTGGGATCCATGTGTTTCCCAGCAGACAGTGGGGGACCTTCAGAAAGGGGCATAGATATCTGCGGAAAGGGGCATATATTCTGAAGATATCTATGCCGGAAGTGGGTGCAGATACCTGTACTGTACAGGTACCTGCACCCCCCTCCCCCCTGAAAGGTGCCAATTGTGGCGCCAGAGGGGGGGAGGGTTCCAATGAGCGGAAGCTCCACTTTAGGGTGGACCTCCGCTTTAAAGTGGAAGTAAGCCCATGGATTTAAACAGTTAAAAAAAAGGCATGCCGGGAATGCTAACTGCACATTGGCTGTGCTCTCAGCGAAACTATCAAACCATCCAATGGCTGGTGTCATAACGAATCACATGTTCAGCACCATAGCAGTTGAAGATTAAACAGAGGCAAAGATGGCAGCTTCCTTGGCTGAAAACGATAGGGGAGTTTACTTCCACTTTAAGGCCCTCAACCCAACTCCTGCTGAAGCCCAGACTGCAGTCTTTGACTCAGTAATGCCACCTCCAGGGACAGCAGCCCCAAATGAACTGGAACACTCCCTAGACAGGAAAAACACTCTGGAAAGGCCTCCTAAATATTTATCAGCTCCACAGCCACCTTCTGGACACCTTTTTCCAGGGCTTGAAAGGGACATGATAAATATTTATTCTAGTTATTTGACCAGAATGAGTCCTGTGTTCATAATACAGCAGGTGACGGACCCGGAAGCAAGTGGAATTCAATGAAGTAGTGGTGTCTACTTCAGTGCTTTCCAGCTTCCAAGGGCATCAGCCAAGTATGGTATATACAGTAAATAGTTACAAGCTAGACCAATGTAAGTATGTAAAAATATCCCTACCTGGAATTTATCTTTGACAGACCAAAAGGAAGAAAAGAGCAAAGGTCATTTTTAGGGTTTACATAACCTTTAAGAGTAGAATTATGGACAATCTACAGCTGTGCTTGCATAATTCTTTCCCTCTTCCCTTTTGTCCCAGTTGCTTGCTTTCACCTCCTAGATTGGATGTTCTTAAGCATTTTATGATTACAGGCCCCAAACCTTCTGCACCAGACTGTTGAACTCATCATCAACTCCAGTCCTATTAGTTAGCAGGAGGTCTTCATAAGGATCTATCATATTTATTCATAAAAAAATAACAAATAATAAATACAAGAGCTAGATATAATAAGTTTTTTTTTCTGATTTTTATGCAATCAGCAATGAATGGAGGTCCAGTTACAGACAATGTTAGTCACATGTCATTTAACACATCTGATCAATTTATCTGCTTTGGTTTCAGGTTCAGTATTTCAGAGAATCAATTCAGTTGCTAGAAATTATTCAGAAATTCAGTCCCATACCTCCATAATTCGATTCCCATACCTTCAGAGCTCATTCAGCCTTGCAGCAGTCCTTGTCTCTTCTCTGGGTTGACAGGCAGCTGGGAGGCAATAAGTGGCCCCCTCACCACTTGCTTTAACCATGAAAAGCCTTCACCATTGTATGGCAATCACGTGCATTACCTAGTTTGCAGTGCGGCCGCAGCTTTATTAACTTGAATGGGTTGTGTTTGATAGCGGTACTGGCTGCTGAATGAGAAGGAGGCATATTCTTTCCCCAAGACTGCAATGTATTGCATTGTGGCAAATGTACAGTACTGAGCGGCTACATAATCTCCTTTAGTGGAAAATAAATGTGGGTGGCTCGCCAATAAACCAACGCACTACATCCCATATACTCAAACAAATTTGGAAACTTGATATTGGGATTTTTTTGGTGCTTTACATCAAACGACACTGAGTTATATTAAAATTTCAACATTTATTTCAACATCAATAAAAACATATTTAGCTCCAATAAAAATATATTTGCACTTAAGGTAATTTAATATCAGTCTTGCTTTAAGCAGTTATATGTTAATGGCAAATCCCAACAAGTGTTGCCCATTAGGCTTCTTCAGGAGATATTTTGTCTGCATAACATTCCCATGGAGATTATTATGCTACTTGGACAAGTTGACTAGGTAGTTCAGCACAAAGACTTGTACTTCAATCCAGCCAGGTAGGGTAGTATATGACCACAGGATATATATAGCAACTCAGCGAGTGTAATGCTGTAGTTGCATGGATGCACGCTCAGTCCCCACAAGACATGCTTGCAGAATACCAAATCCATACCATCTGTGAGGATTGCTTACCCCGGTGTGGCAGGTAACTGCATTAGACTTACTGGGTCTCTATATATCTCCTGCGGTCATATACTACCCTACCTGGCTGGCTGAAAGTACATGTCTTTGCTCTGAACTACCAGTTATTTTGTCCAAGTAGCATGGCAATCTACATGGGACAAAATATTCCCTGAAGAAGCCTAAAGAGCGAAACATGTACACCTTTGGCATGAAATGGAGCAGAGACTGCGAGCCAGGTCTTGTCGTTCACATCAGTGCCTGACTTCACAAATGCACTTCTGGAAGAATGGTCAAACATTCCCATAGACACACTCCTAAACCTTGTGGACAGCCTTCTCAGAAGAGTTGAAGCTGTTATACCTGCAAAAGGTGGGCCAACTCAATATTGAACCCTACCGACTAAGATTGGGATGCCATTAAAGTTCATGCATGTGTAAAGGCAGGCATCCCAATACTTTTGGTAATATAGTGTAAAGGATTTTTTGTGAATAAATTATGGCAATTATTAATTCTCTGTTTAATGTCACTTTAAAATAAGATTGGTAGCACAGATGCTAAGGGGTTTGAATACCAACTATGGCACTACCTGGCTGGGGTTTGCATGTTCTCCCTTTGCCTACGTTGGTTTTCTCTGGGTACTCCGGTTTCCTCCCACACTCTAAAGACATGATTGTAGGTTAATCCTGTCTAAATAGGCCCTAGTATGTAATTGTATGAATGTGAACTGGGGATCTTAGATTGTAAACTCCTTGAGGGCATGGGGAAGCATATTGTGATTTTGTTAGTCTTAGTATTTTTAGTATTTTTTACAGTGTACATATTTTTTTTTTCTTCTTCTTAACAAGCTCTGAAAAAGAACAGGTTAACACCTCAGAGGTCTTGTAAATCCATGTGCAGGCACTGACGCAGTTATAAATATCACAACAATATTATGAAGATGGATTACATTAGGGTTATGACGCAAATTTAAACCCTGCATAAGAAGCACCACGGGGGTCTAGCCATGACAGGCTGTTTTAATTGTACTACAGCTTATTTCAAGTCCCCTCTATATTTCCCCCATGATATAATAACGAACAAATTGGAACAACCCATTCATCAGTGTCTGCTTACCCCCCACTGAGTGGATTTTAGCATAGAGATTGGCTTACAAATCCCCAGAATACAGTCAGAGCAAAGGCTGCCATAAACAGACCACACCTGTCTGGATATTAGAATCTAACTGTTCAGATCTAAAGATGATTCACTTCTAAACTGTTTATAGTATCTTTGTGACTAAGAGCAGTTTGACAAAGTCAGGCAGACCGTTATATAAATACAAAGCGGTCAGAGCATAGAATAAACTGCAAGCTAAGACTGATCACTTGGAAATGCCAACTTGGAACAGCGGTCATACATTTGAAATGTAGTTCCAGGACACTTGAAATTTGCTGAAGCAGCAAAGACTCTTTCGCACCATAGTGCATGCATGAGTGTGCATATAACATGCTGGAAGAGAACAAACAATGCATTTAAAACACGCATTATGGTGAATTTTTAATGACTTATTATTACTAAAGGGTTGTTCTTGGTGGGGAATGGTTTACGTATATGACTAAAGACGGGCATAGCCAGTTCAAATCTTGGCAGGTTTAGCAGGGACCAGATGAGATTCGAACCATGTATGGGCAGGCTGAATGTCTCATCGATAAATCAACTTGGGACAACTAGTCTGACGGATTTTACATGGGATTATAGCAAGTGGCTGTTATAGCCGCTAGTAATAATCACTATCTTCCCCTGGCAGGATGGCTTCCCCCGCCGGGAGAACACAAAGGCTCGGCAGGTGGGATTCCCCTATCAACATTTGGATTGCAGGAAAGAAACTCGCACCATCTATGGCTGGCCTTAGAGAGCAGAGAGGAGGAACCTTCAAGCTCTGGGCCCCAATCCGGATTTACAGAATTCAGAGAAAGACAAAAAACTGATTTCTCTGCTCAGAAACAATATTGAAAAAGGGGGAGGACTCTTTAGTCCCCCCCCCCCCCATACACACACCTTTTCAATAATGTTTCTGAGCAGAGAAATCCGTTTTTTTTGTCTTTCTCTGAATTCTGTAAACCTAGAATGGGGCCCAGAGCTTGAAGGTTCTAAAGTATCTTGGGTGGGACAGAACCTTCAGTCCTGTTTCTGGATTTTAGTGGATGCCTGAAGCCTGCGTGAGTACACAGGTGTGCAGGGTCATTATATACTCAAGCCTGAGGAAAGCTCAGGGCTTGCAGTTTGGAGACAGCTCCCAAATTTGAGACAGGAGGTCTCAACCAGGGGTCAGGGGTGCCCCAGCCAGGAGTCAAGAGTCAGGAGGTCTCAATCAAGGGTCAGAAATGCCCCAGCCAGGAGTCAAGAGACAGGAGGTCTCAACCAAAGGTCCGAGATGCCTCAACCAGTAGTTAGGAGACCAGAGGTCTCATCCCAGGAGCCAGGAAGGGTCCTATTGAGGTGTCAGGAGAACCCCGATCCATTGGCGAGGAATGAACCTTTCTGCAGGGCACTGCGACTAAAGGCTAAGTGAGCCAAATGGTCCAGAAGAACTGGGCAACACAGTCAGAGGGACTGGTAAAACATGCAGCAACGCAGCTGACAAGGGAGCCCGATGGCTTGATATTTTCAGTTAATTGTTGATGTAAGAGAATCCCTGCATGGACAACTGATGTCTATGTGAACTTTGCCTTCTTTCTTTCCAATAAAAGTGGCCTGCCATGCCCTAAAATACAGTTTATATCCCTGCAAATCACTGAACAACTACCTACCACATAAGCATAATCACCCCAACACTACAGTGTCTGAATTAAGTTTCTGTTATTATCTTGTTATTTAATAAAATTGGTGGCCATTCCACTCCAATGAAAATAATTTGTGTCACATTATATTCTTTATGATGTTTAATGTGTTTGGTACTGATGTTCAATATCTTGCTTCCCTCTCAGCCCTAACTGGTCATGCTTTTACCCTGTGCAACAGTACGTTTGTAAGCAAGTCCCTAGTCATTTTCTATTTTCAACATTCCACTTGTGGGCCTGCTTTATTACATGACTTTTCCAGGTCTGACTCTTCATCCCACAATCCATTCACAGCCCACGCGAATCACACTATATAGGAGTCAGAACTTCAGAAGGCATCTGTTACTGAATAGATTTCTTTTTCATCTAAGGAAGTGTTCTTGATTGTAAGAGGGGCATTTGATGTTTCCAACCAAACAGGGCATATACTTGGAGATTTTGGGTGAAATCATGGTTTCCATTAAGGATAGAGGTATGGAGCAACTTTTTTCCAATATAATTTATTGCCTGTTTTACGTCTTTAACTTTGAGGTCAGATCCACGGTGAGCAGATTCTTAAACGTTACGCGTGGTAGTGTTGGAGGAGGGTTCACGTGTCCACAGGTTGAAGATCACTAATAATTTGAATGCATAATTCTTTGGGAGAGTAAGGCCTTTTTATTATTGTTATTATATTATTATACAGGATTTATATAACGCCAACAGTTTGTGCAGCGCTTTACAACACGAGGACAGACATTACAGTTACATTACAGTTCAATACAGGAGGAACCAGAGGGACCTGCTCGTTAGAGCTTACACTCTAAAAAGGGAGGGTCAGGTGATACAAAAGGTAATAACTGTGAGCAGATGGAGAAAATAAAAGTACAGTTGTTAATTGGAGGATAGAGTTGACGATAGTTGGACAGATTGGGGTAGGGAATTCCAAAGGATGGGAGAGGTTCGGGAGAAGTCCTGGAGGTGAGCATGGGAGGAGTTGGCAAGGGAACTAGAGAGCAGGAGGTCTTGGGAGGAACTAAGAGAACAATTTGGTTGGTATTTTGAGGCTAGGTTAGTGATGTAGCTGGGGGTCAAGTTGTGGATGGCTCTGTAAATTATTGTTAGTATTTTGAACTTAGTTTGTTGGGCGAGCGGCAACCAATGGAGGGATTTGCAGAGAGGGGTAGCAGACGTTGAGTGGTTTCTAAGGTGGGTGAATCGTGCAGAAGCATTCATGATGGACTGAAGGGGGGGTAGCCTGTTTAAAGGTAAGCCAATGAGGAGGGAGTTGCAGTAGTCAAGACATGTTTTTTTCCGTTTTATACAACATTATCTAATGGAGATGTAAAGTGGGTATTATACTTTAATTTATTTAATTATATATATGTCTCACTGCGTAATCCAGGAAAGGGTACTTAAGGTGCTGAAGTCACGTGGTTCTGGGTTCCGGTCCAGAAGTTGTTGCTGACTCCGTGGTCCTGGCCCTCCTGACAAGCTCCCGGGGGCCCTCATGGCCTGGGATGCGGATCCATGCGTTTCCGAGCCTCAGAACTGGCTAGTTCGAGGCGCAGTGACTAGAAGGAGGATTCTAAGGTGTTCTTGTGCCGTCTCGGGTTTGGAGAGGCCCATCAACTCTACACGCAACCAGGGAAGGACTCTTCAGTAAGAGAGCCACGCATAAGGCTGGCTGCTCGGTAAGAGCCTGGAAGCTGGGCTGCCATGGACATTGATTGAATCCACAATTCTTACAGTATCGCCAGACCGGCTGAAAGATTCTGGTACAGTAAGAAAAGTTCCTACTTCTACCCTTCCAGTTGTAACTAAGTTTCCAACCAAGTCTGTGTGAAAGACTTTGAAAGCTAGAATTACCTGTCAAAGGATTTATCCAACAGCTAAAGCTATAGTTGCGAGTGGCTGTTCCCTGGATTGTGTACAGAGAGAGAGAGACTTTTATTGAAGTCAGCAGTTCCAAGCACCTGAGCTAAACTTTACCCTGATACCCTCTATTCCCAACTTAGAGACTGAGTTTGTTCAACTGTTTTATGCAAAATAAAAATCCTAACAAGGAATTCTACAGTTACTGGGTTATCAACCCTGGGAACCCCTAGACAAGGACAACAAGTATGAGCTGGTGGAGGTAATCGGTAAGCCCAGAAAAATTCAGCAGCTTCAGGGGTCAGTGCTACATGTACACACGATCGGAAAATCTGAGATCCAGATCTCAAATGTTGTGTGACGGAAATTCCAATGGAAAATGTCCGATGGAGTCTACACACAGTCGGAATTTCCATCAAAAATCTCCCATCAAACATTATCCGTCGAAAAATCCAACCTTGTGTATGGGGCAGTAGAGGGAAAGGCAAAATTAAGGTTGTTTTGACTGTTTTTAAGGGTGTAATGGGATTTTTTTTGTCTCCTTAAAGCTAATGAAGCTGTTTTCACTTACCCTGAACTGGTTCTTGCATGAAAATAAACAAGCCTCATTTTATATTTATATTTTTTCCAAACTGGAGGCTCAGGCTCAGCAGTGAGAATATTATCATCACTATGGGACATATATTGTATGTGCATATGCTATGCCTGAAGTAAAAAGGACAATTTTTTAAGCTTCTGTTCAGATAGCAGGACGTTTGAACCAAGACAGCACAGAAACACTAGAGGAGTTTAGTATAATTCGTAATTTATTACTGTGGTTATAACAAGTTTTATTGTGGCTCTTAGAATATTTTTCCCAAAAGGTAGAAACTTACTTTAAAAAGTTTCTTTTTGTTTAACTGTATATTTTTGAACACACGTGGATCAAACAAAATCTCCCATCATGCAGTTTGTGCCCATTCCATACTGGGATTCATAGTTGCATAAAAACCACCGTTCCACAGCAGCCAGTTCAAGCAGGGCCCAAAATAGAAAGAAATAGAACAGAAGCATATTTAACACCTCTTGCATTCAGAAACATTTTAAAGCCTCTGGTCTAAACAATGTGTCAAAGAACAGAACCGTTTGACAGATTTTTTTCCCCCCTCCCTCTATTTTGTGACAGTTTCAACTGTGAACAGAAATGAAGGACAGGAGTATGGTGTCATCATTTCATGGCTGTCAGCCCTGGCAGGGGAGAGGTATATCTTAGGACAACACATTGCCCAGAATTTTCTTTCATGTGTACGAATGCACTAGCGATCATTATTCATTCCCAACCTGTGCACGGGAGGGGAAAAAAATGAAACCGCTACAGCTACAAAGTTTATTATCAAACACTGGACTGCTTGACGTTAGCCACAACTCTTGGAGATAGCTGGGCCTGTGCCTTCAGGGAAGTATTTGTAACATAGTGTTGGTCTAGTCATTACAGAGATTAAGTACTACCCTTAACATTTGACAAATATTATTTGTATCCACCTATGTTCTGGAGAGCGTCATGTAAGGTTCTGCTGCTGTTGAAAACACCAACTTTTTTTTTTTAACTGTGGTGGGTAAAACCTATTTTTTATAGGAATCCTGTGAGGACAGAAATATGGGAACTGCAATTGCCAAATTATTTTTAAGGGGAATATATAGCGAATTTCCAATAAACATTGCAGAGTATCCTTAACCTCCCTGGCGGTAGGATTATTTCGGATTTCAGGTGCTGAAAGCAATACCATTATTTTGCATGAACATTTGGTGTTTTATATTGTAGTCCTGTAACTCACTTAAATCTGTCCAAGCCAGAGTCTAAAGCCCCATACACACTATCAGTTTTTCTGCTGAGTTTTTCCTTCAGGTTTACCAAAACCATGTAGTACAAGCGCCTGCCTGATTGCATACACATTGAAACTCCTAAGGTTTGACCTCATATTATATGGTTTTGGTAAATCTGAAGGAAAAACTCAGCAGAAAAACTGATAGTGTGTATGGGGCTTAATAGACATCCCGGGTATGATAAAGTTTGAAAAATGAAATCATAAATTATAATATAATAAATAATTATAAATAATTGTACCAAATAATAATATAACAATAATAAAAATGATTTAATAATGTAATCAAAACAAAAACACTGACATTTTCTCAGTTGCAGAATTGTCGCTGTCATTACTTTTCAATATTTTATGACGGATCTCCCATAAATCGCTATCGCTCAATTCTGTGAGTGATTCAAATTTATTATTGCTGTTTTCTAGCTGGTCTAAAATCATTTTTGATGTAAAGGGACAGTTTTGGTGGCTATGGACAATCTCCAGTTTCCAGGCATAAAGAACAGTTTTTATAATATAAAACTGCATATAGGACACTGGACAGACCACTAAAGACAAAGGGGATGTGAAATAATTACATACAGCAATATAATCTGTAAGATGACATTATACTGTATGTATAGTGTGTGTTTCACTTTTTGAATTTGGCACCGATCTCCGTCCCCGTGCGTCGCAACGCTCGCAGGGCACGGAGATCGGCGATGTGATGAATCGAGCGGAGGACGAGCCGCTCGTACAGCGTGGGGACATCGCTGGATCCAAGGGAGAAGGTAAGTAAGCGTCCTCCTGGATCCAGTGATGTGGTTCTGAGTCTGGCTCAGGGTTACCGCTTTTGGTATAAAAATTCCACCCCAAGCCAGACTCGGGAATACCGTCAGGGGGGTTAAAGTGATTGTAAAGTCTCCTTTTTAAAAATAAATAAATAAATAACAAACATGTCATACTTATCTCCTCTGTGCAGTTGGTTTTGCACAGAGCAGATTGGATTCTTCTCTTCTCGGGTCCCTCTTCGCTCTCCTGGACCCTCCCTCCCTTCATACTTTCATTTATGTACTTTCATTTTTTTGCATGACAGGCTAGTTGTCAGTTAAAATAATGCAGCGCCGTATCGCAAAAAATGGCCTGGTCATGAAGAGGGGGAAATTATCCAGAGGTCAAGTATAAACCTGTACTTTTCTATGTTAGATATCACTCTAGTAATCACAAAGTAATTCGAATTTGGATTGGGATAGATTTTTTTATTATTATTATTATACAGAATTTATATAGCGCCAACCGTTTACGCAGAGCTTAATAAATAAACCCTTCCGAAGAGTTTATTTTCCTTAAGACTGCAATAAAGCAGAATAACATGGGGGAAATCCAATATTAATGCCCATGTTTTTGGAATGGGATGTCCAACAAGCTTATACCAACGTGATGGCCCGGTGTCCACAACTGAATACAGTTTTGGCCATTATGTGTATACATTAATAAAGTAGAATAAACCAGGGGAGCCCCTCTCTCCAGGCCACCCCCTATATGCAATGGATAGATTCAGGCATAGCATGAAACTATCCATGGCCGCCGCGGCCACTGCCTTTTCATGTGTCCGGCCCCTTTCAGGGCACTGGGCGTATGAATTACAGCGGCCATTGTTTTTTTTGAAGCACCAGATTAGAGCCAAAGGGCATAATAGGCTTCAAAATATGGTGGACTTGGGAAGCAGAGCATTGTATCTGGAGGCCACCCAGTTGTGCTGCAACAGCGAATGAATAGTCGCTGTTGCAACACTGATCGTCCTATGGGCCAAATGGAAAGCAGGTCTGATACCCGTCACCCGATTGGCTGAAAGGACATTGGATGCCTAGGAGGATAGGAGGAGACGCACAGCAGAAGCAAGGAGGAGAAGAGCCGCTGGCTGATGCCTGGAAGCCTGGTCCCCGCCGCTGCTCCTCGGATGCCCAATCCCCACCGCTGCTCCTTGGATGCCTACTGGTACCCAATGTCTAGATGGGGTAAGTGGCGGTGGACCGACCGGCAGACAGCGGAGAGGGTTTGAGTCACTGCTGGGGGGGTTTGGTTGTATGCCGCCCCCCAATCAAAAAATGTCCAGCCACGGCTGATCAAAAATCTCTCTATTTGAGTAACCATCTACAAAGTACAAGGTTAGTATCATCTTCTCCGACAAAAAGAAAAAGCTTGACCTGAGATAAAACCCTCACATCAATGATCTTGGTGATTGCTAACAATATGACAGCGCCGGACTGAGATAGAGCTGTCCACATGGCTAACTCCATAATCACCTTTCACACTAGGAAGCTTAGAATTCAGCACAAGCAATCCACGTAGGCACAGTTCAGTTTTTGTTTGAAACTGCAAAAAAATAAACCGTCAACCAAATGGACCATAAGCAAATGTATGTCCTTTGTATTAGAGCAATACAAAATAAATGGAGATGGGAAGACAAATCTCCTTTCTTGCTGTGAGGTTTTTGCATTACGCAGCAGAAAACATTCAAATATTGTAAAAGTCTCCTTTGCCTTGATAGCTTTTATTTTTTTTTCGAAGTCTGATTCAGCAACATTTATAAGGTCAGGCATTTCTTAAGGATTTTTTTTACACGCTATATAAATCCAGTGTCTAAACAGAATAACAGTTCATTGATTACATCTACGGAGATTCTGCACAAATTTCGAAATCTATTTTATACTTTATGCAGAATGGCACTGCTAACTTAACGCTCGTAAAAAATGATGCTCCGTTTACTATTATTTGCTGATTTTAACAATCAGTAAGTAAATAATATGGGCAGCGAAGTGGCTTAACCGCTTCAATACCGGGCACTTCTACCCCCTTCCTGCCCAGGCCAATTTTCACCTTTCAGCGCTGTCACACTTTGAATGACAATTGCGCGGTCATGCAACACTGTACCCAAATTAAATTTTTATAATTTTTTTTCACCCAATAGAGTTTTCTTTTGGTGGTATTTATTCACTGCTGTTTTTTTTTTTTTTATCTAAACAAACAAAAAAAGACAAAACATTTTGACAAAAAAAAAAAGTCTCTTAGTTTCTGTAAGAAATTGTTGCAAATAAGTAATTTTTCTCCTTCACTGATGTGCGCTGATGAGGCGGCACTAAAGGGCACTGGTAGGCTGCACTGATGGGCACTGATGAGGCAGCACTGAAGGTCACAGATGAGGTGCCACTGATGAGGAGTCACTAATATGCCACACTGATGAGCACTGATAAGTGGCACTGATATGTGGCACTGATGGGCATGATAGGTGGCACTTATGGGCAATGATAGGTGGCACAGATAGGAAACACTGATGGGCGGCACTGATAGGCGGCACTGATGAGCAGGCACTAATGGGCACTGACCTGCATCACTGCTGGACACTGTTGGGACTGCACTGATTATCTGTACAGTCTCCCCTGTGAGGAGATGCCTCTGATCGGCGAGGTTGGTAGAGACGATTGTGATCAGCTGTGGTTGGACACAGCTGATCACATGGATAAAGAGCCGCGCCATCGGCTCATTACAGAGATTGGGGTCGCGCTGTGCGCCCCTGTAGGCGTGTGAGCATGGTGAGATTGGGGCAGCGTCGTATGGCGTCATCCCAGAGCAAGAGAGGATAGTCATATGATGGCAGGCAGGAGGTAGTTAAAGTGTAACTCCACTTTCATAGAAAAAAATATAGCAAGTAAAAAACAAAATATATATAGGATATACAATTGCTACACAAGCCATGTTGTAATTTAACTGCATAATTTTACTATAGGCTGGGCTGTAGCTTTGACTTCATATTATGTCCTCCCAAGATCGCACCCCATGGGCCGCTCTGCAGTTCAATCTGTCACCTTCTGTGTGCACCGGACACAGCAAATGACAGATCAGTGTACCAGGTCGCTGCAGATACCATGTGATCGCTGTGACCAATCACATTCATTGTGTATGATTGTGATGATCTCTGTGATTGGTCACAGTGATCACATGGTACAGTAAGGGCCAATCACAGCCCATCTGTACCATATTTGCACCATAAATGTATTTCAACTGTGTTTTGAGATATCTGCCTGGATTTCAGTTATAAAGTGTTACTAAACCCAGGACCCTGTATTCACTATACCTGTTCTCCCGCAGTACACAGAACATGGAAATGCAATCGTTTTAGTAAATATAAACTGCTTAAAATCTTTTTTTTTTTTTTTAATCAGCAGTTAGAGCAGTCTTGTGACTTCTATTAGTGTCTGGATAAAGCTTGTGAGAGGAGTTTTCATTTTCCCCTAACTGTCCTATAAGGCTACAAAACCTCTGACCCTCTGTGTGGTCAGTGCTGATTGACTCTGTGCGGATCACAGGCACTCTCCCAAGAAAAAAAAAAAAAACTCTATAGCAATACACACCAAACTGAGCAGTCTGTCACCTAATGATCTGTTTTATTAGGAGATGGATTTGGGACAGTGGAAGAAGAGGAGGATAAGAGAGACAAGATCACACAGCCTTTATATACAATACAGTGGAATAACCCCCTAGGTTCCACAGTGAGTATAACAACCACCTACATGCTTGACTGTATCCCTAAGAACAGGGTTATAATCAGCATTTTTCTTCCTCCAAACATGGTGAGTGGAGTAGATGCCAAAGAGCTAAATTTTGGTTTCATCTGACCACAGCACTTTCTCCCAATCCTTCTCTGAATCATTTAGATGTTCATTGGCATGGCTGTAAATGTGACTTCTTGAGGAGGGGGACTCGCCATGTTTGGAGGAAGACAAATACTGACTATGACCCTAAGAACACCATCCCTACAGTTAAGCATGGAGGTGGAAACGTTATGCTTTTAGGCTTCTAAGCAGAAGATACAAATTGACTTTGCCGCATTGAGAGGCCAATGGATGGGATCATCTATTGTAAAATCTTGCATGAGAACCTTCTTCCCTCAGCTAGAACACTGAAGATGGGTCATGGATGGGTCTTTCAGCATGAAAATGACCCAAAAGATATCACCAAGGCAGCAAAGGAGTGGCTCAAGAGGATGCACATTAAGGTCATGGAATGGCCTAGCCCAGGCATCACTAAATGGCGGACCGCGGGCCGAATCCGGACCCAGTAGCAGCCATATCCGGCCCGCAGACTCGCAAATAGTTGCCTGTGTGTTTTCTATCCCCTGCCGGATTGCCAGCCCGCCGCTGCCGCTAAAATCCTTGATTTACACGTGAGGCTTGGCAGGTGTCTCCCTTTCATCATTGCATCACTCCCCTTCCTTATTCACACAAGCCTGGATGCGCTGCAGGTCCGGACAAAGGGCGGGACTTATCAAGTTACGAAGTGGGTGATTGGTTGCTAGGCAGTGGGGCGGTCCCAGCAACCAATCACCCCCTTTTAACTTGAAAAGTCCCGCCCTTTGTCCGGACCTGCCATGCGTGCTTCCCGGCTTGTGTGAATAAGGTAGGGCAGTGTGGGGAGGGGGAGGAAGGGGGAATGCTGCGATGATGAAAGGGACATTCGGACGCTGTAATGTTGAGGGAGGACTGATGGAGTGGGATCTGTAATGGGGGGTCTGTATTACGGGGGTCTGTGATGGAGTGGGGTCTGCATTGGGGGGGATCTGTGATGGAATGGGGTCTGCATTGGGGGGGAATCTGTGATGGAATGGGGTCTGTGATGGAGTGGGATCTGTATTAGAGGGGTCTGTGATGGAGTGAGGTCTGTGATGGAATGGGGTCTGTAACGGGGGGCCTGTGATGGAGTGGGGCCGTTAATGGGGGATCTGTGATGGAGGGGGATCTGTATCGGGGGGGTCTGTGATGGAGGGGGATCTGTATCGGGGGGGGGGTCTGTGATGGAGGGGGATCTGTATCGGGGGGGGTCTGTGATGGAGGGGGATCTGTATCGGGGGGGTCTGTGATGGAGGGGGATCTGTATCGGGGGGGTCTGTGATGGAGGGGGATCTGTATCGGGGGGGGGTCTGTGATGGAGGGGGATCTGTATCGAGGGGGATCTGTATCGGGGGGGATCTGTATCGGGGGGGGAGTCTGTGATGGAGGGGGATCTATATCGGGGGGGAGTCTGTGATGGAGGGGGATCTGTATCGGGGGGAAGTCTGTGATGGAGGGGGATCTGTATCGGGGGGAGTATGTGATGGAGGGGGATCTGTATCGGGGGGGTCTGTGATGGAGGGGGATCTGTATCGGGGGGGTCTGTGATGGAGGGGGATCTGTATCGGGGGGGTCTGTGATGGAGGGGGATCTGTATCGGGGGGTCTGTGATGGAGGGGGATCTGTATCGGGGGGGTCTGTGATGGAGGGGGATCTGTATCGAGGGGGGATCTGTATCGGGGGGAGGTCTGTGATGGAGGGGGATCTGTATCGGAGGGGATATTTGTGATGGAGTGGGGTCTGTAATGGGGGGATATGTGATCGAGGGATCTATGATGGAGTGGGGTCTGTATTAGGGGGGGATCTGTTATGGAGTGGGGTCTGTGATGGGGGGGGGATATGTGATGGAGTGAGGATCTGTGCTGAGGGGGGGGTCTGTGGTGAAGAGGATCTGTAATGGGGGATCTGTGTTTGTGGGGGGGGTCTGTAATGAGGTGGGGGGCTCTGTGATGGGGTCTTTAAAAGGACACATTGTGATGAGTCTGTAATGGGTTGCGGGGTTTCTGATGGGGGGACTGTGATGTAAAAGTGAGAAATGTGCTGTGAAGGGGGGACTGAGGGCACTGATGTAAGGGCTTGTCCACACTTGTGCAGAGATCTGTTTTTCTGCCCTAGAAAAACCCAGGTATCTACAAGGGCAATAGAAAACAATTGTGATGTGCACGGGAGGCTGTAATGTGAAGGATCGGAGTCATGACCAATATGACATTCGGACCTCCGAGGGAAGAAAATTTTACTGACCGGACCCCCGTGAATTTTAATTCAGTACCCCTGGCCTAGCCAGTCTCCAGACCTTAACCCTACAGAACTTTTACGGAGAGTGCTTAAACTTCGAGTTGTCCAGCGACAGCCAAGAAACCCGAAAAGGATTTCAAAAAAATCTGTACAAAATAGCGGACCAAAATCCCTCCTGAGATGTGTACAAACCTGGTCACCAACTACAAGTAACCTCTGTGCTTGCCAACGAGGATTTCTCCACCAAGTACTAAGTCCCCTAAGTTTTGCTTGGGGATCAAATACTTATTTTATTCACTGAACTGCAATTCAATTTATAACATTTGTATCATGTGTTTTTTTCTGCATTTTTGGTTGATATTCTGTCTTTATCATTTAAAATACACCTATGCTAAAAAAGATAGACCCTTCATTTCTTTGTAAGTGTGCAAACGTATAAAATCTGAACGGGAACAAATGGTTATTTTCCCCACTGCATACAGACTGATTTAACTGTTGTGGGTTTACTTTAAGTATAGGACCTAGATGATGCAATAGGAAAATGGACCACCATGTTCTCTGTCAAATGCAGCTTTATGCAATGACATACCTCCGTAGACGAAATAATTGGTATGGGAGTGCCGGGGTAGCTGCTCACGCTAACCCTTAAGCAGTTCCAAACCACAATAGCAAAGATTGGACTATGTCGGTACTTAGATAACTTAAACAAGCAAAAGAAAGAAGAACATTTTATTAAAATTTCATATTTAATAAACACATAAGGAAATGACAAAACATCACTCATTAAAATGTAATAACAGATGCACCACAGTTAGAGCATTCCCAACGGATTCCCCACGGGGAGGGTTCAAACTTGATGGCGCACAGATTTTCTCAAAATTCCTCTACTAGTTTAGCGGAGTAAAAACCGCTTCTTCATGAGGATATCTATACAGAGTATAAGTAAATAACATTTCAATAATTAACAAACAAGAGCAGCATTATTATAAAAATAACCATTCATATAATGCAGAGAAAAAGGAGGTCAGCTCACCACAAACTCGAGAAAATGGGTCGCAGATAGGGAGGCCTCTATATTCCCCCTACGGCGGACATGGGGGATAATTGGCTGGTTCTAAAAAAAAAAAGGTTTTATATTTATTAATTAATAAGATTAAAGAGGAGGTTTTTTGAAAAAAAATAAAAAATAAAAAAAAAAATATATATATATATATATATATATATATATATATATATTTTTAAAAAAATCCCTTAATAGAAAAATGTATACTGAAAAGGCTTACCAAACAATTTATTATCTTAGGATCACCAGGGCAAGGTAATTAAAGACCATAGCGTTGCATATAAAAAAATATCAAGGTTCAGTTCTGTAGCCAAACGGAGCCAAATTGTAATAAGGGATAGACTAGAGCATTTGTGTCTGTAGAACAAAGAGGCAAACATTACCAAAAAGCCCATCCATGGATAGGTTCCCTGTTCACAGCGTTCCCCCAAATTGAGCCCTGGGAGGTCCATGCAGCCTGCCCGTTCAGCGGTCAGAGAGACCGCTAAATAGGCTCGCGTCCGACATCATGTGGTTAGTTCCCCCACACTGCGCAGGTGCAGGGGAGACAGCGCCGACTCAGTGAGTCCAGAGTGGTCAAACTAAACAAAGAAAAAAACCCTGAGCATCCAAAGATGACCGGAATATAGTGCTCAAACCTGGTCTAAATAAATATTGGTTAAAATGCTGTGACATGAACCAGATGGAGAAGTAAAGTGACAGATATTTACATATATATGAAAGAGACAAAAAGGGACAACATCAATCTTAAAAAACAATAAATGTAGTTAGCCCCGATCTAGACATAAAAAAAACAACACTTAGACCTTGTACACACGGTCGGAGATTCCGACAACCAAATCCGTCGGATTTTGTCCGACGGATTTTGTCCGAAACTGTTGCATACACACGGTCGGACAAAGTTGACGGAAAATCCGACATGATGACGTTATTTCGTTACAACGGGACTACTTTCACGCTAGTAGCCAAAAGCTTTGGTGTAGGAATTTGTTCTAAGCATGCGTGGCACTTTGTCCGATTGGAATTCTCTACACATGATCAGAGTATGTCCGATCGGAGCATTTTGTCGGAAAATTTTACCAACAAGTTGAAAAACTTGGTCCGTCGGCTACTCCGACGGAAACAGTCCGATGTAGACCACACACAGTCGGAATATCCGACAAAACTGTCCGATCGGACACATTCCATCGGAATCTCCGACCGTGTGTACAAGGGCTAAGGCTAATGTGCTATGGAGGGGGAAGGGGAAAACACAGCACAAGCTACCATAATGTAATATCATTAATAAAGGTAGTTTATTAAAAGGCAAATTCCTACTCACAGGGCGACATAGCACTCACAGTGATTTCTAAACAAGAGATAGAATGACCATACACCATCCACAAGCCCTTTCCAGTGATATGGATATGAACTGGAAAAGCAATTTTCACAAAAGTGAGTACACCCCTCACATTTTTGTGAATATTTTATTATATCTTTTCATGTGACAACGCTGGAGAAATAACACTTTGCTACAATGTAAAGTAGTGGGTGTACAGCTTGTATAACAGTGTATGTAAATAAAAATAACTCAACACACAGCCATTAATGTCTAAACCACTGGCAACAAAGTAAAACGGTCCAAATTGGGCCCAAACTGTCAATATTTTGTGTGGCCACCATTATTCTCCAGTGCCGCCTTAACCCTCTTGGGCATGGAGTTCACCAGAGCTTCACAGTTTGTCACTGGTGTCCTCTTTCACTCCTCCATGGTGACATCACAGAGGAAAGCATAGAGGAAACAGAAGGTCATTAGGTCCCATTAAGAATAGAAATATCATTAGTAAAACACAGTAACTAGATTGCAAGATTAATTAAATAATGTTAATACAACAAGGGACTTGCAAAAAGGTAGCAAATATAGGTCTTAGGACCTGGTGGCAAAGTGGTCAGAAGGGAGGAGGAGAGGAACATGAGGGAAGGGGACCGTGGGTACATAAGGCCATGAAGTCATAAAAGGAAAGAAGAGGTTTAAATCTGCATCAAATAACAGTCCACATAGGGTGAGAAAGCGAAGAGGACCATATCACTGTGAACTGTTCCAATTGCAGGTTCTTGCAAGCAATTAGGCATTCCATGTCACATTGATAATTCAGATTTAAAATCTTATTGGCCGTGGTAGGTGGAGATGTTGCATGCCATAATCTGGTCAAGGTGTAGTGGAAGCTTGTGTGAGCAATGTTGAGGATTGTGGGAAGAGGATAATTCTTTCCAGGCACTGAACGAGGCTCTATGGGTAGAGGAGAGTGAAGGAGGTGGAGGGATCTGTCAGGGCTGGCTTAGCCCTTCCTCCTCTGGGCTGGCCGCTCAGCTGTCAGCTAATTGCCAGCTCTCTTCTCTCTCCACTGTTACCAGCTATTTCCGATGATGCTCGTCTTGCCTGCCTATATAAAGTCTTCCAGCTCATTTCTCCATTGCCTTCACATTTGGTCACATCACTAGGAACCATCTCCTGCTGTTGTTTCAAGACTGGCTTGCTGCATCCCTCCTGGCTTCCATCCTGCTTGCAGTTGCTCACCTTGAATCCCTGACGTCTGGACTGGCTGATTAACCGATCTGGTTTATGAACTCTGGACTGGCTGACTACCCGATCTGGCTACTGGACTCTGGCTTGCTTGACTACGCTTTTTCCTATTCACCTTTTTATTATTATTAATAAACAAGTGTGATTTTATTGCACTTCTGTCTCTGTCTGTTTCATGGTTCCTGACAGGATCCCATTACTGATAGCTAATAGGGTGCTTGTAAGCTCAGAGAGGTGGTAGGGAGAAGTCTTTATGATCGAGTAATGTAGTTGGTCTAATAAGGTCACGTAATAGTAGTATGTGATATGTGGCAAATCCTCACCACCTTTTTTACAAGGTCTCAGCAAAACATAATTGCCGCATCTAGAGTGGGTTGAACCCCATAAAAACTACGTAGGGTGTCACTGTATTGAGGTGAAGAAGCAGGAAGGGAGGGGAATCATAAGTGTTCTAAATAAATATAACATTTTGGGGAGCATTAGCATTTTCAGGGTAGCAATCCTACCCAGTCTAGAGAGGTCAAAGATGCCTAGTGTGCACAGTTTTCTGGGGTAGTTTTTGGAGAAAGGGTTTGTAGTTGGTGTCATATAATTTGGAAGAAGAGGAGGGAGGTGAATTTTCAAATTTGCCCCGAACACCGCATATTGTTCGGTGCTCTGCAGAACATCTGAGCAACCAAAATTCGGCCTGAACGTATGCTCAGGCTGAACCGCTTGCCCATCCCTACTAAATGCCTTGGACTATTTACTTTCCAAAAAGCAGACAAGGGGGGGGGGGGCAGGTTATTTCTACTGTCCTGGCATTTTAAGGACTCAAGATCATTAATATGGGCTCTTTTTTTTTACCAAAATAATGTAGAATAATGCATTATGGCCTACATTTATAGAGATATTTATTTGCAAAAATGTTATAACAGAAATTAAGAAAAAAAAAAATCAAAGATTGTGATTAAAATCAGCGGTGATAAATATTTCACTTGGGTATACTGTTGCATAACTGAGTAATTGTCATTCAAAATATAACAGCACTGGAGGCTGAAAAATGGCCTGGTCAAGAAAGGGGTAGAAGTGTCCGGTCTTAAGGTCGTTAAAGGGTGTGTTTCATTACATTGGTGTCATGTGATACAGGAAAGTAGTACAATCCTCACTTAGCACTTGCAAACCCAGAGTGCAAAACATTTTTCTGTTCTTCCAATAAAATAAACTATTCATATATAAGACAAGATAACTTTCCATTATGTCATGTCTTTGACCTTCTGTTGATATTTCATGGATTAGAAAAGAGCCTTTAGTTTACTAGAGATCTTTCTATAGAAGTAATGTCTTATCATCTTAGCAGGCAACAAAATTTCACAGCAGCTAACTAGGTGGTTTGGTTGGGGTTTCCTGTAGTGTTGGCATGGAAATATGCTATCTTTCCGGATCTATCGTGGATGCATCTCATTACAGTTTAAATGAGACTCTAAGACTGACCATCATCCTTCATAAGCTCCAGTGAGCACAGCCCACTCAGATTCTGTTAAAAGATGTGTTCATATTCCTACCTTAGCTTGTGTCAGGAATATAATATATATTATAAAAAAAAAAAAAATTATTTGTTGGCTATATTAAAATGTAAAAAATCCTAAGAAGCTCTAATAAAAAAATAAAATAAAATAAAGGCATACTCCACTTAAAAAAATATATCTAGCGGAAGATTTACCTCCCTTCATAACCAGGCCATTTTTTGCGACACAGCACTTTGTTACTTTATCTGACAATTGTGCGGTCGTGCGACACTGTACCCAAATAAAAATGTACGTCCTTTTTTCCATAAATAGAGCTTTCTTTTAGTGGTATTTGATCACCTCTGTGTTCTTAACTTGTTTGCGCTATAAAAAAAAAAGACAGACTATTAAAAGAAAAAAAGAAAAACAAATATTTTTTTACTTTCTGCTATAAAACAAATCCAATAAAACAATGTTAAAAATCTAATTTCTTCATCAATTTAGGCCAATATGTATTCTGCTACATGTTTTTTTTGTTAAAAATTCCAAATAAGCATATATTGATTAGTTTGCGAAAAAATTATAATTTCTAAAAACTATGGGATATATTTATGGAATTTTTATTTATTTATTTTTATTTTACTAGTAATGGCAGCAATCAGCAACTTATAGCGGGACTGTGATATTGCAGCATACAATTGGACAGTAACTGACACTTTTTTGGGGACCAGTGACACTAATCGAGTGATCAGTGCTAAAAAATATGCACTGTCACTGTACTAATGACACTGATCGGAAAGGGATTGATATCAGGGGTGATCAAAAGGTTAACTGTGTGCCCAGCAGGTGTTTTTTTACAGTGTGGGAGGTGCTTTTACTAAGGGAAGACATGGATCCTAGTCCCTGCTTTGTAGAGACGCAGGATCCATGCCTTCCCTCCTGTCAGAACGGCAATCTGCTTTGCTTACACACAGTATGTCACAGTTTAACCTATAGGTTTATAACGGCAGCTGCCTTATTTCATAGTATTACTAGAATATTTTTCACATTTTTTTCTTTGGCGTGAGTGTATATACACAAATATATATCATTTTTTTTTAATCCTCTGGTTTCAGCATGAGATCCTTCTGGCAAGTTTTCCTGACACCAAGAGGTAAAAAGGTAAAAACTGTACCTGACAACTTTTAATGAACAGACACTTACCTGTCCAGGGATCCAGCGCCATCCTCACTTGTGCTGGTTCTTCATGGTCTTCGGGTTCCCAGCACCAGCATGTTAACTGTGGGAAGCCGACTGTGAGGCCGCGTACACACGCGGGGACTGTTCGCCCAACTTTGTCCGTCAAACAGTTTCGGCAAACAGTCCGCTCAAAATTAGCATGGACGGACATGGCCACACACGACGGACGAACAGTTTGCTGAAACCGTGCGCGATGACGTGAACGGCACATACGACGGGACGAAAAATACGACGTCCTATACACTGCATTATAACTTTCGGCGTGTAAATCCTTTCTGAGCATGCGCGGAACTTAGTTTGACGAACAAGCCTACACACGAGGGGACTGTTCGCTGAAACAAAGTTTCAGCGGACAGTTTTTCGGAATTTCCGAAAAACCTTATTCAGCGGACTGTTCGCTGAAACTGTCCGCTGAAAGCCCACACACGAGCGGACTGTTTGCCGAAACACTGTTCAGCGGACAAAGTTGGGCGAACAGTCCCCGCGTGTGTACGCGGCCTGATTCCTTTTGGCTTTTACAGCTGGCTTTGCACTTCACATGTGTGAGCCCTCCTAGCATCCTATGAATTCTCCCACAGCTTCCTGGGACCTGTGGTGTGTCTCAAAAGATCTCAGAAAGGGAAGGGGGGCAACTCCTGCCTAGGCGATCTAAGAGGAAGGAGGTGTGGGCACCTGCCAAAACGAGGTATCCACTCCCCCTCGTCCCACAAAAAAGAGAGGGGGGGGAAGGAAGTGTAGACGAGGATCCGTTTAACTTTCTGCTTTAAGGTGGAAATATAATCACCTCCACTATAGCGTTGTGTTGTCCCAAAGCTCCCTCACCAGCCATTGACACCTTTGGACAGTCTTCTTCTGGGTTCCAATTTTTGCCCAACTTAATTGGCCAAGCCAAGATGACATCGCTCCGGCACATGCACGGAAGTTCATTCATCTTGGCAGATGCAAAATGTGTACATTGAGCTGCATGTGTACAGTTCAATGTACAGTGTGGACAGGCAGGTAAGAAGAAACTTAAATACAGATGAGTCAGGATATCTCTTCTACATTAAACAACCTGCTTGTTAGATACATTTTTGTTAATGAAAGGTCTACTTTAAGGCTGAACTGCAGGCAGATATAAATGACACAGATTAGTGCAGCTTTATAATTATTAATACATCATTAAATATTTCTTTTTTTTTAAATACAATCAGTGTAAGTACCTGAATTTGACCTCTCCCTCTCCCAGTGTGCATTCTGTTGTATAGCCGTTCAAGTGTTTGATACCAGGGAAAGTTCAGGTGATTTACACTTGTTGCCATTAATTACATTTCTTTTTTTATACTTTTATTTTTAACAAATACATAATCACATTCATTGGTACGTTTTAAAATTTGCCTGGAGTCGAGCTTTAATATTGTCCTCTTTGCTATCAAAGGCAGCACTATAATTGTAGACATTTGTAATAGAAAACCTTCTGCTGTAAGTTGCAGAATTTGTTGGCTATATACAGTGCCTACAAGTAGTATTCAACCCCCTGCAGATTTAGCAGGTTTACACATTCGGAATTAACTTGGCATTGTGACATTTGGACTGTAGATCAGCCTGGAAGTGTGAAATGCACTGCAGCAAAAAAGAATGTTATTTCTTTGTTTAATTTTTTTTTAAATAGTGAAAAGTTTATTCAGAGGGTCAATTATTATTCAACCCCTCAATTCAACAGAATTCTGTTTGGTTCCCCTAAAGTATTAAGAAGTAGTTCAGGCACAAAGAACAATGAGCTTCACATGTTTGGATTAATTATCTGTTTTTCCAGCCTTTTCTGTCTATTTAAGACCCTCCCCAAACTTGTGAACAGCACTCATACATGGTCAACATGGGAAAGACAAAGGAGCATTCCAAGGCCATCAGAGACAAGATCGTGGAGGGTCACAAGGCTGGCAAGGGGTACAAAACCCTTTCCAAGGAGTTGGGCCTACCTGTCTCCACTGTTGGGAGCATCATCCGGAAGTGGAAGGCTTATGGAACTACTGTGAGCCTTCCACGGGCTGGACAGCCTTTGAAAGTTTCCTCCCGTGCCGAGGCCAGGCTTGTCCGAAGAGTCAAGGCTAACCCAAGGACAACAAGGAAGGAGCTCCGGGAAGATCTCATGGCAGTGGGGACATTGGTTTCAGTCAATACCATAAGTAACGTACTCCACCGCAATGGTCTCCGTTCCAGACGAGCCCGTAAGGTACCCTTAACTTTCAAAGCGTCATGTCAAGGCTCGTTTATAGTTTGCTCATGATCACGTGGAGGACTCTGAGACAGACTGGTTCAAGGTTCTCTGGTCTGATGAGACCAAGATCGAGATCTTTGGTGCCAACCACACACGTGACGTTTGGAGACTGGATGGCACTACATACGACCCAAAGAATACCATCCCTACAGTCAAGCATGGTGGTGGCAGCATCATGCTGTGGGGCTGCTTCTCAGCCAAGGGGCCTGGCCATCTGGTCCGCATCCATGGGAAGATGGATAGCACGGCCTACCTGGAGATTTTGGCCAAGAACCTCCGCTCCTCCATCAAGGACCTTAAGATGGGTTGTCATTTCATCTTCCAACAAGACAACGACCCAAAGCACACAGCCAAGAAAACCAAGGCCTGGTTCAAGAGGGAAAAAAATCAAGGTGTTGCAGTGGCCTAGTCAGTCTCCTGACCTTAACCCAATTGAAAACTTGTGGAAGGAGCTCAAGATTAAAGTCCACATGAGACACCCAAAGAACCTAGATAACTTGGAGAAGATCTGCATGGAGGAGTGGGCCAAGATAACTCCAGAGACCTGTGCCGGCCTGATCAGGTCTTATAAAAGACGATTATTAGCTGTAATTGCAAACAAGGGTTATTCCACAAAATATTAAACCTATGGGTTGAATAATAATTGACCCACACTTTTATGTTTAAAATTTATTAAAATTTAACTGAGCAACATAACTTTTTGGTTTGTAAGATTTATGCATCTGTTAATAAATCCTGCTCTTGTTTAAAGTTTGAAAGCTCTAACTTATTTGCATCTTATCAAACCTGCTAAATCTGCAGGGGGTTGAATACTACTTGTAGCCACTGTATATTGTTTTGCTTTGAATCGTATGATGGTGCTAAACTGTGACTACCTGTAGCAGAAAAGTCCACCTTCCAAGCCATCTCAATGTTGGCTGGAATACCTTCCAATAATTTCATAGCTGGAAACAACAGTGGTGTAGTGGGTAGTACTCTTGCCTAGCAGTAACAATGATTAAAATGATTAAAATCCCAACCACGACACTACCTGCCTGGAGGTTGCATGTTCTTCCTGTGCCTGTGTGGGTTTCTTATGCCACGTACACACGACCGGACTTTCCGGCAGACTAGCTCCGACGGTCTTTCGGCGGAGTTCAGACGGACTTTCTGAACGAACGGACTTGGCCACACATGAACGGTCTAAGCCCTTGTACACACGGTCGGAGATTCCGACAACCAAATCCGTCGGAAAAACAGATCTTTCAGAACGTTTCATTACGAAGGGACTACGTTCAGGCTAGTAGCCAATAGCTTTGATGTAGGAATTTGATCTGAGCATGCGTGGCACTTTGTCCGATCGGAATTCTCTACACATGATCAGAATATGTCCGATCGGAGCAGTTTGTCTGAAAATATTTCCGGCAAGTTGGAAAATTTGGTCCGACGGATATTCCGACGGAAACAGTCCGATGCATACCACACACAGTCGGAATATCCGACAAACCGCTTCGATCGGACACATTCCAACGGAATCTCCGACCGTGTGTACAAGGGCTAAGTCCGTTCCTTTTGAACGTGATGACGCAAGACGGGATGAAAAATGGTAGCTCAATAGCCAGTAGCCAATAGCTTCCCTTGTGTCATATTTGGTCGGTCGGGCCAGCATACAGAAGAACGGTTTTCCCGATAAGATTTGAGTCAGTCGGACAGATTTGAAATATGTTCTATTTCTAGGTCCGTCTGATTTTTTTAAACGAAAAACTATCAGATTAGCCCACACACGATCGGATTGTCTGACGGACTGATTCCGTCGGACCTAGTCTGCCAGGAAAGTCCGGTCGTGTGTACGCAGCATTCCAGGTACTCCGGTTTCCTCCAACACTCCAAAGACATGCTGGTAGGTTAATTGGCTTCTGTCCAAATTGGCCCTAGTATATGAATATGAGTTAGGGATCTTGATTTGTAAGCTCCTTGAGGGTAGGGACTGATGTGAATGTACAATGTATTTGTAAAGCGTTGTGTAAATTGATGGTGCTATATAAGTACCTTTTAATAATAATAGGATATTCCACTAACATCAGCCATTGTGCTACAATCTATAGATGTGGATGATTGTTTATTATATGATCTTTGAGTTGTCTATAAAGTTTAGCTCAATAGCTGCAGGACTTATTCCGTCACTGGATGATCTGCTGACCTAAACCCCCACTCTGTGCATCTCTATTAGAGTTTCTGCCAGCTTTAGTTATTTTTTTCCCAATACACTTCTTATTGTACGTTCTACAACTATAATTTGCAGTGTTACTCAACTACCATGTCAGAGTTCAGGGAGTGTATAAAAGACTCGGAGTTGGACAAAAGCTGGCCATACACTGGTAGAATTTTTTTATTTTTTTATTTCTTTATTTTTATTGAATTTCCAACCACAAATATTACAAGAAAAAGGATATATACAGCTCTGGTAGAATTTAATACAAAAACTTTCTATTTTGGATGATTTATTTTCTAATGGTTACTGAGGTCAAATCAACTATAATTTTTATATTTTTTTCTTATCTGAAAGAAGGAAATTTTAGGAACTAAACAAACCTGTTTAATGCATCTGGGATTCATTCAAGTAGCACCATAAAACGTTAACGTTTTTTAGACAAAAGTAGTTGAATCGGTAATAACAAGATTGAATACTTTTATGAACGATTGAAACAATTTGAACAAAATGTTACTGATGTATGGTCAGCTTTTGTGTGCACTTTAATAAAGTGGACCGTGCCTACAAAGTCTTTGTACAGTCACTCAGGATAGCTAATAAGAATTAGCTTCCTGTCATATCCAAGTATGCACATACATGCTGGGAACGGCAAGGTTGTTGTCCATTGAGGCTGCTGTCAACTTCTTGCGGAGAACCAAATGCTACAAGTCACCACTCAACCATTAATGACTTACATGAGCTACCTTGATAGATTCATACCATATGCTTTTCTAACGGGGTAGAGATGATATGCTTAATGTGACAATTAACTCCTTGTACAGACTTCTAAATTGTATATATCAGTGATGTTAAAGTGGAAGTGACTGGAAGAGTCACTGTATATCAATTGGTTCCTAGTTAACTCATGAATGAATTGAATGTATTCTAGTGACTTATATGGAGTGTTGAGGAGCTCCTTATTATCAAAAAATGACTTTATAGACCCTGGAGAAGACAGACTTTGGATGAATGAAAACACATTTACTTTGACAGATAGACCTATGTGGGTGAAGGTACAGGTACAATGCTATATGCAAAAGTAAAAATGCAAAATATTAAAAAGCATGTGCAAACTCAATAAAAAAAATTGAATAAAAGCTTAAGCAGACTTTCACTCAAAAGTGGAACCTCTGCTTATCTGCCCCCCCCCCCCCCCACACACACACACACACATTTGGCACTTTTCAGGGGGGAGGGAGGAATGGGTAACCTCAGAAGTTCAGCCCCCTTTGCTCCTTCTCCAGGCCAGTTAGAAAGCACAGCACTCTTGGGGCAGCACAGTGGTGTAGTGGGTAGCAGTAAAAAGGGTCATTGGTTCAAATCCCAACCACAACACCACCTGGAGTTTGCATGTTCTCCCTGTGCCTGTGTGGGCTTCCTCCAGATACTCCAGCTTCCTCCCACACTCCAAAGACATGCAGGTAGGTTAATTGGCTTCTGTCCAAAATTGGCCCTAGTATATGAATGGGGAGCTTGGATTGTGGGCTTCTTGAGGGTAGGGACCAATGTGAGTGTGTGAGGGATAGGGACAATTGTAGACGCTCACTCAGGTTTAACTGGATGGACTGGTGTCTTTATTCAACCTTGCTAACTATGTAACTATGTAACTCTTTGCGCATGCACAGTAGGGAACAGGCCTTGAAGGTGAAAGGCTTCACTGACAGTTTCCCTTAATGGAGATGGCAGTGGCAGCTCCCAACAGCCAATCCCAAAATATGCTGGGGTGCTGACATTGCGGGCTCCCTGAACAGGTAAGTGTCCATATATTAAAAGTCAGCCGCTACAGTATTTTTTTTTTTACCCCAAGCGGGAAACACTGCTTTAAACATATTCTATTTAAAAAGCTCTGTCCAGTCCTTTTAAATTTGCCGTGTTCATTAAAAACACAACTTTAATTTTAGTAAATGTATCCCTTAACCACTAGATATAGATAGATCCATCTTAAAAACTTTCCACAAAATTTCTATCATGTTTCTTATTTGTTCTGTTCTTGTCCCCCTTCCATTATTACTGGAAATTACCGGCTGTCAAATGCAGCAACACCTGTGTAAAATGACACTTGCAGATAGTCTGTAGGTGTCACTGAGCAGTTAACAATCTATTGTTAAACTGTAGTGACTACAGCATTACATTCATATATAGATCAAAGATGTGATTTTTTCTCATCTGCAAATGGCTTCAGTTGAAGACACCTTACAAATATTTTTTCTTAAATAAAATGTATTCCTATTTAATGCCTTATTAATCCTTAATTAAACCCTATATGTAAAATAGTATATGTCAAAGTAAAAATACTATATGTAAAAAGGTATAAGTATAAGTAAAGCCAATCACAAAAATCAGATAAAAGCTTTAACATGTTATTATATTTTAAAAGTATATCTAGTCTTTTTAAATCTGCAATTTTCTTTAAAGGATGACTTTACTTTTAGTAAATGTGTCCCTTGGCCACTAGATGTAGATGATACTTACTAAAAAGCATCAACAAAGGTTATAGGATGTATTTTCTATGTCCAGCTCCTCTCTTCCTGCAACTACTCCTCCTGTCATTATTACTGGAAATTATTGTCTGTCAAAATGTAGCAACTACTATGTAAAATGACAAACTTTACACTTGCAGGAAGTCTGCAAGTGTCATTAATTAATTATGTAACAATGTATTTCACTATGGTTTTTTCTTTCAATAGTTTTTTATTAAATTTTAAGAAAGTTTACATGAAACATGCATATAACAAATGCTGTTCAGCGAATATTAGTACAGCCAACTTATAGACAGTAATCAGAACATATAAAACCTGAGGTTACACATAAGAACTTCTGTAAGACAGTAATAGTAACATTAACGTAGGAGAATCTTCATAAAATAGTGCTGGGCTAAGCTCGAGGCGTCCGCGCACACCCCGAGCTACGCCTCTGTTAATCGTAGGCCTTATGGGTCCCCTGCCCCCGACCGCCCCAAAAGGGATCACACTGCAGCCGGAGGCCGAGGACCCGCCCTATAACTCCTCACAAAATGCTTTCACTATGGTTTTTATTTTATGCATATGTAGATCAAAGATGTGACCTTTCATCTGCATATGACTGCAGTTAAAGAAACCTTACAATTACGTTTACATAAATAAAATGTATTCCTATTTAACACCTTATTAACCTTTAGGTAATCCTAATAAACGCTAGTTAACTCTTTCCTCCCCTTATTTTTCTGCCTATTTTTTATTTTTTTTTGTATTTCTACTTTTTATAACATCAGTAATTAAGTTTTTTTCCTTTACATTAAATTTTTTTGTTATTTTTTCACAAAACAAAATGTGCAAAATTGAAAAAGAAATAAAGAAAAATACTTGCTCAAGTTTGCAAATACCTTTGCCATACTTTGTACCTGAAACATCATCTTTTTAAACTGGACACATTATAGAATAAAATATGTACTTTTTATTTACTGTAACTGTAACTTTAAAACTATCACTGGTCAAATTAGAAATAAAATACATTTAAATTATTTAGTGACTTTATGTCTATAGACAGCATAGAACAAAAATAAATTGTGCTTGCTCTTGTTTTACAATGTAGGTATTACTTTGTTATCTTAAGTAATGACAATGTTATTGTTGGATAAACATGCCTATAGTAGGAATGTTTAAAATGCTTAGGTCCAAAAATGGTAAAATGGCACAAAAGCTGAAGTAGTGAAGTAAACTCCCAGCCCCCCTGAATGCAGTCTCCTTAAAATATCTCCCTATTTTCTTCTGTGATGTTCACTATGCAGTCTTGCCCAGCCGTGTAAAGGATTTGCATCAACATGTGCCATCCATGTCCTCTGATTACTGTACATGTATGCCCCAGTCCTATTTTGTTACTATAAATGGGCCATATCATGCTGGACAACTAGAGGTTGCCATAAAAATGGCTTTGTAATTTGGAGTTCAATTTGGTGTTGACACTACTGGGCTACTCATTGTTACCTTTAAGAGAAGAAGCCACACCTGAGGACCTGAAATGCAAGGATCTCCATGCTTCTGCCTCGTGCATTCTATTGATTCTCTACCCCTCCTGCTGCTTCTTAAAGCAGTAGTAAACCTGCTGAAATTTTTTTTTCAGACCTGTAAGGGAAAAGGCATAATGAGCTAGTATGCACCGCATACTAGCTCAATATGAAATACTTACCTTAGAACGAGGCCCCAACATCTCACCCGATAAACGCAGAGGGAGCTGACATGTTCCCTCGGCGTGTCTTCCGGATATCACGGTCCTGGAGCTGTGAGTGGCCAGAGCAGCGATATCGTCACTCCCGCACATGCGCGCAAGAGATTTCTTTCTGGCAGGGTCCGGCGTCTGCCGGGCTTCCAGCCGAAAATCCCCTGTGTGCATGTGCAGCTCATTGCGAGGGGAATATCTCCTAAACCATACAGGTTTAGGAGATTTTTTTTTACCTACAGGTAAGCCTTATTATAGGCTTACCTGTAGGTAAAAGTAAAAAAAAAGACTATACAACCGCTTTAAAGACGATTTCCTGGTATGGTATATTTTTACATAGTTATACCTGGCAGGTGGCCCTGGAAACTGACATAAACACCGTCACTCCAATGATCTCCACTTGTTTCCAGGTCCCGTGCTGGGTGGCTGGCCTGATGCATTCTGAACACCGGAGGTCAGCTGCTTGGCATAGGCGCCATTCAGAGAATGTTCTGACTGAATGCAAAGTGTTCTCTGATTGGATGAGGTGGAGAAACACGGCAGTGCAGGAAGCCTGAATGCAAAACTGTTAACTAATCCTTTGTCTTTTTGGGCTTAGCTTACACTCAGCATATGACCTGGAGCAAGTGAAGATCTCTGGAGTAGAGGTGTCTACTTCAGTGATTTCCAGCTTCCAGAGGTGTTTGCATGGCGTGGTATATACTGTACATAGTTACATAGTTGGTCCAAGCTGGTCCAAAGTAACTATATAAAAATATGCCATACCTGGAATTCATCTTTAACCATTCCACAACCAGTCTTAAGCCCACCTGTTATTGGGAGGCAGGACAGTCACGAGGAACCAACACATGAATGGATGAATGGTGCACAAGGAGTTAAGCACACTACAGCTTGAGAAAGGAGTGTATCTGCACCAAAAGGTGTAGCCACACCTCTTCCTTACTGAACCACCCTATTGTGATATCATTTCTTTTTTTTGTTTGTTTTTAATAGATTTTTTCTGTACAGAACTTGTGCCAGCAGGTTTAGATTATGCCAATCTTGTTAGCAACATCTAGAGCGTTATAATGGGGAAATAGACAAATGTATGCTTTCTTCTCACCATCTGGTTCAATGAGGGTGTTTACTTTGCCCACATCAATGTCGTACAGCTTCTCCATGGCTTGTTTAATCTGGTGCTTGTTTACTTTGACATCAACAATGAAAACCAGTGTTATTGTCCTCAATCTTCTTCATACCGAACTCAGTGATCAGAGGGAACTAAACAATGGCATAATGGTCAAGCTTGTTCCTTGTGGGGGCACTTATCCTTGGGTATTTGGGTTGCCTCCTCAGCCTCAAGGTTTTGGGTCTCCAGAATGTAGGAGCAGTTTGGATTTTGTTCTTGTGTACTCCTTTTAGCACAGCCTTTTTGGCCTTCAGAACTTTAGACTTTGCTTCAGTCTTGGTGGGGACAGCTTCCTTCTTCGCGTTCAGTACCATCTTGGGGAAAAGAGCGGTTATGGTGATTTGAAGAGCGAGCTTTTATTTTATTATAAGTGAGTTGCCAATTGTAATTTTAACAAATAAATATGGTTACACGTTCTATCTCCTAACTATGTAAGCTAAGCTCAAAAAGAAAAAAATGACTTGTCACCAGTATTGCCTTTAGGCTCCCTGAAGCTGACATTTTCCTCCATTAAGGATTTAATTCACTATGTTTTGTGCCTGTATCTCTTTGCAGAGGTGGCCAATTCGATAGAGCAATAAGGCTTAGGTTCCTCAGGAACAGAGAAAAGAGGAACGTGTCAATTACTGCCCTGTACACATGATCGTATTTTCCGACAACAAGATCCGATCACACATTTTCCGTCGGAAAGTTTGACCATGTGTACAGAACAGTAGTTGACGCTTTCCTCTTTTCTCTGAGGAACCTAAGCCTTGCCTTATTGCTCTACCAAATTGGCCACCTCTGCAAAGAGATACAGGCACAAAACATAGTAAATTAAATCCTTAATGGGGGAAAATGTCAGCTACAGGGAGCCTAAAGGCAATACTGGTGACTAGTAATTTTTTTTCTTTTTGAGCTTAGCTTACATAGTGCAGATCCTCATTAGGAGCTAGAATGTATCACAATAATAATATGTATTAAAACATGATGCACAATACATACTTCACGATCGTTATTGCTGCTGTTATTATTATCTTTTCCACTATAATCATCATAAAACAGCCCAAGTCTACTTCTGGCATCAATAATTTTCATAGCTCGTTTTGTGTTTGTGGATGTCACTGTCCAGTCACTTATTTAAAGGTTAGGTAAAATGTGAAATTTCCTGGTAAGCAACAACACTAGAAAACCACTTGCTCAGCCTGTTACTGTATAATATAAAACCTTAGAGAAATTAAGTGAGAGACAGAGACCTAAAATATAGATATGACCCTGGGGGAAGTTACTTCTGGCACCTGGATTCTTAAACATCTATGGTCATTAGATTGCGATGTCCAGGAGTGGTTGCTCTATTGATATCCAGGAATTCTATTACACTGTTAAAGAATAAAAAAACACAAATATTCTTATTTCCGTTCAGTGTATATGACCTACTCCAAAAAACAACTCTGTCCAGGTAGGTGTTTGTCAATAACCATTGCTCAATGTGTGTCTTCAATATAACGGCAAGGGTTTCAATAAAATTAATTTGCTCGTTATCTGTGACAGTGCAGGAAGTGGACAGAGAGAATACCCTAGAATCCTACAATGGAGAAATGACTGAATTACTAGCAGAGCTGGACTTACTAAAATAAAGAACTGAGAAGATTTAGTCCCAAAATTTCAATCCTTGATAAGGGTTAATGTAGAACAGTGTTGGGCGAACATGAGTTTGACAAACACTCGAATTATCGGGGCATCCGAACGTTTGTTTGGCCCACCGAATTACCACATTGCACTGTGCCGCCGCATAATTGATTGGCCAAAGCAATGAAAGCTTTGCCCAATTAGGGCACAGAGCACTGTCAGAGTCATGATTGGAGAAAGTAATGATGACTCTATCCAAACATAGCTGATTGTTCTTAGTCATTAGCAGAGTCATTGCCAGACATAGCAGAGGTCTTAGGGTCAAGTCCAGACCCTAACAGTACTCCCCTCCTTCCTGGATGACTTAGAGCCAGGTTTGTGATGAAACCTTTGGTGGAATTCACCAAAACAGGGAAGCCGCAGACAAGGCATGATCACTAGGTGAAAAGAAAAAAAGCCTGAAAAAACAAAAAAGAAATGCAGCCACCACGTCTCAAGACTAGTAAGTTAAAATATGCAGTGTCTTTAAAATGTATTCAAATATTTAGAAATTTTCTACATTTTGTCATGTTACAACCAAAAATGTAAATGCATTTTATTGGGATTTTATGTGATAGACCAACGCAAATTGTGAAGTGGAACGAAAATTATAAATTATTTTCAACAGTTTTTCAAATACATATCTGAAATGTGTGGGTTGCATTTGTATTCAGACCCCCCAAGTCAATACCCTGTAGAACCACCTTTCACTGCAATTACAGGTGGTTTGATAAAGGGGCCCTCCTTTCTGCACTGAAACATGTAGCCACATCCCCTCCACTTCCTGTGCTCACCCAGCAAAAAGAGGTGCTGTTTTGGAGCTGCAGCCATCTTGCCACTTCTGGAAGCTGCTGATGATTATATTCCAGCCTGAAGCCTGACAGCTGCACTTCCTTCAAGAACTCTGATTCAACCAGTGGCAGGCCTGCTGAGCTCTGCAGCCTCACGGTGATCCTAGGAAGGTCTATACGGGTCTATGACAAGCTTTGATCTTGAACTTTTATTTAGTGAGTGCATTTAATTAGTTTCTTATGCCTTTTTTATTAAATTGCTACACCTAGATGGAGACACCCTCCTGTGTTTGTTTTTTATATGTGCATTAGGATCTCAAGACCTAATTTGAGAGGAGTTGCATCCATTTTACCTGGTGTTCCCTAACACTTTCCTGGCCCTTTTATGTGCCCCGTTCAATGACATTTGGGTTCGAGTCAGTGCAATAGCTTATTCCTTTTTTCTTTTGTATGTTTAGGGTTGTTGTCCTGCTGGAAAGTGAACCTCTGCCCCAGTCTCAAGTCTTTTGTAGACTCTAAAGCCTCATACACACTATCAGTTTTTCTGCTCAGTTTTTCTTTCAGATTTACCAAAACCATATAATATGAGGTCAAACCTTAGGAGTTTCAAATTGTATGCAATCAGGCAGGCCCTTGCACTACGGGGTTTTGGTAAACCTGAAGGAAAAAAAACAGCAGAAAATCTGATAGTGTGTATGTGGCATAACAGGTTTTCTTTTAAAATTGCCCTGTATTTGGCTCCATCCATCTTCCCATCAACTCTGACCAGCTTCCCTGTCCCTGCTGAAGAAAAGCATCCCCACAACATCATGCTGCCACCACCATGTTTCACGGTGGGCATGGTGTGTTCAGGGTGATGTGCGGTGTTCGTTTTCAGATTTTAAGGCTAAAAAGTTTAATTTTGGTCTCATCTGACCAGAGAACCTTCTTCCACATGTTCTCTGTGTCCCCCACATGACTTCTCACAAACTGCAAATGGGACTTCTTATGGCTTCTTTTTAACAATTGCTTTCTTCTTGCCACTCTTCCATAAAGACCAGATTTGTGGAGTGCATGACTAAGCCCCTGTACACACGGTCGGAGATTCTACCAACCAAATCTGTCGGATTTTGTCCGTCAGATTTAGTCTGACGGATTGTGTCCAAAACTGTTGCATACACAGGTTCGGACTAAGTTGTGGAAAAATCCGATCTTTCAGAACGTGATGACGTAATTTCGTTACGATGGGACTAGATTCAGGCTAGTAGCCAATAGCTTTGATGTAGGAATTTGATCTGAGCATGCGTGGCACTTGGTCCGATCAAAATTCTCTACACATGATCGGATTACGTCCGACCGGCCCAGTTGGTCGGGAAAAATTTCCAACATGTTGGAAAATTGGGTCGGACGGAGATTCGGACAGAATCAGTCCGATGCATACCACACACAGTCGGATTATCTGACGACACGGTCCGATAAGACGGATCCTAACGGATTCTCCGACCGTGTGTACGCGGCTTAATAGTTGTCCTGAGGACAGATTCTCCTACCTGAGATGTGGATCTCTGAAGCTCTTCCAGAGTTACCATGGACCTCTTGGTTGCTTCTCTGATTAATGCTCTCCTTACCTGGCCTGTCAGTTTAGTTGGACGGCCATGTCTTGCTAGGTTTGCAGTTGTACCATACTCTTTCATTTTCAGATCATGGATTGAATAGTGCTCCGTGAGATGTTCAAAGCTTGGGATATTTTTTTAATAACATAACCCTGCTTTAATCTTCCCTGCAACTTAATCCTTGATCTGTCTGGTGTGTTCGTTGGCCTTCATGATGCTGCCTGTTCACTAAGGTTCTCGAACAAACCTCTGAGGGCTTTACAGAACAGCTGTATTTGAACTGAGATTAAATTACACACAGGTGGACTCTATTTACTAATTAGGTAACTTCTGAAGGCAATTGGTTCCACTAGATTTTAGTTAGGGGTATCAGAGTAAAGGGGGCTGAATACAAATGCACGTCACACTTTTCAGATATTTATTTGTAAAAAAAATTGAAAACCATTTATCATTTTCCTTTCACTTCACAATTATGTGCCACTTTCTTTTGGTCTATAACATAAAACCCCAATAAAACATATTTACGTCTTTTGTTGTAACATAACAAAACGGGTAACATTTCAAGGGGTATGAATACCTTTTCAAGGCACTGTATTATTCTTTTTTCAGTTTTTACACCTACATGTGTATCTCCATGCTGTGGAGGAGTTATGAGGTGGTGATGACATGACTGAAACGGAATTAAACATTTTCTTTCTTTCTTTAAAGTCTTATAATAATTCTGCATGGACTTCACGTCCACAAATACTTTACTTTTCAGGAATACCATGCATCATTTTCTACTTTTTCTGCATGGGTTATGGTTGGTTCACCACTTACCTTTAAGACATATCCTGTGGGAAAGCCATTTCTCATCCTCAAATTAATATGTAGAAAACAATCCCATTGCTGGGAAGCTTTACCCCTAGGCATCCCAATAGCATGTAACAGAAGGACGTGACGTATGACACTGAAGCAATCTCCTATTCACATAGTTGTCAGCTACACGGGCACAACATACTTGATTGCTAACATTAAAAATACATTTTAAAGACGCCATCTGGAGATCATGATTGTGTCTCGGTCTTACTTCCTTTTCGTGGTTAGTATAAGATAATTAGCATATTTTAAGTTCCTATAAAGTAGTTCTACTACAACATATTGAAACAAAATACCGAAGCGGCATGTCCACATTTGCTTTGTTACTATAGATTGGAGTTGAGTCAGGAAATAAAAAGTCCTGCTCAGTTCTTAACTTACTAGGTTTTTGGCTTAGCTTGAAAGTAATAAGAATGAAATTTCTCTTTGGGTGGAAAAGTAATTTGATATTGCCCAAAATGTCCTGACTTGGTATTTTTTAAGAGTGTAAATTTTTCTGGCACTTTTTGTTTATAAATTCATATCAGTATTGTTTGCTAGAAAATTACTCATAATCCCCCCAAACATTATACTTTTTTTTTTTTAAAGCAGAGACCCTAGGTACCCTATAGAATAAAATAATAAAATGGTGATCATTGCAGTTTTTTTTATATCACATGGTATTGGAAACAATTTTTTTTTGGAAAAAATACGCTTTAATGAATAAAAAAAATACAATATTCAGGCCATTTTTTGATAACATGTGAAAGATGATGTTACGCCATGTACATAGCTATCTAAAATGGTGCACTTTCAAGTTGCGTGCACTCGTGGAATGCCAACAAACTACAGTACTTGAAAGTCTTCATGGATGATGCTTTAAACACCTTTACAGGTTACCAGTTTAGAGTAACAGAGGAGGTCTAGTGCTAGAATTATTGCTCTTGCGCTAGTGTTTGCGGCAAATCCTCACATGTGTGGTGCGAATACTTTTTACATATACATGCATGACTTATGTATGTGTTCGCTTCTGTGCATAAACATGGAGGGATGGAGGCGCAAAGTGGATCTACTCTGATCGCCACTGTGGCCAGCCGACAGCACCACTGGATTGTTTATTGGCCAAACCATCGGAAACGGTAAGCCCAAGAAACACGGGCAAGCGGCAGGAGGGGGGCGTCCGCTTCTAAAAGAGTTCCAGTGTCTCATGAGCCACTCGGACCACTTGCATTAGAAATCCAGCTGTAAACAATAATACTGGGGTTACGGCTGATATCTTCAGCCCTAATACCAGTTAAAGACCTGCAAACTGCAATGTTTATATATGTATTGTGGCCGGCAAGTGATTAAAGTATATGTGAACCCTTACTTTGTAGAACAACCCATTCAGTTTAAAATAGAAATGAAAGGCAAAACATTTGTGTAGATATATATATATAAAAAAAAACACATTATAAATACTTTTTTTTTGTGGGGAAAATAAATAAATAAATAAATAAATACCCTTTTTCTTTAATCGATCACATGACCTCTGTTCTCAGCTGCCTAAGAGGCTTGGAGATATGGGGGTGGGGACTGCAGAGGGGTGTTAGCAGGAGGCATAGAAACAGCAATACAAGGATTTTTTCAATGATTAGCTGTGCAGGTGGGCGTGCCAGCACAAGTCTTGGCCATTGAAGGACAGGCTAGATCAAGCAGAAGAGTAGTCAGTTAATGAGCCATAAGGTCAGTAACGAGTAGTTACAGGTTGAGATTAAGCAAAAGCATAGTCAAAGAATAAGCCAATGGTTGGTAACGAATGGTAGCAAAGATATGGATGGCAACAGGCGAGACAAAAGCGAGATATTGGCTGGAGGGAGCACAAGAATCTGGCAAACAGGAAGTGCAGAGAGGAGCAAAGAGTTCAAGGTTCAAGACAAACAAGATTCAAGGCAGGGTCATTCAACAATTGTCCAGGCATTATTCCAGATGGCTTATCAAGCAGAGTCTTTGCCATACCAGGTTCAAGTCCAGGGCCTGACACCCACAAAGAGCATTTTGCTTTCCAGGGGTTGGCCAACCTATAGACTTCCATTGTAGGAAACCACAACCATCATGTAGCACTGTAAATGCAGAATGCAAACCCTGAATTAGTAATGAACAAATTTGGTTGCCACCATAAAAATGTACACATTATATACAGAAACAAGGCTCTTAAAATATTAAAGGATATGTAAAGGTTTGTTTCTTTAAAAAAACACTAAACAAACATGTTATACTTACCTGCTCTGTGCATTTGGTTTTGCACAGAGTGGACCCCGCTCTTCCTCTTCTGGGGTCCCTCAGTGGTGCTCCTGGCTCCGCCTCTTCTTGAGTGCTGCGTTGTAGAGCCGCTCTAGCACGGGGCACTCGTGCGGGCATGATCCCATGTCCGGCTGCTCCGTCCATTGACACAGACAGGACTCGGCCCCCGGCTCCCGCGTCATTGGATTTGATTGACAGCAGCGGGAGCCACTGGCTGCACCACTGTCAATCTATCAGGACCCAAGACACTGGCTGGAGCTGGTGTGCTCTTCCCCATCCCTGGAAAGACCGGGTTCAGGTAAGTAAAAAGGGAGCTCTGGGGGGATGCTGAATCACAGGAGGTTTTTCACCTTAATGCATTAATAAATATTTTTATTATTTACAAAATAGGGGATAGTTTTATGGCATTTTTATTAATATTTTTTTTTTACTAGTAATGGCGGACACATCGGTCATTTTTGACACATTTTTGGGACCATTGTTATTTATACAGCAATCAGTGCTATACAAATGCACTGATTCCTGTGTAAATGGCATTGACAGTGAAGAGGTTAACCAGGGGGTGGCAGTTTAGGGGTTAAGTGTTCCTAGGGGCGTGTTACTAACTGTGGGGGGCTGGGCTGTGTGTTAGTGAACACTGATCTCTGATCCAATCACAGGGAGCAGAGATCAGTGTCAGTTGTTGCTAGGCAGAACGGGGAGATGCTGTTTACATCAGCATCTCCCCATTCAGCTTCCCCGTGAGACGATTGCGGATATCCCCGCGGTGATCGAGTATGCGGGACCCGCAACCGGACTCACGGGGGTCCCGACCGGCATGCAGGCGATGGCAGGGTGACAATTTCAAATGGACGTACCTGTACACCAATTTGCCTGTCTGTGCCATTCTGCAGATGTACATCGTCATGCGCCGGTCGGGAAGTGGTTAAAACAGATCGGTTAGATAATTCATATCTCTTCTACACATTTACTTATCTAAATCAAACTGAAAAGACTGTAATTCCTTGAAAAAAACATAAAAAAAAATAAAGATTAAATATTAAGCTCAGTTATTCAGAAACCGTCAGTACATCATGTACCTGTGAAGGCCTCTGTAACAACACTCCCATCTCTCTTGGCAATCATCACCAGAACAGGTGTTCCTCTTGGAAGATTTACCCTCTAATCCTGTTTTGATTGCAACTCTCAAATTCTGGATTTTACATCACATTCAACAATGGTCATCAGGGAAAACAGTGAGAGCGAATCGCCCTAATGGGGACCTGATGGGGGGTTCTAATCTTTCTCTGCCAAAATATACACTTTAACTACTTGCCACCCAGGCCAATTCTGATATTTCTATCTTACATGTAAAAATCATAATTTTTTTGTTAGAAAATTACATAGAACCCCCAAACATTATGTTTTTTTTTTAGTAAAGACCCTAGAGAATACAATGGCGGTTGTTGCAACTTTTTATCTTGCACATAAATTTTTTAAACGCGTTTTTTTTGGGGGAAAAAACAGTTTTGTGCTTTAAAAAAAAAACAATTCAAGTTAGCTCAATGTTTTTTGCATATTGTGAAAGATGAAGTTACGCTGAGTAAATAGATACCTAACATGTCATGCTTCAAAATTGCACACGCTCGTGGAATGGTGCCAAAGTTTGCTACTTAAAAATCCCCATAGGCGACGCTTGACATTTTTTTTACTGGTTACATGTTTTGAGTTACAGAGGAGGTCTAGGGACAAAATTATTAATCTCGCTCCAACGTTTGCGTTGATACCTCACATGTGTGGTTTGAACATCGTTTTCATATGTGGGCGGGACTTACGAATGCGTTCGCTTCTGCGTGCGAGCACACGGGACAGGGGCGCTTTAAAAAAAATTATTTTATTGTTAATTATACTTTCTTTTTTTAGTTTGACACTTTAAAAAAAAAAAAAAAAAAAGATCACTTTTATTCCTATTACAAGGAATGTAAACATCCCTTGTAATAGGAATATGACATGACAGGTCCTCTTTACAGTGAGATATAGGGTCAATAGGACCCCACATCTCACCTCTATGCTGGGAAGTCTGAAATAAAAAAAATAAACAGATAACAGCTTCCCAGCCGAGGTGGCGATTTTTTTGAATGCAGAGGCCGGGCGTGATGCCATAACGTCGCTCCTGGCCTCCGACGTTCATAGAGACTCCGATGACCATCTGGTCTGCCGGAAATCTCTATGATCAACATCTGGGACTGGCGGATCCTGTCTCCGTAGCGGTGAGTCGGTAGAAGCACTGGGGGGTGGGGGGTGGGCCTATGTATGATTTTGTGCTTTCCTGCTTGACTGTTACTGAACTCAGGTTTTGGGCTTGCTCCAACTTGCTACTGGGCTGGAGGAAGTTCGGTTGGCTTCATTGCTGCACTTCTGCTCATAAAACACCAGCACTCCTAACTTCATGTCCTTTCCAGCTTCCCGACATCTGCACACTCCCATTGCCCTAGCCATCCCTGTCTCAATGTCCAAGTGTATGAGAGTTTAGAAATGTGCTAGAGGCCACCCTAGGGTGGCCACCGGTCCAGGATTCACCTGGACAGTTCGGGTTTTGAATCATGTGTCCGGGTTTTAGTCCACCTGAAACCTGGACACATTATTCAGACCAGTCTGTGGCTTCCCAAGAAACCAAGATAGTCATACAGAAATCTGGTGCCACTGTGGGCGGCTGTTTGGGGGCAGGTTTGGCAGATGATGTCAGCAAGAGCAATTTGGCCACACCCATTAGTCTTTTATAATCCTATAATGTTTACTGCAAAAAAATAAAGAAAAAAAATTCCATGTGCCGCAAAAGTGTTCGGGTTTGACTTGAAGAAATGGTGGCAACCCTAGGCCACCCTCATCATCTCAAGCTCCCCGTACAGCATGGGTCTTCAAACTATGGCCCTCCAGTTGTTCAGGAACTACAATTCCCATCATGCCTAGTCATGTCTATGGATGTCAGAGTTTTACAATGCCTCATGGGATGTGTAGTTTCGCAAACAGCTGGAGGGCCGTAGTTTAAGGATCCCTGCCATACAGGGACATGACACATTTCCTTTTACTGTTGTATTTAAGGTGCATTCACAACCATGTGTGCGGCCTGCTGCAAGTACCCAATTGGAGGGGGGAGGGGGGGTTCTGGGATTAGCTCTGAGCAAGCAGCCTTATTAAAGGAAATGAAAACCTGCCAGCTCTCACAGCTCATCATGCCCACCTTCATGTAATCATTCCAGCAATGATCACATCCAAGTGATTGGCCCGGACACTCACATGTGATCACAGCATGAACGATTACACGCAAGTGGGTGCGATTGGAAGAGCCAGCCTCCCATTGATTTCCGTATCAGTACTTGTGCAAATGTTCAGATACCTGAAACAGATACTTTCAGGCTCGGATTTTTTCAACTGTCAGCGGGATTCCTCCACTGACGGATCAGGACTGAGGGGTGGGAGTTGCCCAAGTTATGTAAACAAGCGGGTGATTAACTGAGAGCGGGGGTCTTTTCATATTAACAAGCCGGGTAATCACCCGCTTTTCAACATGATAACTTGGGCATCTCCCACCCCTCAGCCTCGATCTGCAGCTCCTTCTACCTCCCCCCCACTGTGGGGATGACATAGGTGGCCAGGCTGAAGGCCCAAGAGAGGACACCCCAGAATAATTAGTACCCCTGTCTTGCCAAAAGTAAGATAGGACTGTGCAGGGGAGGCTTGCAAAGGGGCACTGTGTTGTGTAAAGGGGCGCTGTGTGGCGTAAAGGGGATGTAAAGGGGCACTGAGTGGTGTAAACGGGAACTGCATGGTGTAACGGAGTGCTGTATGGTGTTAAGGGACACTGCGTGGTGTAACAGGGGTGTAAAGGGGCGCTGTGTGGTGTAACGGGTGTGTAAAGGCGCACTGTATGGTTTAAAGGAGTGCTGTGTGGTGTAAAGGGGCACTGTGTGGTGGAATGGGGAGTAAAGGGGGACTGTGTGTTGTAATGGGGGTGTAAAGCGGTGCTGTGTGGTGTAAAGGGCTGTGTGGTGTGAAGGGGCACTGTATGGTGTAAAGAGGCTCTGTGTGGTGTAAAGGGGCACTGTGTGATTTAAAGGGGCACTGCATGGTGTAATGGGGGTGTAAAGGGACACTGTGTGGTGTAAATGGGCACTGCGTAGTGTAACAAGGTTGTAAAGGGGTTCTGTGTGGTGTAAAGGGGCACTGTGTGATTTAAAGGGGCACTGCATGGTGTAATGGGGGTGTAAAGGGGCACTGCATGGTGTAAAGGGGGCACAATGTGGTGTAACAAGGTTGTAAAGGGGTTCTGTGTGTTGTAAAGGGGCACTGTAATGTACAGGGGCACTGCATGGTGTAATGGGGGTGTAAAGGGGTCCTGTGTGGTGTAAAGGGGCACTGCATGGTGTAATGGGGGGTGTAAAGGAATGCTGTGTGGTGTAAAGGGGCACTGCATTGTGTAACAGGGGTGTAAAGGGGCACTGTGTGTTGTAAAGGGGCACTGTATGGTTTAAATTTGCACTGTGATCTAAAGGGGCACTGCATGGTGTAATGGGGGGTGTAAAGGGACATTGAGTGGTGTAAAGGGGCACTGCGTGGTGTAACAGGGGTGTAATGGGGCACTGTGTGATGCAAATGGGGCACTGCGTGGCGTAACAGGGGTGTAAAGGGATGCTGTGTGGTGTAAAGGGGCACTTCATGGTGTAACGGGGATGTAAAGGGGCTCTGTGTGGTGTAAAGGGGCACAGTGATTTAAAGGGGCACTGCATGGTGTAATGGGGATGTAAAGGGGCTCTGTGTAGTGTAACGGAGATGTAAAGGGGCTTGGTGTGGTGTAAATGGGCACTGCATGGTGTAAAGGGGGTGTAAAGGGGCATTGAGTGGGGTAAAGGAGCACTGCATGGTGTAGCGGGGGTGTAATGGGGCACTGTGTGATGTAAAGGGGCACTGTGATGTACAGGGGCACTGCGTGGTGTAACCACAAGACCCCTGCTATAGATCAATCTGGTCTATTCTATGCTATTATCTAAACCACACTGAAAAGTCCATACACCCTTAAAATAAAAAAAAGAACGTGGATGAAATAATAAGCACAGTCAATCAGAGCCGTCAGTACACGGTGTACCTGTGAAGACCTTGGTAACAAAACTCTCGTTCTATTTCAAAAATAAACATCCAGGTCTGCGGAATAGAACAATAATATTTTGCTCTCGCACAATGGAATGTTGTTTATTCCAGGATTCACACATTTGTTGGTGTTATGTCTATGTCCCGGCCAAGGATAAATGTTTGATTTTGAAGGCCAAGGGTTACCAGGATGGTTTTGTAGCCATTTTGAGCGTTTCAAGCTGTTAAAAATGCGGAAGGGCTCGATATGTACTGAAGACGAAACTCGCAGAACTAGGATTGGAAGCTAATGGAATCTCTTGTGTGCGTTTTCCTGTGATCTTGACAGATTTATAGGCATAACGCACAACCTTTTGTGTCTATTTTTTTTTCCCACCAGAATTTTCGATCTTTTTTACAGAACTCGTTTTTAAACCAAAGTCTTTCATTTTTAATCTCTGGCTACTGTCTCGTTCTTTATAATGACTCTCTTGGTTGTTAATTAATGCATTCTTGAACATAGCAGAATTTGCACTTTAGGGCCAATCTTTCATGTATTTTATAACCCTGCCACTTTAGCGGGTTTTGAAATGCAGGCGATCTCTAGGTGTCCAAAGATAAAACATTACTTATACTGTGATTAGATCCTTCTTTATGGTTCATATATTGTGCATAACAGTGGTTTTATGGTAAATGTGACATGCATATTAATGGCAGAATATTCCATAAAAACTGTATTTTTAACCTTTTTTTTTTTTTTTAGACAGCCATGTAAGTTAATGTCAGTGGATGTAAAGCTGAATACTAAGCAGTTGTCGGAAAAAAAAACAAAAAAAAAAACAGGCCAAAGACCAGAGCACTTTTTGCGATTAGGAACTGCGTCGATTTAACTGACAATTGCGCGGTCGTGCGACGTGGCTCCCAAACAAAATTGACGTCCTTTTTTCCCCACAAATAGAGCTTTCTTTTGGGGGCATTTGATCACCCCCGATGTTTTTATTTTTTGTGCTATAAACAAAAAATAGCGACAATTTTGAAAAAAACACATTTTTTTTTACATTTTGCTATAATAAATATCCCCCAAAAATATATAAAAACATTTTTTTCCTCAGTTTAGGCCGATACGTATTCTTCTACATATTTTTGTTAAAAAAAAAATTACAATAAGCGATTGATTGGTTTGCGCAAAAGTTATAGCATTTACAAAATAGGGGATAGTTTATGGCATTTTTATTAATATTTTTTTTTTACTAGTAATCAGCGATTTTTATTGTGACTGCGACATTATGGCGGACACATCGGACATTTTTGGGACCATTGTCATTTATAAAGCAACCAGTGCTATACAAATGCACCGATTCCTGTGTAAAGGACACTGGCAGTGAAGGAGTTAACCACTAGGTGGCAATGTATGGGTTAAGTGAGCCCTGGGGAGTGATTCTAACTGTGAAGGGCGTGGCTGTGTATGACACACTGATCTCTGCTACGATCACAGGGAGCAGAGATCAGTGACAGTGTCACTAGGCAGAACGGGGAGATGCTTGTTTACATTAGCATCTCCCCGCTCTTCCTCCTCGTGAGACGATCGCGGGTATCCCCCCGGCGATCAAGTCCGCAGGACCCCGCGATCAGACTCATGGAGGTCCCGAAATTGTAATATGAAGGAGAAGGGATCTCACCACTCCAGGAGCACACATGCAGGCTGTAAACTGTCTCTTCGGCTGGGAAGGCACAGGTGCTGGCTATTACCACTAGCAAGGGACGAAAAACAAGCTCTGGACTGCCACACTCTTCAGAAGACCACTTTCTTTTATTGGAAAATCACATCACAACTCAACAAACACAGCAAACAAGGAAAAATTGCTGACGTTTCGCACTAGCTGTATTCATGAATAAGCACTACAGCTAGTGCGAATCGTCAGCAATTTTTCCTTGTTTGCTGTGTTTGTTGAGTTGTGATGTGATTTTCCAATAAAAGAAAGTGGTCTTCTGAAGAGTGCGGCAGTCCAGAGCTTGTTTTTCGTCTGTTGCTCATGGAGGTCCCAACCGGCGTGCATGTGATGGCATGCGGCAAATTTAAAGGGACTTACCTGTACACCCATTTGCCTGTCTGTGCCATTCTGCTGATGTACATCGGCGTGCGCCGGTCGGCATGTGGTTAATGGGGTTATGTATTTTAAAAAAAAATTGTTTTAACAGGCAGCTAGTATACATACCTAAATGTGTCTTCTTACTAGTCCCCTGTCATCGTTTGTACAGCAGCACTTCACATTTTTTCACAATGCGGAGGATTAACCCCTTAGGTTCCACCGTGTGTATAACAAGCATGCTTTACTGCATATACAGATTGATTTTACTGTTGTGTGTTTAGTATACTTTAACCACTTACCGACCAGCCGCCACAGTTTTACTGCGGCAGAATGGCACAGCTGGACGAAACAACGTTATGTAACATCGCTTCGCCCTGTGGCCACTAGGGTCGCACAATCTGTCTTCTCCCCTAGACAGTCCCATCCCCCTTCAGTTAGAACACAAACAGGAAACACAGTTAACCGCTTGATCACCCCCTAGTGTTAACCCCTTCCCTGCCAGTGACATTTTTACAGTAATCAGTGCATTTTAAAAGCACTGATCGTTGTATAAATGCCAATGGTCCTAAAAGTATATCAAAAGTGTCCGATGTGTCCGCCATAGTGTCGCAGTCACGATAAAAATCACAGATCGCCGCCATAGCTAGTATAAAAAAAATAATAATAAAAATGGTATAAATCTATCCCCTATTTTGTAGATGCTATAACTTTTGCGCAAACCAATCAATATACTCTTATTGCGAGTTTTATTACTAAAAATATGTAGAAGAATACATATTGGCCTAAACTGAGAAAAAAAATGCCTTTTTTTTTTTTTTAAATGGGGATATTTATTATAGCAAAAAGTACAAAATATTGTGTTTTTTTTTTTTAATTGTCGCTCTTTTTTTGTTTATAGCGCAAAAATAAAAACTGCAGAGGTGATCAAATACCACCAAATAAAGCTCTATTTTGTCAATTTTGTTTGGGTGCAGCGCAGCACGACCACGCCCTTCTCAGCGACGCAGTGGCGAATCACAAAAAATGCCCTGGTCATTCAGCAGCCAAATCTTCTGGGTCTGAAGCGGTTAAAAAGACACTGCCAATGGGGTTGTCCCCGCTGACATCCGTTGCTCCATAGAGATGTATGGAGCGACCGTTCAGGTCCGCCTGAAAAACCTGGCAGGTGGATCTGAATGGCTTGCATGTTGTGAAAGGGCCATAAAAGTTGATGCACATGCAAGGGTAAAAGCTGAATAAATGGTTAACGCGTTTCGAGGGGTTTCCTCTTCATCAGAGCCTTGGAAGACAAAACATGGTCTGTATAATGTGGTAGGTTTATTTAGAGAGTAACAACTGGATGGGAGATGTATCACATGATAGATTATGTATTTCTAAGGCAGATTCTCCTTTATTCTAGTAGTATTCCTTTCCACATCGCAGCACTCTATATAAGACAGATACCAAATATATATAGGTAGAATTGCAGATGCTATTCATAATGATAGAACCATGATAGTATAAAGTCTATAAACAGACACTCGCACGTGTATTTGTAAATATATGTGACAAGTAGACTCCTACATGGTTCAATGAGACACTTACATCGAATTATTGATATTATGCATTGTTGCAGATATGAAACACTGAAGCTACAGAAGCTCTCTTCACTGGAGTGAGGCCACCCGCTGGCCACCTGCTGGCCACCCGCTGGCCACCCGCGATCGCTCATAGGAGAGACAGACCTTCGTTCTGTCATAGAGGAAGAGAGAGATCTGTGATTCCTGCTAATCAGGAACACAGATTTTTCTCTTCCTCCAATCAGTCAGCCCATCCCCCACACAGTTAGCACGCTTAACCCTTTGATTGCCCCTGATGTTAACATTGCTAGTAAAACTAAAAATGCCATAAAAATATCCCATATTTTGTAGACATGATAACTTTTGCGCAAACGAATCAATATACGCTAATTGGGATTTTTTTTTACCAAGAATATGTAGCAGAATACATATTGGCCTAAATTGATTTTTTTTATTGGATATGTATTATAGCAGAAAGTAAAAAATATTATTTATTTCCAAAAAATAAAAACCACAGAGGTGATCCGATACCACCAAAAGAAAGCTCTATTTGTGAGAAAAACAGACATCAATTTTGTTTGGGTTACAACGTCGCACAACCGCGCAATTGTCAGTTAAAGTAACGCAATGCTTTATCGCAAAAAATGGCCTGGTCATTAAGGGGGTAATACCTTCCAGGGCTAAAGTGGTCAAAGCAGCCCTCATTTACTATCTACAGTATCTCACAAAAGTGAGTACACCTCTCACATTTTTTGTACAAATGTATTATATCTTTTCATGTGACAACACTGAAGAAATTACACTTTGCTACAATATAAAGTAGTGAGTGTACAGCTTGTATAACAGTGTAAATTTTCTGTCCCCTCAAAATAACTCAACACACAGCCATTAATGTCTAAACCGCTGGCAACAAAAGTGAGTACACCCCTAAGTGAAAATGTCCAAATTGAGCCCAAAGTGTCAATATTTTGTGTGGCCACCATTATTTTCCAGCACTGCCTTAACCCTCTTGGATATGGGGTTCACCAGAGCCTCACAGGTTGCCACTGGAGTCCTCTTCCACTCCTCCATGACAACATCACAGAGCTGGTGGATGTTAGAGACCTTGCGCTCCTCCACCTTCTGTATGAGGATGTCCCACAGAGGCTCAATAGTGTTTAGGTCTGGAGACATGCTTGGCCAGTCCATCACCTTTACTCTCAGCTTCTTTATCAAGGCAGTGGTTGTCTTGGAGGTGTGTTTGGGGTCGTTATCATGTTGGAATACTGCCCTGTGGCCCAGTCTCTGAAGGGAGGGTATTATGCTCTGCTTCAGTATGTCACAGTACATATTGGCATTCATGGTTCCCTCAATGAACTGTAGCTCCCCAATGCCGGCAGAACTCATGCAGCCCCAGACCATGACACTCCCACCACCATGCTTGACTGTAGGCAAGACACACTTGTCTTTGTATTCCTCACCTGGTAGCTGCCGTATGCTCTTGACACCATCCCTCCTGTCCCTTCTATATTGAACTGTACTGTAATTGTGCTGTCTCCCTCTACATTGTAAAGAGCTTTGTAAACTGTTGGGGCTATATAAATGGTGTATTATAATAATAATAATAATAATAATCTGACCAAATAAGTTTATCTTGGTCTCATCAGACCACAGGACATGGTTCCAATAATCCATGACCTTAGTCTGCTTGTCTTCGGCAAACTGCAGACTTTCTTGTGCATCATTTTTAGATGAGGCTTCCTTCTGGAACTACAGCCATGCAGACCAATTTGATGCAGTGTGCAGCGTATGGTCTGAGCACTGACAGGCTGACCCCCCACCACCCCTTTAACCTCTGCAGCAATACTGGCAGCACTCATACATCTATTTCCCAAAGACAACCTCTGGATATGACGCTGAGCACGTGCACTCAGCTTCTTTGGTCGACCATGGCGAGGCCTGTTCTGAGTGGAACCTGTCCTGTTAAACCGCTGTATGGTCTTGGCCACTGTGCTGCAGCTCAGTTTCAGGGTCTTGGCAATCTTCTTATAGCCTAGGCCATCTTTATGTAGAGCAACAATTCTTTTTTTCAGATGCTCAGAGATTTCTTTGCTATGAGGTGCCATGTTGAACTTCCAGTGACCAGTATGAGAGAGTGAGAGCGATAACACCAAATGTAATACACCTGCTCCCCATACTATTCTGTACTCCCTCGGTCTCTGTGACTACACTCTTCTGTGGCTCTCATCCTACCTATCTGAAAGCACTTTCAGTGTCACTTACAATTCTACTTCCTCCTCTCCTCTTCCCCATAACTCCCAACTGTCCCTGATTTCGAAGGGACTGTCCCCGATTTGGAGCAATGTCCCTCTGTCCCTCATTCCTTCTCATTTGTCCCTCATTTTGGTCTGATCTCTATAGATGTATATAAAATTCACTTTTTATCTATCATAAAGCGTTTCCCAGCGCTAAACCTTTTATCCGATTTCTAAATTGCTGCATTTGTAAAGACCAAAAGCCAATATAAAGAAATAGTAGTGGCAAAAAAAGCACTTGTGGGTTTAACCAGTCTTGTTTCTTTTGTATGTTTCTCCTTTAAGGGGGTGTGGCAAGGGGTGTGTCCTATGCCTGCATACTTTTACAGATAGGTGTCCCTCATTCCCATCTCAAAAAGTTGGGAGGTATGTCTTCCCTTCTCTGTCGGGGTCCCCCAAGGTTCTGTTCTTGGACCTCTCTTATTTTCAATCTACACCTCTTCTCTGGGTCAGCTGATAGCCTCACATGGCTTTCAATATAGTTCCTACACTGACAACACCCAAATCTCTCTCTCCAGCCATCTACTCACTCCATAAGTCTCTTCACGCTTCACTAACTTACTAACAGACATATCTGTCTGGATGTCACAACACTTCCCCAAACTCAACCTGTCCAAAACCGAGCTCATAATATTTCCTCCCCCACGTGCTTCTTCCCCTGACTTCTCTGTCAAGAGCAAAGGCACAACCATCCACCCATCCCCACATGCCAGGGTGCTAGGTGTTATCCTGGACTCTGAACTCTCCTTTCGGCCCAAAAATCCATTCCCTTTCCAAAGCTTGCCGCCTCAACCTCCGCAACATCTCCAAACTATGTGCCTTCCTAACCAATGAAACCACAAAGCTCCTGATTCACTCCCTGGTTATCTCTCGCCTCGACTACTGCCACTCCCTCCTCATTGGCTTACCTTTAAATAGACTATCTCCTCTTCAGTCCATCATGAATACTGCTGCCGGACTTGTCCACCTTATAAGCTGCTCAGCGTCTGCTACTCCACTCTGCCAGTTCCTCCATTGGCTGCTACTCGCCCAACTAATTAGATTCAAAATACTAACAATAAGTTACAAAGCCATCCTCAACTCTGCCCCCAGCTACATCACTAACTTAGTCTCAACATTCCAACCTAATCGTCTTTTTTGCTCCTCCCAAGACCTCCTGCTCTCTAGCTCCCTCATCACTTCCTCCCATATTCACCTCCAGGACTTCTCCCGAGCCTCTCCCATCCTCTGGCATTCCCTACCCCAATCTGTCAGACTAACTCCAAATCTATCTACTTTTAGGCGATCCCTGAAAACTTTTCTCTTCGAAGAAGCCTATCCTGTCCCCACCTAAGAACTGTTCTTTTATTTTCTTCATCAGCTCACCCCCCACAGTTATTCCCCTTTGTATCACTTGACCCTCCCTCCTAGATTGTAAGTTCTAACAAGCAGGGCCCTCTGATTCCTTCTGTATTGAATTGTGTTGTACTTGTATTGTCTTCCCTACTTTTGTAAAGTGATACGCAAAATGTCGGCACTATATAAATCCTATATATTATTATTAATAATAATAATAATAATAAAATGTAAGGAATCTGATTGGACACTAAGGATGCACTCTTAACTTTTGTTAACTTTGTTTTCTACAGTTCTAAATTCATGTATCCTGTATCCATCATTTAAAATTAAAGTTTGCTAGGACCGTTTTATGGCAAGTCATAAATAGTCAGAGCTTTCATCAATAACAGCGCAAGATGAAAGATCTCCCAATCATTGTCAAAACTGCTACACTACCATCCCCGCTCGGCATTTTTCTCTCCATGCCGGCCAACGTTTTACTGTAGCCCATGAGCTTTAAAATAAGTTTTTCCTTTCTATGCAGAAAAGAGAATAATCAGTCATCAGTCTCCGAGACTTTTCAACATGCTGAAAAGCGTCTGCAGGGGATAATGAGCAGTTCCAGCTCTCACAAGTGCTCATTATGGCCTGCACTTATTCAGTCAGGCCAATGGATTTCACGAGAGCTACACAGGACCTGCAGCATCCATGCTGTTTAGAAACCACTGTGTTGTTATTTAAAAAAAAAAAAAAATTAATAAAATTGATGCCTTTAGTAACACAAACAAACATCAATTCATTAAAGTGGAGCTTTCAGTAACTTTACAAGTCTACATCAATAAATTCTTTACATGATACAACATATAGCAATATCAATAGTACCTTATGTAGTGCTTACCCCTGAAGGACCTGCTATTTTCTCAGGTCCCCTGTTCTCAGTGTCCTCCAGTCTGCAAGGGACTGCCAACTCTCTGATACACCTGGGCTGAAGGAGGAATATTTATTGCAAATGTATACAGTACCCCAACAATTTAAAGGAAAAGAAAACAGTAGTAATTGCTCAACAAATATGTAAAACAATGATAGAGAGTAGTGCCTAAACCCTATACTATGGGCATTCCTTCTAAAGAGAGTAGTTCCACAAAAATTGTTTGACAGTCTATATTAAACCTTCTGACTCTGCTGGCCAGCAGGTTGGGGCCCAAATCTGATGTTGGAATGCTCAGGATAAAGTTCCTCCAAACATTAGTAAGGTCACCTGCACTATCAACCACGTAGGCAGTGCTGTTCCTTTTAACAGGGTGTAGTGGAGCTAGCCATTCACTGACTCCCCAAATACCTCTCTGTTCCCCATCGTTGGCTCAATAAAAACAGCAGCTATTGAGCAGTGGGCAGGTAATATGGTATGTTTTCTTAGGTGCCTTCTTCAGTCTCAAATGCAGTGGTAAGTGTCTCACCAGCGACCAGATGCATACATTTTATCCTTTAATGTCCTCCTTGCATCTCCCTGAGCCCTCCTTTTCCTCTCTCTAGAGATCCAGTGACTCTGTGATCTGTTGTTCCTCTGTGCAAAAGCAGGCTTAGTCTGTATGGAACTATCTCTCTGACAATGTTCATTTCCTGCCAACATTCACAGCAGTTCAAGTAGGCCACATCCTCTTCCTCTGTGTGGTGGGTAGACTTAAAGTAACATTAAACCTTCATTTTTCTTTAAATTAAAATAATAAATGTGTCGATTCTTCTCTCCTGGGGTCCTCTGATGACACTCCAGGTGACTCGTGGGCTCACTCTTGAGCTGCCCGGTTTGCATCCAATGACACAGATCGGGCAGCTTGGCCTCACCCCTCATTCCCTTGTCACATCATTTGATTGACAGCAATGGGAGCCAATGGCTCCTGCTTCTATCAATCTGCCAGTGAGGAGGGAAACAGCGGTGAGAGCCGCTGCTCTTGTGCACATCACTGGATCGGGATCAATGTCAGGTAAATGTAAAGGAGGGTCTGGAGGGATTCTGCAAAGAATGCATTAAGGTAAAAAAAAATACAGCTTTAGAACCACTTTATCAGGCTACACAAAGCCCTGTAATAATAACAGTCATTGAAACTGACAGCCAGGTCCATTCAGCCGCTCCTCCCTTTTCTACAAATGATCGGAAAAAGTCTGATCGGATTTTTTTGTCTGAAAATTTGAGAGCCCGATGGAAAAAGTCTGATAGAGCCCACACACGATCGGATTTTCCGACAATATAATCCGATCGGACCTTTTCCGTCGGAATTTACGACCGTTTGTACAAGGCATTAGGGATAATGTGGGACAACTGTAGCATACAGGTGAGTACATAATACCCCAAACTTCTCATTTAACTCAAAAAAAAGTCCCTTTCTTTGCTCTCCTTCAAATCTCCAAATTCCTGGGTTTTTTCCTGTTGGAGGGTGGCTACGTTGACCTTCTGTGTTCTCACTGTATGCAGGAATGTAGCCCTCTGAGGAAAAGGAGAGTTTCTGGAACTCATGGAAGATGGTATAAAGTGTACAGGAAAACTCAGTAAGAAAGATTGCATTTGGCAGGCAGTACCACTGCAAAATATTAACCAAACGTTTGTGAAGGGGAGATTTTTAAAACATTTTTAATATTTTTTATTTTTTAAATTTGTACTTGTCCCTCATGATAATTCCTGGATTCCCATGCCTTTTATTTGAAAATATATTGAGTATTCTACAAATGCGCTCCCTCATTGACTTCTATATGGTTTGCCATAAAGTTTGCCAACTTAGAACATCAAGCTAAATTTGTGAAACTATCTGCAACCAGCCCCAGGAGACTTCACTAGTCCCTTTACCAACTGTTAGGAGAAGACATCAGCCACACAAGGAGTGCATTGTTTTCAATGAGGCGGCTGACACCTAAGAGCATATTTATCCAGCAGCAGAAACAATGCCAGTGGATGTGGATCCTACTCGTGTGCGCTCTCTAGAGCAAGCAGTGGTGGGATCGATGACCCATTGTATCCATCGAGCACAACTCATCACTGAGCATTGTATGGTGCCACTGTGAGTGGCCCTAGTACCATGTGATTGCTATGCCCAATCACAGCGAGCAGATGAACAGTAGTAAACAATGCTGTATTTGTTTACTATTGTGTGAGCTCTGTGATTGGTCACAACAATCACATAGTATCAGGGTCAATCAATGCAGCCAGGTACCATATGATAGCTGTAACCAATCGCGGCATCACAGTAGTACACACGGTTTCATGAATGAAAAGGCTACGCAGTCTTTTACCGATTGCTTATCACAGTGATCATCACTGTAATAAGCAATCACAAGAAAAATAAAAAATAAAAATTTCATTTGGATACAGTGTTGCATGCTTTATGAGTAATTCTCTTTCAAAGTATGACAGTACTGAAAGCTGAAAATTGGTCTGGACTGGAGGGGGGTGAAAGTGGCCAGATTTGAGGTGGTATAAAGAAAGAAGGTGACTTTCAGTGAAATCTAGTGATGTACTAACTTCCGACAGGACGTTTCGCGAACGTGGCCAAACCACAAAGTTCGTGGCGGACCCCATTGACTTTAATGACAGACGAACCTTAAAAACCTACAGGTCATATTTTCAGCCACAAAATACTTACTAGCTGTGCACACATAGTCCCACAACATGGACACTGACATAACAAAAGTATTATGTGAATCTGGGATCGACAACGACAAGCATTCTTTATTTATCTGTGAAATTTTGACAATTCAGGAGCGCATGAAGGCCATGGAGGAGAGGCAAGGTCAGGGCAGGCTATGAAGGGGGTGCAGGAGATGATCAGTGCCACAGTCAGGGCAGCGCAGTCCTGTGCCAGTGTCCCAGTGTGCCAACCTGTGCTTGAGCCCCTCCCTCTGCCTGGCCCTTACCCCCACCTATGCAGGCTCCACTGCGGTGGTCTGGAGTTGCCAGTCCAGTGCTGATTCTCAGCCATGGTGCTGGCACTGCCTGCTGATTGGCTTCTCCGCTGCTATCTCCCTCATTGACACCAGCACTGAGATAGAACACTGACACTAGCACCGCGGTAGTGACTGAGCACTGACACCATCACCGAGATAGAGAGCACTGACACCAGCACCATGATAGAGAGCACCGACACCAGCACCGTGATAGAGAGCACTGACACCAGCACCGTGATAGAACGCACTGACACCACACCAGCACCAAGATAGAGGGCACTGAGACCACACCAGCCTTGAGATAGAGGGCACTGAGACCACACCAGAACCGAGATAGAGAGCACTGACACCAGCACCGTGATAGAGAGCACTGGGACCACACCAGCACCAAGATAGAGAGCACTGACACCACACCAGCACCGTTATAGAGAGCACTGACACCAGCACTGTGATAGAGAGAGAGCACTGACACCAGCACCGAGATGGAGAGCACTGACAGCAGCACTGATATCAGCAACTCGCTGCGGGACCCAAAAATATGACACCGCTCAACCTCTTCAAACAGGAGGGTACGGGCATATAGTACGGTGTGCTTTTTTTTTTTGTACAAGGAAGTGAGCCAAAGATAGAAAAAAGGTCCGTGTGCTTGATTAAATAAATCGTTTATAGAGTTATACATATACATGGTCTACTGGTCACATGTGTTGAATTCCTTCGAGATCCATGCCTCATTAATTTTTATAAATGTGAGGTAGTCAACAATGTCGTGAGCTAGGCGAGTGCGCTTATCGGTCACGATCCCCCCTGCTGCGCTGAACGTCCTTTCGGACAGGACACTGTACGAGGGACAAGCCAACAGTTCCATTGCAAATTGGGCAAGCTCTGGCCAGAGGTCAAGCCTGCCCACCCAGTAGTCCAGGGGTTCATCACTCCTCAGAGCGTCCACATTGGCCGTTAACCCGATGTACTCGGACACCTGCCGGTCTAGGCATTCCCTCATGCTGGATCTGGATGACACCTGTCGATGGGTCGGCTGAAAGAATGACCTCATATCAGAAGTCACCAACACATCTTCAAACCGCCCTCTTCTTGCAGGCGATGTTGGATTGGTACCCGCAACTCTTTCTCTGGGAGTGGGAATTCCTCCTCTGCCAGTGCACGCAAAAGCAGAATGCAGCAGTTGTCGAAGCAAGGTCTGTAAGTGCTCCATTCTGACAGCCCTCTGTGATGGTGGTAACATTTCTGCCATTTTGTGTTTGTACCGGGGGTCTAAGTACGTTGCCACCCAGTACTGGTCCTTGACCTTTATGCTTTTTATACGGCGGTCCCTGTTAAAACACTGGAGCATGAAGGCCCCCATTTGCACTAAACTGGAAGCGGTGTGGTGGCCTGGCTCCTGCTCATCATCTAGGATAATGTGTCCTCCTCGTTCTCCTCTCCCCATCCATGCACAACAGGGATCTCAGAAAGGTTTAAAGCATGCTCTTCTTGCTCCTCCTCATCCACCCCGGCACCATCCTCCTCTGACTCCTCTTCAGACTCCTGTTGTTGACTTGTCTCAGATAGAGTAGCCCCCCTCTGGGAATTCATCCAGCATTGCGACGTCCTCATCTTCCTGCTCCTCCATGGCTTGATCAATGACATGACGCAATGCACGCTCCATAAAGAAGGCATAAGGTACCATGTCACTGATGGCGCCATGGCTGCGACTGACCAGTTTAGTGATCTCATCAAATGGCCACAGAAGTCTGCATGCGTCGCACATGAGCAGCCACTGGCGCGGTGAAAAAAAAACCAACCTCCCCAGAACCTGTTCTGCCACAAAGTTCGTACAGGTAGTCGTTAACTGCACTTTTCTGCTGGAGCAGCCTATCAAGCATATAGAAGGTTGAGTTCCATCGCGTCGGGCAATCGCAAGTAAGATGTCTGATCGGCAGATTGTGTCGCCGCTGAATGTCAGCAAGGCGAGCCATGGGCGTGTAAGATCTTCTGGAATAGGCCGAGATTTTCCTTGCCTACCGCAAGATGTCCTGGACCCCAGGGTATTTGACAACGAATCGCTGCACGACCAAGTTTAAGACGTGTGCCATGCATGGCACGTGCGTAATTTTGCCCTGTTTCAATGCGCTAAGCAGATTGGCACCATTGTCACACACCACTTTACCAACTGTCAAATTGAGCGGTGTTAGCCACTGATCTGCCTGTGAACGCAAAGCTGAAAGGAGTGCAGGGCCAGTGTGGCTCTTGGCTTCCAGGCACAACAGACGCAGCACAGCATGGCAACGTCTCACCTGGCATGTCGAATAGTTTCTGGGGAGCTTGGGCGGTGCAGCGGAAGAGACGCTAGCAGTGGAAAAGGAGGAGTCAGCTGAGGAGGAGAGTGAGGAGGATGGAGTAGGAGGAGGAGAATAAGAGGCAGGCCTGCATGCAATCCATGGTGGTCGGCCGTCAGAAGGTTCACCCAGTGGGCAGTAAAAATTATATACCTTCCCTGTCCGTGTTTGCTAGACCCCGTGTCTGTGGTCAGATGTATCTTGGCACCGACACTGTGTGCCAGAGATACATTCACTTGCCGCTGAACATGGCCATATAGCTCTGGGATGCCCTTCTGTGAGAAATACTTCCTTCCTGGGACCTTCCATTGTGGTGTTCCAATGGCCACAAATTTTCAAAAGGCCTCCGAGTCCACCAGTTTATATGGCAGTAGTTGGCGGGCTATCAGTTCTGACAAGCCAGCCGTTAACCGTTGGGCAAGAGGGTTATCCGGCGTCATCATTTTTTTTACGCTCAAACATTTGGCCCACGGAAGCCTGCCTTTTTCCAGAAAAACATGAAGATGGCATGATGGAAGGTGAAGTGGAGGACAATTGTGAGGAAAGAGGAGAAGGAGAAGTAGAAGATAAGGCTGGACGGTTAGAGCCTGGAGTGTGGCTTTGTGGGTTCCGTTGCTCCCACTGGGCTTGATGATGGCAGCTCATGTGCCTTCTTAAGGCGGTCGTCCCTAGGTGAGTGTTGGGCTTACCGCAACTTATGAGTTGACTGCAAAGGCTGCAGATGGCAACACTATTGTCAGCAGCGGACACGTTAAAAAAAATCCCACACTGCGGAGCCATGTGCTGGCATCCTGGGAGCACCAGATGTGACCGTACATGGTAGATGCCTCGCTCCTGATACATTAGCAGTCTGCTTTGCCCCTCCTGTGCAATCTAAGTTCCGCCTGATTCTCCTCCCTATCTGCTGGTCCATATCTCCCTCTGAACTCCCCTCCTCTTCCTCTCTTGTGGGCACCCACGTGACATCACTAGACACGTCATCATCGATGTCACCTTCCCCACCGCTATAATTAGAGATCTCGGAGTAGGCAGCAACACCGGGAACCAACCTCCTCCTTGGGCTGATCTGGGTACTGTCGTCAGACTGCTGAGTGGCGGTTGTTGCTACCTCCTCTTCCTGATCCAATGCCAAGAGTGGCTGCGCATCGGCAATATCTTGTGATGGATCGGAAAATAATTCCTGTGACTCGAGCGGAAGGTATATGGTGGTGGTGGTGTTGATGGTAGTGTCTTTTGGGGTGCACACAGCAGAGAGTGAAGAAGAGGGTGCAGATTGAGAGGATGAGGAGGGTGCAGAAGAGTAAAGCCTCATACACACGATCGGACTTTGTACAAACTTTCCTGTGGATTTTTGTACAAAGGGCTTCGGCCGAGAACTTGTATTGCATACACACGGCAGGACTTTTTAAGCCAACTTTCACCAAATCATGTAGTTTTTCTGCTCTTTACCGCCACCTTTGGTCAACTTCTGTATTGTTGTCTGATCTTTTGCATTGGTTCTGAGCATGCCTGTTTGTACTTTATACAAAAGTCTTATGGATTTGGAAACAGATTTATGGACAGTGGAAATGCACTATACTATGCTTTCTATATGTGCAATTACACCATTATATACTGCACACCAGATAGTACACCTATACCAGACCTTAAAAACCCCTTCCCGCCGAGCGTACGCAGATGTGCATACTCGGCTTGCGGGGTTTATACCGGGAAAAAGCCTAAAAGCCGCTCGGCTGTTATGCCGGAGGAGCGGGAGGGGATGTCCCCACCTCCCGCCGCTCTTACCAGTGCTCCCGTTCAATCGGGAGCACCGATCTCCCATCCGCCGCTTCCAGCGGTTAGGGAGGGACTGGAATGAAGACGTAAGCGGCTTCATTCCAGCCTCCTAATAGTAAACACGGAAGTGACGTCATGACGTCACTTCCCATTTACTCGGCTGCCAATAGCGCCAGTTTAAAAAAAATATACAGTATTCAGAATCGCGTTTTTGGCGATCTGAATACTTTGAAGTGTAAAGGAGGGATCAGGGGTCTTTTAGACCCTCGATCCCTCCATAAAGAGTACTTGTCACCACCTATTACTGTTACAAGGGATGTTTACATTCCTTGTGACAGCAATAAAAGTGATCAAAATAAAAAAAAAAAAAAAAACAATTAATAAAAAAAAAAAAAAAAACATTTTAAAGGGCTCGCCATCCCCGCGAGCACGCGAAGCAAAGAAAACGCATACAGAAGTCGTGCCCGCATATGTAAACACTGTTCAAATCACACATGTGAGGTATCGCCGCGATTGTCAGAGCGATAGCAGTAATTCTAGCACTAGACCTCTGTAACTCTAACCTGGTAACCGTAAAAATGTTTTAAAGCGCCGCCTATTGAGATTTCTAGGTACCGTAGTTTGTCGTCATTCCACGAGTGCGTGCAATTATAAAGTGTGACATGTTTGGTATCTATTTACTCGACGTAACATTATCTTTCACATTATGCAAAAAAATTGGGCTAATTTTACTGTTTCGTTTTTTTTAAATTCATGAAAGTGTCCCTTTTCCTAAAAAGTTGCGTTTAAAACACCGCTGCGCAAATACCATGTGACATAAAATATTGCAACAATCGCCATTTTATTCTCTAGAGTCTCTGCTAAAAAAAATATATATATATATATATATATATATATATATATATATATATATAATGTTTGGGGATTCCAAGTAATTTTCTAGCAAAAAATATGGATTTTAACTTGTAAACACCAAATGCCAAAAATAGGCTTAGTCATGAAAGGGTTAAAAGGGCCTTTGTGGACCTAATAGTAGCTAGCTAGTAGCTAGTGAATTGCAGACTGTCCCGGCTCCAAAAACCAAACTGTCCCTCCCTACACTGAGAAATGACAGCTGCAGAATCGGTCAGCAGCACTGCATGCAGTGCACTATAATATGCTTTCTATATTTGAAAGAAAGTATATTATACATGTACAACCCTATAAAAGGACCTTTGTGGGCCTAGTAGCAAGTGATTTGCAGACTGACCCTGCTCAGAACACCAAGCTGTCCCTCAGTCCCTACACTGATAAAAGACAGCTGCAGAATCGGGCAGCAATCAGCTCAGCAGCACAGCAGTCAAGTATAATATGCTGTCTATATTTGAAAGAAAGTATATTATACATGTACAACCCTATATACTGTACACCTATAAAAGGACCTTTGTGGGCCTATAAGCAAGTGATTTGCAGACTGTCCCTGCTCAGAACACCAAACTGTCCCTCAGTCCCTACACTGATAAAAGACAGCTGCAGAATCAGGCAGCAATCAGCTCAGCAGTCAAGTATAATCAGTGGCGGAATTATAGGGGTCGCCAAGATCGCCATGGCGACCGGGTCCCTTGCTGCAGGGGGCCCAAGGGCCCCCTGTACTTCTGCGATAGGAGGGAAGGCTGAGAGGAGCTCACAATCATCAGCCGAACTGAAATCAGCACTGTGCGGCAGCTCCTCACATTAGGCTTAGTGAAAGCAGTGTGTGCTCTTTGTCTCCCCCTAGAGTGCAGTACCCGCCAGGAAGAGGTAAATGTCTGCTGTTTTTTTTTAATAAGCCTATCTACTGTATTTGTGTTTCTATGTGTGTGTGTGAGCATGCTTGTATGAGTGAGCATGCTTGTATGTGTGTGTGAGCATGCTTGTATGAGTGAACATGCTTTTATGTGTGTGTGTGTGAGCATGCTTGTATGAGTGAACATGCTTGTATGTGTGTGTGTGTAAGCATGCTTGTATGAGTGAACATGCTTGTATGAGTGAACATGCTTGTGTGTGTGTGTGTGTGTGAACATGCTTGTATGTATGTGTGTGTGAGCATGCTCGTGTGTGCGTGTGTGTGAGCATGCTTGTATGTATGTGTGTGAGCATGCTTGTGTGTGCGTGTGAGCATGCTTGTGTGTGCGTGTAAGCATGCTTGTGTGTGCGAGCATGCTTGTATGTATGTGTGTGTGAGCATGCTTGTATGTATGTGTGTGAGCATGCTTGTGTGTGCGTGTGAGCATGCTTGTGTGTGCGTGTAAGCATGCTTGTGTGTGTGAGCATGCTTGTATGTGCGTGTGTGTGAGCATGCTTGTATGTGTGTGAGCATGCTTGTGTGTGTGTGTGAGCATGCTTGTGTGTGTGTGTGAGCATGCTTGTGTGTGCGTGTGAGCATGCTTGTGTGTGCGTGTAAGCATGCTTGTGTGTGCGTGTAAGCATGCTTGTGTGTGTGAGCATGCTTGTATGTATGTGTGTGTGAGCATGCTTGTATGTATGTGTGTGAGCATGCTTGTGTGTGCGTGTGAGCATGCTTGTGTGTGCGTGTAAGCATGCTTGTGTGTGTGAGCATGCTTGTATGTGCGTGTGTGTGAGCATGCTTGTATGTGTGTGTGAGCATGCTTGTGTGTGTGTGAGCATGCTTGTGTGTGTGTGTGAGCATGCTTGTGTGTGTGTGTGAGCATGCTTGTGTGTGTGTGTGAGCATGCTTGTATGTGTGTGTGAGCATGCTTGTGTGTGCGTGTGTGTGAGCATGCTTGTGTGTGTGTGTGTGTGTGTGTGTGTGAGAATGCATGTGTGTGAGCATGCATGTATGTGTGTGTGTGTGTGAGCATGCATGTATGTGTGTGTGTGTGTGTGTGTGTGTGTGTGTGAGCATGCATGTATGTGTGTGTGTGAGCATGCATGTATGTGTGTGTGTGCAAGCATGCATGTATGTGTGTGTGTGAGCATGCTTGTATGTGTGTGTGAGAGCATGCATGTATGTGTGTGTGTGTGTGTGTGTGTGTGTGTGTGTGAGAGCATGCATGTATGTATGTGTGTGTGTTCATATATGTATGTGTATGTATGCATGTGTATGTGCATGTGTTTATCAGTGGTGGTGCATCCAAAAGGGTGCACAGGTTCCACCCCCTCTATCACCAATGGATAGATTCATGCATAGCATAGCATAGCATGAATCTATCCATGGCCACCGCTGCCACCCCCATATTTAGGTGTCTGGTTCCTTTTGGGGTGCCGGGTGCCTGAATTACAGCGGCGGGGGGTGTTTTTGCAGAGCCTGATTAGAGCCATGGGCTATAATAGGCTTAAAAATAGGTGAACTGCGAGTGCCATGCTTGACGCTCACAGTCTACCCAGCCAGGTGTGTTAGAAAAGTGAATTAATATTCACTTTCCTAACACTGAACCGCTTCTCCACCAATCAGGTGTGCGGGTCTTTTACCCATCACTTGATTGGCTGAAACGATAGACACAGCTATTGGACGCCCATCAGGAGGAGAGGACGGGAGATGAGGATGGCAGTAGCTGCATGGAGGACCCCGCTCATGGCCGTTACCCGCTGCCCCACCAAGACACGGTAAGTGGCGGGCAGACAGTGAGCGGGCAGTGGGGATTCACAGTGGCAGCATTTGATGGGCACAGTGGTAGCATTTGATGGGCACATTGGTAGCATTTGATGGGCACAGCAGTGGCATTTGATGGGCACAGCGGCAGAGTTTGATGGGCACAGTAGTGACATTTGATGGTACAGTGGTGGCATTAGATGGTACAGTGGTGGCGTTTGATGGGCACAGTGGCTGTAATTGATGTTTTTTAAATCGGTTCCTTTATATGCAGCCACCCACTTGGGACTGGGCCCTGGTGTTCCACCATCGGGCTTGGAGAAAAGAGCCCTGTCCGGAGGTCGGGGGGGGGGGGGCCCGCCATGGTTTCCTGCATCGGGGCCCTGAAGGTTCTAGTTACGCCACTGAGTATAATATGCTGTCTATATTTGAAAGAAAGTATATTATACGTGTACAACCCTATATACTTTACAACTATAAAAGGACCTTTGTGGATCTAGTAGCTAGTGATTTGCAGACTGTCCCTGCTCAGAACACCAAACTGTCCCTCAGTCCCTACACTGATAAAATACAGCTGCAGAATCGGGCAGCACAGCAGTCAGCAGTGCACCAGAATATACTTTGTATAGTTGAAAGAAAGTATATTATATGTGTACAACCCTATATACTGTACACTTACGGTATACCAGTCCTTAAAAGGACATTTGTGGACCTAATAGTAATAGCTAGTGATTAAACTGACTGTCCCTGCTCCACACAGCGTCCTGTCCCTACACTGACAAAAGACAGCTGCAGAATCGGTCAGCAGTGCACTCAGCAATCACCAGCACAGCAGTCAGCAGCAGTGCACCAGAACCCTATATACTGTAAACCTATACCAGTCCTTAAAAGGACTTTTGTGGACCTAATAGCTAGCGATTTGTGTCACTACAGTCTGTCCCTGCTCCACACAGCAACCTTTCCCTACACTGACAAAAGACAGAATGTAAAATGGCCGCCAGATCAGGTCTATTTATAAGGTAGGGGGAATGTCTAATTGTCCATGTGCTGAAATGTCTCAATTGGCTGTCCTGTACCCCATGATGGATGTGCCATGGGTCAAAGTTCTTCACAATGTAAGCAAATATGGCCGCCGCGAACAGCGCCAGAAGTCCACCAGTTTGGCAAATCACGAACGAGCAAAATTCTCTGCAAATCGACCGCCGGGCGAACTGCAAGGCCATCTCTAAATTACTGTCCTTTTAGACACTTACAGACCACCCACCATGGATATATAACGCTACTTTGCCTTTGAATACAGGGGTTATGGCAGCAGACAGCTGCCATAACTAACTCTGGTATTTTTTTTAAAAGGTGGGCAGTCCGCTTTGCCACAAAAGTGGTCTCAGAGGCAGATTCGCCGCAAGATCACTTTTATAGGCCGTGGGTGAGGTAGTCTCTGTCGCTTACCAGAGCTGTGGGTAGCAGCAGAAAGAATCCAAATCAGGGGATGGATGGGCAGGAAGTCGAGTGAGGGCAAGATGGCCCCCACTTGACTCTATGCCCTTGGAGGACCGGAGCAACATCAAATGTTTTTTTTTTATTGCTTTTAAGTCTAAATGTGAGATCTGAGGTCTTTTTGACTCAAGATCTCACATTAAAGAGGCCCTGTCCTGCTTATTTCTGTTACAAGGGATGTTTACATTCCTTATAATAGGAATAAAAGTTATCCAATTGTTTTAAAGTAAAAAAAAAGTAATGTAAAAAAAATAAAAATAATGTAAAATGAAAAAAATAAAAAAATGAAAGCGGCTTGTCCCTCTGAGCTCACGCACAGAAGCGTACGCTTATGCAAGTCATGCCCACATATGTAAACAGTGTTCAAACCACACATGTGAGGTATCACCACAATCATTAGAGCAAGAGAAATAATTATAGCACTAGATCTCCTCTGTAAGTCTAAACTGGTAACCTGTAGACATTTTTAAACGTCGCCTATAGAGATTTTGAAGCATAACATGTTAGGTATCAATTTACTCAGCGTAACATTATCTTCAGGGGCGTTGCCAGGTGGCAAAAAGACCAGGGGCTTCAGCCCGAAGTCGAAGAATTGGGGTGGTGGGGATGTGTGACTTACTAAATAAACACTGACCTGCCTGACTTATACACACTGACCTGCTTGACCTACATACACTGACCTGCCTGACCTACATACACTAACCTACACACACTAACCTGCCTGACAACATACACTGACTTGCCTGACCTACATACACTGACTTGCCTGACCTACATATGCTGACCACTGACCTGCCTGACCTACATACACTGACCACTGACCTACATACACTGACCTGCCTGACCTACATACACTGACCACTGACCTACATACACTGACCTGCCTGACCTACATGCACTGACCTGCCTGACCTACATACGCTGACCACTGACCTACACACACACACTGACATACACTCTGTGTCTGACGGACCTACCTCAGCTCAGTCGTGGAGTGTGTGTGTGGTCACAGCAGTCAGTCAATCACTGGTGAGAGCCGAGCCGCCCGCCAGAGCGGGGATGTAGCGTTCCCGCCTTCTTGAGCCTGCAGGCTAAGATGGACGTCACGTCACACATCCCGCTCCAGAAGGCGGGACCAGCGGCCTTCTGCCACTTTCGGGCGCTATGGCTAATTTTGGCCGCCGGGGATCGATCTGTTAGTGAGTGCGGCCGAAATTTGCCGACGGCACTCGGGGCTAACAATGGAATGCAACATTCCATTGACTCTGGGCTTTTCTGGGTCACATTCGGGGCTTTAGCCACCCCTAGCCACCCCCTCCTGACGCCCCTGATTATCTTTCACATTATAGAAAAAAATGGGCTAACTTTACTCTTTTCTTATTTTTTTTTATTCAAAACAGTGTATTTTAAAAATAAAATGTGTTTGTAAGACCGCTGCGCAAATACGGTGAGACATAAAGTATAGCAACAATCTCTATTTTATTCTCTAGGTTCTCTACTAAAAAAATATATAATTTTTGGGGGTTCTAAGTGATTTTCTAGCAAAAAAAAAAATAAATATTTTAAACTTCTAAACAACAAATGTCAGAAATAGGCTTGGTCCTTAAGTGGTTGATTCACCTGCAGTGAATGTTTAGGCTGGATGAACACCTATGCAGTTTTAGTGCTTTTTACATTTTGCAGATTTGCACTACAGTCCATTTAACATGGTTTCCTATGGAACACGTTCTGTAGTTCAAATCTGCAAAATGCAAAAAGCACAAAAAATGCATAGGTGTGAATCCAGCCTTAGGGAAGGTTAGATTTATTGGTTTATAAATGCCCCATAGACTTGCATTGCGATTGGAAGTAGCAAAGCACACCCATAGTGAAGCACTGCAAAGACAGATGAAAAGCCTGCATAGACTTTACGAGCAAATGTAGACTCCATATGTATATATAATTAAACTTTTTTTTAATTAAAAAATAAACACACATAGACAAAATAATTTACCGCCATCGTTTAAATATATATCTAAAAAAAAAAAAAAAAAAAAGGAAAAAAGTACAAACCCTTTAATGTGATAATTGTAGGGTAATTGGCCATCCTTTCCAACTGTGCTTTGAACAACATTACTAAATAATCATCTTTACAAATAACATATCAAAAAAAACAAATCTTTCCAAAATCAGCCTGTTGGAGCCCACCAAAGGGCTGTTGCTTTTTTTCAATTATTTTAATTGGTGTTATATCATGTGGTCAGCATAGATCCTAATCATGCTTAGCAAAGGTTTTCTTTAAAACGCTAATTGCATCCTTGATTACATTTTCCAAGATGAAGATTATGCTTAAAAATATATATATATATATATATATATATATATATATATATAAAAACTTCCCCTTTCCTTGTTTTGATTTATATGTATTAAAAAAAAAAAGAAGAAATAAAAGCCCATTAAATCTCCCATCCAATATAAATGACCGCTTGTATCTGTAAATTACAACATGAAACAGTGATTTGCCTTTAGCTGAGTTTTCTGTTTATTATGGGAAAGAGGTTATGGAGTGGAGCCAAGGTACGGAGACAAAGGTTTGCATTGGCTGCCCAGCAAGCTCTCAGCTCTGTCATAGTTCACTTTAAGTTTAACTGTTCCACTATAAACTATTTAAGAGGCTGTGTCTTTGGAAGTCTACAGTGAGGGGTTTGAAGTCATATTTCAGCTTTTCTAATAATAATAAAAAAAATACAACACACTCTGGGTAAACTGTGTAGTCTGGTCTGAAGGAATGAATCTTTGTCTTACCATATCCTTTCTCTATGCTAACAGGGTCAGTCAATATCACCATTATGTGAGCAATCTCGGTGTCGTAGTTAGAAAAGCAGCATCACCTGAAGCCCTATGGCCATAAAGGAGTCTTTCTCAACCTTTTCAACACAGAGGAACCCTTGAAATAACTTTCCGGTCTCAGGGAACCCCTTCTAAAAATGACTATGTCTCCAACTCTTGATACATTAGTGTGATGGTCAGTAGAAAGACTTCTCATTGGGAAGAATCCCTTCTTAGGCCCCTTTCACATGGGATGGATCAGTAATGATCCTCCCCGTGATGATCCGCTTGCTCAGCGGGGATCGCTCCGTTTGTCCGCTGAGCCGGAGGATAACAGGGCGGTCCCTGCACATTGTGCCCTGTCAGCTCTCCATTCTCCTCTATGGGGGATCGGACGAACACAGGCCGTCTGTCCGTGTTCATCCGATCCGCTCTGCAGACGGATAGAAAAATAGTATTTTCCTCCGTCTGCAGAATCGGACAATAGCGGAGGCGGACGATATCGGGTGTCTGTGGATGTTCATCCGCAGACACCCGCTATCCCATAGGAATGTATGTATGTCCGTATTTCATCCGCAAACGGATGGATGAAATACGCACATATTGTCCGCATGTATGAAAGGGGCCTAACAGATAACTAAAAATATCAATGGTGTCAGTGGGAACTTATCTAAAGGCCCATACACACGATCTGACTTTTTGACAACAAACATGCAAATTAGCTGTTTTGGAGCAACATCCGACCGTGTGTACGCTCCATCGGACAAACTTTTTCGGTTTTCATCGGACTTTTGTTGGCTGTACGAACGGACAAACTTTCTGGCAACAAAAGTCCGATGGAGCAAAGTCTGATCGTGTGTACAGAAAACCATAGAACTTTTGTACAAAGTACAAACAGGCATGCTCAGAACCAATGCAAAAGATCAGACAACAATACAGAAGTTGACCAAAGGTGGCGGTAAAGAGCAGAAAAACCACATGATTTGGTGAAAGTTGGCTGAAAAAGTCCTACCGTGTGTATGCAATACAAGTTCAGGGCCGACGCCCTTTGTAAAAAAATCCAAGGGAAAGTTTGTACAAAGTCCTATCGTGTGTATGAGGCTTTAGAGGCAAACATTGCACATTGTTCAAGGAACCCCTAGCAACCTCTGGATGAACCCTAGACTTCCACGGAACCCTGGTTGAAAAACCCTGCCATAAAGAGTCCTAGAATACATTTAATAAAACTGAAACTCCTACTATAGAGGATGCCATTGCCTTGACATCCAGCTCTGTACATATTTCTGGAAGAAAGCAGTATGGGGTCCAACATGTCCCCTTCATCAGGGTTTAGTAGTAGTGGTGGGAAAAAAAATGTTCCACTTGTTTTTTGGAGTTGCACAATCCTGCCACTAGGCTCTACTCTTCTATATCTTATAAGTTGGATCAGTGGTGATTAATTTACTTGATAGGGGGACCCAGGGCCAGTACAAGGGGTGGGCAGAAGGGACGGATGCCCTGGGCAGGACCATTTACTGGAGGAAGGGCAGTAGAGGCCACGCTACAGGCTGCCTGTCCTGGGGCCACTTTTATCCATTGCTCCCCTTCCACCTTCTCCTCTTGTTTGTCGCACATCGCCAGGAGCACCATGTGTCACATAGCTGAGTCTGTGTGAGTGTTCGGAGGTGCCGTAACATGGTCCCGCCCCCTAGACTGGCTCGTGTGGTAGCAGATTGAATAAGTATTCTGCCTATCACGCGAGCCAGTCTAGGGGGGCGGGACCTTGTTATGGCGCCGCTGAACACACACACACACACACACACACACACACACACACACACACAGACCCAGCTATGTGACACACAATGCAGCGGGAGATGTCCGCTGTATGATCCAGGGCAGCCTGGGCAGGCTATGGTGAGTCTGCATTCATAGGCAAAGTAAGGCTGCTATTATGGGCACCGAGAGGCAACATTGATGGTCACAGAGAGGCTGCGATTATGGGGAAAGAGAGGCTGCAATTATGGTCACAGTGAGGCGGCATTGATGGGCACGAGAGGCAGCATTGATGGTCACAGAGAGGCTGCGATTATGGGCACAAAGCGGCTGCAATTATGGGCACAGAGAGGCTGCGATTATGGTCACAGTGAGGCGGCATTGATGGGCACAGTGAGGCTGAAATTATGTGCACAGAGAGGCTGTGATTATGGGTACAGTGAGGCAGCATTGATGGGCACAGAGAGTCTGCGATTATGGGCACAGAGAGTCTGCGATTATTGGCACAGAGAGGCTGCAATTATGGTCACAGTGAGGTGGCATTGATGGCCACAGCGAGGTTGCAATTATGGGCACAGAGAGGCGGCATTGATGGGCACAGTGGTAGGATGCATTTGATTGGCACTGGTGAGACTGCATTGATCTTTGTATCATGTCTGCAGTCTCTGACCATGTTTAATATGATGTCCTCAGTCTCTAACCATCTCTTGTCTTATAGCAGTCTCTGAGGGGAGTTTGCCTTATTAGCAATGGTATTGGTAATATGTAGCAGGAAGGGGGTTAATGCACTGTCATTGATGCGTTAGTATAAATCCCATCATCTGTAGGCACTGTGGCTTTTCACAGCGGGGGGGGCGCAGTTTTTCATCTTTGTCCTGGGCACCAAATGACCTTGTCCCGCACTGGGAGGACCTCAAGTGCAGCCCCTGACATCACCAAGGAGCCGCACATAATATTCAGTGAATGTAAAGCTACAAAAAGCTGTCAGAGACTGCAGACATGTTATAGGGGCCATGCTTTAGGAGCCAGCCATAGACTGGAGGCATGTTTTAGGAGACTGCTAAAGATCACTGCCAATTCAGCTCCTTTATAAGTCCCCTTACAAGACAGTACAGTGGCTTAGTGGTTAGCACGTCTGTTCTGGGGTCCCTAGGTTGAATCCCACTGAGAACCCTATCTGAATGGAGTTTAAGTATGTCAGGTAGGAACAACAGATTATAAGCTCCTTAACCTCTTCATAATAGACAGTAAAACAAGCCTTAAAGTGGTTTTAAGTAGTGTTGAGCGAACCTGAACTGTAAAGTTTGGGTTCGTACCGAACTTTTGGCTTTTTTGATCCCGAACATGAACAATTGACTGTATGTTCGGGTCCGGTGTTCAGCAACGTAATGGCACATTTTAAAAAGCCCTGCAGCAGCCAATCAACATTTGTTTTTAACTGGTGTGCCCTTAGAAGTCATCACAGCCATGCCTACTAATGGCATGGCTGTGATTGGCCAGTGCAGCATGTGACCCAGCCTCTATTTAAGCTAGAGGCACACAGCCCAGCACATCACTCTGCTTTAGACAGTGTAGGGAAAGGTTCCTGGCTGCTGTTAGGGAGAGAATAACATAGGAGTCCTGATTCTGAAATCTATTCTATATTAGTCAGCCATTTTACACTGCACTGAGAGAAAAGATAGACAGTGTTGGGCAAGGTTCTTGTTGGTGCTTTCAGGGAGAGAGAATTATCTAGGAGTCCAGATTCAGAAATCTGTTCTAATAATTCAGCGATCTACACAGATTTACCTGGTTGGGTTGCAGTGCACAGTCTTTTTACACTGCCATGAGCCCAGTGCCAGAGAAAATCCTGAAACTTTTATCTGCAAGCTCAGTGTACCAGCACTGCATATGTTACTGTGACATACACCCTGTACATACTCTGGGTGTATTGTGCTATTGCAAAAAAAAAAAAAATGTTGCTGTGTTTTCTGCATATGTGGAGGTGTGTGTTACACAATTTATGCATTTTTCTGCTATTGTGCTATTCCAAAAAATTTTTTTAGGGCAAAAACATTTTTTTTGAATAGCATTTTCGCCATTTCTGCAGCTATAAGATACACGTCTACATACTCTGGGTGTATTCTGCTATTGCAAAAACACCCATTTAGGGCAAGATCCTAAATTTGGAAAATATGAGAACGTCAAAGTAGGGACGTGGCTCCGGTCGTGGTGCTGCTGGTGGAGCTCCTGTTGCAGGGAGAGGATGTGGTTGATCTGTGCCAGCTACACGCACAAGTGAAACACCTTCCTCAGGTGCGATAGGCGTCAGAGCCTGCAGCGGTATTTGGTCGGGTGTACGAATATTGAGGCCAGGACAAGTACAGGCGATAGTAGATTGGGTTGCTGACAGTGCCTCCGGTTCCTTGACATTGTCTCCCACCCAGTCTCCTGATGAAAGATCACAGTTGACACCTGCAGCCGATGTCCATCAGTCTTTCCCATCACCCCCTTGCAAATCAGCCAAGCAGTCTGAGCCCCAAATCATGCAGCAGTCTCTTCTGCTTTTTGATGACTCTGTTAGCAGGGTTTCCCAGGGCCATCCACCTAGTCTTACCCCAGAAGTGGAAGAGATTGAGTGCACTGATGCCCAACCACTTATGTTTGAAGATGAGTACATGGGAGGACCATCGCAGCACGTCTCGGATGATGACGAAACACAGGTGCCAACTGCTGCTGCTTTCGCAATTGTGCAGACAGACAAGGAGGGCAGGGGTGAAGACTGGGTGGAAGATGATGTGGAGGACGATGAGGTCCTGGACCCCACATGGAATCAACGTCATGCAGGTGACCAGAGTAGTTCGGAGGAAGAGGCGGTGGTCGCACAGAGTCACAGTACAGGGCGGACACTATCTGACGGGGGACAGGAGCAGAGATCAGTGTTCACTAAAACAAAGCCCAGCCCCCCACAGTTAGTAACACACCCCTAGGAACACTTAACCCCTACGCTGCCACCCACTGGTTAACCCCTTCACTGTCAGTGTCATTTACACAGGAATCACTGCATTTGTATAGCAGTGATTGCTGTATAAATGACAATGGTCCCAAAAATGTGTCAATGTCCAATGTGTCCACCATAATGTCGCAGTCACAATAAAAACCGCTGTTTGCCGCCATTACTAATAAAAAAATTAATAAAAATGCCATAAAACTATCCCCTATTTGGTTTGCGCAAAAGTTATAGTGTTTACAAAGCAATAGTCGCTTATTGCGATATTTTTTTTTTATTATTATTATTATTTTTTTTAAATATGTAGAAGAATAGGTATCGGCCTAAACTGAGGGAAAAAAATGTTTTATATATTTTTGGGGGATATTTATTATAACAAAAAGTAAAAAAATAATGTGCTCTATCTTTGTTTATAGCGCAAAAAATAAAAACCGCTGGGGTGATCAAATACCACCAAAAGAAAGCTCTATTTGTGGGAAAAAAGGATGACCGTGCAATTGTCAGTTAAAATGACGCAGAGCTCAATTGCAAAAAGTGGTCTAGTCTTAAGCCAGCAAAATGGTCCGGTCTGAAAGTGGTTAAGTTATTTCCCTATCCACATTTGTCACACTTGCCATGCTCTTAAAAACATTGTATTGCCATTTGCAGCCTTCTAGCCCTTTCCATTACTTTTTTAGAGCCATTTTAGTCCTCAAAAGTTCGGGTCCCCATTGACTTGATGGAGTTTGGGTTCGGGGTCCCGAACCCAAACTTTTTTCTGAAGTTCAGTGGAACCCGTCGAACCTGAACATCCAGGTGTCCGCTCAACTCTAGTTCTAAGGGCTCAAGGTTTTTTACCTTCTATGCATGAAAGTAAAAACACTCCTCTGTGCAGCACCCCCCCCCCCCCCATCTCCCCTAATATTTACCTGAGCCCTATTTCGATCCAGCAATGCGCACCTTGGAAAATCTCGGCTCTCTGGGGACTCTCCCTCCTCATCGGCTGAGACAGCAGCAGGAGCCATTGGTTCCCCACTGCTGTCAATCACACCCATTGAGTCAATGAAGAGAGAGAGGGGACGGGTTTGAGTCAGAACTCTGTGTGTGAATGGACACACAGAGCCGTGGCTCAGGAACGAGACTGTCGGGGTGCCCCCATTGCAAGCCACTTGCTGGGGGGGGGGGGCACTCGACAATAGGGAGGGGCCAAGAGCACTGGCAGGGGCCCCCTAAGAAGAGGAGGATCCAGGCTGCTCTTTGCAGAGCCACTGCACAATGAAGGTGAGTATGCCATGTTTGTTTTTTTATTTCTGTAAAAAGGAAGCCTTTATTATCGCTTTAACACCTAGACCTAATTTTGCAACTTTGATATGTGTTAGTAAAACTGTACATATCAACACAGCTACTTAGTCTATCCAGGTGGATTATACCTTGTTTTTTCAGAACAATGTGGGCTTTCATATGGTGGTAAATAGTAACAGATATCTCCTTATTTTTTTATTAAAGGAAAACTGTCCTAAAATAGTAAAAAAACTTTTTTTTTTTATTTAACTGTAGATTTTTTTGCTATTATCATAACCTACCTCCAAAGAACAACCCACAATAAATTCTTGTGTTCCTGACAATCGCAGCGAGCGATGTTAGTAGTTGTATGTACCCAAAGTGGGTTCCAGAAGCAATAGTGCGCATTTGGCTTTTTTTTTATTCTACCTGACGACACTAAAGCCTCGTACACACGATCGGATTGTTGGCCAACAAAACCGCAGAATTTTGTCTGAAGGACATTGGCCCAAGCTTGTCTTGCATACACACGTCCACACAATTGTTGGCCAACAATTGCGAACGCAGTGATGTACTACATTGTTTTTCAGCTCTGTAGCGCCACCCTTTGGGCTGCTTCTGCTAATTTCGTATTAGTAGAAGTTTGGTGAGTGTTGGTTCACACTTTTCATTTAGTTTCTGAACGGCCGTTCATCTATCAGACATGTTGCGGAATCGGAGGAGATAACATGTTATTTATTATTGGCCTTGGAGTTATTGCTTTGACATTATTTTTTTGGGTTGAATAATGATTTGATATGGTATCGTTTTTCTATATTTTTGGATGCATAGAATGCACTTTTTGGTTAAGTTCTATTGGCAGATAGAATGTCTAATTGTATTTGTTTTCTTTTTTTTATTTCCCCATTAAAAATTTGTGTAGAATAATACTTGGCTATGTGTTTTACTTCAAATGACAGTTTGGGAGTAGGCAGTTACATTTAAAAAAATAAAATAAAATAAAATACAATACAATATTAACAATGGACACCAATATAGTTGTATCTTTGATCTTAAAAAAAACAATGGGATCATGGTGTTGTGGCAACTTGACCAAACAAAAATAAAAAAAGCATAATATTCTTGATATCACTATATAAAAATAAAAAAAAGCCTTTGAAAATTTGTTTGCAATAACTCCATCAGTATCATCAGCAAAGCAGCTTCATTATTATCTCATTAAAGAAGAATAGAATGTGCGCTGCATTTCGAGATTCCATAATTTGCCAAATCACAAATGTTAATTCTCCATTTATGAACGCTAGTTTACAAGGCCAACTGCTTCTGGCTCGTCCTTGCTTCCGAGCATTCGTGTTTGTACTTTGGACTTTTGTCCGACAGACTTGTGTACACACGCTCGGAAAATCCTACAACACATATTTGTTAGTGGAAAATTTGAAAACCTGCTATCCAACATTTGTCCATGGAAAGTTGGCCAACAATTGTCTGATGGAGCGTACACACAGTTGGATTTTCCGCCTACAGCCTGACATCACACATTATCCCTATTGGGTGTATGAGGCTTAAGGGGTTGATTTACTAAAACTGGAGAGTGCAAAATCTGGTGCAGCTCTGCATAGATCCTCTGTGAACATCCTCCCTGCTACTACATTATAAGTGTATATGCATTATATGGCCCCCTTGTGGCCCGTTGTGGAGAATATCGCTGCATAGTCTGCTACAGTGGAGGACCCCCCTGGTGGCTGGAGACGAGGAGTGGAGTTGGCCAGTTCTTTCTGATGTGCCTGTTTTTTCTATTTGGAGGTGAGAGTTCTGAGAGCCTTTAGTCCGTGGATTTATATTACTGCTTTCATCTGCAATTTTTCACCAGTAGTGCCTGTGAATCACAGTTTATATGCTTTTTTCGTGTTGCATAATTTTTTCTATACGTTTTCATATGTTTATATGTTTTCTTATACTTCATCAGCACTTAGCACTTTAAAAGGACTTTTTTTGATTGATTTGTGCAGGACTTTTTGTTCACTTTCATTTTTGCTGGGTAGTTTGTGTATACTATCAGGTTCAGCTGCATTTCTTGCACCTTATATTTGCACGTGTACTTTTGTTGTTGAATATTTATATATATTTTTTCTATTTTTACCATTTTATACACTGTTTTTTTTTTTTGAAGAGGTACTTTTACCCTGTTTAATGTTTGCATTTTTGAGTAGTAGCGCAAAGGCCTCTTTTCACTATTTTACCATCTGCATAGAAACCAATCGGCTTCCAGTTTTTTGTCAAAGCTTAATTGAACAAGTTGAAGTTAGAAGCTGATTGGCTACCATGTACAGCTGCACCCGATTGTGCACTCTCTAGTTTAGTTTAAGTATATCTCCCCATAACTTACACATGCATTTTTTTTAAATCCTACATAAAACATGGGCACCCTGAACATTGACTTCAACTTTACCCTGGCCTTGACTTCTGACCCTTACTTTGACCCTAACTCTAATCTTGACACTAACCTAGGTCAAACCTTGATCTAGTTATATTTTTCTATTCCTCCATTCAAATTTCAATTCCACCTCCTGGATGCCACATATACAGTATGTGTTCCTGTGTTATTATAGGGTTAACCACTTTTTATTACTGGGCCCAAGCCAAAAGATGGCTACAGTGAAGAAATCTTATTCTGTGAGGGCATCCATGGAGGCATGCATCAGGTGCGCTCTGTGTTTGCTGTGTCCTTTGGACACAGCTGATCACAGATCGAGGTAAAGGACCAATCACAGAGCCCCTTTACCATGTGATTAGCTGTGTCCAATCACAGCTGATCACATGTAAACAAACTTGCTGGTTATCGGCATTCCTTTCCTCGCATCCTGTCACTGTATGAGGAAAGGAGAGACAATTAGAGGCAAGGCTGACAGGGGACATTTACATATGACTATTAGTGCTCATCAGTGCAGCCTCGTCAATGCTCCCTCATCAGTGCCCATTAATGCCCATCAGTACAGCTTACCAGTGCCCATTAGTTCCTCCTCATTAGTGCTCGTCAGTGCCCATTAGTGTCACCTTATTAGTGCCCATCAGTGCAGCTTATCAATGCCACCTCATCAGTACTTCCTCATCAGTGGCCATTAATGCCGATCAGTGCCCATTAGTCCCATTAGTCCCAACTTATCAGTGTTTCATCAACAGTGCTCATCAGTGCCGCCACATAAGCACACATCAGGGAAGAAGAAAAATGACTTATTTGCAAAACCTTAAGAAAAAGTTATATTTTTCTAAATATTCTGTTGTTTTTTTTGTTTGTTTTAGCAAAAAAAAAAAACAGTGGTGACTGATTAAATATGACCAAAAGAAAGATCTATCTGTCTCAAAAAAATTATAGTAATTTCATTTGATTGCATGACCCCACAAATGTCTTTTAAAGTGCAACTGAAACTGGCTTGAGCAGAAAGGGGGTCAAAGTGTATTGAAGTGGTTAAAAGCAGTAGCAGCCTGTCCATAAGGAGCGCAGGGGCCGCTCCCCCCCCCAAGTTATATAGAATATTTTTTAACATATTAACGTTAAAAAATGTTAATCATATTATAATTTATTTAAAAATAATTATTTCTACCGTGCGGATCGCCGCACTAATAGGTGTCTATTAGCTCCATCAATTTTTAACAAGCACACGATTAGAGCCTGTGCCCCGAACCCTCCCACTTTTGCTTTTAGCAAATCAAAATTTTGCCATTGTGTCACTTCCGAATTCTCATCCCGGCCAATCAGAAGGCTGAAGATTTGGAACTCGGAAACCACCATGTATCGGGGGAGCCGTGACAGCCCAAGCTGGAGGCTTCGTTTGCAGGTAAGGACCTGGAGGGGTTTGTTTGCGTGCCCCCCAAATATTTTTTCACCAGTTGCCACTGGTTAAAGCATGGACTTAATTTATTGTACAGTTTGTACTGTGTGATTTGTTGGTGCTATTTATGCTGTAAAAAAAGTAAAAAAAATCCTCAATTAGAATAAAAAAAAAATGAGGATAAAAGATTTAGGCGATCCCTGAAAACCCTTCTCTTCAAAGAAGCCTATCCTGCTTCTAACTAACACTGTTTTACTTCCTCCATCAGCTCATCCCCCCCTTCCCCCCAGCTATTACCTTTTTATATCATTTGACTCTTCCTTTTAGATTGCAAGCTCTGACGAGCAGGGTCCTCTGATTCCTCTTGTACCAAATTGTAACGTATTTGTAATATCTATATAGCGCCAATGTCTGTTGGCGCTATATAAAACCTGTATAATAATAATAATAATAATAATAAAAGATCCCAGAAAAAAAAAGCCATAAGAGGAAGAGGAATGATAGCCTGAAAAAAAGTAAGATAGTGTGTTCTTTCACTGGAGCAACAAAATAGTCTATCATCTACAGAAGCTGTACAATAAGGAGCACAGGGAACCCTGTGGCCCCAGGGCCTGAGGTTGGGCATCAGGGGATCAGATTCATTGCACTACACATGCACAGTGTCGCCAAAAACTAAATTTTGCAGTTTATGGGAAAGGGATTTTTCTGTAGAAGAGTCTCTTTTACCAACAAGCTGTGCCTACTAGCAAATTTTTGTTTTTGGGCTCCAGTTCTCCTTTATGTAATGTTTCATGAAGTCCAATGTGACAAGTTTGGAATCCTTTATGGATTCATGTTCTGCACATAAAATAAGATTCATAGCAGGGTCTCTTTTTTTTTTCTGTCTTGTGCCCTTGCTGCCTGCCGTAATTGGAGCAGATGGAAATGGCAAACGAAACGTGGGAAGAGAAGAAGGAGAGCGATTGCAAAATCGTGCCCAACTTTGCCAGTGGCAAAGGCATTCTTTCTGCTTCTACGCAAAACAAGACTTCATTATTGTCTTAACTGGTATTGCTCCAAGATTATATTCCTTATCTCTTCTGACTATAGCCGATAACAAGGCAGGCATCAAACAGGAGATAGGCATCAAGTCCACAGATGACAGCCTGGCTCCTTCTGTAGATTATAACAGACATCCAGTACAGTTCAAACACAGTGGAAGGCTATAGACGACTTGCAGATCGCTCTTCCCTTTCAGTATCTGGTGGATGGAAGATGATAAGTTCTTACCCTGTCACATGACATCAGTCATTGTTCTGGGAACTGATCTTTCCTTATATAACTGGCATAAATTGAATTCTACATAATATATCAAGATGCACATCTGATAGCTATGCAGTTTAAATGAAGTCGTTTGCATGAACTGATTATCCTCTATAGCAAAAAAGACATTTTAAGCTGAACTCAAGGCAAAAAGCTAATTGAAATGCAGATGTAATGCATATGGAATCTGTTTTACCTGTGAAAGGATTTGTGCTTCTGTCCATCCAATCCTGACATTTATACAGCTCTAAATGCAGCACAGCACTGCCTGGCTAGTTAGAAGACCGGATTTTTCCTCTGCTGCATTTTAGTAACAATTACAGGTCTTGATCCTACTCAAGCCTGATTCTGAAATCCAAGAAAAGGTGAGATTGAGGTGACAGATATCGCGTCTATCAATATAAAATGAGCACCAAACTGTCAGGGCTTGGCTCAGCCCTTCCTTCTCTGAGCTGGCCACTCAGCTGTCTGATAATTGCCAGCTCCTGTCTCTCCACTGGTACTAAGCTGTACCCACTTCTAAGGAACTGGCTTCCATTTTTGCTCGGGAGATCTTTTGCTTACAAGGCCTACAAAAGGTTATTATCTCAGACAGGGGCAGTCAGTTTGTGTCCCGGTTCTGGCGAGCCTTTTGTGCACAGTTGGGAATTCAGCTTGCTTTTTCCTCTGCGTATCTTCCACAGTCTAATGGGACTGAAGAACGAGCCAATCAGTTCTTGTAGCAATTCCTACGTTATTATATTTCTGACCATCATAACTGGTCAGACCTCTTACGGTGGGCAGGGTTTGCTCACAATAGTGCCTTGAATTCTGCTTCTGGATTGTCCCCGTTTATGGCAAACTATGGTTTCCAACCTTCCATGTTGCCTGACTCATTTGTTCCGCAGAGTATTCCTGCGTTAGAGGAGCATCTCCGTGGTCTTCATTCCACTTGAGTACAAGTCCAGGAGGCTTTGCAACATGCTAATGATAGGTACAGACTACATGCTGACTGAAGACGCCTGCCCCCACCTTCCTACCAGGCGGGAGCAGGGTCTGGCTGTTATCTTGCAACCTCCGACTTCGTGTTCCCTCGCTAAAGTTTGCACCTCGGTTTATTAGGCCTTTCAGTATTCTTTGCAGGATTAACCCAGTGGCTTACGCATTAGACCTTCCTTCTAACATGCAAATTTTGAATGCATTTCATGTCTCCTTATTAAAACTTTTGGTCTGCAACTGCTTTACCACCTCGGTGCCACATCCTCACCCTGTACAGGTTGAGAACCATGAGGAATATGAAGTGCAGGCCATTGTTGACTCATGTAGGTTCCGTGGGTGCATACAGTACCTGGTGCATCAGAAGGGGTATGGTCTGGAGGAACACTCTTGGGTCTCATCCTCAGACATACATGCCCCTGCTCCCCCTCCGTGATTTCCATAGACGTTTTCCCCTCAAGCTTGGTGGTCCTCCAAGGGGGAAGGGTCGTTGAAGAGGGGGTACTGTCAGGGCTAGCCTCAGCCCTTCCTTCTCTGAGCTGGCCGCTCAGCTGTTGGCTAATTGCCAGCTCCTATCTCTCCACAGGTACTCAGCTGTTGATTATATCCTGCTCTTCAGTCCTGCCTACTTAAGCTGTCCAGCCCACAGGATCTCTGCCTTCACCTTAGTCAACATCAAAGAGACTCTCTCCTGCTTTGCTGTTAAAGACTTGCTTGGCTGACATTCCTTCTGGCTCCAGATCCTGCTTACTGTTTTACTACGCTCACCTCCGGCTCCCTGACGTTTGGTTTGTCTGACTATACAATCTGGTTCTTGAACTCTGTGGCTATGTTTTGACTACGTTTTTGTTCTATTTACTTTTATTTAGGGCTGTTACTGATTAAAAATTTCGTGTTCGATTAATCATTTTTTTTTAATCAACTAATTTTGATTAATTATAACGCACATGCAGATCCATCTACTTTTAGCTGATCTCCTTGCATTACAACTCTGCATTAGTCAGTGGTAAATGTGGTATACACTATATACAATCACCCGACACTAGTTAGTTTCCACAATCCATGACTTAAAAATTAAAAAAAAAACGTTTTAAAAAAAAATTAAGGAGTCTTTTAATGTTAAATTGGTTTTTAGGGTGGACCTCCACTTTAACAAGACATTTTCAAACTTACAGCTCAATTTCTTGCTATCTGGATAATGCCTCCAATGGGTATACCAGTCCTGTTGACAGCCATCTAAAATGGGAAAGCCATTTCACTTCCTGTTGTGTCTCTGGGACAGGAAGTGAAATGAGAGCTCCACAATGGGATGCACAAGGCAAAGCCTAAACCTAGAGGTGTTTTCTTTCTGCATGACCTAATCTAAAACTAAAACACATATTCAAGCTGTATATATACTTTAAATCACCATGATTCCTCCTCCACAATTGACCTGTCCAGTACAGACAACACACTCACCTTCATAATGCCTTTCAATGCTTGTTTATTCCCAGCAACGTTCACGTATCATCAGCATGGGGCGTGTCTGCCCAATCACAAAACTGGCTCGCAGCCACACCTCTGCAATTTGCGGACACACCCACTCGGTCTAACCCTTTCCGGCCATGATTGAATCGGTCAGGCGCCTGCTGTATTCCATTACTTTACCACTGTCCAGCGTGGGCACCGTCAATGACTGGGGAAGGGGGGAGGAGTCTGGTGACGTTGATGTCCGTGACGTCACCGGATCTCCGACAGAACTCCCTGAAGACCCAGAATCCGGTGGAGAGGTGAGTACCGATCAAAAGAATTTTGATCGATCAAAAAAATTAATGATTAATCGAGGAATTAATCGTTAATTTCAGCAGCCCTACTTTTATTATTAACCAGTGTGATTTAACTGTACTTCTGTCTCGGTCTGATTTAATGGTTTCTGACGCAAACAAAAGAACCAAGAGGCCACCAATTACTTATTAATTCAGTAAATGACCACAGAAAGCAATCGCTCATCTCTCGGCTGCCCCCACCGCCATCCTCGGTGAGGGAATCAGGAAGTGAAGTGTTGCAGCCTCACTTCCCGGTTCTCTACTGCTAATGCGTGAGTCGCATGAGACCTGTGTGTTTCCCAGAACACAATGGGAGAGTGACGCGAATGGGCGTGACTCCTGCGGGAGTCTATTCCTGGAAGTGGGTGCATTATACAGGTATCTGCATCCCCCTCCTCCTGAAAGGTGCCAAATGTGACACCGGAGGGGGAGAGGGTTCCGAAAAGCAGAGGTTCACTTTTTGTATAAACCTCCGCTTTAAGTGGTAAGTAAATTGTATATCCCCCCCCCCCTCCAAAATTCCGTCTCCTAACACAACCCCCCTACCCCTTCTAGTACAAATCCCCACTGCTAGCCACAGATTCCCCTTCCTAAATCCCCCCCGACACCCCCCCATACCCCCTATTTGCCCTTGCTACAACAAAACGAAACAAAGCCTTGTGTACAGTATGACTCTAAAAGGGTTACTGTGTTAAAGCGGAGCTCCAGCTCCCCCCCCCCACACTAAAAAATTTGAAGGTCAGCAGCTACAAATACTTTTAATATTAGGACACTTGCCTGTTCAGGGATTGTGCAATGTCAGCACCCCAGCTGATTTTTAAATTGGCTCTTGGGTGTTGCAGCTGGCATTCCTTGTAAGGGAAACTGGCAGCCGGTTCCCTACTGCACATGCACGAAGCATGCTGTGTCATTGGATTTGATTAACAGTAGCAGGAGCCAATGACTGCGCTGCTATCAATCTATCCAAACATGACCCAAGACACCGGCTGGAGCTGGTGTGTTTGCCCCCGTCGCTAGAAAGTTTGGGTTCAGGTAAGTAAAAGGGGGGCTCTCAGGGGCTGCTGCATGACAGGAGGTTTTTCACCTTAATGCATAGAATGCATTAAGGTGAAAAACCTTGAGGATTTACAACCCCTTAAAGGTCTATGTACAAAGAGGGAGGAGGGACAGCACACCCTTTTCCTCCTCCAGGCTCTCTGCCCCTCTAGGAAGTTATCTGTATTTTGCCAGCAAAAGTGAAAGCTGTGCAGACTGCCTGACCTTCCCTTAGCAACCGATGACATCATTGGTTGCTAGGATGCAGGCAGGCAGCTAACAACGCTTTCACTTTTGGCAGCAAAATACAAAAAACAGCATAGAAGGGAGAGAGCTCAGAGGAGGAGATGTGCTATCCCTCCTCTCTGTATACAGAACTTAACACAGTGACCCTTTCATGGTTGGATTGTAAAAGGCTTTGTGTCATTTTGCTGTGGCATCCCTGAAGACTCTTTGGGGAGTTGAAAAAACCCTGCTCTAGTAGCATTAGCTATATGCAGTATGCTGTGTTCTGTAGCAGAACAGGCGACTTCCCATCTTCTGCTGGAAATAGAGTAATGCCGTGTACACAGGGCCGGACTTTTCAACAGCAAAGGTCCGACGGAACGAATCCGTCGGACAATTCGACCGTGTGTGGGCTCAGACGGACTTTAGATTTAGAGCGTGTTTCAAATCTTTCCGATTGACTCAAGTCCGGTGGAAAAATCAGTTCGTCTGTATGCTAGTCCGACGGATGAAAACCAACGCTAGGGCAGCTATTGGCTACTGGCTATGAACTTCCTTATTCTAGTCCGGTCGTACGCCATCACGGTCAAATCCATCAGACTTTGGTGTGATTGTGTGTGGCCAAGTCCGTTCATTCGGGAAGTCCATCAGAACTCCGCCGAAAGTCCGTCGGGAAGACCGTCAGACCTAGTCTGTCGGAAAGTCCAGTCGAGTTTACGTGGCTAAGTACTTCTCTGATATCACAATTTCCACCTCAGCCAATTAAAGGGATCCTTGTGTTCATTAATAAAAATACCAGGTTTCTCCTGAATACCAGAGAAGCACTCAGCCTGACTTTTTTAAATTAAAACAACAGAGGTAAAGTTGCCTGTACTGCTTCCAGAAGAGCCCTACATACAGCATATAGCTAAAGCTAGTACAGTATATTACTGTGCAAAAAGTGGCCACATCAGTTACATAATGGAAATAGTTTGTTTGGCCCAAACTAACTATTTAAAGCCATATTAATCCTAAAATTCAACTTTGAGGAAGAGTTTATGATTACAGAGTTGCATTTATTTGTGTCTTTTAGCTCTGCCTGGAGCTTGACTAAAACTGTAAGTTCATATACCGTGCTCATATTTTATGTAGATTCTCTATTTTCCATATTATAGTAAACCATATGACTTTAAAGCTGAATTCCAGTTGTGGCAGTTTTTGAATATGTACATTGGTTCAGCTTGGATTTATATAATTATGTATGTGCCATACCTGAAAGATCCCCCTTAAAGCTGTCACTGCTACTACAGTGATTGCTTCTGGCTTCCGGGTCCTTAGGGAATGCAAAGAATTCACTGATTGGACGAAATGTAATGGACAGTGGCATCTTGATCTTCACCTTGTCCAATCAGAGAAGGCTTTGCATTCATTGAGAAAATGTAAAAATATACATGCCTGGAATTCAAGTTTAAACTTTTACCTTCTGTCTTTGTGCACAATTTTGCTTGTTCCTCTGGATACTGCGTATATGAAGAAGCCCAAACCTGAGAGCAATTGCTAATCCTACATGCTGCATTGCACCTCCAACCCAGAAGGCTACATATGCAAGTGAAGAATTAAAGCCCAACTACAACTTTTTGGGGATTTTGATGAAGGAAGAAAGGGCTGTTGTTTTGTGTACCGTTGAGTAGACTTTGCTATCAGACTATAAATGCTGGTTTTGTCTCCATAGATTTTTCTTCTCTTCCTGTTTAGACTGACGTCTGTCATCTGGCCAGAAAAAGGGAAAATCTTCTTCACGGGGACACAAACATCAATAAAATCTTGCAAAGTAAAAGAATGGCAGCCACTAAGATCATTGTATACTGTAACTGGCACAAGAAAGGTACACATTGGAAGGCAGTGTGTTATTCAACAATAATATCCTGACAGAGTTTCTAAACCTTCCTTGTTTTTTCCTAGATAATGTTGTATTGTGGCCTGTCTCGGTCAGGGTGATTTCCCAACAGGTCCTGTTCTATCCGACACCCATGAAAAAAAGGCACAAGATTTCCCCTCTGTACCTGAATTGTCAAACAGACAGCAATAAGGAGAAAATCTCCCAAATAGGGGCAAAGGCAACAATAAAAGTTTAACAGAAACTCCTAATTGTTCCCTACTTTATCCAAAACTAAACAAAATAGTGTGTACATTGTACAATATCCTGGAGGTAGGGACGGGTGTTAAATTGACAAATATTATGGCTTACTCAAGAGTTTTTGGTCTTCAGCAGCATGTTAGAGTTGTGGTTATTAATGTAGGTTGGGTGTTGATGTTACATTTTGTTTCTGTGAGCAACCTAGCTTTACAGCTTTTAAAAATATTTTTATGGAAGCTGTTTAGTTGAATATTTTATTGACTCAACTGAAATGAGACTTGCTCCTCCTGTAAGTAAGACTGCCATTGGATTCATTTTTTACTCACTGCTACAGAGTTTAGGTTAAGCTGAACCTTTAGTATGCTTGCTGGTGTAATTTTGTTTCTTCAGTAGGTATGGTGCTGGGAGGGAGAGAGGTAAGTTGGCTTCCAGGCTGCTTTCAATCTTAGCCAAAAGTTTGACTGAAATTGGGCATTAACACTTTTCAAATTACTCTTTGCATTGTCCAAAAGTTTGGTAACACCTGACCATAAGCCCTTGTATACACGGTCGGAGATTCTGACGGAATGTGTCCGATCGGACCGTATTTTCGGATAATCGGACTGTTTCCGTCGGAATATCCAACGGACCAAGTTTTCCAACTTGTCTATAAAATTTTCCAACAACATGCTCCAATCGGACATACTCCGATCATGTGTAGCCTACTCCGACGGACAAAGTGCCACGCATGCTCACAATCAAATTCCTAGACCAAAGCTATTGGCTACTAGCCTGAACGTAGTCCCGTCGTAACGAAATAACATCATCACGTTATGTACAATCGGATTTTCCGACAACTTAGTCCGAACGTGTGTATGCAACAGTTTCGGACAAAATCCGTCAGACAAAATCCAACGGTTGTCAGAATGTCCGACCGTGTGTAAAAGGGCTAAGATCTATATGATCCTGTTTGATATCCCATTCCAAAACCATGGGCATTGATATGGATTTGGCTACCTTTTTGAGGCTCCAGCTTCCTTCCTTCCTTCTGAAAAGGCTTGACACAGGATTTTGGAGTGTCGGTGAGAATGTGTGCCTATTCAACCAAAGGAGCACTTGTTAGTTAGATACTGATATTGGACAAGAAGACCAGGCTCTGAATCAGCATTCTGATTCGCCTCAAATCTGTATAGCAGGGTTGAGAGCAGGGCACCACATAGGACACTCAAGTTCCTCCCACACTAAACTGGTAAATTAAGTTCTTACGATGTAGGCTTTGTGCATGGGGCATAACCATCTTGGAACAGAAGAGAGCCTTCTCAAGACTGTTACCATCAAGTAGGAAGTATAAAATTGTCTAAAATGTTTTTGTATGCTGTAGCAATAACAGTATCTTTCACCCGAAACACCTGAATTCATTTAGAGGAAGGAGTTCCTGGCACTAAAATTCTAATGCATCATAGATAAATGCTAATGTATCATAGAGTCTAGAATAAGTATATTGATAAAAAGATAGATACTGGGGATACTTTCTCAACCATTTTGCTTTAAAGGAACCCTTGAAATAGAATTCATGTCATGGGGAACCCCTGCTAAAACCAATCTTTTGGAAGTCAGTGGGAACCCCTGCTAAAACCAATCCTTTGGGGGTCAGTAGGAAAAGCCTTACAGTGGTGGTCCGGTCAAAGGCCTCCCTTACAGACAGCTAAAAAGTTAATTGGTGTCATGCTGCTGGCTCTGGTCCCAGAACTATGTAGGCACTATTAAATGCGAGATGAATCAGTCACAACTCAAAGAAGCCCTTTCAATAACCAGAGAAACCCTAGGGTTCCACGGAACTCTGGTTGAGATTACCTACTCTAGTAGATAGATAGTTCCTAATATTTCAGTGTTGCACCAATATTACTTTAAAGCAGGGGCGTTGCTAGGTCTACAAAACATCTGGGGCTAGAGCCCATAGCAGCGTAGTAAAGAAAGTCATACGCTTGGGCGGGCATACACATGTATATACAGTAATATACGTGTGTGTATATCCCCAGAGAGCCCCCCCCCCTGCATCAGGGCCCCCAGAGAGCCCCCCCCGCATCAGGGCCCCCAGAGAGCCTCCCCCTTGCATCAGGGCCCCCAGAGAGCCTCCCCCTTGCATCAGGGCCCCCAGAGAGCCTCCCCCTTGCATCAGGGCCCCCAGAGAGCCTCCCCCTTGCATCAGGGCCCCCAGAGAGCCTCCCCCTTGCATCAGGGCCCCCAGAGAGCCTCCCCCTTGCATCAGGGCCCCCAGAGAGCCTCCCCCTTGCATCAGGGCCCCCAGAGAGCCTCCCCCTTGCATCAGGGCCCCCAGAGAGCCTCCCCCTTGCATCAGGGCCCCCAGAGAGCCTCCCCCTTGCATCAGGGCCCCCAGAGAGCCTCCCCCTTGCATCAGGGCCCCCAGAGAGCCTCCCCCTTGCATCAGGGCCCCCAGAGAGCCTCCCCCTTGCATCAGGGCCCCCAGAGAGCCTCCCCCTTGCATCAGGGCCCCCAGAGAGCCTCCCCCTTGCATCAGGGCCCCCAGAGAGCCTCCCCCTTGCATCAGGGCCCCCAGAGAGCCTCCCCCTTGCATCAGGGCCCCCAGAGAGCCTCCCCCTTGCATCAGGGTCTCCAGAGAGCCCCCCACTTGCATCAGGGTCTCCAGAGATCCCCCCTTTAAATCAGGGTCCCCAGAGAGCCTCCTCCTTGCATGAGGGTACCCAGAGAGCCTCCCCTCCCTTTTCGGGACCCCTGCAGAGACTTTGGGCTATGGACCCCAGATTCGGGGCTGTAGCCCCATAAGCCACCCCCTAGCAACGCCACTGCTTTAAAGTGATTGTAAATTCTCTCTTTTAAAAAAAATAGCACACATTATACTTACCTGCTCTCTGTGCAGTGGTTTTACACAGAACAGCAGCCCTCATCTTACTCTTCTCGGGGACCCTGCTGGTGATCCTGGATCCCCCCATAGGAAGCCATTTGCTATGGGGGCACTTGAGTGCACTCGCTCGTGAACCTTTTCCCCCTCTCCCACTTCACTGGCTGTGATTGACAGCAGCAGGATCCAATGGCTTCCACTGCTGTATCTGTGCCAAAGAGGAGGGAGCGAGCTGGAAGAGCCTCTGCTCTCGTGCACATTGCTAGATCAAGATTGGGTTCAGGTATGCACTTCATAAAGGGGGAATGTGGGGACAGCTGCATGTAGAAGGTTTTTCTACTTTGCTTCATAGAATGCAGTAAGGTGTAAAACCATTTGCCTTTACAACCACTTTAATATTTTCTTTCTACATCAGTATCTTCTTCTTTTTTCCAGAAGCTAGACCTTTTAACCCGCATAGATCTGCAGTCTGAGATGTTTACAATATTGCATGAGAATATAATCTCAGCCTTCATCTGTTGACATACTAAACCCAACGTGTGTGAATTGTATGAAAGAGGAACAATTTATGAAAAAAAAATCTTTATTTACAGAAGATTTTTTTTTTTTTTTAATAACCCAATTGCGGAGTAGCCCGTTGCAGATGATTTTGTCTGCTAGGACAGAAAACTATTTGTGGATCATGCAAAGTGACATTACCATTAATCATGTATCTGTGTAATGTACTTCCCCTTATCCAGCTTAATCCTGCTGGAAATAGCAATGCATGGAAACAAATTACCCCATATAATCCTCCAGTTATGATGATACATGAGGAGGTTGGGGAAATTTCACCTCGTATGATGCATTTGGTCTCTGGCGAGAGGAATTACAGAGAAGGAGATAGGATGCAATATATGCGTGTTATTTATCATATCTGATTAAGAATCTGCTTGTTCCAAGTAAGCTGTTTAGTATTAGGCTTTGATGCAAAATATACTGTACTACTTCATAAAAAACATATTTAGTATTGTGCTGCTAGTTATAAAAAATATATTGATATATTTTAAAACTATTTTTTTTGTAATATCTTTATCATTTACATATAAATGTTGCTTGTGAGTTATAAATATGTATTTTCACTTTTTTTTTCATATTTTGCTATAAGTGTTGCTGATTTCCAGCTGCCTCTCTGAAACGTCTTTCTGTCTATGTGCACTCCTTTGTTGGCTACATGGCACTTCTCAGAACCGACTTCTTGGTGGGGAGAACAGTGACCTTGCCTGCCTTATGTGCCTTTAAAATGGTTACTTGTAGTATCATTCACAAGTAAAAGTGATATAATTCAAAACATATACAATGTGCTTCATACATGACCAGGGTAGATCAGAGGTCACCAGCAGGGTGTCTTAATGAGTGGGCACACCTGGGCATTGCCAGCTGCATGGGGGCCCCTTGCACTTTCCCAAAGCAGCTAGTCTTTGAGCCCATGCTGCCCCGAAATTGGGGGCACCATGATGGCACTGAGAGTGATGGATACACAGGGGAAGCAGGCTGGCAGCGGTGCACCGTGCTGTGCAGAAGAATACCTATTTCACAGTCAGCAGGGAGTGGCAGGGCCAGAGCGCCAGTTATGCCTCATGCAGCTTGAATGCTCGGGATTCGAAGGCTGCAGAGTAGGAGCTGGAGTGGGAGCTGCTGAGTCAGTCATGAATATCTGGGGTGTAGAGGGGTCAGAGTGCTGGGGGCATTTATGGGGTGTAGAGGGGTCAGAGTGCTCAGGGGACATCTGGGGTATAGAGGGGTCAGAGTGCTTGGTGGACATCTGGGGTGTAGAGGGGTCAGAGTGCTGGGATGATATACTATCCACCAGCTCCCTAATGTCATCATGGAGGAGTGGAAGAGCTTCAACCTTTGAAGCTCTGGTGTACTCCATGCCCAAGAGGGTTAAGGCAGTGCAGGAAAATAATGATGGTCACACAAAATATTGCCACTTTGGGCCTAATTTGGACATTTTCACTTAGAGGTGTACTCACTTTTGATATCAGCGTTTAGACATTTAGTTTATTTTGAGGGGACAGCAAATTCACACTGTTAAAAAACAAAGTGTAATTTCTACAGTGTTGTGTGTGTGTATATATATATATATATATATACACAGTATTACACAAAAGTGAGTACGCCCCTCATATTTTTGTATATATCTCAAATACACAAGAAACAACATGCACAGATGCCAAGGAGCCTCCACTCCGCTCCACATGCGGTACAGGAAATATGGAAAGCACACAGAAACAGATCAGTGATACACAACACATTTGGATCGCTATGCGATGACCAAGTGGTGACATTACAACAATAATACCAGTACATATCGTAGTCTGGGTTTCAGAGTATATGAATAGAGCTCCATTCTATCCAAGGTTGCCAAGCCTTTGAAAATGACGACGGATGTGAATTATTACAAATGTCAAGGACCTTCTCACATGAAAAGTTAGTTCTGACCAGGGAGAGTATCTCTGAAGGGTTGGGAAATATTTGGGCTTTCCAATCTCTTGCAATTGTGGTCCTGGCCACCAAAAGGATGTGCGTAAGAATTGTAAAAAAGCTTGTCTTTAAAGTGCATGTAGCACTTAGCTGGGCTTAGCGACCATATATATAGAGCAAACAAGGTTATTAGTTTCTTCCACCCTCCTCCAATTTACTGTCCAAGCACGCAGCTAGCGAGGAGATGAATAACTTATGACTCTTGATTGACAGCGCTTGTCTTGTACAAGTCAATGATAATGCAGAGGGAGGGGGTATATCAGCTAAACCTTTCCAGATGTACATACAGCAGAGCTTTGACTAAGCTCCATAGTACTGCCAATGTTGATGGTTTTGTCTAGTGGAAATTACATCTGTTTTAATAATGGCAATGGCAGCTGAGCTGAGCTAAGGAACACCCACAAAACAATCATCTTTAGCACCTGCTGAGAGAGAGAGTGAGCTTCTAGATACATTTAGTTGGCTCCACTGTAATTGGAGAAACAGGGGCTTATTAATTAGGGCTGCTCATTGCCTCACAGGCTGCTACTCTATTATTCCCCCCCTGTTTTTTAGAGAATTTTCAAATTAGAGTTTCTGGTGAGGTGTGCTCAGAAGGTGGTGAGAGCCCATGAATAGTCTGAGGCCTGAGCAGCAGGGGGAGTTCCTGGGTCCCGTTCTGCTGGAGGAGACCCCTGGGGCAGATTTTATGGAAAATCCATCGGGAAGACACTGAGGTCCCAGGTAGGCTTATTTGGGGGCCTATTTGCAAGCTTTAGTCCAGGGATCAAGTTGGGTCTGGAGAAGCTCACTAGATTAAGCCAGAAGGAAGTTGGAGTAAAAGAGTTCAGCTGTGATATGTGAGTCTACATCTCCCTCACTAGGAAGAGCCTGGTGGATATTGGTGGGAGGCAACCGATAATCCTGTGGCTGAGTGAGTAAACGACCCAATCGCTGAGGACTTTGTGACTGTGTGTAGCTGTTAAACTATTGTAAGGAGTACTAGTCATCATAGGCATAGAGATCCTAAGGGACTTTCAGTTTTGAACTATACAGCCAAAAAGTCCTCAAGATATTACAGTTTCTGGTGTATCCAATGCCCCACCCCCCATCCCAGTTCATTGTTCCCATTAATAACCATAAAAAGAACCCCTAGACTGTTTTTTTTTTTTTTTTTTTTTTTTTTTTTTTTTTTGAGCCAGTGGAAGAGTGAGAAAAATGCTGGGCACCTGGCTGTGTGTGCTTTAAGGGGAAATAGGAATGCATTCACCAGCGGCTCCTACAGGAGTGGGCTACACATCTTAATTGGATGGAGCAGAGAAGCACGAAGGCAATAAAGAAATAAGGGGCTTTATTTTACAAAATTTCTGTTCATTGAAAAACGGGCCAGTATTTTATTTTTAAATGATCACAAGCGTTCTTTTCTTCTGAAGGATGAATCAATACTTATTGGGATGGGAGATTTGGGTATACTTTAAAGTGGCATACCACAGTGTCAACACACATTTTACAACTTTCATCCAGGACAAAGAATCAGCCAGTGGACTTGTTTTTGTTTTATTGGAGAAAACAACTTGGATAAGGTAAAGGGATTATGAGATGCACAACTTGACTTGAAGAACATCAATGAGGACAACTTCCTTCACTATTGACACTGAAGGAAACAACAAATCCTACACTGTATTCTCTCTGGAACAACAGCAGTCTTTCTGGGATTGGCAATAAGAATTCCCCTGATAGGAGCTCTGTGTCTCCTTAGTGGAAACTTAACAAAGACCCAATTTGCAGGAGCTCTATGCCCCCTCTCTTGGAAATACCAGCCCATCTGGCTGCTTGGCGAAATGCCTAATTACAAGGTATGGGTTAGCGTGTTGAAGTCCAAGAAAGCTTGCTGAATATTGCATCGGGAAGCTTTCTCCCTTATAGACCCTGGGAGTGTCGAAGTACTTACACTGTCCCTGGAAATCCTGCTACTTTGAGAAAACTGCTATTCAGGCCTCCTGCTGTCCAGGTCCCCCCATGCTAGCCATGGTGTCTCCTAGAAGAGACTATGGGGCAGTGGAGACCCCATTGTCCTTCTTCCTTCCTTCCTTCCTTCCTTCCTTCCTTCTTTCCTCAGCTCCCAGCCAGGAGGCAGAGCCCCCTTCAGCCCCGGGGTCCCCTCCCAGGCTACATGACACAGCCTCAGTATTCTATCTTCCAGGCAACTACCCTGCTGGCAAGGCTCTATAAAATTTATGGGCTGACCCACCCAGCCTGCCAGACCTCCTGCCTGGTGATTGACCAGGTTCCCATAAATATGCAGATCATAGCCTCCTGGCCTCCACTCACTAGCATCTAGATATTTCTCCAAGCTACTAGAACCAGGTGGAAGTACCAGATGTCTGACCTGTAGAGCCCTCCAGGCTGACCTACTGTAACCCCAACCAATTAACCAGGCTCATCCAGCTACTGTAAACCATAAATAGCGTTGCCTATACTAGTCTGCACACTAGGGAGTGCTATGCAAATTCTATTTATTCAAGTACGTTTTCTTAACTCAAAAGAAAAATCTGTTGCTCTCAGCCTCCTCCAAATATTACAATTCCTTATTTTACTGCGGTGATCTGACGTCCTGTTAGAGGGTGGCTTCGTTCATTCTCTATGGTCCCACTGAGTGAGGAATGTAGCCACCCTCTCTTGTTTGCTCCCATAATGGACTATGGGACTAATGTGCACTGCTTGTTCTAAACACCATCGATGGAGGACATTACAAGGAGGCAGAAAAACACAGTGAGGGTTTGGAGTTGTACTTACAGTGGTGTGAAAAAGTGTTTGCCCCCTTCCTCATTTCCTGTTCCTTTGCATGTTTGTCACACTTAAGTGTTTCGGAACATCAAACCAATTTAAACAATAGTCAAGGACAACACAAGAAAACACAAAATGCAATTTGTAAATGAAGGTGTTTATTATTAAAGGTGAAAAAAAATCCAAACCATCATGGCCCTGTGTGAAAAAGTGATTGCCCCCTAAACCTAATAACTGGTTGGGCCACCTTTAGCCGCAACAACTGCAACCAAGCGTTTGCGATAACGTGCAATGAGGCTTTTACAGCGTCCTGGAGGAATTTTGGCCCACTCATCTTTGCAGAATTGTCCTAATTCAGTTACATTAGAGGGTTTTCGAGCATGAACGGCCTTTTTAAGGTCATACCACAACATCTCAATAGGATTCAGGTCAGGACTTTGGCTAGGCCACTCCAAAGTCTTCATTTTGTTTTTCTTCAGCCATTTGGTGGTGGACTTGCTGGTGTGTTTAGGATCATTGTCCTGCTGCAGAACCCAAGTTCGTTTCAGCTTGAGTACACGAACAGATGGTCGGACATTCTCCTTCAGGATCTCTTGGTAGACAGCAGAATTCATAGTTCCTTTTATCACGGCAAGTCTTCCAGGTCCTGAAGCAGCAAAACAGCCCCAGACCATCACACTACCACCACCATATTTTACTGTTGGTATAATGTTCTTTTTATGAAATGCAGTGTTCCTTCTACGCCAGATATACTTGGACACACACCTTCCAAAGAGTTCCACTTTTGTCTCATCGGTCCACAGAATGTTGTCCCAAAAGTCTTGGGGATCATCAAGATGTGTTGTGAAGAAATTGAGACGAGCTTTGATGTTCTTTTTGCTCAGCAGTGGTTTTCTCCTTGGAACTCTGCCATGCAGGCCATTTTTGCCCAGTCTTTTCCTGATGGTGGAGGCATGAACGCTGACCTTAACTGAGGCAAGTGAGGCCTGCAGTTCCTTGGACGTTGTTGTGGGGTCTTTTGTGACCTCTTGGATGAGTCGTCGCTGCGCTCTTGGGGTAATTTTGGGCGGCCGGCCACTCCTGGGAAGGTTCACCACTGTTCCATGTCTTCGCCATTTGTGGATAATGGCTCTCACTGTGGTTCGCTGGATTCCCAAAGCTTTGGAAATGGCTTTATAACCCTTTCCAGACTGATAGATCTCAATTACTTTCTTTCTCAATTGTTCCTGAATTTCTTTGGGTCTCGGCATGATGTGTAGCTTTTAAGGATCTTCTGGTGGACCTTACTGTGTCAAGCAGCTCCTATTTAAGTGATGCCTTGATTGTGAACAGGTGTGGCAATAATCAGGCCTGGGTGTGGCTAGAGAAATTGAACTCAGGTGTGGACAACCACAGTTATAGTATGTTTTAACAAGGGGGGCAATCACTTTTTCACACAGGGCCATGGTGGTTTGGATTTTTTTTCACCTTTAATAATAAACACCTTCATTTACAAATTGCATTTTGTGTTTACTTGTGTTGTCCTTGACTATTGTTTAAATTGGTTTGATGTTCCGAAACACTTAAGTGTGACAAACATGCAAAGGAACAGGAAATGAGGAAGGGGGCAAACACTTTTTCACACCACTGTAAAATAAAATTTGTAGTAAGAGAATAATATAGGCTGCCATTACTGTCTTCTGTCTTAAAATTATTTAACCCCCTTCTGTCTTTGAATGCAATATTTTCTAAGTCACTGCCCTGCAACTGAATTTAGACCAAAGCCTGAATTCTTGTTTGACACCATTTAGTGACTTGTGAAATATTTATGCAATGAGATTTGCATAACAGCCAGGGAGCTAGCATTTTCAGATGGAGGGGGCACCAGTGACAGCCTCTACATTTCTCACATGTCATATACCACCCTTCTGCCTGCTATTCCAAGAATGCTGATCTTTTTTAATTGTAGACAGAAGAAAAATAGACAGACAGATAATGTAGATGTATAGATAATGGAATATGTATGTGACTGCAGTTGCAAATTTGAAACCGTGTAGATGGAACTGAGAGAAGATTTACAATTTAAATGTATCTCATACACAATTCTCTCTATGCTTCTCTGTCTGCCTCTATAGATGTCTGATTGAGTATAGAAAATTGTGTCTGCAGAGTTGAGAATAATCAATCCCCTTAAAAAAAATTGAAATATATATATGTATAGTGTGTGTGTGTGTGTGTGTGTGTGTGTATATGTGTGTATGTGTATATATATATATATATATATATATATATATATATATATATATATATATATATATATATGTATGTGTGTGTGTGTGTGTGTGTGTGTGTGTGTGTGTGTGTGTATATGTATATGTGTATATATATATATATATATATATATATATATATATATATATATATATATATATATATATATATATATATATATATATATATATATATATATATATATATATATATATATATATATATATATATATATATATATATATTATATATATATATATATATTATATATATATATATATATAGAAACATATATGTATGTGTTTTTGGGTATATAGGCATTTTTTTTTTTTTTTTTACTAATCTATTGCAGACCATTATTTTTAATGTGCCTATACATAAAGGTGCGTAAATACATTGCGTATACTGTAGATGAGCAAAAAAAAAAACTGAAATCTGAGTTTTTTATGGGCACACATGCAAATATACACAAGTATGCACTACACACATACAATGTTAATTTGATCTTGATTGTGTAATGGAATTTCCCAATATACTTTATGTCTTTTATTTTCTGTATGATTTATTTCTCTTAATAAAAACTATTGAATGATAAAATGTTAATTTTGAAGAGGTTAAAATTCCATTCTGAGAGCTAGAATTATTTGACTTGAGTACATGCATAGATGTAAATATGCACAAGTACGCACAAAATAAATGCAATAAATTTTGGGCAGGAATCCAAAATCAGTACCGTGTACCATGTACTGTACACTATCTGGAGTCATTCCAAGCAATATTTTGTTACAAGCATTTTCTTTGAAAAAACAAACAATATAATATTTTAAAAGTAAAATAAGTAACATAACAAATAAAAAATAAACATTTGTTTGCACTAAGTAGGAAATGAAAAACATCTAAGACTGCAGGTGCGCCTATACTGCACTGACGTCCAAAAATGCATTATGCATGTACAGACCGCAGTGGAGCACATGAACATGCAACTCTATTGAGAGTACAGTGGATCTTAGTAAATGTGAAGTATATAGCGGAAAAAGAATACAAAGAACACACAATGTAATAAAGTAAACTGCCCAAAATACACAAAAGAGAAAAAAAACTCTGCACTCCAAATAAAAATAAAGAGTAGTTTGTTTGTTTATTTTTTCAAGCAAAATTAATTTAAGCAGCCCCGCTAGCGATTCTGAGAGTTTCAACTTTGGCAAAAATTTTCAGACAGAAAAGAATATAATTTTGCTGCAAATTTAAGCACAGGGATGGTGGGAGCCCCTCATAGTAAGCAGCCCCAGGAGCAAGTCAGCATAGCACAGGGATGGTGGGAGCCCCTCATAATATACACAGCAGAGGTACAGCCCCAGGAGGAAGTCAGCACAGCACAGGGTTGGTGGGAGCCCCTCATAATAAGCAGCCCCAGGAGGAAGTCAGCATAGCACAGGGATGGTGGGAGCCCCTCATAATATGCACAGCAGAGGTACAGCCCCAGTAGGAAGTCAGCATAGCACAGGGATGGTGGGAGCCCCTCATAATAAGCAGCCCCAGGAGAAAGTCAGCATAGCACAGGGATGGTGGGAGCCCCTCATAATATGCACAGCAGAGGTACAGCCCCAGGAGGAAGTCAGCATAGCACAGGGATGGTGGGAGCCCCTCATAATAAGCAGCCCCAGGAGGAGCAGGCGAAAACTGGACCAGCGGTGCATGGCAGACAATCCGCTTCTCTCTTTCTCATCTAATGAAAATTCGTATTTCGGATAGGAAATTCTTCAACGGAATTTCATATTGCAGATAAAAACCAAACTTCCATCAGCATCGACTGTCATATTGAGGTATATTTTTGCCTTTAAATTCATCGTAACGAACGTTCATACAAATTAACGAACCTAACGACAATTCGTATTTCGTGCGAAACGAAACGGAATTTCGGACACGAAATACGAAGTACGAATAAATTTTAATACGAACCGTAACGGAACAGAACGAAATGAATTTATTGACGGCGCACATGTCTACTGTTTATCCTCTCTTGTCTTTTTTGCAATTAAGGCAGTTAAAGAACATTTATATGCTATGCTTGACTGACAGCTTTTTTTTTTTCTATATGTTAGCATAGTATGTCTAATATACAGTAGTTAATAATAAAGATACCTCCAGATGAATGTTGCAGCAACAGTTCAGTTCAGTTCAATTGCAGGAGCACCACAATGTGGCATCCATATTCGTGTCACAGTCCTTCAGCTGTTGTCCAACCAGCCTGAAACCCAGCTTCTCACTAATAGAAACCATGGTGTGGCACTGGAACTCAGAGTCAACCTATTTACTCTGTGTCGTAGTCCCTAGTAGCCTACCATGCCATCCATCTGGACCTCTAACTATCTTTGGGCCATGGGATGCCTAACCTGGCTTCAGCCTATGCTGGTTATTGAGCTCTGAGCTAAAACTAGCTATGCAATTCCAGACCAGAAGGGACAGGGTTAACTAAAATAGAAGAAGCTGCATATAAACTTTATTGTACTAGATAGGCTCGCCTACTAACAAAGAACAAGGTGACCACTAGACATGTACACTGTATCATAGACTGAGCTATCTGATATAGTGCATGTGAGATAACAACAAGGTGATAGGTATACTTCTGTCACCAGTCTTTAGATATTATGTATGCCTAAAAGCTATGTCCAACAATAAGAAACTATTAAACATAGGAGAACTTGCCTAATAATCCCTGCTTCTGGCCTGGATTCAGCAAAGCCCACCTCCCCAAATGCATACCTACCTTGATCTAGCCTCTATTGTTTGTTTACATCCCTGTTTGAAAATCATCTGTGCACTTGCTGAGCCTGCGCATAGCGCCCCATAGTCTTTTATAGTGCTTTGTCCCATAGCTAAAGATGCGGTATGGTCCCATAGAAGTCTATGGGGAGCTACTTTGTAGACGCGGACATGGTATAGAGGACGTTCGGAGGCTGTAGCCATCAGATTGAGGAAAGAATGCATCTGGCATGGGAGGTTGGGCTAGTTTTAGGTTTGCCACCTGCCCAGTTTGGCTGGTAAAATGGGACTTATGTTATTACTGAAAAGTGGCTATAAGGTCTGTATTTTTTTTTTCTAGTGTAGGTTGGTGTCTTTTAACTTGCACGTATCCTTTAAAATGCTTCCCTGTATTGGGCTCACTGCTTTTAATCTATATAAGCTTTTGTAAAACGTGAAAACAATATTTTACACCGATTTTCCCATTTAAACATGCCCTCTGGCCTGTGACAAACATATGTACCTATTAAATTGAAATATTAGACATCTTATTATGAATATATAACAGTTTCTTGGCTGGAGGAAGGGCTCGGCATAGTCAGGAATCTAAACCTGCATATATTATTTACATTTAATCTACAAATATTATCTTCCACGTATTTTTTCGTAAGTATATTGTGAACATATTAAGAAATAACTTATGCTAAAATAATAACTGCTGGACTCAATGAAAACTGTCAAACTGGAGTGAAATACATTGTGAGTCACTGTTGTACTTGGCCAATACTTTTTTGTTGTGATTAATTCACCCACTCGTACTAGTTGGGTTTTGGCCTTCAGCAGCAACTCCTTTTTAATTAATGTAGACAGCCAATGAGAAGAGAGAGAGGGGGCAGGGTTGGGTCGCGGCTCTGTGTCTGAATGGACACGCAGAGCTGCGGCTCAGTTCAGGTACCCCCATAGCAAGTTGTTTGCCGTGGGGGCACTCAACAGGAGGGAGAGGCCACGAGCGCCGAAGAGGGACCCAAGAATCTGGGATGCTCCTGTGCATAACCACTGCATGTATGTTAATTTTAGCAAAAAAAAAAAGAGACTTTAATATAACTTTAAGTAAATGTATCACCCCTTACCCCGCAATACTTACCTCACTTGATCCAGCACTGTGCCCATCTGCAGCGTCTCTCTCACCTCACTTCCCGGTCTCACAGGCTTTGCTGTCATTGGCTCCTTCTGCTGTCAGTCAAACCCTGTACAAGGGAGCGGGGGCAGGGCTGACCCCTTCAGTCTGTGTCTATGGACACAGGTAGCACAGTTTGGTATCAAGTTCGCAGGTGTGCCACGATAAGAATCGGCTTCCTATGGTGGCACACCAAGAGGAAGAGGAGTCAAGTGTGTCCACGAAGTACCCGTGAAAATGAGGATTGGGGCCACTCTGTGCAATGGAATTGCACAGCGCAGGTAAGTATAAACTTGTTTTTTATTTTTTATTGAGTTTACAATCACTTTAACCACTTAAGGACCGAGCCTCTTACTGAGATTTATTGTTTACAAGTTAAAATCACTTTTTTTTGCTAGAAAATTACTTAGAACCTCCAAACATTTTATATATTTTTTTCAGACACTCTAGAGAATAAAATAGCGGTCATTGCAGTACTTTATGTAACACTGTATTTGAGTCTTAGGCCGCGTACACACGGGCGGATTGTCTGGCCAACTAAGTTCGTCAGACAATCCGACAGACAATCCGTCCTACTTTTGAATGAACGGACTTGACCACACACGATGAGCAGACAGTCCGCCGAAAGCTTGCGCGATGACGTGTACGGCACGTACGACGGGACTAGAAATTCGACGTCCAATACACTGCAATGCAACCTTCGGCGTGTAAATCCTTTCTGAGCATGCGCCATACTTAGTCCGTCCAACTTGCCTACACACGAGCGGACTGTCCGCTGAAACCAAGTTTGGACGGACAAAATTACAGAAATTCCGAAAGACTTAGTCCGCCAGACTGTCCGCTGAAAAAGTCCGCTGAAGCCCACACACGAGCGGATTGTCCGCTGAAACACGTTTCAGCGGATTGTCCGCTGAAACACGTTTCAGCGGACTAAGTTGGGCAGACAATCCGCCCGTGTGTACACGGCCTTACATGCGCAATTTTTGTGGAAAAAATTTTTTTTTTGAATAAAAAAATAGGAGAACAGTAAAGTTAGCCAATTTTTTATTTTTTTTGGTAATGTTAAAGAGAATGTTACACCGAGTGAATTGTTACCCAATATGTTATGCTTCAAAATTGAGCCCACTCGTGGAATGGCGACAAACTTTAACACTTAAAAATCTCTTTTAGCGTCGCTTAAAAATTTCTACAGGTTACCAGTTTTCAGTTGCAGAGGAGGTCTCGTACTAGAATTATTGCTCTCGCTCTAACGATCATGGTGATACCTCAGATGTGTGGTTAGAACACCATTTTCTTTTGCCAAGGAGAACATCGGTGAACGGACTCTTTATCCCCCCCCCTCCTTCCTAACCCCTACTACCCCTCTGTCTTTCCCCTTCCCGCCCATCCCATCCCTATCTTTGTTACGGGTACTACTTTATGCTCCATGCATTGAATATAGAGGATTCACCCCCCTTCATACCTCTAGCTCGGCCCCGCCCCCTGAGATCTATCTGATGAGAACTTTGACAAGCTGACTCTTTTTGGTCCTCATAACTTATTCCGACTAGACTCCATTACACAAATTTGCTTGTTACTTCTTATCTATGTGCTGTTACTAATGCAATACTAAACTTCATTTCGCATTGTAATGTGCCCCGTATCATCTTTGTTCTATACGGGCCATACTAATCTGTGTTCCTTTTTTGATTATTATATATCTTTATGTATGCTACTGTTTCTGTACCCTCTTCTTTATTCAATAAAATATCTGGAAAAAAAAAAAAAAAGAACACCATTTTCATATGTGGGCATGACTTACATATGCGTTCACTTCTGCCCGTGAGCTCCGCGAGACAGGGCGCTTTAAAAAAATGTTTTCTTATTTATTTTACTTTTTAATTTTTGTTTTACATTGTCCTTTAAAAAAAAAAAAAAAAAATGTTGGCACACTTTTATTCCTATTACAAGGAATGTAAACATCCCTTGTAATAGAAAAAAAGTATGACAGAACCTCTTTAATGTGAGATCTGGTGTAAAAAAGACCTCAGATCTCACATTTACACTTATGTGAAGTAAAAAAAGTTTTTTGAAAAAAAAAATTAAAATTCTCCTTTGAGAGCATTGGGCGAAGGGATGTTTGATGTTGCTTCTGTCGTTCATTATTATGGAGCCGAGTGGGGGCCATCTTTCCCTCACTCGTCACCAACAGTAAGTAGATGAACAGAGAATACCAGGGCTCAACATTTCGAGCCGACTGAGGTTTGCTTAATTAAGAATCTTGGGTCTCAGGGGTTTTTTGGGCTCTCAACAAAATAAACAAAGGTATGTGCAAGCATAACTAGGTGTTCTCATTGCATTAGAAATTTGGCAGAACCAACATATCATTTAAAGACACCCTAAAAATGATAAAGTCCTTTTTATCAATGAAAAGGTGGCTATTAGGGATGAGCCGAACACCCCCCGGTTCGGTTCGCACCAGAACTTTCGAACGGACCCCGCGTTCGTAACGAACGTTAGAACCCCATTGAAGTCTATGGGACTCGAACGTTCGAAATTGAAAGTGCTAATTTTAACGGCTGATATGCAAGATACTGTCCTAAAAAGGGTTTGGGGACCTGACTCCTGCCTCAGGGGACATGGGTCAATGCAAAAAAAAGTTTTAAAAACGGCCGTTTTGGCGGGAGCACTGATTTTAATGACAATTAAAGTGAAAAAAAAAAAATGAAATATTCCTTTAAATATGGTGCCTGGGGGGTGTCTGTAGTATGCCTGTGAAGTGCCACGTGTTTCCCGTGTTTAGAACAGTCCCTGCACAAAATGACATTAAACGGAAATAACACCATTTAAAACTGCTTGCGGTTTTAATGTTATATCTGGTTCCTGCAATATGGTTGAAAATCATTCAGAAAAATGGCATGGGTAGCCCTCCCTGCCCATTACCAGCCTATTTGGGTCTTGTACGCATATTAAGGGGAACCCTGTACCCATATTAAAAAAAAGGAAATGCGTGTGGCCCCCAGGCCCTATATACTCAGAACAGCAGTATACAGGCGGTGCAAACAAGACAGGGACTGTGTAGGTTTGTTGTGTTAAGTTGAATCTGTTTATAATTTTCAACTGGTACATTTTTAAAATGTAGCTCCAGTCAAAAAAACTATTTTAAGCTTTTTGGAAAACATAGGGAAGGGTTATCACCCCTGTATAATTTGTTTTGTCGTCCATCTTTTTTCATCTCACTTGCTGTTGTCTCCTTCCGTTTGCAAGTAGGAGATGTTTGTAAATTGGATGTTTGAAAGTAGGGGCCTGCCCTATATGCTCTGCAGAAATGGCGGAACAAGGTGTTGGTTTTGCCACAACATTGTAAGCCCTCAAAGTGACTCTTGGTGGGCGCTGGAGCGCCCTGCTGTGAACGATTATATCAAGAATTGTAATTACATGCCATTGTTGAACAGTGGTAGAAAAATTGACCTTTGGTGGTTGTGGTGCTGGTGCCACAACACTATAAGTCCTCACCGTTACTCTGGGTGGGCACAGGAAGGGGCCCTCCTGTGAAATATTATATCAAGAATTGTAATTACATGTCCCTGTTAAACAGGGGCAGAAAAATTGGGCCTTAGGCACTGGTGCCATCACACTGCAACCTCTGCCATATACTCTAGTTTTATTGCAGGAATTAGCCCTGCTGCAAAGCATTGCATCAAAAATTGTACTTAAACGCCCCTGTTAAACAGGGGCAGAAAAATTGGGCTGCTGGCATCACCCAGAACCAAAAATGTTCTTCCAACATATCAGCGGAGGAGGAAGAGGATAGACAATCAACATAACAGGACAGTCACTCAGCATCAGCATAGGCAGTCTTGAAGGGATGTGGTATTTCAAAAAAAATTATTCGGTTACATCAGCTTCAGGTGCTTGGTAGCTGTGGGTGATCCAAGACTGATTCATCTTGATGAAGGTCAGTCGATCAACTGATTCGGTGGACAGGCGCACCCTGTGATCGGTAACGAAGCCACCAGCAGCACTGAAGGTGCATTCCGAAAGAACGCTGGATGCAGGACAGGCCAGTAGCTCAATTGCATACTGTGCAAGCTCTGGCCAGTGATCCATCCTCAAGACCCAGTAAGCCAGAGGATTTTCAGTGGGAAAGGTGTCCAAGTCTGACCTTGCCCCTAGGTATTCCTGCACCATGTAAATTAGACGCTGGCGATGGGTGCTGGAACCAATCATACCTTGGGGCTGCGGACTAAAAAATTGTCTGAAAGCATCAGTCAGACGGCCACCTTCTCCACCGCTCCTTCTGACTGATGCCTCAGCAACACGTTGTCCAGGACCAGGAGTTTGTGACCTCCCAGTCTCTGGGAACGCGTTGCACAGAGCTTTCTGCAAGGCCTCCCGGAGATGTCTCATCCTCTGCTCCCTCTGCGATGGCAAGATAAGGTCGGCAACCTTACCCTTGTACCGTGGATCAAGGAGAGTGGCCAGCCAGTAATGGTCCCTCTCCTTGATCCGAAGAATACGAGGATCCTTCCGCAGGCTTTGCAGGATCAGGGAGGCCATGCAGCGTAGGTTAGCTGAGGCATTCGGTCCGGAGTCCTCTGGGTCACTAAGGACAACATGATCCGCAGCTACCTCCTCCCAGCCACGTACAAGTCCACGTGTTTCTTGGGACTGTAAATCATCCCTATAAGACTGCTGCTGCTGATGCTGATGCTGAGTGCCAGCCTCCACCTCCATGCTGACACAATCATCCTCCTCCTCCTCTTCCTCCTCCTCACCCTCTTCCTGTGTGATGGGTGGCACAGCAGGAACACTGTCTGGATAAAGGGGGCCTTGAGAGGCAAGGAAGTCCTCCTCTTCCTGCCTCTGTTCTGCCTCAAGTGCCCTGTCCATTATTCCACGCAGCGTATGCTCCAAGAGGTGGACAAGAGGTACAGTGTCACTGATGCATGCACTGTCACTGCTCACCATCCTTGTGGCCTCCTCAAACGGTGACAGGACAGTGCATGCATCCCTGATCATGCCCCACTGGCGTGGTGAGAAAAAACCAAGCTCCCCTGACCCTGTCCTGGTGCCGTAGTCGCACAGGTACTCATTGATGGCCCTCTGCTGCGTGTGCAGCCGCTGCAGCATGGCCAATGTTGAGTTCCATCTGGTGGGCATGTCACATATAAGGCGGTTCTTGGGCAGGTTCAACTCCTTTTGGAGCTCAGCCAGCCGAGCACAGGCATTAAATGATTGGCGGAAATGCACACAGACTCTCCTGGCCTGCTTCAGGACATCCTGTAAGCCGGGGTACCTGCCCAAGAACCGCTGCACCACCAGGTTAAGGACGTGAGCTACACAGGGCACATGGGTCAGTTGTCCCTGTTGGAGGGCGGAGAGGAGGTTGGTGCCATTGTCGCAAACCACCATTCCTGGCTTAAGCTGGCGTGGCGTCAACCACCTCTCGGCCTGCCCCTGCAGAGCTGACAAAACATCCGCCCCAGTGTGGCTCCTGTCCCCCAAACAAACCAGCGCAAGCACGGCATGGCATCGTTTTGCCTGCGTACTTGCGTAGCCCCTGGAACGCCTACGGAGCACCGCTGGTTCTGAGGACAGAGCACTGGAAGAGGCCATGGAGGAAGAAGAAGAGGAGGGGGTGGAGGAGAGAGGTGTGTCACAACCAATAGTAGCATTTTGGAGGCGTGGTGGCGGAACAACCTCCAACACTACTGCACCTTGTCCTGCATCCTTCCCAGCAGCCAGAAGAGTGATCCAATGGGCCGTGAAAGATAGGTAACGTCCCTGTCCATGCCTGCTGGACCATGAGTCAGCGGTAATATGCACCTTACCGCTGACCGCCCTGTCCAGCGAGGCAAGGACATTGCCTTCCACATGCCGGTAGAGAGCCGGAATCGCCTTCCGTGAGAAAAAGTGGCGTTTGGGGACCTGCCACTGAGGAACCGCACATTGTACAAACTCACGGAAGGGGGCCGAGTCTACCAACTGAAAAGGCAGCAGTTGAAGTGCTAGCAATTTAGCCAAGCTAGCATTCAACCGCTGGGCATGTGGATGGCTGGGAGTAAACTTCTTCCGCCGGTCCAGCAGCTGGGGCAGGGACATTTGCCTGCTATAATCGGATGTGGATGTACCACTAGCAGAGTTCCCGGAAGCACTTGGCTGTGACACACCTAATTCTACACCTTCATTCCTCTCAGAGCAGGTTTCAGAGAGGACTGAAGGTCTAGTGGGGTTGGAGATGCCAGCTGATGAGGAGCAAGGAGAGGTCCGCTTTGTTCTTTGGTGTGGGTCTTTGAGGTACGCTTGCCAACGAGCTGCATGGCAGGTCAACATATGTCTGGTCAAGCATGTGGTGCCCAAGCGGCTGATGTTTTGGCCACGTGAGATACGCTTGAGACATATGTTGCAAATAGCAGCGGTGCGATCTGATGCACTCGTCTCAAAAAAGGCCCACACCAAAGAACTTTTAGAATAACGCGCAGAGGAAGCGCTCTGCGCAGGCGGAGCTCTGCGGTGTGATTCAGTCGGTGTGCTGCCCCTAAGCTGGCCCCCGGAGGGCATCCTGCCTCGTTGGACATGTGCCTCCTCCTCCTCCCTCCTTCCAGGCACCCACGTGGAGTCAGTGCCCTCATAATCCCCTCCCTCTTCATCGCTGTAGCAAACCTGGCAGTATGCTGCAGCTTGTGGAACATGACTGCCAGATTGCTGTGCTTCTTGAGCATCCTCTCTCTCTGCGCTCATGCTACTGCCTTCCTCTAGCTGAGTGTCATCATCAGAGCCCACCAAACACTGGGCATCCTCCTGGAGCATGTACCCAACACTGTGCTCAAAGAGTTCAGGAGACTCCTCAGGAGGACGTGGTGGGTCTAGGGAAGGAGTCACTGATGATGACATTGAGAGGAGGGAAGCTGATGCGTTGGCAGCTGCTTTGCTACTACCCTGAGACTGGGTGAGAGAGGATGAGGAGGATGAAGAGGGCTTGGTCATCCACTCTACCAAGTCGTTGGCATGTTGCGGTTCAACATGGCCAGCTGCAGAAAAGAAGGACAAGCATGTCCCATGGCCACGTGCTGATGACAATGCACCGCGTCCACGACCAGCACTGTTGTCTCTAGACACAGAGCCTGCTTGCCCTCTTTTATCGGCTCGCGCCTGTCTGCCTCTCCTTGCTGGCCTTCCAGACATGGTAATGGCCTGAAGGGAGTTGGGTAAAACAGTAGTTGGGTAGTTTATATTGTGCTGTAGGCACACAACACCCACTAACTCCTGCAGATGCCTTTTTTATAGAACAGCAGAGTTAAAGGGGTATATACAGATGTATACTGTGCTGTGCTGGAAGCACACACAACTTCCAATAACTCCTGCAGTGACACTACTGACTGCAAGCTCTATTGTTAAAGATGGACCAATAGCTATATAGGTGAGGTGAATATCACGATGTATACTGCGGTCAGGGCACGCAGACAATAACCAGAAAACAGCAGAGTTAAAGGGGTATATACAGATGTATACTGTGCTGTGCTGTGCTGGAAGCACACACAACTTCCAATAACTCCTGCAGATGGCAATTGGGCTCAAATAGAGAACAGCTATGTAGGTGGATATAGTGGTATGTACTGGGTACAGAGCACGCAGACAGCACGCACTAACACTGCTGACTGCAAGCTCTATTATTAAAGCTAGATCACTAGCTATATAGGTGAGGTGAATATAGTGGTGTATACTGCGGTCAGGGCACAGACAGTAACCACTACACAAGAGCAAGATAGTAAATCAGCCAAAAACGATTGGTGTGTAACTGTGTTGAAGGTACACAGAACACCCACTGCTTCAGATGCTAACTAACACACTACACGAGGCCGCCTCAAAGGCGGCCTTATATAGTGTGGGGCGTGCACTACACAGCCTGAGCTATGATTGGCCACAGGCAGGATGCCTGTGGCCAACCATGGCTCTCCTCGCTGCTGGCGCTGCGATTGGCCAAGCATGCGGGGTCACAGTGCATGCTTGGCCAATCGTGAGCCAGCAATGCATTGCGCCATCGCAGTGCATTGTGGGCCACACAAATTTTGCCGCGAACGGCCCAAACGTTCGGAATTCGGCGAACGCACGAACGACCAATGTTCGAGTTGAACTTACGTTCGACTCGAACACGAAGCTCATCCCTAGTGGCTATGCAGTCAAACTTTGGCCTGCATTTCTTGCACTCTACTATTGGTCAGCAGTGAAACAGATTACATTTATAGTACAATACTATAAGCAAAGAAAAAAAAGTGGGAGTTGAAGTTTGACTTTGGAGAAAAAGTCTGCATTTGCATAACTGAGAGGGATTTCATGATTTGGATATCTCATAGTCCTGCTAGAAGTTTAGTAAGATTTGTCTAAGGAGAATTTTACTGTAAGCTACCATAGGCACAAAACACAATTTACATGACGTTGTTTTGGAAGATCTGCTAATTGCAACAGGCGCTTGGTTACTAACCCTCGTTGGATGTTAGCAAATCACTTTACCATTTTGTGATGGTTTTTTTTAATTTATTTTTTTATGAACATTTTATTGGGAGAAACAAAGAAAGTAATACAAGCACAGAGGAAAGTAAAGGACAATCCATCATTTCTTACGGAACCCAATATCCAATGGCTGAAAACAGCTAACTTCACAAACAGTTATTGAAGCTAATATGTGTACATTTACACTTACAATCAAGGTGATAAAGCTGAACCACACTTTACCCTGGAGGGGTGACCTAGCCTAATCATGTCTGGTGCCCAAATAAGGGTGAATCTAATCTCTCTTCACCGTTGGGGTATATTTCCCAGGCGACTTCCAAAAGGGCCCGGAATTATGATGACACGTAATGGGTAATTGAAGATAGCAGGATATATTGTACACTTCCAATGCAATGCATGGTAACCTAGTCCTATGATGTTCTTCAGTCATTGTTAATAGGGTGGTCTTCATGTGGATAGTGCTATGTTGAACCTGGTTCCCGTATTCTAAACGTTGAGGTATATGTCTTAATAATCTTAGGTATGAGTATTCTAGGGAGAGTTAGGGGGGAGGGGGGGTAGACAAAGGTAAAGTGATCCTCTCGGAGGGGGGAGGACTAGAGGGAAGAAGAATAGGAAAGAAAAAAAAAACACAGGTGGGAACAGAAATAGGGGGAGCATTGATCTCTTCTGACATGGGGGAGCATTTCACCTTCTGCTGACTTATCTACTCCACCTCCTCCCCCACCTCAAGGGCCACTTTAACAGAATCGTGGGATACTCTGTAATATAGAACCTAATTATATTCTTGCTTGACCATTTTGTGATGTTTTCTTGTATATAGTATTAAGGGAGGATAGTAAGGGCAAGTGAGGTATTGAGGACCTTATAACTAAATTCACATATACTGAATATCACTCACACCCCAAAGAAAAAGAATTATATCTAGAGATGGAAAATGAGGTTACACTTCAGGAAAAATCTCTCTCCTATAAGTTCAAGTCAAATAGAGTTATAAGCATGCGGAAAACACTTATTGATTTCCACCCAGGGAAATCAATTTGGGGTGTATTTATTGGTTGAACTAGATGGACTTCTGTGCATTCCTATTGGTTAGTGAAGTAACTCATCACATTGATGGGCCAGTTTTCCAATTCGAGCTTATTATCATTCATCTACATAAAGATCCCATAGCATTATAGTTGCATGTATTGTGGTTTAGGCATGTTGCCTGTAAAATACTCTCTATTGTATAGACATCCAAAAGGCATGTGACTGCTGCTGGAAACTGCCATCTTTGATATGATGTCAGCAGCCAGAGCAGATACAGGTCAGCTGTCAGTCAAATGACACCTTGTAGAATTCCCCTTTGCTCCTCCCCTGGAAGCTACATAAGAGGTTGTGTTGGCAGGTGAGGGAAGGGGTAGAGATGCTGGTGGGCCAGTCCAGAGAGTAATTAGACACTGCTAGTAAACTAGAGGGCTATGACATGCAAGGAGGGAGAAGGCATTGCTAATGAATTAAAAAACTACATTGAACAATGCTTACTATAATTATGGATGTTTCGATTTTTGGAAAAATAGGCATATTATAGTTGTTGTCAAGGCAGGAAATTTTATTTTACTTTAAAGCATTTTTCTGTTTTAAAGTAAAAAACCTTTTGTGTTCAGCTCTCCCCCCCCTAAATAAATATTAATGTGACACTCAAAGCCAACGTCCATATTGTGTAAATTAACCAAAATTAGAAAAAAGTCGGAGTATATAGAGTAAACCTGGAGTCTTATATAAAATCATACATTTTTATTATACAAAATATTTTTTTTAAAACAGAGACATTTCATATAATATATAGAAAAATTTATATATTAGTGCTTATCGGATTGACTGTACACATACAGCAATAATAGTAATCTTGCTTAGAAATTACAATGACGATTAAGGAGTCTTCATGTGTCAATGCATTTCGTCAAAAGTAGCTTCATCAGGACTCATGAACACAATTTAGCAATCCTCTAAATAAAAATAATAATGCTCAGAAACATATCTATACATATAGTAGAACAATATACCAGTTTATTTGTTGTGTGAAACCTAGTAGCAGTATGCACAGAGCCTCCACGGCAAACACCAGAGCAACAAGGGGGGCCCAATAGGACACCGGAGCATAAAACAGATTTATATCAAAGGGATTATATATTGCCATAATTGTAAATGGGAAAGGTTCCCCCACTGGTTTTTTTTAGCAGAAAAATATCACAAATTATTTACTGTATAAAAGCTTTTGATTAAATGAGTAAATAAGGTCACGTATTAAACATTAAAATATGAGCTCTGTACGTGAGGCATTGTACACATACCAGGATATAGCATTGCAAACATACATTTGTACGGCATTATAGATAATAATTGCTATTTCAAAAAACTTGCGTTTCAACCTGATTGGTCATAGTCTTCATCTGGGGAATAGTTTGCTTTAAAACAAATGCATCAAATTTTAATTTTCAAAAAACATCTTTCAATATGCACCAATTACATGTACATATTCATTGGAATGAATAGCCTCAGAGCCAATAGTCTAAAATCAGTTGCATGATACGGCAGACCACACGGCCATCTCCCCCAAGAGAAGAACCCATGTTCTATGCCTCCCCGGAAGGGAGGGGGTACGGCACCAGCAACATTTCTCTCAGCTGTTATGGAGGAGTATAAATTAGTATAACACATTGAAATTCGTAGTGTGTTCTACATATCTTATTATTAAAAGTAAATAGAGTAATTCTTGCTCACGTGCGTGCTGTGAATCGGTGTATTAGGTAATAATTAATGTGTCGCGTATTGCGTATTAACAACAATGAATTCTTTGGAGAAGATGAACTCTTCCCCAATAACAATATTGTGAGTTAAAAAGTTAAATGTGCTAATTGTGAATGTGTGTGAATTGATTGAGACATAATAATTAGTCTCATATATATGGTGAAAAAGAATGTATAAAACTGCAAAAAGTGAAGATCCTTATTTCAGGGATTGGGCAATGTGAAAACACACAAGATAAAGATGAATGTGAAGAATCAAAAAATAATAAAGATAAAAATAAAATTAAAGCAAACGTGATGAAGAAAACTTCCATATTCTAGTGCCATTATTTACCTTGAGCTTCGATATATTTGGTATGGCCCATCGAAAAAAATGTGTAATGGCATGACACGCAGGATAAATGGCAAACAATGTCCGGGAGTGATCACGGGCCCCTGCTGGCAAGAAAGTGCTCACCCCAGTGGCCTAAAAGGGGTTATGGCCGCTATGTGGAGCATATTGCGGGAATGCAGTATAACCACCCCCCTCCCCCACAATAAGGCTATATAGGGGAACAAGGCAAAGATGTCCACTGTCCAACTAGGAGAATTATGCAGATGTTTTTTTTTCTTCCAATCACCGCCCTGATTTGGAATATGAACTCAATCTAGGGCAGTAAAAGAGACCTTGGGCATTTTGTAGTTATGTCTGAATACTACATGTCTGCCTAGTGTCAAATATCGATTTCCGATCGGCATACTATAAATGTGTTTGGTAAGGCAGCACCAAAACTCTTGCTTTGTTTTGTTTTTCCTATGTAGAATGTTCCGTATTCACATAACATCAGGTAAACCAATCCATGAGTTTGGCAACTGGCAAAATGGACAGGGCGAAAAATTTCACCATTGGGAAGAGAAAAGATTTTTTCTTTCTTAATAAAGGGACAATAAGAGCAATGTCCACGTGGGAAGGAACCCTGTGCTGGGCAATGTTTTCTCCCAGGCTCCCCTTTATATTCACGCTGAACCAATCTGTCTTTGACAGATGTGGCTCTTTTGTATGTAATAGATGGGGTATCAGAGACAATATATAGTTGGACCTTTTTGAATCATCTGTAAGTATTATCCAATGTCGATGAATTATTTCTTTGATCTGTTTATGTTGTTTGGAAAAAGGCATAATTATCCTAGTTGGATCACAGTCTGAGATATTTTTGGATTCATGATTGAAAAGTTATTGGCGATATTTCACAACCACTGTATTGTAAGCTGTCCGCAGACAAGAATGACTGTACCCTCTCTCTAGTAGCCTGTTTTTGAGTTTGTCTGCTTCCTCAATAAAAAGGGTATTGTTGGAACAGTTTCTGCAAAGTCACAGGTACTGCCCATATGGAATAGAATTTTTTAGCATGGTTGGGTAAAAACTGTTAGCGTGCAGCACCGTGTTACCAGACGTACTTTTTCAGAACAGAGTACTGCATAATTTCCCTTCAGGGTTACCAAACACTTGAACATCAAGAAAAGTGATGGTGTTTCTGTCGTGCACCATTGTGAATTTTAAATTAAGATCATTGATGTTGATCCTATGAAAGAACTCCAACAAAATCTCTTCAGGCCCCTCCCAGATGACAAAGACATTGTCGATGTATCGGAGCCATGTAGAGACATGGCTCATATACTCGACAAGGTCCTCACCTCCTAGGAGTGTTCCCACTCGTAGGTTTGCGTAGGATGGGGCACAACATGTCCCAATCTCTACGCCCTATACCTGGAGGTAGTGGGAACCATCAATCATGAAAAATTGTGTCTAAGAATATAATCAAGACCACTCAGTATAAATTCATTCAGAGCTCTGTCATGACGGGGGCCTTGTTGGAGGGTCCTGTGTACAGCAGCCAATCCCTTTCTGTAAGGGATTGAGTTGCACAAGGCATCCACATCTATAGCAACAAGAATAGAGTCATCAGAAATAGTTAATACCTCAATAGTTTGTAAAAAAATTATTGTATCTTTAACAAAGGGTGGCATGCTTATAACATATGGTTGTAAATATGCATCTATCGCTCTACTCAGATTTTCAGAAATGCCTCCATTACCAGAGACTATTGGACATCCCATAGGGTTTATGGGGTCCGTATGTACTTTTGGTAGGCAATGAAAAGTAGCCATCCTTGGATATTTAATCTGTATAAATTCAAAAATGTCTTTTGAAATAATGCCTCTTTCATATGCTTGATCAACAAACATATAAAATTCCTAGTTAAATTGGTCAATTAATCTGGTCAGAATGAATCTATACCAAGATGGATTATTCAGAATTTTTTGACACATAGATTTATAGAAATGATTGACCAGAAGGACTGCATTTCCTCCTTTATCTGAAGCTTTTGCTATAATAGATTAATTGTTGCATAGTGATCGCAAAGCCTTATTTTCCTTGTCAGTCAAATTTTGGGGATTGTTCTTCTCGAGTGGTAGTTTACATACATCTCTAATAGTTTTCTCATTTACAATTCAGTTGGGGTGTGCAGCCTTTTCTCTCATATAGATGTCTTTCCCATTACATATATTCCCATAAGGACTAATATTTTATAGACAAATAAAGCCCAATACCTCAAAACTTCCCAGGCGGCCCAATATATGCATTAAAAGTTGGAATAGAAGGAGACCCTGGTCAATAGATAAAATCTGACTCTAAGAACAGAGAGAGGTAAAATCAACTCCACTATAATATCTATTCTATCAATGTGTCAATTAGCAGACATTAGCATGATATATTACCTAAATAAAGCCCCTCTAAATACTTACCTGAGCCAGATCTTGATCCAACATTGTGCCTGAGGGGAACACAGTGTTCTGTGCCCTGAGCCCACCCTAGAGCCTCAGGCTCTAATCACATGCTTCTAAAAAAATAATAATCTCCCATTAGATTGGAAACTATGCTTCCGGTGCCCTGCATGTAAATTAGGGGCGCATGGATTGGGGGTCACTGCTGGAATTGGTACTTTTGGCAGTGTGGACAGGTGCATTTCCATAAAGCTGGTCAACAGAGGGAAGCAGGAAGTGCTCTAGAATTTCCTGGTAGTGGTCTGTGCTGACTTTGGACTTGGCACCTGCCCACACTGCCAAAAGTACCAATACCTGTTTTTAAAGATCATAGTATTATAGGCTTGATTGGCCAGCAAACTTGCCCAACCTAAACCCCATAGAGAATCCACCAACCCAACAATGCAAACCGAGCTGAAGTCCACTATCAAAGCAACCTGGGCTCCAATAACACCTCAGCAGTGGCACAGGCTGATTGCCTCCATGCCATGCTGCATTGATGTAGTAATTCATGCAAAAGGAGCCCCAACCAATTATCGAGTGCATACTATACTGTACATGGACATACTTTTCAGTAAGCCAACATTTCAGATTTTCTGAGATATTGAATTTTGGGTTTTCACTAGCTGTAAGCCATAATCATCAAAATTAAAAGAAACAAATGGGGGGCGTGGCTTGCCGGCTCGTGCGGATGGCTGACTGATTCTTCTGCTCCGCAGAAAACCAGCCACAGCGACAGCTTAAACGACTCTTGAGAAGGGGGAAAACACTCCTAGAGCATCCGAAGGCTCCACACACTAAGCGGACATGCTGAAAAGAAGAAATAGATCCTCTCTCCCTAAAAAATTAACGGACTATTTCCCCTCACCTGACGAGCTGAGCGGCCAAAATGGCGGCGGCGGCGGCCGAGATTCCTCAGTGCGGTCCTCCTCCTCACAGCCACCTCAGAGTTCCCTGCCGGCCTCGGGACCCCAGCGTTCACACACCGCACAGGGTGAGTGTTCCCCACCTACCTCTCCTACAACTTCCAGCCCTGCTAAGTCCAGGCTCAGGACGGAAGAGCCATTACAACCTCCCTCAGCTCCCAGCTTGTTCTCCCTCCCCTCACCGCAACAGGCCTCTGTGCTGGAAACTTTCCCTGCCTCAGATCAACCTCTCTCAGAAAATACCATGAAGAACATGCTGCTCTCACTGAGGCAGACACTGTATTCTGATATATCCTCAGCAGTCTCATCCCTCTCTATTGTAGTGAACAAACATGACACTGCTATCACCCATATAGAGAATAAATTGGGAGACATGCTTTCTGCACATAATGATTTGGTTGACGGCTTTGCAGACCATGAAGATGAGCTACAATTGATCAACCTTAAAATCGCAGATTTGGAAGATCGTTCCAGAACGAACAATATTAAATTCCGCAATGTCCCAGAATCGATCCAACAATCCGAGCTCATACAGTTTATACAAGCTTTGATGCAGGCTCTTTTACCTGACCTGACTACCCGTGATCTGGAAATTGACAGAGCGCACAGAATCCCCAAGCCGCCGCACCTTCCTGTCTCTACTCCCAGGGATGTATTGGCGCGCATTAATTTTTTTTCTGTCAAAGACAGAATCCTAAACGCAGCCAAACGAGCAACGAATCTCCCTGACCCCTTCACCAACATTGCATTGTATGCGGATCTTTCAAAAGCAACGATGGATAACCGCAGACAACTGGTGACCATCACAAAAGCGCTTCGTAATCATAATATACCCTATAAATGGGGCTTCCCTACTAAGCTTCTTATCACGCATCAAAACAAAACTCATGCAGTGCGTACCCTCCCCATGGGGCTTTCTCTCCTGAAGCAATGGCGTATCATCCCAGACGACTCGCTGATCCCTTCTGTCCAAATGCCGACTCTCATGGAAACCGGAGGAGATCCTTCTGATGGGCATCCAGCGTAAACTTTACCCTTCTCTACAAAATCAATATGGCTGGCTAACTGCAGCATTCCTATCCAGCACTTGCCTGCCTGTTCAGAGATTCCTGTCCCACGTTGTGGACGTAAAATCTCACTACCCCACTTTCTTTTTTGCAGTAGTTTCTGCACATTTAGCTCAGACCCTTTTTTGTTACTGAGCTCTCATTTTTTAATCCCTATCCCTTGTCCATACCCGGCACCAGTTACTCTTCTTTCACTTCTTCTAACAAGCTGCATCAGGCGCCTAGCACTATAACATACAGCGTACTCCTCACATAGCCGGACTAGCAAACCAGCTCTACATATCTTCCTACTCTGCTGTTTATACGGACATCCACACTTCTATTCAATCCTAAGAATGGCTTTCAAACTAGTCTCTATTAATGCTAGGGGCTTAAACTCCCCTCAAAAAAGATCTACACTCATTAAAGAGGCTACCAAACAAAACGCTGACATCCTCTTAGTACAAGAGACTCATTTTGCAGCTGCAAAATCTCCTACACTCCAGATGAAAAACTATGACCATGTTATCTTAGCCTCAGGGCCGAAGAAAAGAAATGGTGTCCTCACTGCTATACGAAACACTGTACAGTTTTCGCTTCATCAATCCATTGTCGATCCACAAGGCAGATTCCTAATTACCATCTGTGACATTAACCAAATTACCTACACTCTAGTAAATGTATATGGTCCAAATACACATCAACTGCGATTCCTTAATCGATTATACAAAAAAGTCACGCAAATTCGAAAAGGGAGGCTCCTCATGGGCGGAGACTTTAACATTATTGGAAATTCCTCTTTAGACACTACCTCTACGCCTAAAACCCAACGCTCCATCATAAATCCCTTTCTCCATGCAAACGACCTTTATGATCCTTGGAGGTGCCACCATAGCAATGAACGGGACTTCTCCTACTTCTCCTCATCCCAACTTTCTTATTCCAGAATTGACTTCTTTGTTGTTGATAGACTCACTTTGCAAGATGTAATGAAATCTGAAATTGGCAGTATCACGTGGTCGGATCACGCACCTGTCTCCCTCTCTGTGGGAAACTGCAGACTTAACACTGCTCGGTTGTGGAGACTTGACTCTTCTCTCCTCTCGGATCCCAAGGTTATTCAACTTCTCACTGATGAACATCAATTGTATTTCCAAACCAATGATCAACCGAATACTGATAAGTTTGTATTGTGGTCAGCCTATAAAGCTTACATGCGTGGCATTTTAATTAAGCTACATAGTAATCTTAAATATCAGAGGTCTAAGCAAGTTGACGAGGTCCTCCGCCAAATTGCTCTCCTGGAACATCAAAATAAACAGAAACCCTCCCAAAAATTGACTGCTGAGCTCCTAGAACAGAGACAGAAACTCCGGTCTCTTTTACTTTCCAAATTTGAGCACAACCTCAAATTGACCAAAGCCAAATACTACGCCTTAGGCAATAAAGCTGGCGCTCTACTAGCCAGACAGGTCAAAGCCCAACGCCTTAAAAATAAGATAAGTTCCCTCAGGCACCCTACCTCCGACACACTCTTGACAAATCCTCAGGATATAGCTAATGCCTTTAGCGACTATTACTCTGCGCTATACAACCTGTCTAACGATTCAGATACCGCCCAACCAAATGACCAAATTATCCAAAATTTTCTATCCTCACTGGATCTTCCGACTATAAATAGCCACCAACTAGAGGAGCTCTCTCGTCCATTCTCCTTAGATGAAACCCTAAAGGCCATTAACTCTCTTCCACTTCACAAATCTCCGGGTGAAGATGGATACACTAATGAATTCTATAAATCATTTGCCTCCATTATTGCTCCCCATCTTACGGACCTCTTCAACTTTGCTGCCACCTCTGGTTCTTTACCGGTAGATATGCTGCGTTCCACCATCCCCAAACCGGAAAAAGACCACACCTCCACTAAAAATTACAGACCTATCTCTCTCCTCAACACCGATATAAAATTATTTGCTAAAATTATTGCTTCCAGACTTGTAGACTACCTTCCCGACCTTGTGCACCCCGATCAAGTTGGCTTTATGCCAGACAGACAAGCCCCGGACGCCACTAGAAGGGTCCTTAACCTGATTCACCAGGCCACCCAAGCTCGAACGCCTTCTCTGCTGTTGTCGCTAGACGCAGAGAAGGCGTTCGACAGGGTGCATTGGGGTTTCCTCAGAGAAGTACTATCCAAATTTGGCATCACAGGATGGTTCCAAGCGGCCATACTCTCATTGTACTCAAATCCTTCAGCCAGAGTATTGACTAATGGTACTCTTTCTAATCCCTTTAAGATTTCTAATGGTACTCGCCAAGGATGCCCGCTCTCCCCTCTCATTTTTGCCCTGATAATGGAACCCCTTGCGGCAAAGATTAGAGAGGACAAGAGCATTTCAGGAATTATACATAACGACACTGAGCATAAAATCAGTCTCTTTGCTGATGATGTCATTTTAATGGTCACGAACCCAAACATCTCCATACCTGCAATTCAAGACATCATTAGCCAATTTAGTGTGGCCTCCTTTTACAAAATTAATTCTTCAAAATCCTTAATCCTTCCACTTAATCTCTCACATAGACAACAATCTCTTTTAGAGAGTACTCTCCCCTACTCTTGGACTAAAAGCTCCCTCCCATATCTCGGAATAAATTTAGCCCCTACCCTGTCCCAACTTTACGACCTCAATTATCGGGCCTTCCAAAAACGGCTACCCCAACTGCTGAATCAGTTGCGCACAACGGGTCTTTCCAAACTAGGTCTTATAGCATCTTTTAAAATGCTAATTCTCCCTAAGCTACTTTATCTTTTTAGGACTGTAATATCACCAATACCCCACTCCTTTTTCACCTCCATTCAAAAACAAATCTCCAGATTTGTATGGGACAATAAACCACCTAGATGTGCCCAATATATCCTAACCAGACATCACAGAAAAGGAGGGACCAGCCTTCCCAATATTCAGAACTATTATTACGCCTCCATTCTAGACCAACTATACTATTGGTGGCATCCAAACCCTAATAAGGCCTGGTCTGTTTTAGAATCCTTGTCATTCCACCCTAATACCCTACAAGAATCTCTGATCGCTACTTCGGCAGGCTTCCCTATCCCTTCAACTCATAAATCCCCGGCCATAATGGCCTCTTTAATAGTCTGGAAGAAAGTCACCCAGAGGAAAATCTTAGATCAACAGTGTCACCTACTACAAATTCCATTTAGATCGATACTGTCACACTTACCTGACATAAACTTAAGCAATTGGTTGAAACGTAAAATATCAACTTTATCAGATCTATACCACACTAATCACAACTTGAAAACCTTCACTACTCTCCAAAATGAATTTGGCCTTCCCGACACTGAAACCTTCACATATATTAGGATCGCACACCTTCTTCGCCATGCCAACCTCTCTACAGTACTGACTTTCCCTGAGAAATTCCACGACTTTTACACCAGCTCGACATATCCGAAACGCGGTATTTCATTGATGTACTCTATTCTGAATGATAATCGGCCTTACTCGCAAATACCATCTCTATCCAGATGGATGGACGAACTAAATTCTCAGGTCACACCTGACATGTGGACACGTGCCTTTAGATTCACCTACACAGCCTCCCGCTGCTCTAATCATTGGGAATCTTATCAAAAAACTCTCCATAGATGGTATCTCACACCTTATCGTCTCTCTAAATTTTTCCCAGACCATCCCTCTACTTGTTGGAGATCATGTGGAAGTACCGGTACCATAGCGCACACCCTATGGTTCTGCAAATCTTTGAGCTCCTTCTGGAAACAAATTTTTGCCTTGATATCCAACTTGTCACAAATCCCTACACCCCCCGACCCTTCATTGGCTCTTCTACACTTAGGTATTGACAAATTTCCTAAGAGTACACGAGTAGTGGTCATCCATCTACTTCTTGCAGCGAAACTGAACATAACTAAACTTTGGAAAGCCTCTTCTTCTCCTTCTCTCATACACACAATTGCAGACTTAAACTTTCAATGTGAGATGGAAAGGATAGTAGCTCGAAAACAATTAAGTATGAAAAAGTTTTTTTCTGACTGGCGTATTTGGCTTTCGCACCCGAAATGTACGGTAACTACCTAATCTTAGTTCCTACTTGATATTCCTTATCAATATTATTGTCCGACTGCTGTACTTTCCTCTGTAACCATTCCCCCCTGATGTTTCCATTATATTCCTAACTGGCGCTCTCCTATCTATACTCTTCCCCTCTTCCCCACGACTAGAGATATTACATATCTACTCTCTTGTTCTAGCATTTGTACCCAATACTATTTTACCTAGTTTGCACAATTGACTAGCCACGTGTTACGTTACTCTGTTATATATGATCTGTATCTGTTTTCTCTAGTCGGAACATCTGATAAGCTGTTATAATTGTTATCTTGTTTCAAACACTGAAAATCAATAAAGAAATATTGAAATAAAAAAATAAAAAATAAAAGAAACAAATGCTTGAAATATATCACTCTATGTGTTAATGCATCTATATAAAATATACAAGTTTCACTTTTTAAATTGAATTACTGAAATAAACTTTTTGATAATATTCTAATTTTATGAGATGCACCTATATATACTGTATATGACACATAGAAAATGGCTTAACTCTTGGTAGACACAGGGGAGAGCTTGTTTATCAACATTGGTGTGGCACCTGTAGAATTCTCTACTATATAAAAATCCAAGAGGGAGAGTGAGAACCCCTCACAATGGTCACAATAGATGTGCAGGGCCAGGAAAAGCACAGAGATCTCCCAAAAAAGTCAGATGATTAAAAGTGCCACAACTTTAAAGCCTCTGAAGCCGACATCCCAGCATGACTTAGTCCCCTTTCACACTGGGGTGCTTTGCAGACGCTACAGCACTAAAAATACCACCTGCAAAGCGCCCTGAAACAGCCACTGCTTTGTCTCTAATGTGAAAGCCCCGAAGGCTTTCACACTGGAGTGGTGTGCTGGCAGGACGGTAAAAAAGTCCTGCTAGCAGCATCTTTGGAGCAGTGAAGGAGAGGTGTATACACCACTCCACCACCGCTCCTGCCCATTAAAATCAATGGGGCACCAGGGCTATACTGCCTGCAAAGTGCAGAGGCACTTTGCAGTGGTTTTTAACCCTTTCTTGGCCGCTAGTGGTGGGGTAAAAATGCCCTGCTAATGGCCAAATAGTGTCGCAAATCCGCTAAAAATATCGACGCTTTACCGCCGACGCACCTCCTGCCCCAGTGTGAAAGGGGCCTTAGACATGACTTGCATATGAATTCTTTAACAGAAGTTAATGGAAGTTGTGCTGAAGTGGCACCAAAAGTAGTGCAGGAAGCGACTCAATGCAAAGGGTGGGCCAACTCAATATTGAACCCTACGGTCTAAGACTGGGTTACCATTAAAGTTCATGTGCGTGTAAAGGCAAGTGTCACAATACTTTTGGTAATATAGTGTAAGTGCACTCCTGCGACCCAAAGAGATGTATGGCCAATTTACTTATCTTTTAACATGCAAAGTAGAACTATGTACAAAAAGTAAAAACGAACATGTGATACAACTAAGAAGAATCTAAAATATGTTTGTCTTTTGTTTATCATGTAAATGCAAATATATAGAGAAATGTACCTGCTCATCCTCCAGCTTGTCAGCTTCCTTTATTGTGGAAAAAAACTCCTCATTTTCCAAATAGCTTTGTTGTCCCCTTTTACATTATGCCGTTATTCAAGAGACTACAGTGTGGCACAGTGACATCATTGGGGGCGTGGCTTCCTTTCCTTAGAAGCCCTAGCATGTCAATCATCTTTGAAGACACACCAAGACTCCAGGCACTTCCCACATTCGGTTCACCTATGTCCCGCCTATGGCACCTGCCAACTGCCCACTGGTTCATGGGACCTGTAGTTCCCTGTGGGAGATGTAGATGCTAACATAGTGGAAAGCAATAGTGAGCTAGCTCTTAACTCCTTCCGTCATCACTATCAGGATCGAGCATTGGAGGCACAGATGGGGGGTTAGAGCAAGTGTATGATGAGGTCATTATAATTTAATTTAGGATATTTATTAAAATGTGTCTCTTTCATGGACTTCACTTAGGGGACACTAAAAATATATAGGCTGTATATATATTAGTTGTACGTTAACAGAAAAACATAAATCTCTTGGCAGGTCCACTTTAAATGGGTGTGCAGCAGCCAAGTGTACCAAAAGTCTGACCTTATAAATTCATATGAGAATCATTGACACACCATGAGCATTACATGTCCAAAAGGGATGTCTCTAGTCCAAGAACTGAAAAAGGAAGCAAGTTGCGCGTTAAAGTTTTTTCAGCAGTATAGATAAACTGTAAGATACAATTAGTAAATACACGAAACAGGCATCTAAACTGATTTTATTTTAATTTAATATAATATAATATACTTTTTAATTTTATACATTTCAGACAAGAATTTTGAGAACATTTTTGTGCATACCTTTAATTTATATGCTCTTTAGATTACTATGAGCTGCTGATTTAATACAGTAGATATAAGGATTGGGTCATCATATATCAATATCAGTTAGCTCACATCAATACCCTTGTATTAGACTTGCATTAATTAAATTTTGTATTATTAATTTTGCATTATTGGATTCATTATTCTCTATGCACCAGATTTAGCAAGATCATGACATGTATTAAAGTGCTTGAAGCAGATTTCTAATGATCTAAGGGGTCATTTTGGTTCAAAAAAAGATCCTGTATTGTTTGTATTTATTGCACTTTGATAAAGCCCCAAGCTACATCACCAATCTTGTCTCCAAATATCACCCAAATCGTCCCCTCCGTTCTTCTCAAGACCTCCTACTCTCAAGCTCTCTAGTCTCATCCTCCCATTCTCGTCTCCAGGATTTCTCCAGAGCCTCTCCAATCCTTTGGAACTCGCTACCTCCACTGGTCTGGCTATCCCCTACTCTCGCTACCTTCAGGCGATCCCTGAAAACTCATCTATTCAGGGAAGCCTATCACGTCTCAAACTAATCTCCTACCACTTCCATCAGCTCATTCCCGACAGTTATAACCTTTTGTATCACCTGCCCCACCCTATTAGATTGTAAGCTCTTCTGAGCAGGGCCCTCTTAATCCTCTTGTATTTTATTGTATTGTAACTGTATTGTCTCCTTTTTTATATTGCAAAGCGCTGCGTAAATTGCTGGCGCTATATATAAATCCTGAATAATAATAATAATAAATCAAGAAAATTATGCTAGACTTAAAGCCCAACTCCTGATTGGCCAAAACATACATGCAAGAAGCCCTTAAAGTGACATTAAAGATCTTTTTTCAAACATGTTATACTTACCTGCTCTTTGTAATGGTTTTGCACAGAGCAGCCCCGATCCTCCTCCTCTTTCCAGTTGGCGCTCCTGGCCCCTCCCTCCTGCCGAGTGTCCACACAGTAAGAAGCTTGCTATGAAAGCACCCAAGCAGGCTCACTCGTGAGCTGCACCACTGTGTGTCCATTTACACATGGAGTGTAGCTTGGCCCCACCCACCACTCTCTCCTTATTGGCTCACTATCTGTCATGGACAGTATCGGGAGCCAATGGTTCCCGCTGCTGTCTCAGCCAGGAGGAGGAAGAGACTCAGGAAAGATGCTGCTCTCGTGCACATCACTGAATCGAGATGGGACTCAAATAAGTATTAGGGGGACTGGAGGGGGGAGTAGTTGTAAAAGCAAAAAACTTTAAATAAATAAAGAAAAAATCAGCTGCAATTACTATACTCGCCTTCTCTCTGGAGCTGTCCCTGGCCAACTCATCCCCATTTAGGCTCAGTTCACACTAGTGTGGGCTGTGTGTTCCAGTTGTGGCAATTGCATTGATTTCCGCACCTGCAACCATCCATAGCCGAATTGCACTGCTTTTGCCAAACACGTGGGGCTGCAATTCATTCTGATCAGCACGATCACATGTGTGGTAGCTGCAGAGAAAAGGCATGGTCAAAAAAACATGGGGTTTCCCTGCGGCAGTGTTTTTAAAAAGGTGAATGCACCTTTTTTGTGTGGTTCACTCAGCACAGCAGCCCATTCAAATGAATCAGTTGCCGTGCCTGAGCAAACGCAGTGTGAACCGAGCCTTAGGGATCCAATGCTGATTTACTTCCAGGCTGAATGGGCAGAGCCACAAAGTGAAGATTGCTGGAATGGAGAGGAATGTCTAACTATAATAATATCCTTTCATATAATAAAGAAGAGAAAATACATTGTTTTAAGGAAAATAAGGCTTTCTTTTGATGGTAATAGCTTGAAATTTTTTTTTTTTCTATATGTTTTAACGGTAAAAAGATATAAAATAAACGAAACATCACAACACATAGTTACATCCCTGTAAGAGTTTTTCTGTTGCAAAACAATAGACTTACTAGCCAGATCACCAGATGAAAAAAGCAAGCCTAAAAAAGGAAACGAATGCAGCCATTGCATCTAAGCCCTTGTACACACGATCGGAGATTCCGTCGGAATGTGTCCGATCGGAGGGTTTTGTCGGATATTCTGACTGTGTGTGGTCTGCATCTGACTGTTTCCGTCGGAATATCCGTCGGACCAACTTTTCCAACTTGCCGGAAATATTTTCCGACAAAATGATCCGATCGGACATACTCTGATCATGTGTAGAGTTTTCCGATCGGACAAAGTGCCACGCATGCTCAGATCAAATTCCTACATCAAAGCTATTGGATACTAGCCTGAACATAGTCCCGTTGTAATGAAATAACGTCATCACGTCGGATTTTCCAACAACTTCGTCCGACTGTGTGTATACAACAGTTTCGGACAAAATCCGACGGATTTGGTTGTCGGAATCTCCGACCGTGTGTACAAGGGCTAATACTTGGTAAGCTGCAATAAGCTATGCCAATCCAAACTGTATTTTAAGGGCCAGGTAGCCCTTAAAACGGAAATGGCTACCTGGCTCTTAAAACGGGAAAAAAGGAAAGACAAAAAAAAGGAAAAAAGTTCATTAACTTGCCCATGCAGGGTTTTTGGTTGCACACAGCATAAACAGGTAACACAAAATACTGGTCCACCTGGCTAATCACGTCAGCAGTACCTATGCACCTAGTAATGGGTCCCTCAGACCCTTGGCTCTTCAATGTACACAGCTCCACTACAATGTACACATTGATAATTGCTGTCTCCAAAAATGGGAGATCATCTCTCTTTTGGCTGGAGCCCTGAACTATTCCCAGTCCGTCATTATTAGGGTTGCTTACACATGGACACAACAAAACCTGAACAATGGGTTGCAGAATTCTTCCCTCCCAAGGCACTTTGAAGTCTTCAAACTATGGAGCCCAATCCAGGAATACCAACATGGGTGGCACAGTGGTGTAGTGGGTAGCACTCTCACCTAGCAGTAAAAAGGATTGCTGGTTCGTATCCCAGCCACGACACTACCTGCCTGGAGTTTGCATGTTCTCCCTGTGCCTGCGTGGGTTTCCTCCGGGTACTCCGGTTTCCTCCCACACTCCAAAGACATGCAGTTAGGTTATTTGGCTTCTTTCCAAAATTGGCCCTAGTATATGAATGGGGACCTTGGATTGTGGGCTCCTTAAAGGTTGGGATGGATGTGAGTGTGCAATGTACAGGGATAGGAACAATTGTAGACACTCACTCAGGTTGAACTGGATGGACTGGTGTCTTTATTCAACCTTACTAACTATGTAACTATGTAACTATGTAACTATGTAAACATTTGGAGAAAGCTATAAAAACTTCTGTGCAGTCACCATGCCGTGGATGATGGTTCCAGCACGCATGAACGGAAGCAAGACAGGTGAAGATGGAAGCCGCCTCCAGGTCTGACATCTGGTTTTAAGGTAAGTTTAACATAATGTGCTAGTATGCGATAGTGATTATCACAGTGGGTGTAATATTTATTACTTAGCGCATGTCAAATTTTAGGATGCATGTAGTTTAATTAGCGCCTACTTTATATTTTTTGTACGATTTGCTTTAATATATTTGTAGCAATGTGGACTACAATTGCAAAGTATATTCCCATCATTTCTATGTACTATATTGTCCCTCTAGTGCAGGGGTCCCAAACTGGCGGCCCTCCAGCTGTTGCGGAACTACAAGTCCTATCATGCCTCTGGGTATGGGAGTCATGCTTGTAACTGTCAGTCTTGCAATGCCTCATGGGAATTGTAGTTCTGCAACAGCTGGAGGGCCACCAGTTTGAGACCCCTGCTCTAGTGCCTGGCATCACTAACTGACCGTTCCAAAGGGATTGTGGGATTAGTAGTTCCTTAGAATGGCAATTGCTTCCTATGACTATGCACCCAGACTACATATCCCAGGGATCTTTGTTATCATCAGGAAGAATGCTGGGAAGAGCATAAAAGAGACCAGAGACACGCCCTGCAGTTGCTTCCTCCTGGGCCTCTATGTTTGGAGAGAGTGAGGTCATGGCCTATCGCGTGGTGTACGACATTCCAACCCGGCCGAGAAGGGCCCATCACTGCTTGCTGATCATCAAAAATCTATCCAGCACCACCATGATAGTCCATCTGCTGCAAGGACGCCTCTTTAAGATTTGCTGTTCGGCAGGCATTGGATTCACCTGGTCGTTGGTGAGAGGGCAATTGTCCACCTTTGCAAACCTTTTCTTTGTTTCTTTACTGGGAAAGACAGACAGTTTTAAACACTATACTGCATCTTCATTTGAACATTGTACATATACACCTGTCGGATCAACCTTTCCAAGAAATACCACTGCCTTGTTTCTGTACCTTATTGGATATAGTTAATGAGCTCCAACTGCCGGAGAAGACCATCAGGCCTGCACCTGGGACATTACTGTCATTAATACCTAAAGAGCCCTCATACCGTTCTTGTTTAATTGATCTCTCATTAGGATTAAAAGTTGAATAGGCCAGCTCGGGGTTCCCCTTTAGAAGTCTTGCCAGAACTAATGCTTAACTCTTGCTTATCCTTTCCAGGTCATGTTCCAGTGGTACTCCATTGTACATACGTGTATATAATATACTGTTATCTCCAGATGTTTTAGCATGTATTATTGTGGAGGAATCCTTCTTCTGAACTAGGACTATTATCCAAAGTTCAGTTGATCTGTTACCTCTTTTGTGCAGAAAAATCTTCCTCGAGTTATTCAGCAAACGTTAATAGAATATAAACTCATTGAGTGGTTTGACTCATTACTTTGACCACTTCAGCCCCGGAAGGATTTACCCCCTTTCTGACCAGAGCACTTTTTGCGATTCGGCACTGCGTCGCTTTAACTGACAAATGCACAATCGTGCGACGTGGCTCCCAAACAAAACTGACGTCCCTTTTCCGCACAAATAGAGCTTTCTTTTGGTGGTATTTGATCATCTCTGCGTTTTTTTTTTTTTTTTGCTGCGCTATAAACAAAAAAAGAGCGACAATTTTGAAAAAAAAACGCATTATTTTTTACATTTTGCTATAATAAATATCCCCCAAAAATATATATATATAAAAAAAACATTTTTTTTTCTCAATTAAGTCTGATACATATTCTTCTACATATTTTTGGTACAAAAATCGCAATAAGCGATTATTGATTGGTTTGCACAAAAGTTATAGCATTTACAATATAGTGGATAGTTTTATGGCATTTTTATTAATAATTATTTTTTTTAAATGGTGGCGATCAGCAATTTTTATCGTGACTGTGACATTATGGCAGACACTTTGGACATTTTTGACACATTTTTGGGACCAAATGCACTGATTCCTCTGTAAATGACACTGGCAGTGAAGGGGTTAACCACTAGGTGGCAGTGTAGGGGTTAAGTGTGTCCTAGGGGTGTGTTACCAAGTGTGGGGGGGTGTGGCTGTGTGTGACACGTCACTGATCTCTACTCCGATCACAGGGAGCAAAGATCAGTGAAACTGTCACTAGGCAGAATGGAGAGATGCTTGTTTACTTTAGCATCTCCCCGTTCTTCCTCCCCGTGAGCCGATCGTGAGTATCCCCACAACGATCGAGTCCGCGGGACCCACGACCCAACTCACAGAGCTTGCCACTTGCTTGCTGGCCACCTATTAAAGGGCCATGTACAGGTATGTGATTCTGCCTGTACGAGCCCTTCTGCCGACGTATATCAGCGTGAGGCGGTCGGCAAGCGGTTAAGGTGGTTCAAAGATGTCTGAACCCAGAGTGTCAGGTGGGTTAGAATGTTCCCAGGGTCATGATGGTGCAGATGAACAGGTAAATCCAAACAGTCCGCAAGGGGGCAGTGCTACATCTTTTTCTAAGTTTTCCTTACTATTTAGTTAGGCCTTTTTAAAAAAAAAAAAAAATGTAGCTGAAACCTGGAGATCTTTGATCTTTTTCATGTTGTTCAGGTACAGTAGATCTCCACCTCTGAAAGGTTGCCTACCCCTGCTTTTAACGCATTATTGCTTTACATATAGGTTTCCTAAATGTAAAAAAAAATACTAGATACTTATAGGTATTAGAACCCAGGGTAGATGATCCAGGGAATATCAAATTGCTTTCTGGGGAATCAGGAAGGAATTTTTTCCTTCCCATTGGAGCAAATTGGACCATTCTTTATTGGAGGTTTTTGCGTTCCTCTGGATCAGATGCAGGTAAAGGATTCTGTATATGGGGGTTTTCAATTTGTATATATGTGTTTTTCTGTTGGTTAAACTAGATGAACTTGTGTGTTTTTTCAACCAGACTAATTATGTACTGGATATTTCAAATTTTAAATTAAGGAGCTACAGTGACTGTATCTGAATACTATTTCCCCATTGTTATTGGGCTGGTTTTATATGTATAAGTCGTATTAATGAAAAGTAATTTTTTTTTTACACATGCTAGTTGCACTTATTGGGGTATTTAAAAAGGCCACTTTTTCCTCTAGATGGGTATAATTGTGGCTCTAGATAGGAAAAATGATTGTCACACTTGGTACTTAGTATAGATTCTTGGCACATTTGCCATTTTTTTTTACTTTTTTTTTTTTTTTTTTCTTAGCAAAGACTGTAACTGTAATTTTAGGTCCTCTAGAGGGACCGAGAGCCACATGACAGTTTCAAAATCCAGCAGTTAACCCACCACTGACCTAGATAGATGATCTTCAAATGTCATGCTGTTCTACTCCTGGTTTTCCTGTAGTCGTCCTATGACATAGAGCTCTGTATCTCCCTTTCTTAAAGGGTATTTTTAAAAATCGGAAGACAAGGAGAAAGTGTCATTATAGCAGTTAGCGAAAGAGGAAATGCTTACGGAGGAAAAAAAAAAATTGCAATTTCTTGCCTTACAAATAAAAGCATAAACAAATTAAAAACAAAAAAAAACTCAAAAAGGGATGCATGTAAGAAAAAAAGACACAGATTGCTTTCAGGGTGGACAGTAATCTGAGATACAATATGTAAAAGAGGCAATTGTCATTGCGTTTTATAGGCAGTTGAAACAGCAACAAAAGCAATTAGAGTGTGGGCAGGCTAAATCTTCACACGGAGCTGCCCTAGAATACTAATGAAGCCACAGGCAAGATCCATACAGAGTGTATTTGCACAGTTTCATAGAGAATCGGGGCTTGGAGATACGCTGACTACAGTACGGGAGCTGGGAGAGATGGTGGCTCGCCGCCAGATCCCTTCCTGACAATCTTTCAGCGGCTGCCTATTGATACAAATTGCAGCTTTACTTCCTGCAAATTTATCAGCGCCGAAAATGGACTCCTGCAAAGATGGTATTATTATCTTCCTTTTTTTTTATTGTTGCAAATGAGAGAAGAAATAAAAAAGTAGACATGGTTAAATGGGACCTGTCACACGTCTAAATTACAAAAGCGCTTGGACGTGCCCCAAGTGGTGCACTGGCTGTTAGCGTAAAAAAAAAAAGTGAAAAGAAAATGTTTTGCCACATGCCTTGACCACTAAACTTAAAGGGGTTGTAAAGGCTGAAGGTTTTTTTATCTTAATGCATTCTTTGCTTTCTTCTGTGTGCAGCAGCCCTCTCAGCCCCCTAATGCCGCGTACACATGACCGGACTTTTCGAAGGACTAGGTCCGACGGACTTTCGGCGGAGGTCCGAACGTGATGGCATAAACGGGACTAAACAAGGAAGTTCAATAGCCAGTAGCCAATAGCTGCCCTTGCTTCATAATTGGTCCGTAGGACTAGCACACAGACAAACAGTTTTCCCGATTTTTAGTTCATCGGACTTGAGTCCGTCTGATAGATTTGAAACATGTTCTTTTTCTAGTTCTGTCAATTTTTTTTTATAAAAAGCGGTTGAACTAGCCCAGACATCAGATTGTCTGATGGACTAATCCCGGCGGACCTAGTCTGCTGGAAAGTCCGGTCGTGTGTACGCGGCATAACACTTACCCGAGGTCCATCTCAGTCCAGCGTTGTCCACAACTGTCTCAGCCATCCAAGATTCTCCCACCTGATTGACTGAGACACAGCAGCGGCGCCATTCCTGCCACTGCTGTCAATCAAAGTCAGCTAGCCAATCAGGGGTGAGATGTGGCGGGGCTGGGTCGGGGATCTGTGTTTGAATGGACACACAGAGCTGTGACTTGGCTCGGGTGCCCCCATAGCAAGCTGCTTGCTGTGGGGGCACTGAACAGGAGGGAGGGGCCAGGAGCACAGAAGAGGGACCCAAAAAGAGGAGGATCCAGGCTCTTTGTTTGCAAATCCACTGCAACAGAGCAGGCAAGTATGATGTGTTTGTTATTTTTATAGAAAAAAAAATGACTTTACAATCACTTTAAAGCTGAATTGGACAAACCCAAGCACTGCAAGGGCCAAATGCTTGTTTAGGGGATGCAGGGATAAGGTGTATTTCTTACCTAATTCCTGACACTGGCAGGCTGCCTTTATTCATGTGACTGGTCCAGAACATCGCCCTTTCTAAGGAGTTCTCAGCCATGGTCACATGCTCACCTCCTCTATGTACAGTACTAGGTTAATAGCCCTGCACGGCGCATAATGAGGCCAAGGGAGTCCCACAGCCTGGAGAACAGTACTAGAGCCTACCAGACCAATGGAAAGGGTTTTTCGATGGGTTGTATGCCTACGCCCCTAGATTACATGAGCATTTAAGCTTCATAGTGCAGGTGGTCCACTGTAAAGCCTAGCGCATACGGGCAGAATGTCGGGCAACATTCGTCCCGCATGTACTGGAGTCGGTCCGACAGAAGCCAGCCGTTCGGAGCATGACCGAAAAAGGTCTACCAATTGGCTCCCAGTGTTCTAGCGGGGAAGGGCGGGGGGTGCATCCCCCTTTCAGAACACAATAGAACAGCAGGGAAGATCCTCCTGAGCTGTCAGGCTTTTTTGTTCAGCCCTGCTGGGTTGAATGAAAAAAAAAAAAAAACTACTAGCGTGTACGAGGCTTAACTACACTGTATCTAAGCACTGCAAACCAAAAGCGCTATTGAATAGACATGTGCATTCGTTATCGCCGAATGCATTTTCGTCCAAATTTCAGGGATTTTCTTGCCCGTTGTAACGAACGCGCAGAATCTGAAAGATTCGAAATAATAAAATGCTTTATTTTCGTATCGTTGCGACAACAGTTCGATATAGATAGATAAAAAATTTGACATAACGTGACAATAGGGATTCATGTCTATTGAACCTGTGGTCGGGTGTGCCTAACCTAACTCTATTAATCCAAGATTATTTGACATAGAGAGAAAAGATTCAACATTATAGAAAAACGAAGGTTAGACAAAGCAGATAAAAACATACGATCGCCGCGAGCAGACAATTACGGTCAAATGCTCCGCCCATAGGCTATAGAAGAATTCTAATGTTGTTTGACTAGTAATAAAAATTAATAATTAAAATTATTACTAGTCAAACAACATCCCAGCATCCTCCGGGACTGTGACATCATAAGGGGTGGGGGTCACCATGTGACATCACCTGGTGACCCCGCCCCTTGTCCCTGCCATTGCGGCCAGAGAGAGCGTCCTGTCAACATCGCAAGGAAGAAGAAGAAGAGAAGAAGGCGGCAGAGACAGAAGACCAGGCCAACGCTAGTAAAAGAGCTATAAAAAGATAGCGGAGGCCCAACAAGAAGAACCGAAGATCGGGATAAGACCCCCGAAGAGCGGGACAAGACCCCGAAGTTGGAAGAAGACCCCCTGGTGGTGGCGGCGACAAAGAAGTAAACCGGGCTCCTCCGCTAATAAAAGAGCTAGCAAAAGAGCAGAAGATAGCCGGCAGGAGTCCGACGAGAAGACCCCCCCAAGACGGAAGAAGAGAAGACCACCGGAGCTGTCTAATATATCATTTTAAAAACTTGTGTTGTGTTTTTTATTTACTTTTTCACCAGGTGAATGGGTAGGGGTACATCTTACCCCATACTCATAGGGTGGGGGGCCGGTATCTGGGTGCCCCCTTTTTAAAGGGGGCTCCCAGATTCCGATAAGCCCCCAGCCCGGAGACCCCGACAACCAACGGCCAGGGTTGTCGGGAAGAGGCCCTTGTCCTCATCAACATAGGGACAAGGTGCTTTGGGGTGGGAGGGCCGCAGGGCCCTCCCTTCCCCCAACGCACCCCCCTTGTTGAGGGCACACAGCCTGTTACGGCTCAGGAGGGGGGGGGGGCGCTCGCTCATCCCCACCCCCTTTCCTGACCGGCCAGGCTGCGTGCTCGGATAAGGGTCTGCTATGGACATTGGGGGGACCCCCACGCCGTTTTTTCCGGCGTAGGGGTTCCCCTTTAAATCCATACCAGGATACGGGGACAGCGAGGTGTCAATCTCTCCGATGGAGGCGTCCTCCGTTAGTTCCGTCTACCTGGAGCCATGTTAAAAATGAACGGACTTTACTGCGTGTGTGGGCAAGTCCGTTCGTTTCAAAAGTCCGGCGGACTCCCGCCCTAGTCCGGCGGATTGTCCGCCAGACCTAGTCTGGTGGAAAAGTCGGGTCGTTTGTGGGCAGGTCCGCTTGTTCGGAAAGTCCGGCAGACCTCCGCTGCAAAGTCCGGTGGTTTGTCCGCTGGATTAAGTCCGCTGGATAGTCCGATCGTGTGTACGCGGCATCAGTCATCTGTAATAATTTTGCCAAGTTTAATCAGGAAGGGGAAGTTTGGGCGCTCTTTCTTGAGGTGTTTTAAATACTTCCTCTGCTTAAAGGGTGCTTCCACTGGCTCTTCCCACCTCCAAAGCTTCTTTGACGGCCTTGTCCAACTCTGGTACTAGGGAAAAAATCAAAACCTGTGCCAGGGTCATCCACCTCCACCTCACTGCCCGAGGCTTCACTTAAGGAGTGGCTATGCTGAGAGGGACCCGGAGCCCCAGGGTCATCCCCCACAAGGGCTGATGCTGGGTTGACAGGAGGATTGATGGTACGGCCGGAGTTCGTTCTGCTCAGGGAATCCTGAACCCCCTTTCTGACCAGTGTTTCCACTTGTTGGTCTCGACCTCCTCTTTCCCTCACAGCTCGGGAATAGCATGGCTCACAGAGGGATTTACCTTTGGGGACTGAGCCCCATATCCCCAGGAAGCTGTCTTTTGAGAGCAGCTGAAACGGTGGTTAGAATGGTGTCCAGACATAGTTTTGGGCTCTTCTCTGTGACGTCTGGAGGATGAGCTAGGGCGTCTGGACCTTGATGAGGAATTACGGCATTGTGACCTAGAATGGTCATTATCTTTGCGTGCCGCATGATGGTGTTCAGACCTAGAGGGGCTGAGGGGAAAGTAAAGAGTTAACATGCTCCTGGTGAATAACCCAAACAGAGAAGCAGAAGGAAAATACAATCCTACCTGCAGCGTAAGGGTTGGCCACTGGTGGTCAGTGACACATCAATGGCAGAAATAGCTTGGTAACTGAAAATAAATAACCAATAATCCACATAAGAAGGGAGATGCCATAAGCCAGACCATTATCAGCAGCCAGGAAGTGCAGCATAAGCTTCTTACCTTCGCAACAATGAATATGTGCCAGGGAAGCTGCCGCCTAAGACCGCAGAGCATCCCAAATTTAAACTTGCCGCTAACGTCACCGTGCCCCGCAGCACGCCTGCGCTGAGTCCGATGCCGCCCTCGATCTCGATCATGGCTTGCAGTTGCGCGGATAGCCCAGGACCCTTGAAGCGGTGGACTGGAATGCAGATACATTCCAGCCACCATAGCCAGAAACCGGAACCAGAGCAGGAAGGAGACAAACAATACAAATACATACACTGCTGCCATGTTTAATCAAATATATATATGTAACCATCAAGGCACAACCTTGATCTGGCCATGGGACTGGGAGCTGTGTTGTGCTCACTGCATGACCAGGGCATTCAGGAAGGGCCTCCCGCTGATAGCTGGGATGTTTGGCCATGTTGCCGCTTGCCTGCCAATGGCTAGGCTGGTAAATTCTTCATGGCATTGCATTTATCGCCCGTGTCCACTCTTCTAATAGTTGGGAATGCTGGACTCCAGAAAAAAAACGCCTGATCCATCATTTTTACGTGCAAACCGCCAGGACTGGATCGCAGAAATCTTCACAAGGTGAGGCTTCACCTTGGTCCTAGGAGGAGGACAAAAAAGGAACACGGCCTCTGGCTAGAAGCAAAGATTTATGGGAGAAGAGTCCTATGAGGTATAAGAGGCAGGATTAACCCATACGTAGGCTGCCATGGAGTCTGTTGGGAAACTGGAAATTACAGAGAATTTACAGGCTCAGAAATATAGTCTTTAAAATATTGTGCAATTTCTTCAATACTGCCTTATGTTTTTAACTGCACCAAACCTCTGATGGCAGACTAAGTTGTACGAAGACTATTATGTATTAAAAGAAATCAAAGGCTTTTAAATTGTAACGTGCACATTAACTTTGATCAGTGTGAAGGGGAGAGAATTACACTGAAAATTCAGGAGCAATCCAGGGCATATATTTTATAACTAATTTGTGCCCTTCAAATGCAACTGAACTCCAGTCACTTATGACATTGATTGGAACAACATAATAATCACCATTAGTTAGACAGACATGCTTTCTATTTAAAGTAGGCATCAGTAAGTATATTTAGTACAATGAATGCATTTTCACAGTCCAGGACACTAATGACAATAAAACTTAGACTTTAAAGCAGAGCTCCAGGCTCCTTCCGAAAAATTTGAAGAATAGAAAAACTCAATTTTTGAAGAAAGAAAGTACCCCCGGTACTATGGGACTTTAAGGGCGAAGTTTTGAAAACACAATATTTTGAAAACATAGAAAAATGAATATTAGGACACTTACCTGTCCAATCTTTCAATCGGCTCTCGGGTGCTGCTGCCGCCATTGCTTCACAGCCGGTTCCCTCCTGCACATGCGCAAAGCGTGCTGCGCTTAGTAGAAGGCCTAACTGCGGAAGTGCGGGGGGAGGATGACGGGTCCGAACTTGTCGGAAAATGAGAAGCTTCCCCATATGGATGGAGCTTCGATTTAAGTATGTTTTCAGGTCTATATACTGAACAAGCTGGTACTTAACCATTTGCCAACAACCTAACTGGGAAAATACGTCATGATTTGAATTTAATACTAGAGTTATGGCTTCAGCTAGATGCCAAAACCCAGTGGCGGCTGGTGGGTTCTTCTTTTGGGGTGGCGGCAAACAAACAACACCCCCCCGGTGGCTCGGGACTGACAGCACCCCCACTCCGCAGGTGGTCTGGCACTTACCCACTCGTGTAGCTCTCCTCCTCTCCTGGAGTGCGGGCAGCAGTGGCTCCTGTGCATAAGCTTGTTTCTTGTGTTAAGCTTGTGTCTCCTCTTCTGCCAACGCGCTAGGCATCCAATAGGATCACCTGACGCTTTGCCAATTGGGAAACAGGTTTTAAGACCTGCCTCCTGATTGTTGAGGAGGAACTTTAGTGTGAAAATAACAAAAATGAATTCGTTATAGTCACACAACAACAATCAACAACAACGATGCCATCTTTTTTTGAAGCCCATTAGAGCCTCTGCCTCGAATCAGGTGCTTCAAAAAACACCCAACCCACATTTGAATCCATGGTCCAGTACACTGATTTGTAGATCAGGGAGCCAGATGTATAGATGGGGAGGCGGCACCTGTGCACTCTCTATGGACGATCCGCCACTGCCATAACCCCAGTATTAATTTTTTCCTCAGGTGCCAGGCTTTCTGCTAAAAGTGATCCGAATGGTGGATTCACCATTGAATCACATTTAGAAGCGACAGAAGGGGTCCCACCCTCTGCTGCTTTCCAGTGGTTCATGGGCTTACAGCACCTGGGCAATTGGTTCCAGGAACTGATGTGGCACTGGTGGCGACTGGTCGCAGAGATGAGCAAAGTAAAGATGTCCTCCACTCATCTCCATGGCCTAGGACAGTGATGGTGAACCTTGGCACCCCAGATGTTTTGAACTACATTTCCCATGCAGTCAGTATGGTCCGGTCTCCAACGGCAGACGCTATGTGCAGGAGTGAACTGACAACGGCTGTGAAATGCCTGGGAAGTGACGTCACCCATAGACTTACTATGGGGCTTCTGTTGTCAGCTGCCTCTCCTGCATGCTTTCACACACTAAAGCCCACATTGACAGCTCAGCGTTGGACCAGACCAAAGCAGCTGCAGAGCAGGTAAGTACAGTGATTTTTTTTCTTTACAGGGCCAGATACTGTAGATTAGGCTTAGAATGTGGCAGAGATTAGGTTTAGGGTTAGTTAGATTTTGACTAAACTTCAAACTTAACCACTTGCCTACTGGGCACCCCCTCCCTGCCCAGGCCAATTTTCAGCTTTTAGCGCTGTCAAACTTTGAATGGCAGTTGCGTGGTCATGCAACACTGTACCCAAACAAAATTTGTATATTTTTTGAGACAGATAGAGATTTCATTTGGTAGTATTTAATCACCACCGGGTTTTTTATTTTTGCTAAAAAGAAACTAAAAAAGGCTGAAAAGTTTGAAAAAAAAGGTTTTTCTTTATTTTTGTTATAAAATTTTGGAAATAAGCAATTTTTCTACTTTACTGATGTGCACAGATAAGTCTGCACTGATAGGCACTGCTGAGGTGGCTCTGATGGGCACTGATGAGGAGGCACTAATATTTAGCAGTGATGGGCACTGATAGGTTGCACTGATATGCTGCACTGATTAGCACTGATAGGCAGCACTAATGGGTGGCACTAATGGGCACTGATATGTGGCACTGATGGGCATTGATAAGCGGCACATATGGGCACCGATTGACGGCACTGATTGCTGGAGCTAATGGGTGACACTGATGGGCACTGATTGGCATCACTGCTGTGCACTGTCTGGGCTGCACAGATAATTATTACCCTGATTATCTGTGCACATCTCCCCTGTGAGGAAATGCTGTTGATCGGCTCTCCTTTCCTCTCCTCACAAACTGTTAGTGTGAGGAAAGTAATACCGGTAATCAGCACTTTTTTGTTTACATGTGATCAGCTGTGATTGGACACAGAAGATCACAGGGGTAAAGAGCCTTGTCATTGGCTCTTTACCAAGATGAATGATGCACCATGTCCCAGGGACAGAGCGCACCACTGATCGCCGTGTGCCCCCTGCGGGCGCACAAGTGTGGTGAGGGTGGTAAGATGTCATATGATCTCATCCCAGAAAGAGAGAGCAGCTGCCCGCCCATCATTTGACATTATGGCAGGGAGGGCGGGAGGAGGTTAAGCTTTGACAATAAAACCTGAAAGCTGATTGGTTTCTATGCAGAGCTGCACCAGATTGTGCACTCTCCATTTTTAGTAAATGAACCTCTAAATTTAAAAAACAATGTTATGGTCTTACCACGCCTAAACTGCTGCTTAAAAAAAGAATTTGAAAAATAAGCACAGCGATGTGCGTTACAACTGTGTTCAGTGACATGTACACATGTGTATGTATGTGAGATAGGGACCATAGATTGCAAGCTCTTTGGCGACAGGAACTGAGGAGAATATACAGTATGTGTGTAAATATAAATACCTGTAATTTAAAAACTGTATAAAAAAAAACTGTATAAATAAATAGTCATGTGACTGGCTGCCCTCCAATGCTGCATTAGGTAGAGGGGACTTTATAGGACACTGCAGAAAAAAAGGGCTGTAAAATGAAGGCCGTGGTAGAGGTTTATATATGTATCCCATGGTGTCATTATATATATATATATATATATATATATATATATATATATATATATATATATATTAGAGAGAGAGAGATATCTATCTATATATATATATATATATATATATATATATATATATATATATATATATATATATATATATATATATATATACAGTGGTGTGAAAAAGTGTTTGCCCCTTCCTCATTTCCTGTTCCTTTGCATGTTTGTCACACTTAAGTGTTTCGGAACATCAAGCCAATTTAAACAATAGTCAAGGACAACACAAGTAAACACAAAATGCAATTTGTAAATGAAGGTGTTTATTATTAAAGGTGAAAAAAAATCCAAACCATCATGGCCCTGTGTGAAAAAGTGATTGCTCCCTAAACCTAATAACTGGTTGGGCCACCCTTAGCAGCAACAACTGCAACCAAGCGTTTGCGATAACGTGCAATGAGGCTTTTACAGCGTCCTGGAGGAATTTTGGCCCACTCATCTTTGCAGAATTGTCCTAATTCAGTTACATTAGAGGGTTTTCGAGCATGAACGGCCTTTTTAAGGTCATACCACAACATCTCAATAGGATTCAGGTCAGGACTTTGGCTAGGCCACTCCAAAGTCTTCATTTTGTTTTTCTTCAGCCATTCGGTGGTGGACTTGCTGGTGTGTTTAGGATCATTGTCCTGCTGCAGAACCCAAGTTCGTTTCAGCTTGAGTACACGAACAGATGGTCGGACATTCTCCTTCAGGATCTCTTGGTAGACAGCAGAATTCATAGTTCCTTTTATCACGGCAAGTCTTCCAGGTCCTGAAGCAGCAAAACAGCCCCAGACCATCACACTACCACCACCATATTTTACGGTTGGTATAATGTTCTTTTTATGAAATGCAGTGTTCCTTCTACGCCAGATATACTTGGACACACACCTTCCAAAGACTTCCACTTATGTCTCATTGGTCCACAGAATGTTGTCCCAAAAGTCTTGGGGATCATCAAGATGTGTTGTGGAGAAATTGAGACGAGCTTTGATGTTCTTTTTGCTCAGCAGTGGTTTTCTCCTTGGAACTCTGCCATGCAGGCCATTTTTGCCCAGTCTTTTCCTGATGGTGGAGGCATGAACGCTGACCTTAACTGAGGCAAGTGAGGCCTGCAGTTCCTTGGACGTTGTTGTGGGGTCTTTTGTGACCTCTTGGATGAGTCGTCGCTGCGCTCTTGGGGTAATTTTGGGCGGTCGGCCACTCCTGGGAAGGTTCACCACTGTTCCATGTCTTCACCATTTGTGGATAATGGCTCTCACTGTGGTTCGCTGGATTCCCAAAGCTTTGGAAATGGCTTTATAACCCTTTCCAGACTTATAGATCTCAATTACTTTCTTTCTCAATTGTTCCTGAATTTCTTTGGGTCTCGGCATGATATGTAGCTTTTAAGGATCTTCTGGTGGACCTTACTGTGTCAAGCAGCTCCTATTTAAGTGATGCCTTGATTGTGAACAGGTGTGGCAATAATCAGGCCTGGGTGTGGCTAGAGAAATTGAACTCAGGTGTGGACAACCACAGTTATAGTATGTTTTAACAAGGGGGGCAATCACTTTTTCACACAGGGCCATGATGGTTTGGATTTTTTTTCACCTTTAGGCTAGGTTCACATTGCTGCGATGTGGGAACGCCGCGAATCCGCGGCGTTTTCCCGCATCGCATACCTCCCGCCGGCAGTTCACACTGCCCTATGCGGACGGCTGGGGGTGTCAATGTTATGTTAATGACACCCCCAGATCCGTCGGCATATCGCAGTGCGATCTGCCGACTCGCACAGGAATCGGATCGCATGGTGTGAACCCCCATGCGATCCGATTCCGTTGCGGACCCAAAAAAGGGTCCCGTGCGAGTTTGCTGCGGGACCGCTGCGAGTTCAGCCATACTATCTGTATGGCTGAACTCGCAGCGCTACGGAGATCGGATGTGATTTGCTGTGCGAATCACATCCGGTTCTCCCCCCGCAGCGGTGTGAACCCAGCCTTAATAATAAACACCTTCATTTACAAATTGCATTTTGTGTTTACTTGTGTTGTCCTTGACTATTGTTTAAATTGGTTTGATGTTCCGAAACACTTAAGTGTGACAAACATGCAAAGGAACAGGAATTGAGGAAGGGGGCAAACACTTTTTCACACCACTGTAGATATAGATATATAATAGAGAGAGAGAGAGAGATATCTATATCTATATATCTCTATGTCTATCTATCTCTATCTCGTACCGGTATATATGTATTATAGTATGTGTGTATGCATGCATGAATGTGTTTATGTATGCATGTATTAATTATGTCATTTTTATATTGTGCTTTACTGTATTTTATTTTCTTTTCTTTTTGATTTAGATTTTTTTAACCACTCTGCTTTAAAAGAAAACTCCACTTGTGTTACAACATTGATTTAACCCGGGGAACTGCTACACAAAGCACTTTGTAATTAATTGTAAATCTGTTGTGAACCTGACAAATTCAACTAGTAATTCACTTTTTATTAAGAACAATTATGAAAACTCACCTTAAAACCTGTGTTAACTCAACCAATTCAAACTGAGCATTTGAAAAAAAAAAAAATGACATAAGCAGAAATTACCTTCAATGAAAGCTAAAAGACAAAACAATCAGCGATGCACAGATATTGACAGTTAACTTTAGATGTAAATCTCATTTTTTTTTTTTGGAAAAGTCCAGCTGGGTTCTCCCCGCCCTTCACTTACTGAACACCACCCCCCATCCCATGGATTTTAATATTGCTCTTACACCATTTCTTAAGAAAATAGGAGGAGACAGTGGCGGCTGGTGCTCAACATTTTATTTTTTTGGGGGGGGCAAAAAAATGTTGAAAAAAATTCATCAATTGCAGCCACTGTGCCCATCAAACACTGCCATTGTGCCATCAAATGTTGCCACTGTGCTATCAATTGCAGCCACTGTGCTCATTAAACGCTGCCACTCTGCCATCAAATTCTGCTACTGTGCCCATTAAACGCTGCCACTGTGCCCATTAAATGCTGCCAGTGTGCCCATCAAAGGCTGCCAGTGTGCCCATCATATGCTGCCAGTGTGCTCATCAAATGCTGCCAGCGTGCCCATCAAATGTTGCCACTGTGCCATCAATTGCAGCCACTGTGCCAAACGCTGCCACTGTGCCCATTAAACGCTGCCACTGTTCAATCAAATGCTGCCACTGTGCCCATTAAATGCTGCCACTGTGCCCTTTAAATGCTGCCACTGTGCCATCAAATGTTGCCAGTGTGCCCATCATATGCTGCCAGTGTGCTCATCATATGCTGCCAGTGCGCCCATCAAATGCTGCCAGTGTGCCCACCTTATGGTGCCAGTGTGCCCATTAAATGCTGCCAGTGTGCCCTCGAATGCCCCCCAATGTGGCATTCTGCCCAGCACTTACCCTGTCTTGGTTGGGCAGCGGGTGACGGTGACGAGCGGGTCCTTTGTGCGTCTCCTGCCATCCTCATCTCACGTCCTCTCCTCCCAATAGGCGTCCAATAGCAGCGCCTGCTGTTTAAGCAAATCAGGTGACAGGTAACAGATGTGAGCAACTGTTTGGTGGTTTAGTGAGTGACTATGCTGGGCGCTCGCAGGTTACCTTTTTTGACGCCTATTAGAGCCTATGGCTCTAAATAGGTGCATCAAAGCACCCCCGCCGCTGTAATTCAGGAACCCTGCGCCTGAAATGGGCAGGGCGGCTGAATAGGGGTTGGCAGCTCTAGAGCTTAGTAAATGAGGTAAAGCTTCACTTTGCAAAGCATACCCAATCACCAAGGAAAATAAAATAAACAGCATTTTTGCTTGCACGTGGTTGGATGATGGAAGTCAGCAGAGCTTCTGCTCATTTACTAAGCTCTGGAGCAACTGCTCTTGCAGAGGGCAACTGCACTTTGCAAATTGCACAGTCTGCCTAGGGACCCCAGTGTTTTAACCACTTGACCTCCGGAAGATTTACCCCTCTTCATGACCAGGCCTCTTTTTGCGATATTCACTGCATTACTTTAGCTGACATTTGCGTGGTCATGCAACACTGCACCCGAATAATATTTTTCCCTTTTCTTTCCCACAAATAGAGCTCTCTTTCAGTGGTATTTGATCACCACTGCGGTTTTTTTTTTTTTGCACTGTAAACAAAAGAAGACAACAACAATTTTGAAAAAAAAAAAATAATTATATATATATATATATATATATATATATATATATATATATATATATATATATATATTTCTTACTTTTTGCTATAAAATATATCCAATAAAAATGGAAAAAATCTAATTTCTTCATGAATTTAGGCCAATATGTATTATGCTACATGTTTTTGGTCAAATAAAATCCCAATAAGCATACGCGTACATTATAGCGTCTAAAAACTATTGGATATTTACTGGAATTTGTATTTTTTTTTTTTATACTAGTATTTGCAGCGATCAGCAACTTATAGTGGGACTGCAATACTGTGGCGGGCAATCAGACACTAACTTTTGACACTTTGTGGTATCCAGTGACACTAATACAGTAATCAGTCCTAAAAATATGCACTGTCACTGTACTGGCTGGGAAGCGGTTAAACATCTTGGACGATCAGATGTGCCTAACCAGTGTTTGTGTTTACTATGTGTGGTGCTTTTAGTAGGGGGATAGATGGATTCTAGTCCCTGTCCCATGGTTTACCCAGACAGATCCCCATGCTGTGTTGTTTACCGACGACTGGCGGGTGGCAGAGGACATTGAGGGCTTAGCATCCGCAAAACAGCTTTTGCTGTAGATATTCACAGCAGAAACGGCATTCTGGCAGCGCTGGTGCGCCCCTTGCAGGCGTAAGTGTGGTATCACTATAATATATATATATATATATATATATATATATATATATATATATATGTGTGATTCTGCGCAGAGCTACCAACCTTTAGCAGTAAAACTGCTATAGGGCGGTCAGCAACTGGTTAAAAAACATTTTGCTGTTTTAGTGTCCTTAGTATTAATATCTTACCAGTAGGTGATGACCAACATTCCCAAAGCCAACCATACAAATAATGGGCCTCACACCAGACAAGACATTCAATTCTAGCCAAGGTTTATTGCAATGACAGTACACCAGTCACTCCCACTGCCCCCCAACATGTTTCACCCACAGCAGATCTAAAAATGGTTGTAAAGGCAGAAGATTTATTTAACTTAATGAATTCTATGCATTAAGATAAAAAGCCTTTTTTGTACAGCAACCCCCGCAGCCCCCCCCCCCCCCAATACTTACCTGAGCCCCCATCCCAATCCAGCAAGAGACTTGGCTGTCCAAGACTCCCCTCCTTATTGTCTGAGACGGCAGCGAGGCGCCATTGGTTCCCGCTGCTGCCAATGAGGAGAGAGAGGCCTAGAGGCGATTCAGTTCGCATTGTGCGCTATACAAGTATTTCATTCATTCAGAGCGGGCGGGGCCTGGCAACGGCTCCATGTATGAACACATGGACACATGGAGCTGCGGCTCAGCTTGAGTGCCCCTATAGCAAGCTTTTTGCTGTGGGGGAACTCAACGGGAGGAAGGGGCCAGGAGCGCCAAAGAGGGACCCGAGAAGAGGAGGATCTGGGCTGCTCTGTGCAAGGCCACTGTGCAGAGGAGGTAAGTATAACATGTTTCTTATTTTTAAACAAAACATATATATAATATAGACTTTAGTACCACTTTAATCATGGGAATATCCCTTGGCTGGAGCAGAGCGTCTTTGGTATGTGGCCCATTATTTGGATGGTGGATTACAGTGGAGCAAGAGTGGACTCCGGGGTCTTGGCACCAGGCTGATTGCAGGGAATCATGGAGGATGCAGGCTAGCCTGTGATGGGTGAAAGTGGATGGATCCCCAGAGCCTGTCACAAAAACCTCCCACAAAATGTCCTACAGGTAAGTTAACTCTAAGGACACTATTTAAAAACTGCACAGCTATTTTAACACATTGGGGCCCCTAGACACCATAGTGTATTTAAAGTGGTTGTAAACCCTTAAAGACCACTTTGACCTACAGGTAAGCCTAGATTAAAGAGGAAGTAAACCCTGATGAGTTTACTTCCACTTTGTCTTCCTGCAAAGGTAAAGCATAATGGACTACTAGGCATCGCATAGTAGCCCATTATGTGTCACTTACCTGACACAGGTGCCAGCGATGTCACCGCTGTCCCCTGTAACAAGGAGCGTCCATCTTCTTCCGGGTATCGCTGCTCCGGCCACTCACAGTGCCGGTGTAGCAATGAAGTCACTCCCGCGCATGCGCACGGGAGCCGCCACTAACTGCATATCACCGCTAGCAGTGGCATGCCCAATACGCCTGCGCGCCGCTGTCTACGCCGCATGCGCCATAGACAGCGGTGACTGCCTTTTTGTAAATATCTCCTAAACCGTGTAGGTTTAGGAGATATTTCTTGGACCTACAGGCAAGCCTTAATCTAGGCTTACCTGTAGGTCAAAGTGCTTTGTAAGGGTTTACAACCACTTTAAGGCTTACCTGTAGGTCCAAGAAATATCTCCTAAACCTACATGGTTTAGGAGATATTTACAAATGACAGGCACGCCCGTAGACAGCGGCGTGCAGGCGCACTAAGCCTGCCGCTGCTAACGGCAATCGTGCCGTTAGTGGCAGCCTCCGCACGCATGCGCGGGGGTGACGTCATCGTGGCTCCGGCCAGTCACAGCGCCAGAGCACCGATACCCGGAAGTCACTCCGGGTATCATGGCGGCGTCGGAGAAGGATGACGAGGGTCGCTTCGGGGGCTTCCATCTCAGGTAAGTTATTCATAATGAGCTAGTATGCTATGCATACTAGCTCATTATGCCTTTGCCTTGTAGGGTCTTTTTTTTATTTTAGTGTTTAGTAAGGCTTTAATTCCTTTTTAAATGAAAAGGTAAAATATAGCCTTTAAAATTAAATTTACCTTCAGTTTCCTATACAGATCCTTTTTAATATACCTAGTGGTCATTTTGATATGCTTTTTTCTACTGAAGGAACACTATGCTTAGTATGAATTTTAGGTTTCTAATAGGGTTATTTTGAAAAAAAAGTATACTTGGGTTTTCATAAACCTTCTTGTTAAGAAGCAAATTACTAGGGGTCCGTTTATAAATGGCAACCCCTTAATTCTGTTGTGTAAGGTTGAACAGTTGGAGAATATTTATCCCTAGGAGGTGAATTCTGGTCTTTTTATAAACACCCATAACTCTGGAAGAAAAAAACAAAAAAAACACTACATAACAATTCAAAAGTTTAAGCTTAATTTATGTTTAGTGTTCTTCAATTTTCCACTCAACATCTTTTTTTTTTTTATCATGCTGTAATCACTTGCTAGTAGCATTCAAAATAATTTCTACAAAATCACAGTCAACAATCAGAAAAATGTGGACTTAGTGACCCTTAGGTAGAAATATCGATCTTGGCTGTGTAGAGCCTCTAAAAAATCTTTTCTTTCACTTCAAAGATAAGAGTCTAAAATCAGAGCTACATTGTGCTTCATCTAAACGTAACTGCAAGGCCAAAATAAATGAATTGTGATCAGACAAACCCATATTTTTTTTTTTTAGCAAACAGAAAGTGAACTACGTAGGTGGATATTTGTAGATGAACAGAGGTCGCCTTCTTTTTTCCTGTTGCTTTTAACATACACTTTTTTGTAAAGAGCTTACTAATGCGGTCAGAAAATGATTTTGTCTTATACCCCGTACACACGATCGGATTTTCCGACAACAAATGTTGGATGTGAGCTTGTTGGCGGAAAGTCCGACCGCGTGTATGCTCCATCGAACATTTGTTGTGTAGACTTTCCGCCAACAAATGTTGGCTAGCAGTTTCTCAAATTTTCCATCAACAAATGTTTGTTTCGGACTTTCGGATCGTGTGTACACTAGGGATAGGTGAACCATTCGGCCTGAGCATAAGTTCGGGCCGAACTTTGGTTGTTCAGATGTTCTGCAGAACACCAAACAATTTGCGGTGTTCTGGGAAAATTCGAAAGCCGCCGGAACAGCGTTAAAGTTTATGGGACATTTGCATGAAAAATCAAAAGTGCGAATTTTAAAGCGGAGGTCCACCCTAAGGTGGAGCTTCCGCTCATTGGAACCCTCCCCCCCTCCGGCGCCACAATTGGCACCTTTCAGGGGGGTGCAGGTACCTGTACAGTACAGGTATCTGCACCCACTTCCGGCGTAGATTCTGCAGAAGCTACGCCCCTTTCCGCAGAATCTACGCCCCTTTCCGAAGGTCCCCAGCTGCCTGCTGGGAAACACACGGATCCCAGAGACAGCGGGACCATCCTTATTGCGCAACGCGACTCGCGCATGCGCAGTAGGGAACCGGGAAATGAAGCCGCAAGGCTCCACTTCCTGATTCCCATACTCAAGATGGCGGCAGCAGCACCCAAGAGACGATCGAGAGATCGGCTTCGGGTGCCGACATCGCGGGTGCGCTGGGCGGGTAAGTGTCATTATTTTAAAAGTCAGCAGCTGCAGTATTTGTAGCTGCTGGCTTTAAAAAAAAATGGCGGACTCCCGCTTTAAAGGTTAATATGCAAGTTATTGCCATAAAAAGTGTTTGGTGACCCGGATCCTGCTCCAGAAGACATGTATCAATGCATAAAAAAAAGTTTTAAAACCTTTTTTTTCGGGAGCAGTGATTTTAATAATGCTTAAAGTGAAACAATAAAAGTGAAATATTCCTTTAAATTTTATACCTGGGTGGTGTCTATAGTATGCCTGTAAAGTGGCACATTTTTCCAGTGTTTACAACAGTCCCTGCACAAAATGACATTTCTAAAGGAACAAAAGTCATTTAAAAGTGCTCGCAGCTATAATGAATTGTCGGTCCCTGCAATACAGATAAAAGGCATTAAAAAAAAACTACATGGGATTGCCCAGTCCATTACCAGGCCCTTCTGATCTGGAATGGATATTAAGGGGAACCCCGTGCCAAAATTCTTTTTAAAAAATTGCGTGGGAGTCCCCCTCAAAATCCATACCAGACCCTTCAGGTCTGGTATAGAATTTAAGGGGAACCCCGTGCCAAAATTAAAAACAAAATGGTGTGGGGGTCCACCCAAAAATCCATACCAGACCCTTATCCAAACACGCAACCTGGCAGGCCGCAGGAAAAGAGGGGGGACGAGAGAGCACCCCCTCCTGAACTGTACCAGGCCACATACCCTCAACATGGGGAGGGTGCTTTGGGGTAGCCCCCAAAGCACCTTGTCCCCATGTTGATGGGGACAAGGGCCTCATCCCCACAACCCTTGCCCAGTGGTTGTTGGGGTCTGCGGGCAGAGGGCTTATCAGAATCTGGAAGCCCCCTTTAACAAGGGGACCCCCAGATCCCGGCCTCCCCCCTGTGTGAAATGTTAACAGGGTACAAATGTACCGCTACCATTTCACAAAAAAAGTGTCAAAATGGTACAAAAGACAGGACACAACTTGGGACAAGTCCTTTATTAAAAAATAAAGAAATAAAAAGGTCCCACGAAGTCCATTCCTCTTCCTCTCTCACACCGCCGAGGGACTGAAAAAACCCCCCAAAAAAAACCTGCACGCCGCCACCGATCTGCCTCCATGGGAGGCACCCGCCGTAATGAACGTCCTCTCAGGTTCAGTTCTTTTATAACTGAGGGCAGGACCGCACTGTGACGTACCCGGGTGACCCCGCCCCCTATGATGCACAGGGACTTCCCCATAGATTTTCCAGGGCGTCAGAGAGGGGCGGGGCCACTCGGTTGCATAACCAAGTGGCTCCGCCACCCTCTGATTCCACAGAGAAGCCATTGGGTGGGGTGTGTTCAAGATGATGTGCGGTGTTAGTTTTCCGCCACACATAGCGTTTTGCTTTTAAGCCAAATAGTTCAATTTTGGTTTCATCTGACAATAGCACCTTCTTCCACATGTTTGCTGTGTCCCCCACATGGCTTCCCACAAACTGCAAATGGAACTTCTTATGGCTTTCTTTCAACAATGGCTTCCTTCTTGCCACTCTTCCATAAAGGCCAGATTTGTGGAGTATACAACTAATAGTTGTCCTGTGGACAGATTTTCCCACCTGAGCTGTGGATCTCTGCTGCTCCTCCAGAGTTACCATGGGACTCTTGGCTGCTTCTCTAATTAATGCTCTCCTTGCCCGGCCTGTTAGTTTAGGTGGATGCCCATAGTTTCATAGTTCATAGTTAGTAAGGTTTAATAAAGACACCAGTCCATCCAGTTCAACCTGAGTGAGTGTCTACAATTGTCCCTATCCCTGTACATAGCACACTCACATCGGTCCCTACCCTCAAGGAGCCCACAATCCAAGGTCCCCGTTCATGTACTACGGCCAATTTTGGACAGAAGCCAATTAACCTACCTGCATGTCTTTGGAGTGTGGGAGGAAACCGGAGTACCCAGAGGAAACCCACGCAGGCACAGGGAGAACATGCAAACTCCAGGCAGGTAGTGTCGTGGTTGGGATTTGATCCAGCGACCCTTCTTACTGCTAGGTGAGAGTGCTACCCAGTACACCACTGTGCTGCCACGACTGTGTTGCCATGTCTTGGTAGGTTTGCAGCTGGGCCATACTATTTCCATTTTCGGAAGATAGATTGAACAGTGCTCTGTGAGATGTTCAAAGCTTGGAATATTTTTATTTATAACCTAACCCTGCTTTAAACTTCTTCACAACCTGACCTGTCTGGTGTGTTCCTTGGCCTTCAAGATGCTGTTTGTTCACAAATGTTCTCTAACAAACCTCAGAGGGCTTCACAGAACAGCTGTATTTATGCTGAGATTAAATTATACACAGGGGCACTCTATTTACTAATTATGTGACTTCTAAAGGCAATTGATTCCACTAGATTTTAGTTAGGGGTATTAGGGTAAAGGGGGCTGCACGCCACACTTTTCAGATATTTATTTGTAAAAAATTTGGATAACCATTTGTCATTTTCCTTCAACTTAACAATTATGTTCCACTTTGTGTTGGTCTATAACACAAATTCCAATAAAATACAATTAGGTTTTTGGTTGTAACATGACTAGATGTGGAAAATTGTCAAGGGGTATGAATACTTTTTCAAGGCTGTATATTGGTTTGAAGTCCCGGCTCCGAAGGACAGGCTAGTGATGGGGGAGCCTGTCAAAAGGCAGTGACAATGGGTGGAGGTATTGCAAGCGAATCAGTCACTTTGCTCTGAAAGGACACAGTGATAGATTCTCTTTCTGAGGATTTGTAAATCTAGGATGAAGTGCCTCAAATGTTTCACTGCGAAAGAAAAGCAATGACATATCTGGTTATCCTCAGACAAGGTTCAATGTGATGGAGTATGGAGAGTAATGGAACTGAACTGGAAGGAACAGCTTAGCAATTAGAAGGAAATGGATGGCATACAGCCATGATCATGTTGCTCTATAATATTTTTTTGAAAGAACACTGTAATTTCAAATGGATGCCATATGGCCAACTTTGATTGACTTACCCAAAAGGTACAGTATAGTCAGGGCCATCTTAATAGCAACATGGGCCCCATGGCAAATATAATGCTACGGGGCCCCTACAAGCCAATTACAAAAATGTAGAACATGTCTTCATAAATGTAGGCCAAAATGTATTCTGCTACATGTTTTTAGTATAAAAAAAAAACCTGAGAGAACTGTACCCTCTCAGCCCCCCTCACACCTCCCTCACTCCTGTACTCTCTCAGCCCCCCTCACACCTGTACTCTCTCAGCCCCCTCACTCCTGCACTCTCTCAGCCCCCCTCACCCCTAGATTCTTGCAGCCCCACTCACTCCTGTACTCTCTCAGCCCCCTCACTCCTGTACTCTCTCAGACCCCCTCACTCCTGTACTCTCTCAGCCCCCCTCACTCCTGCACTCTCTCAGCCCCCCTCACACCTGTACTCTCTCAGCCCCCTCGCTCCTGTACTCTCTCAACCCCCCGCACACCTGTGCTCTCTCAGCCCCCCTCACTCCTGTACTCTCTCAGCCCCCCTCACCCCTGGATTCTTGCAGCCCCACTCACTCCTGTACTCTCTCAGACCCCCTCACTCCTGTACTCTCTTAGCCCCCCTCACTCCTGTACTCTCTTAGCCCCCCTCACTCCTGTACTCTCTTAGCCCCCCTCACTCCTGTACTCTCTCAGCCCCCTCACTCCTGTACTCTCTCAGCCCCCTCACTCCTGTACTCTCTCAGCCCCCCTCACACCTGTACTCTCTCAGCCCCCCTCACCCCTGCATGCTTGCAGCCCACTCACTCCTGTACTCTCTCAGCCCCCTCACTCCTGTACTCTCTCAGCCCCCCTCACACCTGTACTCTCTCAGCCCCCTCACTCCTGTACTCTCTCAGCCCCCTCACTCCTGTACTCTCTCAGCCCCCCTCACACCTGTACTCTCTCAGCCCCCTCACTCCTGTACTCTCTCAGCCCCCTCACTCCTGTACTCTCTCAGCCCCCCTCACACCTGTACTCTCTCAGCCCCCTCACTCCTGTACTCTCTCAGCCCCCTCACTCCTGTACTCTCTCAGCCCCCTCACTCCTGTACTCTCTCAGCCCCCTCACTCCTGTACTCTCTCAGCCCCCTCACTCCTGTACTCTCTCAGCCCCCTCACTCCTGTACTCTCTCAGCCCCCTCACTCCTGTACTCTCTCAGCCCCCTCACTCCTGTACTCTCTCAGCCCCCTCACTCCTGTACTCTCTCAGCCCCCTCACTCCTGTACTCTCTCAGCCCCACTCACTCCTGTACTCTCTCAGCCCCCTCACTCCTGTACTCTCTCAGCCCCCTCACTCCTGTACTCTCTCAGCCCCCTCACTCCTGTACTCTCTCAGCCCCCTCACCCCTGCATGCTTGCAGCCCCACTCACTCCTGTACTCTCTCAGCCCCCTCACTCCTGTACTCTCTCAGCCCCCTCACTCCTGTACTCTCTCAGCCCCCTCACTCCTGTACTCTCTCAGCCCCCTCACTCCTCTCAGCCCCCCTCACACCTGTGCTCTCTCAGCCCCCCTCACACCTGTGCTCTCTCAGCCCCCCTCACACCTGTACTCTCTCAGCCCCCCTCACACCTGTACTCTCTCAGCCCCCCTCACACCTGTACTCTCTCAGCCCCCTCACACCTGTACTCTCTCAGCCCCCTCACCCCTGCATGCTTGCAGCCCCACTCACTCCTGTACTCTCTCAGCCCCCTCACTCCTGTACTCTCTCAGCCCCCTCACTCCTCTCAGCCCCCCTCACACCTGTACTCTCTCAGCCCCCTCGCTCCTGTACTCTCTCAACCCCCCGCACACCTGTGCTCTCTCAGCCCCCCTCACTCCTGTACTCTCTCAGCCCCCCTCACACCTGTACTCTCTCAGCCCCCCTCACACCTGTACTCTCTCAGCCCCCCTCACACCTGTACTCTCTCAGCCCCCCTCACACCTGTACTCTCTCAGCCCCCCTCACTCCTGTACTCTCTCAGCCCCCTCACTCCTGTACTCTCTCAGCCCCCTCACCCCTGCATGCTTGCAGCCCCACTCACTCCTGTACTCTCTCAGCCCCCTCACTCCTGTACTCTCTCAGCCCCCTCACTCCTGTACTCTCTCAGCCCCCTCACTCCTCTCAGCCCCCCTCACACCTGTGCTCTCTCAGCCCCCCTCACACCTGTGCTCTCTCAGCCCCCCTCACACCTGTACTCTCTCAGCCCCCCTCACACCTGTACTCTCTCAGCCCCCCTCACACCTGTACTCTCTCAGCCCCCCTCACACCTGTACTCTCTCAGCCCCCTCACCCCTGCATGCTTGCAGCCCCACTCACTCCTGTACTCTCTCAGCCCCCTCACTCCTGTACTCTCTCAGCCCCCTCACTCCTCTCAGCCCCCCTCACACCTGTACTCTCTCAGCCCCCTCGCTCCTGTACTCTCTCAACCCCCCGCACACCTGTGCTCTCTCAGCCCCCCTCACTCCTGTACTCTCTCAGCCCCCCTCACACCTGTACTCTCTCAGCCCCCCTCACACCTGTACTCTCTCAGCCCCCCTCACACCTGTACTCTCTCAGCCCCCCTCACACCTGTACTCTCTCAGCCCCCCTCACTCCTGTACTCTCTCAGCCCCCCTCACACCTGTACTCTCTCAGCCCCCCTCACTCCTGTACTCTCTCAGCCCCCTCACCCCTGCATCCTTGCAGCCCCACTCACTCCTGTACTCTCCAAGCCCCCCTCACACCTGTATGCTCGCAGCCCCCCTCACACCTGAAGTGTCTCTGAGCGTCTTCGAGTTTCTCCGAGCGTCACAGGCATCCCCGCACCTCTAGCCAAATGTGGTACTGCACACCCCAACGGCTTGAATCCTGCTCATCTTACAAGACGACTCTCGCAAACTGAGTCAGGATTTAAGAAAAAAAAATTGCTTGTATTGCAAAGCGCCTGTACACCACGTTGCTTGCAATCCAAGGTTTCATTGTATATGTATTCTAATGCCAGTCTGCTGCTTAGCTTGAGTGGAGTGTTTTTTAAAGTTACCAGGGGGAAGCAATAATCTCTCAATTCTATATGAAGTCAAACTAATTTTTTTTAATGCATTTTAGATGGAAAGGTTAGAACCTCTGCTAGATTTTTATGGCCGTCTCTGTCTCCACAGGGGAAATTAAACAGTTCTATTTGTCCTGTAGACCATTGTCACTGAGACAGAAAGTGAAGGGAAATCAAAAATGTTCCAGTTGTGAGTGGGACAAGTAGTAAGGGGATACCTTCTAATCAGGACAAGGGTTCCAGTGACAGCTGTCCAAGAGGGGATTTCATCGCACTTCTGGTTCTACATACCGTATTTATCGGCGTATAACACGCACAGGTGTATAACACGCACATTCAATTTAAGAGGGAAGTTTCAGGAAAAACTAAAATTTTTGTAATGGTGTATAACACGCACATGCTATTTGCACCCCATTTTCATGGTGAAAAAGTGAGTGTTATACGCCAATAAATACAGTATATGACACAAAGGGAAATCTCTCTAGTAGGACACAGACATGTAGAGAGAGGCCGGGGTTTTAACCATTCTCTCCTCTATTCAAAGCAAAAATTGTTTTTAGACATGCTCTAACTGATGTCTACAACTCCCACGTTGACTTGCTTTTGAGTTGATCTATTCAGAATCTAAATGAATTTTGTGGAAGTATTTTCATGACCCTCATGGGGCCTTTTTACCCCTTTGTCAACAGCAGGACGTGTTTTACTTCATTGCTTACAGCTCATAAATCCTGTTGTAGTTATTTCAATTGGATGTCGGTAACAGGCTTTCGAGTTACATTTCATCCCTACATGCAGAACTGTCTGATTTTTGATAGAAACCATTAGAGAGATCAAAATAAACCCAGCAATACATCTCTCTGCTCCGTTCTGCAGACATAATTGCAATCAGTTGGATCAGCCATAGTCATACACCACTCCATGACTTTTTTTACTTTCCAGAGTAGTAATTTCCAAATCTGTTCTATCCCCCTATCACATTTATGTCTTATTCCTCGTACACACGAGCGGAATTTCCATCTGTAAAATCTTGGATGGTTTTTCCTACGGAATTCCGCCCAAGCTTGGCTTGCATACACACGGTCACACAAAAGTTCTCGGAACTCTTGATCGATAAGAACGCAGTGACGTACAACACTACGACGAGTCAAGAAAATCAAGTTCAATGCTTTCGAGCATGTGTCGAATTGTTTCTGAGCATGCCTGATTTTTTGCCCAGACGAACGCATTTTCGGATAGGAACTTTTTCCGACCGAAAAATAGAGAACCTGCTCTCAATCTTTTGATGGCTGAAATTCTGCCAGCAAAAGTCCGATGGAGCATACACACGGTCAGAATTTTCTGACCAAAAGCTCTCATCTGACTTTTGCTGGCAGAATTTCTGATGGCGTGTATGGGGCATAATGCCCCATACACGCGGTCGGAAATTCCAACAGAAAAAGTCTGATCGGATTATGTTGTCGGAAAATCCGATCGTGTGTGGGCTCTATCTGACTTTTTCTGTCAGAATTTCCAACAGAAAAAGTTTGAGAGCTGGATCTAAAATTTTCCGACAACAAAATCCGATCTGACTTTTTCTCCGATCGTGTGTAGAGAATTCCGACGCACAAAGTGCCACGCATGCTCAGAAAAAAATTGGAGATAAAAGCTATTGGCTACTGGCCTCTACGTATTCCCATCGTACATATATAACATCACCTCGTTCCGAACGATAAGACTTTGTGCGACCGTGTGTATGCAAGACAAGTTTCGCCCAAAATCTGTGGTCGGAATGTCCGACCGTGCCTGACCGTGTGTCCATCTAATGCCCCATACACATGGTAGGACATTCCGACCACAAAATCCATTGGATTTTGTCCGAAACTTGTGTTGCATACACATGGTCGCACAAAGTTGTCGGAAAATCTGATCGTTTGGAACGAGGTGATGTACAAAACGTATGACTGGACTACATAGAGACCAGTAGCCAATAGCTTTCGTCTCCAAATTTTTTCTGAGCATGTGTGGGACTTAGTGCGTTGGAATTCTCTACACACGATTGGGAAAAGTCAGATCAGATTTTGTTGTCTGAAATTTTTGGAAAAAGTCCGATAGAGCCCGCACACGATCGAATTTTCCGACAACATAATCCGATCGGACTTTTTCTGTTGGAATTTCCGACCTCGTGTATGGGGCATAATAGTGCTTCAATTTTCTGATTTCCTATTGCCATGACATACATGTCCACATAAACCTATAGCTCCCAACCGTCCCTGATTTCGAGGGACTGTTCCTGATTTGGAGCAATGTCCCTCTGTCCCTCATTCCTCCTAATTTCTCCTCATTTGTCCCTCATTTTGATCTGATCTATACAGATAAAAAAAGCACTTGTGGGTTTAACCAATCTTGTTTTTTTGATCTCATCTCAAAAAGTTGGGAGAGATCTGGAGAGAAAAGTCTTATCTGAATAGCTACTATTAGCAAACATCAAATAAATCAAGTCATTTTTTTTTACTAGCGTTGATTTAACAAATGCCACAGTGGGCTAACTTTTAGGGTTGAGAGCCAACCACCTGTCACGTATCAGATAAGACCAGAACTGTGTGGACTGCAACAGAGGAAACCCAAACGTGTATAAGTGAAATATGATTTATTAAAGAAAGTGAATAATATAAATACAACCACACAGTGCAAAAACCAACCAACAAGACCCCCAAACAACAACAGACAGATATGTACAATAAATGGGTAATGCAAGGACCGTAAACGATAGGCAGGCCAGGGTCATACACAGAGGATCAGCAAATAAACAAGGGCAGTCCAGAATCAGAGTCACAAGCCAGGCCAAGGTCATACATGGGGAGATCAGCAAATGGGGTAAGGAACACAGGACAGGGAGAGGATGGACGGATCAGACTGCAGGACAGGGATAATGGTAACAGGTGGGACAGGGTAGGGACCGGGACAGGGAAACAGGATCAGAACCACAGGGCACAGGAATAGGTTCAGAATCAGGATCGCCAGCAGCAGGTCAGGGCACAAGGAACAATACCAAGGCGAGGTGTGTGTGCACCTGCCGGGTATTTATAATGGCTGCTGTCAGTCATGTGACGCCTGACTGTAGAAGGCAAAACCTGCTCCACACTGCCAGGATCCCTCCGCTGGTGGACACCAGTACTGCGGACCAAAGATTACATAATTCCAGCAGGAGACACCTGCTGGTGGATCGCAGTACTGCATGCCAAATGATTGATATTACCAGCGGAGGGAACCTTTCCTGACACCACCCTTCCTCCGGCTTTGAAAGCCTTGCTATTAGCCCATCACTGTGATAGGTTGCCTCACTAGATAATAGTGAGGCTCAGGAGGTGAGGGAGGTCAGGGAAATGCTCTCCACCCCAAAAAACTTTATCACTATGTGCCTACCAGGGTACATAGGGATTATGGGCTATCATGCCACTAAAAAGCAAAACTAAACCTATTTTATCCTTTTTTTTTGTTGTTTTAATATTTATCTAAAGTCTTTAGGAGGGTCTTGTGACACTACAGGGTCCTTTTCTTCATCACCTCTTCTCTGTGCTGGGCAGCCCTTGCCAATGCCGACATGTTAAACTGGTTGTAAACCTCAGGCATGAAATATGAACAAAACCTATCCCTCTATAATGTGTACTTGTCTTAATTAAGAGCACTAAGTGCCATTTCTGTCTGCTGCTTCGTTCCTTTACTATCACAATGAGTCGCTTCTGACAAATTTTTCTGCCACCAAGAGAAAAATAGTGACAGGGGAGGGAACTCCAGCTGATTGATGGCCTCGGCTCTGTTCCTATGTGCTGGAGGTGTGTCTCTTCCCTCCAATCAGCTCTCAGAGCTCTCCCCCCTCAGTGAGCTCTGCAGAGTGGAACTTCGTCTCTCCACCCCATTTATTCTGAACTCTCAGTTGAGCTTTATTAAATCAGCACTTTGAATGAATGTAGAAAAGAGAAGACTGGAGATATGAAACCAATCCTTCTACATAAGTTGTCTATGTGTATCACCTAAGTCACTTCACTGGGTGTATGTATGTAAGGGTTTGCAACCACTTTAACATCCATAAAGTGTGAATGAAGGGCAATGTTGCAAAGCTCCCTCAAAGAACAGGGCCATGATTCACTCATAGAATGTAGTAACTCGATCAGGATAAAGCGGAGTTCCTGCTTTTTTTTAGCTTGGAATGAATCCAATGCCAATCCTCATTTCTATATAATATGACAAATAGTTTATTTTTATTTTTTTAAATACTTTTTTTCCTTATTGTATGGAGCACTTATGGCTCCGTGCCGCCTAGGCGATGACGTAACAAGGCAATTCCCACAGACTCCTGGGATATCGGCGTCATCTGTCCCAGAAGTCCATGGGAATTGCCCAGTGTTAATTTCGTCGTCTAAATCGAATAAAACATTTTAGTCGACTAAATGAATGTTATTATTATAAATACGACTAAAACAACCGAGATGACTAAAACATGACTAAAACTAAAATGGCATTTTAGTCAAAAGACTAAGACTAAAACTAAATTGAAATTTGACTTCAAAATTAACATCGGTCTGTAGTGCATGTTCATACCTCAATGCCATAATAAATAACATTTTCAATTTTTTACTTCAGCGGTATATAGTGAGTTTGGAAATTGTAGAGAAATGTTAACTAATGCATTACAATTTAATTACACCTATTAGATTTTAGACAATTAAAATGAGTTTTAGTTGACTAAAATGTACTGGAGATTTTAGTCGACAAAAAGTAGGACATTTTAGTCGACTAAAATGTACTGGAGATTTAGTCGACTAAATACAACTAAAATTAAAACAATTGCAGAAGACTAAAATGGGACTGAAACTAAAATGCCATTTTAGTCCTAGGACTAATGCCCTGTACACACGGTCGGAAATTCCGGCAGAAAAGGTCCGTTAGGATTAGGTTGTCAGAAAATCCAATCGTGTGTGGGCTCTATTGGACTTTTTCCGTCGGAAATTCAGACGGAAAAAGTTTGAGAGCTGGATCTAAAATTTTCCGACAACAAAATCCGATCTGACTTTTTCCAATTGTTTGTAGAGAATTCCGAGGGACAAAGTGCCATGCATGCTCAGAATAAATTATGAGACGAAAGCTATTGGCTACTGGCCTCTATGTAGTCCCATCGTACGCAACGAACATCACCCCGTTCCGAACGATCGGATTTTCTGACAACTTTGTCCGACCGTGTGTGTATGCAACCCAAGTTTCGGCCAAAATCCGTCTGTAAAAATCCGAATTTATTGGTCAGAATGTAAGACCGTGTGTACAGGGCATTAGACTAGACTAAAACTAAATCGAAATGTTCTGACAAAATTAACAATGGAATCACCAATTACCAAAATCTTGAGTCATTTCTGGCCTGGAAATGACACAATCGGGAAGAGTTAGGCGCCATTTTCGAGGACAAGTATCTACAGGGAGCTCTTTGCTCTGAATTTTCTTTGATTGGCAGGTTGCTATAGCAATGGCGTGGGAATTTCTGCTGACACTTTAGTGGACTTCAGATGCCCACAGATGCCCACTGAAGCCCTCTAAAGTGCTGACACTTTAGAGGGCTTCAGATGCCCACAGTAGAGATAGACCCTGCCTGCTTCAGAGATCAGGTTCGATTTAATACATTTAAGCATTAAATAAAAGGATAACATTAATGTCATTATCTAAATGTTGCATCTGAATTGGACACAATTACTGCAGAGTAAAAATGAATTGGGGGACTGGAAACTAGCTTTGAGTGTTGCTACCTGTCCTTCAACCTAGAACACTGAAGATATCTTGTGGTGAAGAAGAAATTCTGCAGGGAACAGCCCTAGATTAAAGGTATGTACTGCAGCAAGAGCTATTTGTTTCCAACACTCGAGGGACCTTTTTTAAGAAATAACATATTAAACTGGAGGTGGGCTTGGAAACCTGACAAGGGTTTTAAGCATTTTCCACTTTATCCAAGTCTAAAAATAAAAGCATAGGCTAAAGTTGAGTCTTGAAGCCAGGGGTCAAAACAACAGTAAGTCAACTAACATTTGCCAGCTGAGGTCAGCATTAGTGGCCCCTTATATTTCTCTCATGACAGGTCTACTTTCATTCTCATCAAGTAAAGCATTGTCTTGCAGTGCTTTCTCATAGTATCATGTAACAGATAGATATCTCATTTGAAAGCCAAGGAAGCAAATGGTAAAAGCCATAACATTTTGTAACCTCGATGAAATTTAACTTTCATGCATTAAAAATTGAGAACATTTTTATAATTATTAAAAGCTACTTCATTCTCATTCTGCGGACTTCCTTTTTATGAAATTCATTGTTCCGCTACTACGTTTCCTTGCAGAGAGAAGATTCGACTTTAAACGGGCATTTTAAAGTCATTTACAAATAGTTTATGATCAAGCATAGTCACTATACAAGAACGTATCTTGAAAACCTAGCTAGTCAGATAAGCATAATTTAGAAATCTTTAATGGGTTCACCCCAATTAGCCTTTAATTAAATAGCTCATTAAAAACTGATTTGAATACTGCTTTAGAAGAAATCCTTCTTCAACTATTGTGACAGAACAGGAAGTTAATGAAGTTAAAATTAAACACATTTTTGGAACAACCTGAAAGTCATAGAGATACACGAGGCCATGCGGATATTTTGGTTGTACAGCAAGCTGTGGCTTAGCAACGTGATAAACGCAACATTAAAAGAAAACGTGCCTAATTAATATTTGTGATGGTATCAGTTTTCTCAATTAAGAAAAAAAAAAACAGGGTCATATAATTTGATTTACAGGCACAGGTGATTTTCATAGAGTACCGTTATTATTCTAGTGGAAGACAGGTAACCCACTCTGTTTTGAAGATTAATAGCTATGATCAGAATGCCCAAAAAGTGTTTGCTTGAACAATGGGTGGGCTAATCAGTGATTGGGGGGCATACTCAAGCTGGAGCTTTTTTAGGACCCTTTGAAGGAAGCCTGTGCTTCGAGAAAGAGATACCACATATCATTTCAATTTTCAAAAAAAAAAGCTATGTCCCTGACTGCCATCATGGTTGGAGTTTTGAATAGCCAACGTAGACCATAGTCTAGAGGCAGCATTTAGTCACTCACCTATCACGTTACTGGTTGTCAGTAGGGATGAGCCGAACACCCCCCCGGTTCGGTTTGCACCAAAGCTTGCAAACAGGCAAAAAATTTGTACAAACACGAAAACACCTTTAAAGTTTATGGGACAAGAACACGAGAAATCAAAAGTTCTTATTTTAAAGGCTTATATGCAAGTTATTGCCACAAAAAGTGTTTGGGTACCCGGGTCCTGCCCCAGGGGACATGCATCAATGCAAAGAAAAGTTTTAAAAACAAACGTTTTTTTGGGAGCAGTTTATTAATGCTTAAAGTGAAACAATAAAAATAAAATATTCCTTTAAATATCATGCCTGGGGGGTGTCCTTAGTATGTCTGTAAAGTGGTGCACTTTTCCTGTGTTTAGAACAGTACCACAGCAAAATTATATTTTTAAAGGGAAAAAAGTCCTAAAGTCCCCTATATCTCTACAAAACACAATAGCGACATAATGGCTATTGGGAGAACCACAGTGTACAGTGATGGAAGTACTACTCCTTAGCCCTTGTACACACGGTCGGAAATTCCGACGGAATGTTTCCTATCGGACCGTTTTGTCGGATATTCCGACTGTGTGTGGTCTGCATCGGACTGTTTCCATCGGAATATCCGACGGACCAACTTTTCCAACTTGCCGGTAACATTTTCCGATAAAATGCTCCGATCGGACATACTCCGATCATTTGTAGCCTACTCCGACGGACAAAGTGCCACGCATGCTCAGATCAAATTCCTAGACCAAAGCTATTGGCTACTAGCCTGTACGTAGTCCCGTCGTAACGAAATAACGTCATCACGTTATGTACAATCGGATTTTCCGACAACTTAGTCCAACCGTGTGTATGCAACATCACTTCCGGACCTCTTCCGTAATTAATCCATCAGAATTACTCCGATGGATTTGGTTGTCGGAATCTCCGACCGTGTGTACAAGGACTTACACCCAGAAGTTTTGGCTATCAGTAATTCTTGAAGATCTTCCAAGATCTTCCAAAAAATGAAGATTTACAGTGATTCTAAAGGCAGAAGGTTTCTTTTTACCTTAATGCATTCTATGCATTAGACTCCTTTCACACCAAGGGCCTGTAAAGCGCCTCTCCTTTCACTCCAATGTGAAAGCCTGAGGGAGCGGTGCGCTGGCAGGATGTTCAAAAAAGTCCTGCAAGCAGCATCTTTGAGGAGCTGTTGGAGTGGTGTACACACCGCTCCTAAAACGTCCCTGTCCAACTAAATCAATGGGAAGCCTCCCCGAAGCGCTGGCGAAGCACCAATGCAGTGCCGCAGAAGCTAAAAATGGCGGCGCTTTACCGCAGATACCCGGCGCTGCACAGTGTCAAAGTGCCCTTCTGGGTGCAGCTAAAGCCCCCCCAGCTCTCCCTTAAACTTACTTGAGCCACATCTCAATCCAGAGATGTGCATGAGAGCAGTGGCTTTCCCAGGTCTCTCTATCCTCATTGGCTCACACAGAAGTGGGAGCCATTGGCTCCTGCTGTTGTCAATCACAATCAATGAGCCAATGAGGGAAGAATGGATGGCAGGGTCAAACAGCGCTCTGTGTGTGAATAGACAATGTCCATTCACAGGAGCGAACCTGCTCGGGTGCCCCCATAGCAGGAGGATTCATATCGGGGGCACTCAGCAGGGGGGAGGAACCAGGATCATCGACAGGAGACCTAAAATAGAAGTGGATTGGGGCTGCTCTGTGCAAAACCATTGCACAGAGCTGAGCAGGTAAGTTAAACTTTTTTTTTTTTTTATTATTACAACCTTTACAATAACTTTAAAACATTGTCCACCAGACTGTTAGTATTAAGCTTCCTCTTTTACAGGTTGGGTCTCTGTGAAGTTTTTTTTAACATAGTAACAGGGATGCTTTACTGCTAAACTCTGGCCAAAATGTTCTATTAGGTTTTGGATAGAGCAGGGAATAGTCGGAGCCTCGGTGGATAGTAAAAACATTGTATGGGGGAGTGAAATTTCTCATCAGTAGGTAAATTTTTTTTATGACACTGTATATACACCCTTTCTAATAACAGATGAAGATATATAGTGATCTATTCTTTTTATGATGTTTTATTGGAAAATTCTAGTAAGTAAAAGAAATGCCACTGAAAAAATATATATTGATATTTCTCAGAATTCAAAGTATTTATGTTTGTTTTTTTGTTATAGAACAGTGTTTTAGCTCTACCCAATGTTCTTTGTTTTTAACAATAATTTTTACATATCATCTTTTACACTCAACGTCTATGATTTTATTTATATCTATACAGAGCTATCTCTATATTTTGATCTGCCAGTAAAATGTATTTTAATCCGATCATCTTTTCTCCCTTGTGCATTCATATTTACAAACTGTAAAAAAAACAAAAAGTCTTTACATGTAGTAATGAAACATTAAAATGTTACCCTGTCTGAACTCACAGAAAGGAATAAAGCTAACAAGAGAAATCTATTGTATCATAAAGACGATAGGTGAAGCGCAGATGAACTGTGTGTTTAGAGGGAAAACATTAAACCCAACTTTTTGTTTAATTTTGGACAAAGTGGGGATGGTTTATAACCTCCATCCACATTTTATTGATGGCTGTGTTCCTATGTGGGGGATTTTATTAAAGTGTCAATATTTTGTGTGGCCACCATTATTTTCCAGCACTGCTTTAACCCTCTTGGGCATGGAGTTCACCAGAGCTTCACAGGTTGCCACTGGAGTCCTCTTCCACTCCTCCAAGACGACATCTCGGAGCTGGTGGATGTTGGAGACCTTGCGCTCCTCCACCTTCTGTATGAGGATGCCCCACAGCTGCTCAATAGGGTTTAGGTCTGGAGACATGCTTGGCCAGTCCATCACCTTTACCCACCTTTACCCTCAGCTTCTTTAGCAAGGCAGTGGTCATCTTGTAGGTGTGTTTGGGGTTGTTATCATGTTGATATACTGCCCTGCCGCCCAGTCTCCAAAGGGAGGGGATCATTCTCTGCTTCAGTATCCTCGGATCCTCAGAGATTTCTTTGCCATGAGGTGCCATGTTGAACTTTCAGTGAACGGTATGAGAGAGTGAGAGCGATAACACCATATTTAATACACCTGCTCCCCATTCACACCTGAGACCTTGTAACATTAACAAGTTACATGGCACTGGGGAGGGAAAATGGCTAATTGGGCCCAATTTGGACATTTTCACTTAGGGGTGTACTCACTTGTGTTGAGTTATTGAGGGGACAGCAAATGTACACTGTTATACAAGCTGTATACTCACTACTTTAAATTATAGCAAAGTGTAAATTCTTCAGTGTTTTCACATGAAAAGATACAATAAAATATTTACAAAAATGTGAGGGGTGTACTCACTTTTGTGAGATACTGTATATGGCGAGGTTTGTTGTTTGCTTCCTTGCACCAGTCGTGATACCCCCAAGTACACCTAGAATCATAGATGACTAATAACAAAAAAATAATAATGATGGCTATGATAATGATATGCAATAGTCAAAGTAATACATTTACGCCAATAGAGACTGTAACAAACTTCATCTTCATAGTGTTACCTCCATTTTCCTGTATATATGTCTGTGCACTTAAATAGGCATCAGAGTTAAAGTGATTGTAAAGGATCATTTATTTTATTTTTTTTAAATAACAAACGTCATACTTATCTCCACTGTGCAACTCATTTTGCACGGAGTGGCCCTCGAACCTCAATTTCAGGAGTCCCCTGGCGGCTTTCTGGGCTTTCTGGGCTCCTCCTTGTATCAGATAACCCCCTGGGAGAAGCGGGGGTTACCTTGAGGGATCGCTCCCGAGTCCAGCATTTGTGCCCCGGCGTTTGCGTCATTGGATTTGCTTGGCAGCCGCGGGAGCCAATGGCTGTGCTGCTATCAATCTAGCCAATCAGGACACGAGACACTGGCTAGAGGGAATAGGGAAACTTTGGTTGAAAAATGTCTTACTCTTTAAACTGAAATGCTATTAGCTCATAGGGCTGGTGCTCTTTTTCTTTTTATGGCCATGGTTTTTATATGTCTACTGCAATCTGAATCTGCTCAGCTTTTGGGAACACCATCTCTTACATCCTTAACAAAATACAGCTTGTCTCAGGCCAACAAATATACATCATAGTTTACCTCTCCCTGTTCCAAAACCTATTACCGCTTACACCAGTTTCCAAATCCATCTTATTATCTTGAAAAGTTGTCAAAAAGAAAATCCATATTGTAATTAGGTAGCTATAGTCACCTTATGACTGATGAGAATGAAAGCTGGCTCTTGGCCTAAAGCAGTGTGTCGTCTTCTCCTTGTGACAAAAATAAAGATACATTTGTTCTTCTTCCATATCATCTTTGCTCTGATGTCATATTATAATGCAATATAAATTTAAAGTGTTCATTGCGTAAGGTTTTTCATCCCTGCTTAAAAGCTTGAGTGATCTACAAATCTTAACGTAATTGCTGTATATTCATATTGTCTTGGAACAGTTCTCTAATTAAACATGGACATCCATGAGTGAAGTTTGTTTTAATTCAAGATTTTTTAACCACTTGCCAACCAGGCTTTTTCTGGCACTCTTTTGTTTACAAGTTTAAATCACTATTTTTTGCAAGAAAATGACTAATAACACCCAATCATTATATTATTTTTTTTTTGTAGGGACCCTATGGAATAAAATGGCGATTGTTGCAATTTTTTATCGCCCACAGTATTTTTTTTTATTTCATTTTTCTTTATTAATTTTTGTCTGCATCAAAACATCACACTTAGCATGGTACAACCACTGTAATATCCATTTATACAAATGCTTAATACATTCTTAACCAACAAGCCTAGACCTCAACCCCCTTAATCCCAATACCCTCCCTTCTACCATTAACACTCCAAATTATCAGTTCCTTTTCAACTATTCGACTATTCCCTTCTCCCGCTGTATATCTAATTTAATCATTCCTCTGCTATAATTGTTCTCTCAGGCTCCACATAGCTAATTGTTAACTTGTAGTTAACCCATTTTGCCATTTCTCCTCAAAATCCTCCAAACTTTCTCCATCACTGAACCTTAAATACTCTAAATATTGAATCTCATTTATTTTATTACACCAGTTCTTCATAGTGGGTCTTTTTGGTTCCTGCCCATGTCTAGTTATAAGACTTTTGGCCACATTTAATAGCTGTGGGAACAATGCTCCCATATAATATTATATGGTTGGCATTCTTATCCCATGAAACAGGCACCCCCACGGGTCGTCTAAGAGCTCTATATTGGTTATTTCTCTGATTATTTGCCTGATCTCTGCCCAATATTTTTTTAATTTCAGGACAATGCCACCATATGTGGGCCATAGTGCCTATTTGCATCCTCGCTAACAGAATTGTGATGTTTCAGGTTGACATTTATGTGCTTTATGGGGGGTAATGTAGCATCGGGTCAAACACTTATAGTTTAATTCTATCATGTTACTATTAACCGACGTAACATGAATCCTCCGCAGTATCTGTCTAATCTCTTCCTCTTTCACAGGTGCTACAGTATTTGCACAGCAGTTTTGCAAATGCATTTTTTGGGGAAAACACACACTTTTATGAATAAAAAAAAAAAAACACACAATAGTTACCCCAATTTTTTTGTATGATGAGAAAGATACCTAGCATGTCATGCTCCTGGAATGGCAACATATTATACTTAAAAATTTCCATAGGTGATGTTTTAAACTCCTTTACAGGGTACCTGTTTAGAGTAACAGAGAAGATCTAGCACTAGAATTGTTGCTCTCACACTAGCATTTGCGGCGATACCTCACATGTGTGGTTTGAATACCGTTTACATATGTGTGCGTTCTTTTCTGTGCATGAGCACGGAGGGATGGGGGCTCTTTACATTTTTTTTTATTATTATTAATTTTTTTTTTTACTTTTTTTTTTTTTTTATTTTTTTTTACACTGTCCCTTTAGTTTAGTTTTTTTTGTTTTTTTGTTTTTTATCACTTTTATTCCTATTACAAAGAATGTAAACATCCCTTGTAATAGAAATAAGGATGGCAGGTCCTCTTCATGAAGAGATCTGGTGTCAAAAAGACCCAAAACCTCTACTTTACCTTTAAAAGCAAAAGATAAAAAAAATCTATATATAGTTACATAGTAGGTGAGGTCTAAAAAAGACACAAGTCCATCAAGTCCAACCAACCTATGTGTGTGATTATATAAATATATTTAGATCTTTCACTTTATGAAAAAAAAAAAAAGATTTTCTTCCAGCCTGGACCAGAAGTGACGTAATAACATCGCTCCGGTCCTCCAAGGCCATAACATCGATCAAAGAGTGTTAACTCTTTGATCACCTATTGGAGCGGCTGGCTGCCTCGGATTGTTTCTCAGGCAAACCGGCATAAATGGTAGAAAACACCGGTGAGCGGCGGGGATGTCCCCTCCCGCCTCTTCGGAAACTGTTCCAGAGGTCCATGATCCACTCAGACCGGTCATTATGGTCATTTCCATGAGAAAGCCGGCCGCCTTAAAAAAACGTACTTGGGCTATGGCTGATATCTTCAGCCATAATCCCGGTAAACCACTTGCAAACCGCAACATATATATATTGTATGTATTGCTATCGGCAAGTGGATAGATTTAATTGTGCAAGTTTTCCCATGTAAGTCTGAGCATTCATAGTTGCAGACCTTGGTGTGATAAAGATGAGGGATATTTTTTTTTCTTTTTCTTCTGAATATTTAAATGGAAAATGTGGTATTGTTTAGAAATGTTACTGTCTGTGCAGTTAACAGGATTAGTCGGATTTGTTCGGGAAATCTAAGGGAAGCATTGTTTTGTGTTTTTTGTTTTAACATTCTTTTTTTCTATTAACAAACAGCTCCTGTGCTAGGTTGTTTACGGGGAAATGGAAATGAGAAATGCTGGACGGTGGCTGCTAGACTTCTTAATGCTGGATATGATGATGACTGCATTACATTACCCCTTGCCAAGGCCGCATCCAGGATTAAAGTGTATTTTTGGAAGTTTTGGAAAGGTTAGAATTTTTTGTTAGATTTTTATGGCTCAGAGAATACAAAATACGTGTGAGGTGCTTGATCTTTTACTATTAGGGTCTCATAATACTAAGGTCAAATCTGTTTCATGTAACTCAGTGGAGTTTATTTACTAATGGCAATTGGCAAATAGACAGTGCAGTTTCTCCAGAGCTTAGTAAATAAACACCCTGCTAACTTATTGCTATCCAATTATTTGCATGCAAAAATTCTTTTTTTTTTTTACTTGCAAATGATTGGGTTTACTTTGCAAAGTAAAGCTTCCCGTCATTTACTAAGCTCTATAGCAGTGATGGCGAACCTTGGCACCCCAGATGTTTTGGAACTACATTTCCCATGATGCTCTTGCACTCTGCAGTGTAGTGGAGCATCATGGGAAATGTAGTTCCAAAACATCTGGGGTGCCAAGGTTCGCCATCACTGCTCTATAGCAACTGCCCTTGCATGGCGCACAGTCTATTTGCCCTTAGTAAATCAACATCATAGGCTCTGATTAGGCTTTGCTCATTGACTGAAGAACTCCAAACGGTTCCCAGAATGAAATTTAGAAGTAGAGGATTTGATGACAATGCCCCAATAATGGTCATAGAGTCTTAGAAGATTTATATTTGCTTTAGATTGTGATGCAGGGTAAAGCAGCACATTTCAGGAGTCGAGGCTCCCTTTCTTCATCCAAGCTAAAAAGTAACAAGAACTGAATGGATAGGACTTGAAATAATTGGCTCAAAAAATAATTATGGCTTCAGAAAGGTTCATCCAGGTTAAAGCCTTGAAGACTAATAATATCTTAGTTCATGTTGCTTTTAAGGTCTGATGAAGCAGGAGGCCAAGACATCAGAAACATATGTTTAACCTTGTGCTAATCCAGTCTGAAGCAAATAAAGATCTTCTTTGACTCTAAGACCATTGGTGTGGTACTCTCATTATATCCGGTACTTCTGAGGTTTTTATTGCTGTCTGTATCCCCACTGGGGAGATTCCCCCCCTCAATTTGTCCTAGTGACCATTGTTCTTGTGACAGAAAGTTATGGAAAGTCTAATTTTATAAATTTATCCCCAGGACCGATGAGAGGAGATCCAAAACTAAAATAAAAAGTTAGGGATATTCCCATGATATAGCCAGTATTCTCAGTATCAGCCAGAAGCCCTTCTTGGTGACACAGTCTATAGTCACTTTACTGTCATATTCACAACTGCTAGTGTTAGCCCAGATAGCAAGGATAACTTGTTGACGTGTTGAACTGTAATGTCGCGTAAACACGATCGAATAATCCGGCGGACTTGGTCCGGAGGACCAGAGTCCGCTGGACAATCCGCCCGTAGGCTCCGAATTACCTTTTGTTCCCAAAAGTCCGGCAGATTTAGAAAGAAAGATTTAGAAAGAAGTTTTGACTCAAAATTGTCCGCGTGTGGGCATTTTTCACGATATGCCACTGCATCACTTTAAGTGACAATTGCACGGCTGTGCGATGCTGCACCCAAACAAAATTGAGGTCCTTTTTCCCACAAATTTAGCTTTCTTTTGGTGGATCACCCCTGTGTTTTTTTTGTGCTATAAATAAAAAAAGACCAACAATTAAAAAAAAAAAAAAACATATATATATATATATATATATATATATATATATATATATATATAATTTTTTTTAATTGTTGGTCTTTTTTTTATTTATAGCACAAAAAAAAACACAGAGGTGATCCACCAAAAGAAAGCTAAATTTGTGGGAAAAAGGACCTCAATTTTGTTATATATATATATATATATATATATATATATATATATATATATATATATATATATATATAAATATTTTTTTTTATCTTTTCTATAAAAAATATCCCCCCCCCCCCCAAAAAAAAAAGGATGTATTCTTCTACATATTTTTGGTAGAAAATAAAAATCGCAATAAGCGTATATTGATTGGTTTGTGCAAAGAAATCTTCAAAGAGGATCAACCGGTCAATTATAAGCAGCTTTATTAAGGTATGCTAGATAAAAATAAAACATGAAAAATTGCATCAGTTTCATCCCTGACACAAGCAATGTTAGAGATCTCGGACCAACTAAATAAAAAAAAAAAGTCTAGCACCCATCCCATCTCTGCTTATACCTATAGGAGGCATCCCCTGGTTTGTACTCGGGGAAGAGCTAGCATTCTTTAATGTATGGGGAGTGAATACAGAAATTAGGTGATATTTTATATATTAAGTTTTCAGAAAGCTCTGACTTGAAACCTCTTTTTTGACTTTTAGGGAGGAACAAGATAGGTCCATTATTGATGACTGCAAACATATCTAAATTCAAGTTTTTTTTTTAGCTAAGATTAAAAAGCCGAGACAGGTGACATCCTTTAATGTCTTTTGAAAGCTAGTGTGCAGTATGAGATCTAAGGCACTAATAATAAATATGAAATAAATTAAGAACGGGGATATGGAGCTAGCCAATTCCTTCTTCAGGCTATTTCACACTTGGGCTGAGTGTCTATGGTGGCTTTTTTTAGTAATTGTACAGGCTTTTTTGCATGTCTTTGTAGGTGTTTTAGGCTTGATCATTGTTTTTTTTTATTTTTTATTCTATTGAAAGATGGATACTAGGCAAAAAACACCTAAAATACAAGTTAAGCTCCTTTTTTGCTTTTCTAAAGCCGCGTACACACGTAGCCGTCTGTCCGACGTACTTAGTCTGGCTGACGTCCGCCAGACTGTCCGTCGGAATTTCCGAACGGGCTACTTGCCCACACACGGCACTTTTTCAGCGGACCAATACGGCGTACTAAGCCCGCCGTACTAAGTCCGCCGTACTTTCGAAATGAACGGACTCGCCCACACACGCGGAGGAAAGTCGGCTCATTTCGAGCGCGTCTCCAGGTAGGCGGGGCCCGCGAAGGAGACGTCGCTGGCCCCGCCGCCTGGTATGGACTTAAAGGGGAACCCCCAACGCCAAAAAAAATCGGCGTGGGGGTCCCCCCCAAGTCTACAACAGACCCTTGTCCGAGCACGCTACCCGGCCGGCCAGGAAAGGGGGGCGAGCGAGCGCCCCCCCTCCTGAGCCGTACCAGGCCGCGTGCCCTCAACATGGGGGGTGCCTTGGGGAAGGGGGGGCCGCGTGGCACCCCCACCCCAAAGCACCTTGTCCCCATGTTGATGAGGACAAGGGCCTCTTCCCGACAACCCTGGCCATTGGTTGTCGGGGTCTGCGGGCGGGGGGCTTATCGGAATCCAGGAGCCCCCTTTAATAAGGGGGCCCCGGATACCGGCCCCCCACCCTATGTGAATGAGTATGGGGTACAATGTACCCCTACCCATTCACCTGTAAAATAAAAGTACAAAAAAAACACAACACACAAGATAAAATACTTTATTGCACAGCTCCGGGGGTCTTCCGTCTTCGGGGGTCTTCTCGCCGGACTCCTCCGCTATCTTCTTTTTAGCTCTTTTGCTAGCGGAGGAGTCCGGCTTTCTTCCTCGCCGCCGGCCTCTTCTCCTGACTTCGGGGGTCTTGTCCCCCTCTTCAGTTCTTCTGCCGGGCCACCGCGCCTTCTTATAGCTCTTTTACAGGCGGTGGCCCGGTCTTCTGTCGCCGCTGCCTTCCGTTCTTCTTCTTCTTCTTCTTCTTCTCCTTCTTCTCCAGGAGATGTTGACTCGACGATCTCTCCGGCGGCAATGCCAGGGACGTGCTGCGCTGCCACTTATATAGGGACAAGGGGCGGTGTCACATGGCTTTATGTCACATGGGTTGATGTCACATGGGGACTGTGACATCACAAGGGGGCGGGGTCACCATGTGACACCAACCCATGTGACATAAAGCCTTGTGACACCGCCCCTTGTCCCTATATAAGTGGCTGCCCAGCGTGTCCCTGGCATTGTGGCCAGAGAGCGTCGAGTCAACATCTCCAGGAGAAGAAGGAGAAGAATATGAAGAACGGAAGGTGGCGGCGACAGAAATTAGCGGACTTTTCCCGCCCGGAGAAAAGTTCGCTCCAGGTAGGCGGGGCCTGTGAAGGAGACGTCGCTGGCCCGCCGCCTGGTATGGACTTAAAGGGGAACCCCCAACGCCGAAAAAAATCGGCATGGGGGTTCCCCCCAAGTCCACAACTGACCCTTGTCCGAGCACGCTACCCGGCCCTTGTCCCTATATAAGTGGCCGCGCAGCGTGTCCCTGGCATTGTGGCCGGAGAGAGCGTCGAGTCAGAAGAAGAAGAAGAAGAAGAAGAGCTATAAGAAGGCGCGGTGGCCCGGCAGAAGAACCGAAGAGGGGGACAAGACCCCCGAAGTCGGGAGAAGAGGCCGGCGGCGAGGAAGAAAGCCGGACTCCTCCGCTAGCAAAAGAGCTACAAGAAGATAGCGGAGGAGTCCGGCGAGAAGACCCCCGAAGACGGAAGCCCCCCGGAGCTGTGCAATAAAGTATTTTATCTCGTGTGTTGTGTTTTTTTTGTACTTTATTTTACAGGTGAATGGGTAGGGGTACATTGTACCCCATACTCATTCACATAGGGTGGGGGGCCGGTATCCGGGGGCCCCCTTATTAAAGGGGGCTCCCGGATTCCGATAAGCCCCCCGCCCGCAGACCCCGACAACCAACGGCCAGGGTTGTCGGGAAGAGGCCCTTGTCCTCATCAACATGGGGACAAGGTGCTTTGGGGTGGGGGGGCCGCGCGGCCCCCCTTTCCCAAGGCACCCCCCATGTTGAGGGCACGCGGCCTGGTGCGGCTCAGGAGGGGGGGCGCTCGCTCGCCCCCCCTTTCCTGGCCGGCCGGGTAGCGTGCTCGGACAAGGGTCTGTTGTGGACTTTGGGGGACCCCCACGACGATTTTTTTCGGCGTTGGGGTTCCCCTTTAAGTCCATACCAGGCGGCGGGGCCAGCAACGTCTCCTTCGCGGGCCCCGCCTACCTGGAGACCTGCTCGAAATGAGCGGACTTTTCTCCGGGCGGGAAAAGTCCGCTCATTTCAAAAGTACGGCGGACTGGCACACACACGGCCGGATTGTCCACTGAAATGCGAGTACGGCGGGCAGATTGATGTGCAACACGGCATTCTAAGTCCGCCGTACTTTCGGGTCAAAAAAGTATGCCGGAGGCTACACACGGGGGGATTGCTTGGCGGACTTGAGTTTGCCAGACTTTTCCACCGGATTGTTTGATCGTGTGTACGCAGCATAAAGCATTTTTCTGGTGTTGCCATGGAAATTTATTGGGGCCTATAGAGGACTCAAAAGGAAACTCATGCTTTTTACAGTGACAAACTTGCATATTTCATCTGACAATATTTGCAAATCACATTTTTCTTTTTAGAAGAACTTGTAATGTGAAAATGCCTCCATATGTTAGATGTTGGTCTCACCATTTTTCTGAGAGGAGTAGCAATAAAAACAAGAAAAAATGACTACTTTGCAAGAAGTCACTAATCTATGGATGTGTGTGAGGGTGGGGGAAGAACCAGATTACTGGTAATTAAATTATTATTTACACAAAAGTTTATAAAGATAAACTAATGTAGCTAAATGATTCAGTTTTCTGGATTCAGAATCAGATATATGTAAACTCTTACCTTTTTTTAATTAAGTATGTACTTTCAGGTCCTTTTTGTTGCTCTGTATTTTCTTCCACTGAGGCCTAGTGAAGAGGACAGAACAAACCAAACACACCCACTAACATGCAAAAGCAAAACTGAAACATTTTTCTTGGTACAATAGCAGCACAGCACCTCCTGAAGGAAGAATTGCATACTGTTCTTGCATTGGAGGGTTCAGTTTGTTACCTAGGACTTACTTGTCCTCACTCAGTGCAATTAGAATAAGCTGATATTATAAATTTTGTTTTAGAAATGATTTGGAAAATATTTGAACACCTTGTCTTAAAATATTTTATTCATCATTTTAAAATAAAATATTCCACATTTTTTTTTTTTTCACATTTTTGGGAAAAAAACAAAAAAGCCTAAAAAAGAAAAAAAGTGCTTTTTTCCGAAGTTTTTTTTTTTTTTTTCTGGGCCTTCACATCTCTAGGAACGCATCAGGTAAATGGGCCCTATTAAAATAGGAAATTGTGTCACCGGAGCAAAAATTTATCAAAGATAGTGATAATAAAAATATAGGATATGATCTGCTGCAGTTAAAGAGGAAGTAAACCCTGATGGGTTTACTTCCTCTTTGTCTCCCTACAAAGGTAAAGCATTATGTGTCACTTACCTGACACAGGAGCCAGCGATGTCACCGCTGTCCCCTGTAGTCTGGAGCGTCCATCTTCTTCCGGGTATCGCTGCTCCGGCCACTCACAGCCCTGGAACAGCGATGACGTCACTCCCGCGCATGCGCACGGGAGCCGCCATTAAAGGCATATCGCCGTTAGCAGCGGCATGCTGCTAACAGCAATAGTGTGCCTGCTCGCTGCTGTCACTGTCTTTTAGTAAACATCTCCTAAACCGTGTAGGTTTAGGAGATATTTCTTGGACCTACAGGCAAGCCTTAATCTAGGCTTACCTGTAGGTCAGAGTGGTTTGTAAGGGTTTACAACCACTTTAAATGTCCTATACCATAGATTAGGGAAAAATTATATGTTTGAAATGTAACTGTGCTGATCCAAAAAGTCCTAGTGCAATGTTACTACTAAAACAGTGTTTGTACCATGTATATAAACCTTAACTAAAAAAACTATAAAACCATAAAGTGCAACGTATCAATGAATAGTGCAAATTATCAAGTGCAAATTATCAAAAACTCCAGAACGTAGGTTGTTTGCAATAGTCCCCAAAGTCCACTTCAGTTTATCATATAAATATAATATACTATAATAATATATAATTCCATGTGCATATTATGCCCCAATTCACATCCGCCGTGCTCTATATAAGGACTTTTCACCACTTCATGTGCCACCACCACCTTCTGAAATGGGCACTCACCAGAACCTAGAAAAACTTTTGCCTTTGGTTTATATCGGGATAATCATTCCACTTTCCTGGCATTCCTCCAACTGGTTGCCACTAGTTACTCCTCATGTCTCCATGCCAATCTTGGTATCTCATAAGAAGTAGACATCCATCATTGCGCAACATGCTTATATAAAATGTATTTTAACCAATGAGATATAGTCCAGAGAATAATGAGTAATGCTTTACAATTTTTTTTTCTTTTTAAAGGAACCTTTTTTAATATTTAAATGACAAAAATAAAAAAAATACAGAAGTTGGATTTTATTTGCGCACATATTTTTGTGTTTTAGATTTGTTAAAATAACTTAATGAATTCAAACAGATTGTACGAATGCATTAGGTAAATGGGTCCTATTCTTAACTTCCAGGAACCATAATTGTTCGAATAAAATCTTTTGGGACTTGGACTAAAAAAAAAAAAAAAAAAAAAATGAGGAATGCAACAAGTCCGTGACCATAGATCATGGATAATATAGACTGATTCAGAGATGCGGACCACAGCAAGAAGCTTTGCTATAACCATCCAACAACAATCTGTTCACATGCTTCATATACTTATTTGCTCCAGTTTCCAAGTTCTCATGTTTCTATATCAGGAACATAGAAAGCAAGGCTGCCAGATCCTTTCAATGTGTTCAAAAGCCCAGCTTTTACATTTAACTGGATTGTATCTTTAAGAACTTCAGACAACAGCTGAGTATCTCTTAATATGAGTAACCTTTTTAGAAACTTGGCTTGCCTACATTGAAAAGCGTTGCATTTACATAAAGAAGGGGATAAAATAATTGATAAAAAGACAGACATTTCTTTCGCAATGGGGGAAAGAAAAAAAAAAAGCTTTTAGCAACTTCACTTTGTGTTTTTACATTTTGGTTTTGCCTTGCAGCCCAGCTCAGCAAAAGTCATTTTGTTTCTACAGCTGGAAGTCATTACAGGAAGAAATAGTCTTGTACTTTCCTCACAAAAGAGGCAGTCGGCCACGGAGCCATAAAACAGACGATGTTACATATTTCAGAAATCTGACTGTTTTTCTTTGTCTCCTTTCAAATAACACGGGATGGGTGAAAAAAAAAAGATGCTTTTTTGGAAATGACTAACAAGTAATGTACATACTCTGTGTTCAGGCGGTTTCTGAGACTTCCTAGGGAGTTTCTGCCAAAAGCACAGAAAATCAAAATTTTCACACAGGGAGGTTAAACTGTTTGCAGCTTAAACGTTGATTTGGAAACATGAAAAAAAAAAATCATATAGGAGAGCCCATTGTATACAGACACATGTTCCTACCTCCTAGATTTCTAGGATGGGAAATAAGGAAGCCTTTTAAGGCCAAAACTTTTCGCTATAAGACAAGCCCTTGCCACGCCTCTGGTTGTACTTTGGTTGTATGCTGATGGAAAAAACAGACTATCCATATTTAATTTATTTACAACAGAACATCTATGAGCTATTTACAGACTCCTACAACAGTTGAGATCATACAAAAAGGAATAGTGTAAAGATACATCAGTGAACTCCAGATAAAAAACTAAATATGCAACGGAAATATACACTATATTACCAAAAAGTATTGGGACCCCTACCCTTACATGCACATGATCTTTAATGGCTTCACAGTTTTCGTCTGTATGGTTCAATATTGAGTTTGCCCACCCTTTACAGCTATAACCACTTCAACTTTTCTGGGAAGGCCATCCACAAGGTTTAGGAGCCTGTCTATGGGAATGTTGACCATTCTTCCAGAAGCACATTTGTGAGGTCAGGCACTAATGTGGACAAAACGGTCTGTCCAGCAGTCTCTGCTCTAATTCATCCCAAAGGTGTTCAATCAGGTTGAGGTCAGGACTTTGCGCAGGCCAGTCAAGTTCCTCCACCCCAAACTCGCTTATCCATGTCTTTATGGTATATTCGTTGGTCCGAGTGGATTTGAAAAATGTACTTGTTTTTTTGGAAGATTTCCACCTATTCTATATGTTATCGGATAGGAGGGATTCAAATTAGAAGGATTCTATATTTTCAGAAGCTAGTTCAAGCCACCAGGAGAAATGGAATGAGCAGCTTAAACGTTGATTTGGAAAAATGAAAAAAAAAATCATATATGAGAGCCCATTGTATACAGACACATGTTCCTACCTCCCAGATTTCTAGGATGGGAAATAAGGAAGCCTTTTAAGGCCAAAACTTTTTGCTATAAGACAAGCCCTTGCCACGCCTCTGGTTGTACTTTGTTGTATGCTGATGGAAAAAACAGACAGACTATCCATACTTTATTTACAACAGAACACCTATGGGCTATTTACAGACTCCTACAATAGTTGAGATTATACAAAAAGGAATAGTGTGAAAACACATCAGTGAACTCCAGATAAAAAGCTAAATATGCAACGGAAATATACACTATATTACCAAAAAGTATTGGGACGCCTGCCCTTACACACACATTATCTTTAATGGCATCCCAGTTTTCGTCCGTATGGTCCAATATTGAGTTGGCCCACCCTTTGCAGCTATAACAGCTTCAACTTTTCTGGGAAGGCCGTCCACAAGGTTTAGCAGTGTGCCTATGGGAATGTTTGACCATTCTTCCAGAAGCACATTTGTGAGGTCAGGCACTGATGTTGGACAAAACGGTCTGTCCAGCAGTCTCCGCTCTAATTCATCCTAAAGATGTTCGATAACGTTGAGGTCAGGACTTTGTGCAGGCCAGTCAAGTTCCTCTACCCAAAACTCACTCATCCATGTCTTTATGTTATATTCGTTGGTCCGAGTGGATTTGAAAAATGTAGTTGATTTTTCTGGAAGATTGCTACCTATTCTATATACAGTATTATCGGATAGGAGGGATTCAAATTAGAAAGATTCGATATTTCAGAAGCTAGTCCAAGCCACCAGGAGAAATGGACAATGTTTGGACATTATCCATTGGCTCACACTACTATTACATCATGCGATGTCATCCAAAGGAAATGAGTACATTCGTTAATTTCATTATAATTTGTTTTCGGATTCAATGACATTCATTACTATGTCCATTTTGGAGATTCGTATACATCCGAATCTCTGAAATTGAAATTTTCATCTGAAAAACAAATCAAAACGAAACGCTCATGCCTACAAAAAATAGACACAATGGGGTTGGTTTACTAAAACGGGACAGTGCAAAATCTGGTGCAGCTGTGCATTGTAGCCAATCAACTTCAGCTTGTTCAATTAAACTTTGACAAAAAAACTGGAAGCTGATATATAATGTCCACCCGGGACAGCAGTGCTCTCGTCCGGCTGTATTATAACAATACGGCAAAGTGGCAGGTGGTTAACAATGAAACTAACACAACTGAGCATATAACAGGATTAACAGAAAGGACTAGGCAGAAGATAACATTTGGAGTCCAGATCAGCATAAACAGAAGCAAGGCCACCTGAAGTGTAGCAGTGAGGAGTAGTAAAGTATACCGATGCCTATGTTGGGTTTGGCTCACAAGCTTTTTGGAAGCGGTATCCTAATCACAACTATAACCTTTTCAAGCCTTCTATCTATGGAACTGCTAGAACAGAAAGACAATTAAGTAGATCCAAACCCCATAAAACGAGGACATTTTGACATTCTTTATCTGTGAGTCTTCTAGCCATATTAGTTATCTTTAGAGAAGTATTTCCGCAGTGTTATCCATTTCTGCAGTAGTACGTTATCCCATTGCGAGCTAAAAATTCACAATGTAATGCCAAGCTGTTCGCTTTTCTGAAGAATGAAAACAAAGACAGCCTTACAAAAAAAAGTTGGCTCAGTGTTTGCTCACAAATTGAACTGTTATTAATATCTGAGCCACATAAAAAGTGAATCACAGCTTTGAAATCGGAGAAGTCTGTTCTGGATTTCGTTCCTACACAACTATACATAAGTTTTGTGAATCATTTTCAGAAATGTTTATAAAACAATGAACTGGATCGACAGCTATATCCCAATCGCCATCTCTAAGGAGCTTTTATGGCCCGAACACACAATTCGAATATCATATGACAGATCGTTTAATAGTAGAGATTGAATAGGTAAAGTCATGAAAATTCTCGTACCACAGAAAAAAATCGGAAGTGATGTCATGTGTTGTAAGGTATTTGTATTTTATTTTAGGACGACAACTATATTGACTAAACGAAAATCATACGATCTGGTATCATACGAGGACATTTTTCATGCTTCTCCGATTGAATAATATCAGATGAACTGTCGTGAATGGCTCTCGAAAGTAGTGTACACACCATCCGAAAATCGTTCGATTCTCCCTCGGACGACAGCTATCGTAAGATATTCGGGTCGTGTGTACTGGCCATTAATCTGATGCTAGAGCAGGAGATTGTTTTAAGATGAAGGCTTACTGAAATCACTTATGGGCAAAGCTTTTCTGGATATACTTCCCCTATAGATCACAGTAGTTCAGTTCGTTCTGCACTCCTGTGACCTGTTTTCAGCCGACAGCAGTCTAAAGTCTGCTGTCAACTGATGTCACTGAGCCTCTCCAGGCTCTAAAAAGATCCTGACCATACGGTTGGGATCCACCCAGCAGCCTGTATTGGCACCGGGCTCAGCCTGGATCGGCACCGGATGAACTGAGCGATCAGCTGTGTTTGATTGCGCAGTTCTCAGTGCAGGGGCAGACAGTTGTTTTTACAAAGTCGGTACGTCTCTTTTAAAATGAATCTTCAGCCAAACCTTTTCTTTTGTTGTTCTGGATTGGGTGAGGTACATCTGTTACAGTGTTGCCAAACCAGTATTTTTACTGGCAGTGGCAGCTATTAAAAACAGGCAATTTTCTCCTGCCAGTAAAAAGAAAAGGTTGCCAGTAAAAAATATGGCTGTCACGCACGGCCAAAACCATACCAAGTGCCTGCTAAAGTGTGTCTGGGCGGCTCTGGTGGAGGCGGAGCCTGAACATTCTCTGTGATGTCATGGTGCAAGGGAGCCAAGCAGAGCAGCCAGGGCCTTGTGTGTGGGTCTGCGGGATGGGAGCAAGACAGGCTGGGGGGCAGGACCATCAGTGCTGTTTGGACTGGAGGGACCACCTGGCTTGGAGAGAGACTGTCACTGTGACTCTGAAGGGATGCGTTGTGCCGGTAATCTGTACTGCTGCACACTGCGGTCATTATCACTGCGAGAGTCAATTTCATGTGTGTGCCGCCCATTCTAATTTCTTGCCCTCCTGAGTATTGTCCCTGAGCTACTTACTTACTATATCGAAAATAAAATAAGAAATATGTTTTTTGCTGTATTATCTACCTTAAAAACTTGTCTGTGCCAGTAAATTTTGGGTGTTGTGTCAGTAAATTCCAATCTGTTAGGCTGGCAACACTGCTCTGTTATATTTCTAGCCCTGTATGTGTCACTGCTGGGGAATTGCCCCCTCACTTCCTGTTCCAGTGACATATTTCACAAGGACAGGAGGTGATGGGAAATTTTCACAATGGGAACAGTAACATCAACAGACTCTCAACAGAGGTCATATGCCTTCCCAACTCTACCTAGAAAAAAAAAAAAAACCTGGCTGAAGGTCCATTCTAAGTGATTTCAACAAAGTATCTTAATTTAGGGGGTTTATCATGCCCTTAGGTGTCTCCTCTGCTTGAAGACTAAAGCTATGGTAGATGGGGAAGTTTTAGATATGGAAGCATGTGACTAAAATTGCTAAGAAAAGATCAGTAGAGTGGCAAATAGTCGCTAAACAAATGGATCCCTATAGTGTAAACTACAAAAGAAACATGAAGTAATGAGTGATCTTGCATGTTTGATCCCACAATGCTTCAGCTGCTTCTTATTACCTCCTATTTGTGTAGCTTACGTCATAGTCATTTGTTTAAAGCTTGCTGTTTTGGAAGAGGTCAAAAAAGCCAGTCTATAATCCGAACAGCAGAGGCACCCATTAAGATGCGTGCTTGGATTGTAATGTGTCTAGAGCAGATTGGCGTCATCATAATTGGTGAACATCAAAATGCTTTATTTCAGGGAAGGACACATTACATGACTCAAACTTGCCACTTCCTCAGTTTTAAGGTGATGCACAAGTGTTTTTCATTCCCTGGTTTCCAGCTCCAGCAGGGTGTACCTGTATGGAAACCACTTGTGCATCACCTTTAAGCCGAGGCAAGTTTGAGCCATGAAATATTTTGGTGAAATTAAGCATTTGATATTCGCAAACAATGTTCAGATTACCGACAGGCCTGTTTGACCTCTACCAAAATAACAAGTATCTCACCCCCCGAAAGCCCCTAAAAGACATAAGATTGGGACCCAGAGGCATAGAGAGTGACCAATTCTGTCCTGCATTGCGACATGGCTATCCCACACTTGCGTCCATGGAAGGTTACGTGTTTCACCCAACAGGACTACCACAACCTCACCAAATATAATTTACTAAGTTTACGCTTTCACCTAAATTACTTCTATTTGTTAATAATTTATAATTATAACTACACTATAAGGGCCCTTACTCCTCTCCTCCTATTTTGTGGTCATCTTATGGGTTTTTATTTCATCCTTTTGGCTTCATCCCTTGGACCCCTGAGGTCCACCTTCATCTTTTTTTTTATGCTGAACTCCAGAGGGGATCGTAATTGTATAATTACATTGATCCAGCTTGGCACAATGTAAGTATGCATATCTCATAACTGATGGACCATAGTGGCCCACTATCTCCCAGGTCCTGTGCCCAAAGATGAATACAAGAAGTTCTCTGATTGGATGAAGTGAAGAGGCAGAGGGGGACACCATGATCTCCACCTTGTCTAATCAAAGAACACCTTGTATTCATTAAAAAATAGAAGGTATTCTGTAAATGGCAGCAGTACTGAGCAATTGATCCCCTGTGGCCAGTATGCAGTGGGGTAGTTGGCACAGGACCTGGAAGATTGCAGCAAACACTGTAGTAGTGCTGATTACTATAACGATTGCTGCTTCCACAATGGTCCATCAGATATAAGATATGCAAACTAAGGCCGCGTACACACGGGCGGACTGTCTGACGGACTTGGTCCGCTGAAACGTGTTTCAGCAGACAGTCCACTCGTGTGTGGGCTTCAGCGGACTTTTTCAGCGGACAGTCTGGCGGACTAAGTCTTTCGGAATTTCCGTAATATTGTCTGTCCAACTTTGGTTTCAGCGGACAGTCCGCTCGTGTGTAGGCAAGTTGGACGGACTAAGTATGGCGCATGCTCAGAAAGGATTTATACGGCCGAAGGTTGCATTGCAGTGTATTGGATGTCGTATTTCTAGTCCCGTCGTACGTGCTGTACACGTCATCGAGCAAGCTTTCAGCGGACTGTCTGTTCATCGTGAGTGGTCAAGTCTGTTCTTTCAAAAGTAGGACGGACTGTCTGTCGGATTGTCTGACGGACTTAGTTGGCCAGACAGTCCGCCCGTGTGTACGCTGCCTTACATTGATCCAGCTTGTACCAATGTAACTATTATCAACCAGTTCCCGACCGCCCGCCGTTTGATGGTGGCAGTATGGCCCCCCTGCACAAATCGCCATAGCTGTACGGCGGGCGCTTTAAGGGGTATAGGGGGCGTGTGTGCACCCAGAGCATCACTGAGGAGCGATGCGCGTGGCTGGCGGCTGCGATGTCTGCCAGGCACCCACGATTGTTCATGACAGAGCCAGAACAGGGATCTGTCAAACACACAAAAACACACAAATCCACGTTCTGGCAAGGGAAAGAAGACTGTGTGTTCCTAGTATATAGGAACAATGATCACTCTCCTCCCCCAGGCATTCCCACCCCCCTACAGTTAGAACACACTGAGGGAACACATTTAACCCCTTGATCGCCCACTAATGTTAACCCCTTGCCTCCCAGTGACATTTATACAGTAATCGGTGGCTATTTTAGCTCTGATCGCTGCGTAAATGACAATGGTCCCAAAAAAAAAAAAATAATAATAAAAATGCCATAAATCTATCATCTATTTTGTAGACGCTATAACTTTTGCCCAAACCAATCAATATATGCTTATTGTGATTTTTGTTACCAAAAATATGGAGAAAAATATATCAGCCTAAACTGATAAAGAAATTTGTTTTTTTATAGCAAAAAATAAAAAATATTGTGTTTTTTTTAAAAATTGTCGCTATTTTTTTGTTTATAGCGCAACAAATAAAAAACGCAGAGGTGATCAAATATCGCCAAAGAAAAGCTCTATTTGTCAGAAAAAAAGGACATAAATTTGGTTTGGGTACAACGTCGCACGATTGCAATTGTCAGTTAAAGTGACGCAGTGCCGTATCACAAAAAATGCCCCGGTCAGGAAGGGGGCAAATTCTTCTGGGACTGAAGCGGTTAATAGGGCCCTGCTCGTTAGAGCTTACAATCTAGGAAGGAGGGTCAAGTGATACAAAAGGGAATAACTGTGGGGGATGAGAAGATGGAGAAAATCACAGTACAGTTGTTAAGTGTGGGCAGGATAGGCTTCTCTGAAGAGGAGGGTTTTCAGGAATTGTCTAAAAGCAGAGTAGGAGATAATCGGACAGATTGCAGTAGGGAGTTCCATAGGATGGGAGAGGCTCTGGAAACGTCCTGGAGGCAACCATGGAAGGAGGTGATAAGGGAGCTAGAGAATAGGAGGTCTAGGGAGGAACTATGAAATTAAGGTCATAACTGGAGTTCTGTTTTCATGAAAATTTGCTACTCTTAGGGATTAATCCCTTTTGATTTTAGCAACATGACTGAGCTACCAAAAATCATCATCATGTAGTTCTGTCCTAATTAGTTTTCCTGGCTCATCAGCTAGGACATCCCAAACACATTGTAAAAAAAAAAAATCATTTTGTACCATGCAGTAAAGCCTGACTTGCATACTGTCTTTTTCCATCCTCTATACTGTTAAATAAAGAACGATAGTGCAAAGCAGAGACTAGTGTAAAAAGATGGCTAGTACACGGAGATAAGCACTTGTGGGGGAAAAGAGGAGAGACTCCGCTGTGTGTGTGTTTAGGGAGCTGGGAGGTTTTTGTGATTTCACATTTAAATTTCACATACAATAACCAAATACCATTCATCAATCAGAACAATGAACAATCACATTTGAATACTTGCCCAGGGTTATGGTTGACACTCTACGCATCGCTTGTTGCCTTTCTGAACTCACTACCAGTCTTAGCTATGGTCTATAATATCCCACAGAGGTCATCTATAACATTAAAAGAGCCATCTAAACTGTCTGTGGTTTACGCCACTTCACTTGACCTGGCTTTTATAATAACATTATCTATTGAACTTTTTCCCACGATTGTGTACTCAACACAACATTTTCCACAACTCTCTTCCAGATGGCCTGGGTTAACTTTATTTAAGACCTCTACTCTTTTTTTTTTTTTTTTTTCTGAATGGATATTTGCAGTTGGCTGCAATTGTGAGAGATGACCAGGGAGTGAATTAGGAGCTTTTTGGTGTTATTGGTTAGAAAGGGCCATATTTCGGAGATGTTGCAGAGGTTGAGGTGTAACTGCAGCTCTCCACCCCCTCCTCTGTACTCCTCAAAGATAAGGATTTTATCACAAATCTGCACTTGAAGGGATGTAAGCAAGAGAAGACAAGAGATAAACAAGTAAAACTTATGTAGGAAAATGTATTTCATCTCTGTGTATCATCTGAGGCTGTTCACTTCACTGGGTATATGTGAGGGTTTACAACCACTTCAAAGTAATAGCGTAGTATTGTATTCAGCAGTTTTCAGTGAATGCTGTAATTATCTAAAGCTTCCATTAGCACAGAGACAAGGGGGTGCACTCTTCTTTACTCTCTCCCCTTCTCTCATACCCAAGTATATCAGTACCAACCCCACTTTCTACATCTGATACAAATACCCCCCTAATACCACATCTAATCCACGCCCCTTTGCCTTCTATTCTGCCAGTTCCAAAACCCTTCAGGTCAACAGAGGCCTTTTCACTGCAAAATAAAAACTCTTTATGCATTTGTGGAGAGCAACAAAGGCTAAGAATCTAATAAACCCACTAAAATTATTATTTTTATAGCACTGTTTCCATATCAATGAAAAAATCCCATCTCTTTAAAATAGGTGTAATTCTTATACTTTTTTTGACCACAGCAGCTCTAGCTAGAATACTAACTGTAAATCTTACTGTCCTTCACAACAATTCATTTAGGCCAGTAGATATCCTCAGTCTTCCACAAGTCATCATGGAAGACCAAGGATCCTATGAGTACAGGACATCATGGACACACTTCCTGAATTACATTCACTCACAGTGTACTGATGCAGAGAAAGGAACTGATGGCCTCACAGTATTTCTCCAAGGACCACCTTTCATTGGAGAAGATCTGAAGACCTAGTACATCATGTCAGTAGGGAGGAGGTTCTCCATTGGGAGAGGGTTGAACAATTGCATGTGGGAGGGAGGAACCAAGAGGTGGACTGTAAGGACAAATGTTATTAGCTCAGTTAATCTTATAAAGAATCTGCTGGGTTTAGCCACTCTAACTTGCACTAAGGCCGCGTACACACGCGGGGACTGTTCGCCCAACTTTGTCCGTCAAACAGTTTCGGCAAACAGTCCGCTCAAACTTAGCATGGACGGACATGGCCACACACGACGGACGAACAGTTTGCTGAAACCGTGCGCGATGACGTGAACGGCACGTACGACGGGACGAAAAATACGACGTCCTATACACTGCATTATAGCTTTCGGCGTGAAAATCCTTTCTGAGCATGTGCGCAACTTTGTTTGACGAACAAGCCTACACACGAGCGGACTGTTCGCTGAAACAAGGTTTCAGCGGACAGTTTTTCGGAAATTCCGAAAAACCTTGTCCGTCAAACTGTCAGCTGAAAGTGTCCGCTGAAAGCCCACACACGAGCGGACTGTCCGCCCAAACACTGTTCAGCGGACAAAGTTGGGCGAACAGTCCGCCCGTGTGTACGCGGCCTTAGAGAGAGAAGCAGTAAGCCACAGTCCCTAGTGTATGTACTACATCTATTGTAAGCAGAGCCTGCATATGTAATGTGTTAATATTTTGTACATATCGATGAGCAAACTTCACATAGATCAAGGCCCTTAAAACATCAACATGTATTGCTAAGATTATTGACCTCAAGCCTTTTACATACACAATACTACTGTTTTCCTTTAAGCATAATAAACTCATAAGAAAAAGTATATTTCCATTACCCTCACCTTTCTGCCATCCCAATTTGAATATTTCCCCTTCTGTGAGTGTGGGACACACTATTTAAAATGACCCAACTCTCCACCTTTAAAGGCCCCATGACCCCATCTTGGAAAAGCCAACCTATAGCCAACCTATAGCCTATCTCAATGGCACAGCAAGATAGTGGTCTGGAACCTCCAACCACTTTAGCTGTGGACCAACTCCCTTACCCAGGCTGCTGAAGGACTATGTTAGCCACCTTAACAAAGTGTCACTACCCTACGCCCTTTGAAGCTCTTTTTCCTCAAGCTCTGGCCCCCTACTCACATTATCTTTCAACTCTACCACTTTTGATCCAGGTTTACCAAAAACAAACTCCATATTTTCTATGTCAGCTTACACAGTTAGCCCTTGTACACGCGATCGGAGATTCCGACGGAATGTGTCCAATCGGAGCGTTTTGTCGGATATTCCGTCTGTGTGTGGTCTCCATCGGACTGTTTCCATCGGACCAAATTTTCCAACTTGACGGAAATATTTTCCGACAAAATGCTCCGATCAGACATACTCCGATCATGTGTAGAGAATTCCGATCGGACAAAGTGCCACACATGCTCAGATCAAATTCCTACATCAAAGCTATTGGCTACTAGCGTGAACATAGTCCCGTCGTAACGAAATAACGTCATCATGTTCTGAACGATCGGATTTTCCGACAACTTCGTCCGACCGTGTGTATACAACAGTTTCCGCCAAAATCCGTCGGAAAAAAATCCGACGGATTTGGTTGTCGGAATCTCTGACCGTGTGTACAAGGGCTTAAATTGACCTGCGTGAATTACATTTGTCTACTCTCAAGCGTTGGTAGACAGTAGGTATTTTCACAAGAGCAAAAATAAAACTTACAAGGAGCCGATTTCATTTTTTTTCCTGTATAAGGCTAATAAAACGAATGTGCAAGGTTGTTTTTAACCTTTGAGAAACTGTCGCTATGATGAGTTACAGTGTTTATATCAGTTGTATGTAATGCATTCATTTTCATTGGCTTTTGTTAAACACATTGGTAATTGAAGTTTGTGGTGCAGAGAAACGCAGCTGAAAATATTGGCTCTTGTTATAAATAGTTAGGAACCTTGGCAATATTCAGATAATAACTATAGGTGCATAGGTGAGCTGTTTAAGGCAGATCATTCTTTGTCGGTGTACTGTAAAGGCTTCTCTGCATAACAGAGATATTAATTTGACTTGATAAAGGTGTGGAAGTTGAGACATAAAAATAGCACTGTTTTCAGAAGTGTGAATGTCAACAGAGATGTTAATATACTGTACTTCTAGTCAACTGAATCAAGTTGAATAACAGAAAAACCATTTCTGTTGGAAGAATCATGCAAAATGTACTTATTCACTGTATTTATGTAGCTCTATTATAATTTCATGTACTCTACAAAGTATATAGGATCATTCACATCATTCCCCGCCCCCGAGGAGCATGCAATTTCTAGGGAACCTACCAAAATAGAATATTTGCAGCAGCAAAGCGTGTAGATGGGGCTTTAGTGCTTTTACATACAGAAGGTTGCTGTTTCACCCCTTAGCGCCAACAGCACATTTACACGCGGCCTCACGGAAGTGTGCTTTTTTTACATGGGGCCGCATATATGCTTACCTTCCTTTTGTGCTGGTAGCTCGTCGCACAGCACACTCCCAGCACAGAGACCAGGGTCTCCCTGAGAGCCCCAGGTCTTGTACTAACGATCGGGACTCAAGACTGTCGGTTTCGGGTCACCTGATCGCTGTGATAACCTCTGATATGCTATCACAGTGATCAGTCACTGTGAGCCTGGCCCTGGTTTTCCCACCTCATTTGAATGAGAAGAATGATACATTACAATTCTTCTCCTGCAAGAAGAGGAAGAAACAATTAAAGTGTGTGAAAAAATTAAAATAAAATAAAAATAAATAAAACAATAAAGAGAAAAATAACAAGATCAAGGTTGCCAGGGTTACTGTCAGGGTCAAAGTCAGGATCAAAGGTCAAGGTCTGGGTCAAAAGTCACTGTCAGCATATTTTGTATAGAATGAAAAAAAAATGATATCAGTGTCAGTTAGAGTCAGTGTCGGTGTGTTTTAGGCAGGATAAAAAAATTTAAAATGCACACCATTCTTTCTGGGCTGTACTAGGGTGGTAAATTATGATAATAGCAAGAAATATACAGTTAAATGTCAAAAAATTTTTTTTTTTTTTTTTTTTTTACTATTTTGGGCCAGTTTTCCTTAGATAATAAAACAATCCGGAGATATCTATTACTATGTACCACCAAAAGAAAGCCCAATTTGTCCTGAAACAAGGTATAATCCACCTGGATACAATAAGTAGTTACGATATGTAATGGTTTTACTTTGAAGTGGTTGTAAACCCTCACATATACCCAGTGAAGTGAACAGCCTCAGATGATACACAGAGATGAAATAAATCGTCCTACATAAGTTGTACTTGTTTATCTCTTGTCTTCTCTTGCTTACATCCCTTCAAGTGCAGATTTGTGATAAAATCCTTATGTTTGAGGAGTACAGAGGAGGGGGTGGAGAGCTGCAGTTACACCTCAACCTCTATATGGCTCTTTCTAGCCAAAAGCACCACAAAGCTCCTAATTCACCCGTTGGTCATCTCTCACCTCGACTACTGCAACTACCTTCTCTTTGGATTACCTTTACATACGCTATCCCCCCTTCAGTCCATTATGAATGCTGCTGCCAGACTCATCCACCTTACCAACCGCTCAGTGTCTGCTACCACTCTCTGCCAATTCCTTTATTGGCTTCCACTCACTCAACAAATAAATTCAAGATACTAACAATAACTTACAGAGCCATCCACAACTCAGCCCCTAACTACATCACTAGCGTAGTCTCAAAATACAAACCAAATCTTTCTCTTCATTCCTCCCAAGTCCTGCTCCCTAGCTCCCTTGTCAGCTCCTCCCATGCTCACCTCCAGGACTTTTCTCAAACCTCACCCATCTTCTGGAACTCCCTACCCCAATCTGTTCAATTATCCTTTACTCCGTTCACTTTTAGACGATCCCTGAAAACCATTCTCTTCAAAGAAGCCTATTCTGCCCCCACCTAACAGCTGTACTTTTATTTTCTTGTTCTTATTTTCCTGTTGTATCACTTGACCATTCCTCCTAGATTGAAAGCTCTAACAAGCGGGGCCCTCTGGTTCCTTCTGTATTGAATTGTATTGTAACTGTACTGTCTGTCCTCATATTGTAAAGCACTACGCAAACTGTTGGCGCTATATAAACCCTGAATAATGATACTAATACAGTGTGAGAGTTGATTGGAAGAAAGGGGCACCTCTCCTCCACATAGGCAGAGGAAAGAAAGAAGGATCATGAAGCACTGTATTCTGAATAGACAAGCTGTGTGCTTATCTCCCTCCCCATCACAAATTTTATCTCATGTGTGGGAAAAACTTGTCAAAAGGGACTCATGCTGATAACAGAGGAACAAAGCACCAGAGAGAAATGGAACTTAAGCCCTGTATATACGGGCAGAATGTCTGGAGACATTCACCGGGAACAAAAAAAACAAGCCGACATCTGCACGTGTGTATTTCGGACATGCATGCTGGAAAACTAGCAGCTGACCAACTACTGATCAGCGCTCTCAGCCAATGGCATCAAGCGTTGATTGAAGTGCTCTATCAGAACACAACAGCTCAGCAGGGGTGATCACTGAACTAACCTCGCATTGTTAGTACAGCGGCTCCCGACGGGAACTTTCAGTTAAAAAAAAAAAGTAAACACTACAGATATATGTGCTTTGTTCAATTTTCATGACTAGGGGTTACAACCAATTTAATGCATTCTCTGCATTAAGGTAAAAACTGCCCCACTACTTGTCCTACACCCCCACCCCCCCCCCCCCCATCCCTACACACCTACCTGGCTCCAGCTCCATTTCACTGCTCCAGCCATGTCTCAGCACAGATGACTTCACTTCCTGCTTTCACAGTAGCGGTGGTGGGAGGGAGCACAGGGGCGTGGCTTACTGGCGTTGTTTATAATGGGATTGCACACACGCAGTTGCCGACAGCTCCACCGGGACTGCCAGAAGAGGAAAAAAACAACCTTCCTGTGCAATAACGTTGCACAGAGCAGATACGTGTAACCTCTTATTTATTTATTTTTATTTAATTATACCTTTAGTATCACTTTGAGGGCTTTAACATACTATATGCATTTTTCTGAACATAACAGTGGATATCACTGCTAGGGCACAGAGAAAACAATTGTTTCCTGTATGCTACAATGCTGTAATGTAATGTGCTGTGCAGAAAAATGGAGACATGCTACATTTTTCCGCAGAGCATCAGGCGGCACCGTAAAACAGAACCTTTTGATCTTGCCATTAAGATCAAAGTTCATTCACACATTATACAGGCATGGTCTACTATTGTCAGTCACCATTAGGGATGAGCTTCGTGTTCGAGTCGAACGTACGTTCGACTCGAACATTGGCTGTTCGCCCGTTCGGCGAATTCCGAACGTTTTGGCCGTTCGCGTCAAAATTCGAGTGACGCGCGCGCGGACCACAATGCACTGCGTTGGCGCAGTGCATTGCTGTCCGATGATTGGCCAAGCATGCACTGTGACCCCGCATGCTTGGCCAATCGCAGCGCCGGCAGCGAGGAGAGCCATGATTGGCCACAGGCAGGATGCCTGTGGCCAATCATAGCTCAGGCTGTGTAGTGCACGCCCCACACTATATAAGGCCGCCTGTAAGGCGGCCTCCTGTAGTGTGTTACTTTGCATCTGAAGCAGTGGGTGTTCTGTGTACCTTCAACACAGTACACACCAATCGTTTTTGGCTGATTTCCTATCTTGCTGCTGTGTAGTGGTTGTTGTCTGTGCCCTGACTGCAGTATACACCACTATATTCACCTCACCTATATAGCTAGTGATCTAGCTTTAACCACTTAACAACTGCCCATTGCCGATTAACGGCTTCAGGGCGGTTGTTTAACTCAGAGAGGCCGTTAATTAACGGCCTCCCAGAATTCTGCTCTCGCGTGCCCCGAGGTGTGCGCACTCGAGAGCATCCGTGACCGCCGGGTCCATAGGACCCGGCGCATCATGGTAAACGGCCGCTCATAGCGGCCGTTTACCACGTGATTGCTCCGTCAAATGACGGAGTGATCACTTGGAAACAAACCGGCGTCATGTTATGACGCCTGTTCCTCCCTCCCCTTTCTGTACCGATCGGTACAGCGGAGGGGAAATAGATCGGTGTCAGCAGCGATGTGGGCTGCATCTGCAGTGCCCACATCGCTGCTCACCGAATTTAACCCCTCAATTCCCTGCCAATACTCTGCAATACCAGTGCATACTCTGCAGTACCCTGCCATTACTCTGCAGTACCCCCCATTACTCTGCAGTAACCCCCATTACTCTGCAGTACCCCCCAATACTCTGCAGTACCCACCATTACTCTGCAGTACCCCCATTACTCTGCAGTGCAGTACCCCGCCATTACTCTGCAGTGCAGTACCCCGCCATTACTCTGCAGTGCAGTACCCCGCCATTACTCTGCAGTGCAGTACCCCGCCATTACTCTGCAGTGCAGTACCCCGCCATTACTCTGCAGTGCAGTACCCTGCTATTACTCTGCAGTGCAGTACCCTGCTATTACTCTGCAGTACCCCGCCAATACCCCGCCAATACTCTGTAATACCCTGCCATAAATTGCCATACCCAGCCATACTCAGAGATACCCAGCCATACTCGGTGATACCCTGAAGTACCCAGCCATAGACGCCCCCCACCCCTCACCGCCCTCCGGTGCTTCTACCAACTCGCCGGTACGATCAAAGCCAGAATCTTTTTTTTTATTTTTTATTTCAGGCTTCCCAGCCTAGAGGTGAGATGTGGGGTCATATTGACCCCCCAGATTTCACTGTAAAGAGGACCTGTCACCCCATATTCCTATTACAAGGGATGTTTACATTTCTTGTAATAGGAATAAAAGTGATCAAAAATATATTTTTGGGAAAAAAAATGTCAAACTAAAATAAAGTAAAATGAACAATAAAAAAATAAAATAAAAATTAAAGCGCCCATGTCCCCATGTGCTCGCATGTGCCACACATGTGAGGTATCGCCGAGAATGTTAGAGCGAGAGCAATAATTCTAGTCCTAGACCTCCTCTGCAACTCAAAACATGTAACCAGTAAAAAAATATTTAAAGCGTCGCCTATGGGGATTTTTTAAGTAGCGACGTTTGGCGCCATTCCACGGGCATGTGCAATTTTGAAGAGTGACATGTTTGATATCTATTTACTCAGCATAACTTCATCTTTCACTTTATGCAAACATTGGGCTAACAAGTGGTTAATAATAGAGCTTGCAGTCAGTAGTGTTAGGAGATAGTGCGTGCTGTCTGCGTGCTCTGTACCCAGTACATACCGCTATAATATAGGGCAGGCCCCTACTTTCAAACATCCAACTTACAAACATCTCCTACTTGCAAACGCAAGGAGACAGCAGCAAGTGAGATGAAAAAAGATGGACGACAAAACAAATTATACAGGGGTGATAACCCTTCCCTATGTTTTCCAAAAAGCTTAAAAATATTTTTTTTGACTGGAGCTACACTTTAAAAATGTACCGGTTGAAAATGACAAACAGATTCAACTTAACACAACAAACCTACACAGTCCCTGTCTTGTTTGCATCGCCTGTATACTGCTGTTCTGAGTATATAGGGCCTGGGGGCCACACGCATTTCCTTTTTTTAATATGGGTACGGGGTTCCCCTTAATATGCGTACAAGACCCAAATAGGCTGGTAATGGGCAGGGAGGGCTACCCATGCCATTTTTCTGAATGATTTTCAACCATATTGCAGGAACCAGATATAACATTAAAACCGCAAGCAGTTTTAAATGGTGTTATTTCCGTTTAATGTCATTTTGTGCAGGGACTGTTCTAAACACGGGAAACACGTGGCACTTCACAGGCATACTACAGACACCCCCCAGGCACCATATTTAAAGGAATATTTCACTTTTTTTTTTTCACTTTAATCGTCATTAAAATCAGTGCTCCCGCCAAAACGGTAGTTTTTAAAACTTTTTTTTGCAGTGACCCATGTCCCCTGAGGCAGGAGGCAGATCGCCAAACCCTTTTTAGCACACTACCTTGCATATTAGCCGTTAAAATTAGCATTTTCCAATTCGAACGTTCGAGTCCCATAGACTTCAATGGGGTTCTAACGTTCGTACCGAACGCGGGGGTCGTTCGCAAGTTCTGGTGCGAACCGAACCGGGGGGTGTTCGGCTCATCCCTAGTCACCATCCCTTGTCCTGAGAAATCCCATGCAACCATTGATGGAGAGTATGAAGAAAGGATGAGGCTGTTGGAGATAAGCAGCACTGGGAAGCAACAAAGGATGAAAAATGGCTAGAACAAGGAATTTTTGTAAAACAAAAAAAGACAATTTATCATAAACAGCACTTTAACAAACTAATACTAACACTGGAGGGTGCAAAATCTGATGCAGCTCAGCATAGACATCAATCAGCTTCTATGATTTATTGTCAAAGCTTGAAGCCCGGTTAACACTGGTCTGACATGTGCTCTGATTTTCAGAGCACAAGTCATATGACATGTCAAAATCAATGGTTCCCTATGAGAGCCGTCTTAACTGGTCCCACTTTGAAAATGCTTCCTGCTCTGCTTTGGTTTTGGTTCGACTTGGGCATGATCTCAGCCCATTGATTTGAACGGGAGTCTGGATCATCATCCTTACTGATCTCACTTTTGGCATGTGACTTGTGCTCTGAGAATCTTGAGGAGGAACTCCATGCCAAAAAAAAAAAAATGGTGTGGGCCCCCCTCAAAAAATCCATACCAGACCCTTATCCAAGCATGCAACCCGGCAGTTCAAGAAAGGGGAGGCAAACAAGCGCCCACCCCAGACCATACAAAGCCACATGCCCTCAACATGGGGGGATTGGTGTTTTGGGGAGGGGGGACCCTCATCACCCCAAAGCAACTTGTCCCCATGTTGATGGAGACAAAGGCCTCTTCCTTACAACCCTGGGCTGTGGTTGTCAGGGTTTGCGGGTGGGGCATCTTGAATCTTGAAGTACCCTTTAACAAAGAGCCCCAAAATCCCATCCCCACATGTGAATGACTATAGGTTTGATTGTATCCCTACCCATTCACCCCTAAAAAAAGCAGTGTACATAGTTAGTAAGGTTGAATAAAGACACCACTCCATCCTGAGTGAGTGTCTACAATTGTACCTATTTAGGTACCCATATAGTGCTGTCAATTTACACACCGCTCCACACATACATTGTACACTCACATCGGTCCCTACCCTCAAGGAGCCCACAATCTAAGGTCCCCAACTCACATGCATATACTAGGGCCAATTTTGGACAGAAGCCAATTAATCTATCAGCATGTCTTTGGAGTGTGGGAGGAAACCGGAGTAACCAGAGGAAACCCACACAGGCAAAGGGAGAACATGCAAACTCCAGGCAGGTAGTGTCGTGGTTGGGATTTGAACCAGCAACCCTTTTTACCGCTAGGACAAAAGTGCTGCCCACTACACCACCATGCCACCCTAGAGTGTAGTGTAAATAAAAACAAGAGGTTTTTGATAAGTCATTTATTGAAAGTGAAGAATGTCTCCCTTCATAGCTCCAACGTGTCTTCTTCCTCTGGTCTTCTCCCTCCGGTGATGTGTTCTTCCGATCTTCTCCTTCTCCCTCTGGAGATGTTTTCTTCCTCCAGTCTTCTCTGCTGTTTTCTTCTCCTTCTCCGATGCTGGCTCCCATCATTGTGTCATCTGCAATGTCTGCAAATTCTTATATAGCCATGGAGCATGGCCATCTGGTGACGTCACCATGAGACTCCACCCCTGGTGCTCGCTTGTCCCCCCTTTTCCTGACCTGCAAGGCTGCATGCTCGGGTAAGGGTCTGGTATGGATTTTGGGGGGCTTACGGGTCATTTGTTTTTTTATTTTTTGAGCATGGGGTTTCACCTTTAAATCGATATCAGACCGAAGGGTCTGGTATGGTCCTGGGTGGGGTAGGGGGAGGACCATACACCTTTTTTTTTTTCAATTTTGCTGTGGGGTTCCACCTCAAGATTCATACCAGACTCAAAGGGCCTGGTATGGTCGGATCAAAGTCAGATCCTGTTCATTGAAGTGGCATAGAAATCTGACATGAAGTTACAGAGCGAAGTTCAGAAGTTGTACAACTTTTATGTTGGATCGACTGAACAAGCTGAAGTTAAAAGCTGATTGGTTACTATGAACAGCTGCACCAGACTCTAACTGCTCCAGTTTTAGTAAATAGACCCCTAAATGTATTTTAGTCAGGGTTTAGTTCTACTTTAAAGAGGAAGTTAACCCTGATGAGTAGTGATGGACGAACTTCCGACGGGACGTTTCGCGAACGCGAAACGCGAACGGACACAAACGTTCGCGAAAACGACCGTTCGCCGCGGGCTCCATTGACTTCAATGGGAGGCGAATTTCGCAAACCTTTAGGTCGAATTTGCGGCCACGGGGTAATTATTAGGGGGTAGCACGTAGTCCCACCACCTGGACAATAGCATAATACATGTATGAGGTGAATTTGGGATCGATAACTACAAGCATTTTTTTTTTATTTGGGAAATTGTTCTGACAATTCAGGACTATGGAGCTAATGAAGGCAATGGAGGAGAGGGAAGGTCAGGGACCAGGGTAGGCAAACAAGAGGGTGCAGGAGATACAGAGCACTGACAGCAGCACCGTAATACAGAGCACTGACATCAGCACCGTGACATACAGCGCTGACAGCAGCTCCGTGACATACAGCGCTGACAGCAGCTCCGTGACATACAGCGCTGACAGCAGCTCCGTGACATACAGCGCTGACAGCAGCTCCGTGACATACAGCGCTGACAGCAGCTCCGTGACATACAGCGCTGACAGCAGCACCGTGACATACAGCGCTGACAGCAGCTCCGTGACATACAGCGCTGACAGCAGCTCCGTGACATACAGCGCTGACAGCAGCTCCGTGACATACAGCACTGACAGCAGCTCCGTGACATACAGCGCTGACAGCAGCTCCGTGACATACAGCGCTGACAGCAGCACCGTGACATACAGCGCTGACAGCAGCTCCGTGACATACAGCGCTGACAGCAGCTCCGTGACATACAGCGCTGACAGCAGCTCCGTGACATACAGCGCTGACAGCAGCTCCGTGACATACAGCGCTGACAGCAGCTCCGTGACATACAGCGCTGACAGCAGCACCGTGACATACAGCGCTGACAGCAGCTCCGTGACATACAGCGCTGACAGCAGCTCCGTGACATACAGCGCTGACAGCAGCTCCGTGACATACAGCACTGACAGCAGCTCCGTGACATACAGCGCTGACAGCAGCTCCGTGACATACAGCGCTGACAGCAGCACCGTGACATACAGCGCTGACAGCAGCTCCGTGACATACAGCGCTGACAGCAGCTCCGTGACATACAGCGCTGACAGCAGCTCCGTGACATACAGCGCTGACAGCAGCTCCGTGACATACAGCGCTGACAGCAGCTCCGTGACATACAGCGCTGACAGCAGCTCCGTGACATACAGCGCTGACAGCAGCTCCGTGACATACAGCGCTGACAGCAGCTCCGTGACATACAGCGCTGACAGCAGCTCCGTGACATACAGCGCTGACAGCAGCTCCGTGACATACAGCGCTGACAGCAGCTCCGTGACATACAGCGCTGACAGCAGCTCCGTGACATACAGCGCTGACAGCAGCACCGTAAGCAGCCCCAGGAGGAAGTCAGCACAGCACAGGGATGGTGTGATCCCCTCATAATAAGAACCCCCAGGAGGAAGTCAGCACAGCACAGGGATGGTGGGAGCCCCTCATAATAAGAACACCCAGGAGGAAGTCAGCACAGCACAGGGATGGTGGGAACCCCTCATAATAAGCAGCCCCAGTAGAAATATGACACCGCTCAACCTCTTCAAAGAGGAGGGTAGGGGCATATAGTACGGTGTGCTTTTTTGGGTCAGGGAAGTGAGCCAAATGAATTAAGAAGGTCTGTGTGCTTGATTCCAAAAATTGTTTATAGACATATACATGGTCTACTGATCACATGTGTTGAATTCCTCCGAGATCCATGCCTCATTCATTTTTAGAAATGTGAGGTAGTTAACACTGTGGTGAGCTAGGCGAGTACGCTTATCGGTCACAATCCCCCCTGCTGCGCTGAACGTCCTTTCGGACAGGACACTGGATGAGGGGCAAGCCAACAGTTCGATTGCAAATTGGGCAAGCTCTGGCCAGAGGTCAAGCCTGCCCACCCAGTAGTCTAGGGGTTCATCACTCCTCAGAGCGTCCACATCGGCCGTTAACCCAATGTAGTCGGACACCTGACGGTCTAGGCGTTCCCTGATGCTGGATCCGGATGACACCTGTCGATGGGTCGGCTGAAAGAATGACCTCATATCCGAAGTCACCAACACATCTTCAAACCGGCCTCTTCTTGCAGGCGCTGTTGGATTGGTACCCGCAAATCCTTCTCTGGGAGTGGGAATTGCTCCTCTGCCAGCGCACGCAAAAGCAGAATGCAGCATTTCTCGAAGCAAGGCCTGGAAGTGCTGCATTCTGACAGCCCTCTGCGACGGCGGTAACATTTCCGCCATTTTGTGTTTGTACCGGGGGTCTAAGTACGTTGCCACCCAGTACTGGTCCTTGACCCTCATGCTTTTTATACGGGGGTCCCTATTAAAACACTGGAGCATGAAGGCCCCCATTTGCACTAAAGTGGAAGCGGTGTGGTGGCCTGGCTCCTGCTCATCATCCAGGATAATGTCGTCCTCTTCATTCTCCTCTCCCCATCCTCGCACAACAGGGATCCCAGAAAGGTTTAAAGCATGCTCTTCTTGCTCCTGCTCATCCGCCCCGGCACCATCCTCCTCTGACTCCTCATCAGACTCCTGTTGTTGACTTGTCTCAGATAGAGTAGCCCCCCCTGGGAATTCATCCAGCATTGCGACTTCCTCATCTTCCCGCTCCTGCTCCTCCACAGCCTGATCAATGACACGACGCAATGCACGCTCCAGAAAGAAGGCATAAGGTACCATGTCACTGATGGCGCCATGGCTGCGACTGACCAGTTTGGTGATCTCCTCAAATGGCCGCAGAAGTCTGCATGTGTCGCGCATGAGCAGCCACTGGCGCGGTGAAAAAAAACCCAGCTCCCCAGAACCGTTTCTTTCGCAGAGTTCATACAGGTAGACGTTAACTGCACGTTTCTGCTGGAGCAGCCTATCAAGCATATAGAAGGTTGAGTTCCATCGCGTCGGGCAATCGCAAATAAGACGTCTGACCGGCAGATGGTGTCGCCGCTGAATGTCAGCAAGGCGAGCCATGGCCGTGTAAGATCTTCTGAAATGGGCCGAGATTTTCCTTGCCTGCCGCAAGATGTCCTGGACCCCAGGGTATTTGACAAGGAATCGCTGCACGACCAAGTTTAAGACGTGTGCCATGCACGGCACGTGCGTGATTTTGCCCTGTTTCAATGCGCTAAGCAGATTGGCACCGTTGTCACACACCACTTTACCAACTGTCAAATTGAGCGGTGTTAGCCACTCATCTGCCTGTGAACGCAAAGCTGAAAGGAGTGCCGGGCCAGTGTGGCTCTTTGCTTCCAGGCACAACAGACGCAGCACGGCATGGCAACGTCTCACCTGGCATGTGGAATAGGTTCTGGGGAGCTTGGGCGGTGCAGTGGAAGAGACGCTAGCAGCGGAAAAGGAGGAGGCAGCTGAGGAGGAGAGGGAGGAGGATGGAGTAGGAGGAGGAGAAGAAGAGTCAGGCCTGCATGCAATCCGTGGCGGTAAAACCAAATCTACACGGGTGCCACGGGTTACATGCTTGACGGCCGTCAGAAGGTTCACCCAGTGGGCAGTAAAACTGATATACCTTCCCTGCCCGTGTTTGCTAGACCACGTGTCTGTGGTCAGATGTATCTTGGCACCGACACTGTGTGCCAGAGATACATTCACTTGCCGCTGAACATGGCCATATAGCTCTGGGATGCCCTTCTCTGAGAAATACTTCCTTCCTGGGACCTTCCATTGTGGTGTTCCAATGGCCACAAATTTGCGAAAGGCCTCCGAGTCCACCAGTTTATATGGCAGTAGTTGGCGGGCTATGAGTTCTGACAAGCCAGCCGCCAACCGTTGGGCAAGAGGGTTATCCGGCGTCATCATTTTTTTACGCTCAAACATTAGGCCCACGGAAGCCTGCCTTTTTGCAGAAAAATGTGAGCTTGGCGTGATGGAAGGTGGAGTGGAGGACAATTGTGAGGAGAGAGGAGAAGGAGAAGTAGAAGACGAGGCTGGACGGTGAGAGCCTGCAGTGTGGCTTTGTGTGTTCCGTTGCTCCCACTGGGCTCGGTGATGGCTGCTCATGTGCCTTCTTAAGGCGGTCGTCCCTAGGTGAGTATTGGGCTTACCGCGACTAACGCGTTGACTGCAAAGATTGCAGATGGCAACGCTATTGTCAGCAGCGGACACGTTAAAAAAAGCCCACACTGCGGAGCCATGTGCCGGTGTCCTGGGAGCGCCAGATGTGACCGTACATGGTCGATGACTCGCTCCTGATACATTTGCAGTCTGCTTTGTCCCTGCTGTGCAATGTAAGTCATTGCTGCTTCTCCTCCCTATCTGCTGGTCCATATCTCCCTCTGAACTCCCCTCCTCTTCCTCTCTTGTGGGCACCCACGTGACATCACTAGACACGTCATCATCAACGTCACCTTCCCCACCGCTATAAGTAGAGTAGGCAGCAACACCGGGGACCAACCTCCTCCTTGGGCTGATCTGGGTACTGGCGTCAGACTGCTGAGTAGCGCTTGTTGCTACCTCCTCTTCCTGATCCAATACCAAGAGTGGCTGCGCATCAGAAATGTCCTCTTGATATGGATCGGAAAATAATTCCAGTGACTCAAGCGGAAGGTATGTGGTGGTGGTGGTGGTGGTCGTGTTGTTGGTGGTAGTGTCTTTGGGGGTGCACATAGCAGAGAGTGAAGAAGAGGGTGCAGATCGAGAGGATGAGGAGGGTGCAGAAGAGTAAGGCTGAGCGAGCCACTCAACCAAGTCTGGTGCATCCTTTAAAGTAATTGAACGCACCTTCTGCAACTTCCCACTTTGGCTCAAGCCTGTTGCTCCTGCCCTACCCCTACCACCCCTGCGGAAGGGCCTGCCTCTTCCTCTGCATGTCATTTTTTAAATGACCCTGTGACAAAACTCTTAGTCCCTATACCGCTGAAGGACTGCTGCAGTATAGGTGAGCGGTCAGCAGTGGTGCACGTCAACCCTATCTATTGTGGACCTATAGCGGTCCTTACAGAACAGCAGACTGTACCGCACTCAAGCCTATGTACCGTAGCACCCTATACCAAGTTACCAGTCCTTATAAGAACTTTTGTGGAACAAGCAGGTTGTGTGTTAGTGATTAGCAGACTGTACGTCAGTCCCTATACCAATGAAGGACTGCTGCAGTATAGGGCAGCGGTCAGCAGTAGTGCACGGCAACCCTATGTATTGTGGACCGATAGCGGTCCTTACAGAACAGCAGACTGTACCGCACTCAAGCCTATGTACCGTAGCACCCTATACCAAGTTACCAGTCCTTATAAGAACTTTTGTGGACCAAGCAGGTTGTGTATTAGTGTTTAGCAGACTGTACGTCAGTCCCTATACCGCTGAAGGACTGCTGCAGTATAGGGCAGCGGTCAGCAGTGGTGCACGTCAACCCTATCTATTGTGGACCGATAGCGGTCCTTACAGAACAGCAGACTGTACCGCACTCAAGCCTATGTACCGTAGCACCCTATACCAAGTTACCAGTCCTTATAAGAACTTTTGTGGACCAAGCAGGTTGTGTATTAGTGTTTAGCAGACTGTACGTCAGTCCCTATACCGCTGAAGGACTGCTGCAGTATAGGGCAGCGGTCAGCAGTGGTGCACGTCAACCCTATCTATTGTGGACCGATAGCGGTCCTTACAGAACAGCAGACTGTACCGCACTCAAGCCTATGTACCGTAGCACCCTATACCAAGTTACCAGTCCTTATAAGAACTTTTGTGGAACAAGCAGGTTGTGTGTTAGTGATTAGCAGACTGTACGTCAGTCCCTATACCAATGAAGGACTGCTGCAGTATAGGGCAGCGGTCAGCAGTAGTGCACGGCAACCCTATGTATTGTGGACCGATAGCGGTCCTTACAGAACAGCAGACTGTACCGCACTCAAGCCTATGTACCGTAGCACCCTATACCAAGTTACCAGTCCTTATAAGAACTTTTGTGGACCAAGCAGGTTGTGTATTAGTGTTTAGCAGACTGTACGTCAGTCCCTATACCGCTGAAGGACTGCTGCAGTATAGGGCAGCGGTCAGCAGTGGTGCACGTCAACCCTATCTATTGTGGACCGATAGCGGTCCTTACAGAACAGCAGACTGTACCGCACTCAAGCCTATGTACCGTAGCACCCTATACCAAGTTACCAGTCCTTATAAGAACTTTTGTGGACCAAGCAGGTTGTGTATTAGTGTTTAGCAGACTGTACGTCAGTCCCTATACCGCTGAAGGACTGCTGCAGTATAGGGCAGCGGTCAGCAGTGGTGCACGTCAACCCTATCTATTGTGGACCGATAGCGGTCCTTACAGAACAGCAGACTGTACCGCACTCAAGCCTATGTACCGTAGCACCCTATACCAAGTTACCAGTCCTTATAAGAACTTTTGTGGAACAAGCAGGTTGTGTGTTAGTGATTAGCAGACTGTACGTCAGTCCCTATACCAATGAAGGACTGCTGCAGTATAGGGCAGCGGTCAGCAGTAGTGCACGGCAACCCTATGTATTGTGGACCGATAGCGGTCCTTACAGAACAGCAGACTGTACCGCACTCAAGCCTATGTACCGTAGCACCCTATACCAAGTTACCAGTCCTTATAAGAACTTTTGTGGACCAAGCAGGTTGTGTATTAGTGTTTAGCAGACTGTACGTCAGTCCCTATACCGCTGAAGGACTGCTGCAGTATAGGGCAGCGGTCAGCAGTGGTGCACGTCAACCCTATGTATTGTGGACCGATAGCGGTCCTTACAGAACAGCAGACTGTAACGCACTCAGGCCTATGTACCGTAGCACCCTATACCAAGTTACCAGTCCTTATAAGAACTTTTGTGGACCAAGCAGGTTGTGTGTTAGTGATTAGCAGACTGTACGTCAGTCCCTATACCAATGAAGGACTGCTGCAGTATAGGGCAGCGGTCAGCAGTAGTGCACGGCAACCCTATGTATTGTGGACCGATAGCGGTCCTTACAGAACAGCAGACTGTAACGCACTCAGGCCTATGTACCGTAGCACCCTATACCAAGTTACCAGTCCTTATAAAAACTTTTGTGGACCAAGCAGGTTGTGTGTTAGTGTTTAGCAGACTGTGCGTCAGTCCCTATACCGCTGAAGGACTGCTGCAGTATAGGGCAGCGGTCAGCAGTGGTGCACGTCAACCCTATCTATTGTGGACCGATAGCGGTCCTTACAGAACAGCAGACTGTACCGCACTCAAGCCTATGTACCGTAGCACCCTATACCAAGTTACCAGTCCTTATAAGAACTTTTGTGGACCAAGCAGGTTGTGTATTAGTGTTTAGCAGACTGTACGTCAGTCCCTATACCGCTGAAGGACTGCTGCAGTATAGGGCAGCGGTCAGCAGTGGTGCACGTCAACCCTATGTATTGTGGACCGATAGCGGTCCTTACAGAACAGCAGACTGTAACGCACTCAGGCCTATGTACCGTAGCACCCTATACCAAGTTACCAGTCCTTATAAGAACTTTTGTGGACCAAGCAGGTTGTGTGTTAGTGATTAGCAGACTGTACGTCAGTCCCTATACCAATGAAGGACTGCTGCAGTATAGGGCAGCGGTCAGCAGTAGTGCACGGCAACCCTATGTATTGTGGACCGATAGCGGTCCTTACAGAACAGCAGACTGTACTGCACTCAGGCCTATGTACCGTAGCACCCTATACCAAGTTACCAGTCCTTATAAAAACTTTTGTGGACCAAGCAGGTTGTGTGTTAGTGTTTAGCAGACTGTGCGTCAGTCCCTATACCGCTGAAGGACTGCTGCAGTATAGGGCAGCGGTCAGCAGTAGTGCACGGCAACCCTATGTATTGTGGACCGATAGCGGTCCTTACAGAACAGCAGACTGTAACGCACTCAGGCCTATGTACCGTAGCACCCTATACCAAGTTACCAGTCCTTATAAGAACTTTTGTGGACCAAGCAGGTTGTGTGTTAGTGATTAGCAGACTGTACGTCAGTCCCTATACCAATGAAGGACTGCTGCAGTATAGGGCAGCGGTCAGCAGTAGTGCACGGCAACCCTATGTATTGTGGACCGATAGCGGTCCTTACAGAACAGCAGACTGTACCGCACCCAAGCCTATGTACCGTAGCACCCTAGACAGACCAAGTTACCAGTCCTGATAAAGAGCTTTGTGGAACAAGTGAGTTGTGAATGATTAGCAGACTGCAGCAGAAGGGCAGCAGTCAAGTATAATATTCTTTCTATATTTGGAAGAAAGAATATTATACGTGTACAAGCCTATTACCGTACCACTGATACCAGTCCTGAAAAGAACCTTTGTGGAACTAATAGTAACAGCAAGTCTTTAAAATTATCCTCACTGCCTGACACACTGCTTCCTGCCTGTCCCTATACAAATTGGCAAAAAAGAGTAGGCTGGAACGATTAGCTGGAACAGCTCTTTTGTGGACCTGATAGTAACAGCTAATGATGATGATGATGATGATGATGAAGAAAGACTAATCTGGCTGAGCTGTCCCTAAAATAGCAGCATACAGCGCTCTGTCCCTTTATCTAAACTGACAAAAGAAACTCAGGCTGCTGACCTAACACCTATACCAGTCCTGAAAAGAACTTTTGTGTACCAAATAGCTAGCGTTTTCTCTGTCCCTACTCCACACAGGATCCTTTCCCTACAGTGACAGAAGAAAGAATGTAAAATGGCCACCGGATCGGGTGTATTTATAGGTTAGGGGGAATGTCCAAGTGTCCATGAGCTGTCATGTCTCAATTGGTTGTCCTGTAACACATGATAAACGTGTCACGAAAGGTTAAAGTTCTTGTATACATTAAACACGTAAGTCCGCCGGGGCGAACGACGGAAAAAGGCGTTCGAACCCGCGGACGGCGAAAGTCGGAAATTCGCCGCGAAACGACCGCCGGGCGAACCGTTCGGCCATCACTACTGATGAGTTTACTTCCTCTTTGATTCCCTTCAAAGGTAAAGCATAATGGACTACTATGCATCCCATAGTAGTCCATTATGTGTCACTTACCTGACACAGGAGCCAGCGATGTCACCGCTGTCCCCTGTAGTCCGGAGCCTCCATCTTCTTGGTGGGTCTTGCTGCTCCGGCGCTGTCATTTGTCGGAGCCGCAATGACGTCACTCCCGCGCATGCGCACGGGAGCCGCCACTCGCGGCATATCGCCGTTAACTGCGGTGCGCGGTGTGCATGCGCCGTAGACAGCGCTGCCTGTCTTTCGGCTAATATCTCCTAAACCGTATAGGTTTAGGAGATATTTCTTAGACTTACAGGTAAGCCTTAATCTAGGCTTACCTGTAGGTCAAAGTGTGTTGTAAGGGTTTACAACCACTTTAACAGAACAGTTTATTCTAGATTTAAATAGAGGTTCTCTAAGTTCTTCTTTAAGGCAAAGATCTGCTTTTTCCATTTTTTATTTCTTGCCCCTGTGGTGGCTCTTTAACTGAAATAAATTCTCTAGGTTCTTCTTTAAGACAAAGATCTGCCTTTTCCATCTTTCATTTCTCACCCGCATGAGGCTCGTCAATAGGAACCATTATTTTCTAATTGTTTTTGGCATTGTGGACTTTTATGGTTTTTGGGCTTTCACACAAATATCCACATCTTAAGCTATATAACTATATACTGCAGTTGTGGGACTCCCAGTATGTTTTACAGTATTCCAAGAGAGAGAACAAAATGGAGATAATATAATATTTCTATGTCTGGTGGATCTAATGGGGAACATTCAATGAACGTCAGCGGAGACAAACAGAAAACACATTCTTGGTTTGGCTTTTATATACACTGAATAACAGTTATATGTCCTCCAGACAGATTATTCTTCCTCTTCTGAGCTGCTGAAGTCCATTATCAGTTCTCTCTTTAACCACTTCAGCCCCGGAAGGATTTACCCACTTCCTGACCAGGCCATTTTTTGTGATACGATGCTGCATCGATTGAACTAAAAATTGCACAGTTTCCAAACAAAATTGATGTCTTTTTTTTTCCCCACAAATCAAACTTTCTTTTGGTGGTATTTGATCACCTCTGCGTTTTTTATTTTTTGAGCTATAAACACAAAATGAGCGAAAATTGTGAAAAAAATTACTTTCTGCTATAAAACATTTAACCCCCCCCCCCCAAAAAAAAAAATGTATTCATCACTTTAGGCCAATATGTATTTTGCTACATATTTTTGGTAAAAAATCGCAATAAGTGTATAATGATTGGTTTGCACAAAAGTTATCGCATCTACAAAATAGGGGATAGATTTATGACATTTTTATTATTTTTTTTACTGGCGATCAGTAATTTTTAGCGGGACTGTGACATTGCGGCAGACAGATTGGACACCTATCTGTCATTTTTTGACACTTTTTTGAGAATCAGTGACATTATTAAAGGAAGCAATGCTAAAAATATGCACTGTTATTGTACTGACACTGGCAGGGGGTTAACATCAGGGGAGATCAAGGGGTTAAATGTGTTCCCTGCAGGTGTTTTCTAACTGTATGGGGGACTGTGTGACTGGGGAAACACACAGATCCGTCTTTCTATTTAGCAGAAAGACAGGATCTGTGTGATCTCCCCTATCAGAAAGGAGATTTACCTTGTTTGCACAGGCAGATCCATGTTCTGTCACTGCAGGGAACGATCGCAGGTGGCCGTCAGACATCAAGTCCACCAGACCCATTGATTGGCTCCCACGCTGGCCAATGCAGTGCAGACTTCAACTCTTCTATGCCAGTCAAAAGTGGAATGCTGTCTTGGTACCCATGCAAAACATTTTTCCAAAACACAAATGTTTGTGAATGATTGAGTTCACCGTTCTCACAGAAAGATTTGTCTTTTGTGTGCCACCTATCAGTAATGGCTTCCACTCCATGAGGACTCCACATGACAAAACACGCAAGGTGGGGCTAGGATGCTGATGTCACCACGCATGCTGACATTGCGCTCATGGCTCGGAGCTCTGGCCAGAAGCGATTTGGCTACACGATGGTTCTGATTGTACTAATAATAATAATAATACTAATAATATTACTAATAATAATGCACATAATGGTGTAATGCACAGTAGGTTTATAATTTGAAGCGCATATAGTTCTGGTGAGTTTACCTAGTGATAAGGGTAAAGTGATAAACATCTGAAAGGATTTTCTTGTGAAGAATTTAATCACATTTAGGATTAACGGTTTTGGAACTATTTTCTTGCACGTGTAGTGCTGGCTCCTGACGAGCATGCGCTATATGTTTTTGAAAGTTAATATTCCTGAAACCACAGTTGGGTTTTAGGGCTAATTTTACTAAATTCAGATTTCAGTACCAGTCCAGCTGGGTTGCACTGGGTTCTCCTTGGCCACAGGTGTCGCTGTCAAGTGGTAGAACACAGTTTAGCTGGGTGTATTGGGTGCCACTTTTTTCTCAGAACCAGCCCAGTGGGAGTGTTCTCCTGCTGTGCATTCTGGGAGGTGGTATTTAAGGTACTGACATCACGTGCTACGGGATTCCGGGCCAGAAGAGTTTTCTGTCTGTTTGTTTCTGGTCCTCCTGACCAGCCCCCATGGCTCCCCTGGCCTGGGGTGCAGTTCCATGCATTTCCAAGTCTCGGGGCTGGATAGTCCGAGGTGAAGCAACTGCATGGACAGGCCTGAATGGATATCGGGGGCCTGGTGATTCAAGGGTGGTCCGGTGCCGTCTCATCTAAGGAGAGGCCCAGCAACTGTAGAAGCACCCAGGGGAGGACTCTTCAGGAGAAGGGAGTGCACAAGGCTGGCTTCTCTGAAGGAGCCTGGAGGCTCAGTTGAAGGACATTTCATGGATCTACACTCATACGGTATCGCCGGAACGGCTGAGAGATACTGGTACCATATGATAGCTATAAATTTGTCTATGTCCCTTAGTTACATTCAAGTCTGTGGCAGAGACTTTGTCTTAAAGAGGAAGTCAACCCTGATGGGTTGACTTCCTCTTTGATTCTCTGCAAAGGTAAAGCATAATGGACTACTATGCACCGCATAGTAGTCCATTATGTGTCACTTACCTGACACAGGAGCCAGCAAAGTCACCGCTGTCCCTGTAGTTCCAAGCGTCCATCTTCTTGGTGGGTCTTGCTGCTCCGGCGCTGTGATTTGCCGGAGCAGCAATGACCTCACTCCCGCGCATGCACACGGGAGCCGACATTCATGGCATATCGACGCGATCTGTTGCTTGCCCAGTGCGCATGCGCCGTAGACAGTGGTGGCTGTCTTCAGGTAAATATCTCCTAAACCGTGTAGGTTTAGGAGATATTTCTTGGACCTACAGGTAAGCTTTAATCTAGGCTTACCTGTAGGTCAAAGTGGTTTGTAAGGGTTTACAACCACTTTAAGTATTCTACACTCAAGTCTGTGGCAGAGACTTTACTTTACTTAACACCTTACCGGCTGCTAGGCCCAGTGAGAGGAGGGTTGTGAAAATCCAGCTGTGAAATGCTTATTCTCTGGATTTCTTCTATAAAGACTTTCCATTTTTGACAGACCAAAGTACCTGAACTTCCTCCTAAAGCTCTACCCTAAACTGAGAGATTCTGTTTATACTTCAAATAAATAACCCAAAAGAAGATTCAGTGTCAGTTTCTACATTTCTTTGGGCCCTCTACCACGGAAACCCTAGACGGAGAAGAGGTCAAGAAGGTAACGGTAAGCCCAATAAAACCAGCAGCTCCTTCGGGGGTCAGTGCTACACATGAAATATATGGACTTTAGTTTTTTTTTATTTGAACGTTCATTGCACAAGCATATTGCGCTAGCACTTTATTGTATATAAATTTCAGGCAGTATTTTTACTGTATTTTTCTTTGCACTTGTTAATTCTGCACTTCATGATATTTGTTAACCTCCCTGGCGGTATGATTCATTCTGGTTTTAGGTGCTGAAAGCGGTACAATTATTTTGCATGGAAATTTGGCGTTTTATATTGTAGACATCCCAGGTATGATAAAGTTTATAATATAATAAAGAATAATAAAATGTATTCAATAATGTAATCAAATCCTACAACACTGAAAAAGGGACACTTTCTGGTTGCTATGGACAATCTCCAAATTTCAGGCAGAAAAAACTGTATTTATAATATAAAAGTGCATGCAGGGCGCTGCACAGACCACTAGGGACAAAGGGGGTGTGTAATTTTTTAATACAGTACTTTAATCTGTAAGATTACAGTGCTGTGTGTGTTTTGTGTCTTTTTACTTTTTTGAATTTGGCGCCGATCTCCGCTCCCGTGCGCCGTAACGTGGCAGGGAACGGAGCGCGGGGGCATTCGGGCACTGTGTGAATCGAGCGGAGGACAGCTCGATCACACAGCGCGGAGGACATCGCTGGATCCAGGGGACAAGGTAAGTAACTCTCCCTGTGTCCTCCCTGCATCCAGCGATGCGATCCCGAGTCTGGCTCGGGGTTACCGCTCCTGTTAGTAAAATCCTAACCCGAGCCAGACTCGGGATTACCGCCAGGGAGGTTAAGGTGCTAGCACACCATGAGAGGTTGATACAAGTCAGCGCTCTCCATTTTCTAATACTAAAAGGATACACTTGCCACTTACTACTGCATGTAGTACCGCTATGCTAGCATCCCTTTTTATACCTGTAAAATCAAAAGTCCTGGTTTGACTTGAATGCCCCAATGCCTTTTTTTTTTTGCTTTTTTTAGAATTGATGTATACAAGCCATCAGCCTGCTGAAGTATGTGTTTTATTGAATTGTAACCACTCTGAGATATTGTTTATGGACAATACAAATAAACGGTGGGATTTTAAACAAGCTTCACTATGGCAATTTGTCTCTTTAACTTTGGGTTTTACATCTGAACCCGCTGCTGAGTGGCAATGGTCTCTACTGGATGCCTGTCCTTTTATATTGTGACACATGCAAGTTTGACCATTATCATTTTTGGTACAACCTATCTGTGGTAAGAGGCATCTGTCAACTGCCAATGCCTGGTGGTGGATTCCCTCTTATCTCCATTGCACAGTTACACTTTCTGGATCACTAAATGTAATTTATCTTCATTTAAATGGACTTCTTGCATTTTTATGGACTTTATACTGATCTTAATTTGAGTCTGCATGTATGTGGGCTCACCATTAATACACTATAGTTCATTGATCCCTTATCCCTGCACTATAGGTTGAAAAAGTAGCACGACTGCCGGATCATTTGCAGTTCGTTTACTCAGAAACGCGTTGCATTACAGTGACGCAATCACTCTACACTTCCCTCCATCTGCGACTCAAGCCTCGCTTTGGAATCTATTCCACCATGCGGCCAACTTCCTACTAGCGGGGAACAATTTACATGGCGGGAGCCAGCTAAAAGTGAGACGTCAACTGACAAGAGCTTATCGGGATATCCATATTCCTTACAGATGTGCCTGATTTACTTTTATCCTTGGGAGTTGCCATTTTTATACTTCATTAAATCGTTTTTATACTTCTATACTTAGAGGTGCTTCTCCTTCTTATTTATGCACTAATTTTGTTTGCACTTTATGTGTGTTTATTAAAGCGTAGTTCCACCCAGAAATGGAACTTCCGCTGATACGATTCCTCCCCCTCTCCGATGTCACATTTGGTACCTTTCAGGGGGGAGGAGGGAGCAGATACCTGTCTAATACAGGTATTTGCTCCCACTTACGGCGAAAAGAGAGCCGCAGAATCCGTGGCAAACTACACCGTGTTCGGCCCCTCCTCCCCCCCCCCCCCACTGTCTTCTGGAAGACAGCAAGGACCATTTAGAATGCGCAGCGCGACTTGCACATGTGCAGTAGGAAACAGGCTGTGAAACCCGAAGGCTTCACTTCCTGATTCCCTTACAGAAGATGCCAGCGTCCCCACCCGGAGCCGAGGGACAAGTCGGCTTCGGGTGAGGATATTGTGGGCACCCTGGACAGGTAAGTGTCCTTATTTTGAAGCTGCTGACTTTCATTTGTTTTTGTTTTTTTGCAGGCAGAACTCCGCTTTAATTACATTTATTATTTAATTTATCTTTTTTTTTTTGCTTATTTTTTATTCCATGTTCTCATGCTTATTGCTTATTTTTTATTCCATGTTCTCAGCTGCATAAGGAGCTCAGATAGCTGGAGGAGGTGAAACAGCAGCAATCTGGTCTTGTCAGTGAATGGCTGTGAGGGGGTGGGGATGTCAGGACAAGTCTGGTCATTGGAGGAGAGCCAGAAACTGACCACGCCATGCTCTAGTCTGGTCAGTTTTTAATAGGAAAGCAGAGGAACTGTCAGGAACACCAGGGGATTCACACAAAGGAAGCAATACAAAGAGAACAGGATACGTTCACATACAAGTACAGGCATACCCCACTTTTAAGTACACAATGGGGTTTATTTACTAAAGCTGGAAAGTGCAAAATCAGGCTCACTTCTGCATAGAAACCAATGAGCTTCTAACCCCAGCTTGTTCAATTAAGCTTTGGTAATAAAACCTGGAAGCTCATTGGTTTCTATGCAGAAGTGAGCCTAATTTTGCACTTTCCAGTTTTAGTAAATAAACCCCATTGTGTACTTAAATGTGGGGGGTATGTCTGTACATGACACAGCAGGCACATATCAGGAATACAAAATGTTGGGTTTACGTATTCTTTTATAAGGTTTGCATATGCTATAACTGATTTTCAAGAGGGGAGGTTAAGGATCACAACAAATTGGTTTTCAATGTGTTTTCTGTTAGTGGACAACACAAAAAAAAAAAAAAAACATTTAAAACAAAAGCCATAGTGTTTCATTTTAAAAAGGAAATACAGAGATTACTTATTTGCAAAAAAAAGAGAGGAATTTTGTCCTTCCCATCTTTTTTTTAAATTTCCATTAAATCTTCCTCCGGATTTAAAAAGAAAAGCAAATTCTTTGTCATCCCTCCGAGGGTGGATCTTGGATCAGTTAATGCTGAGTATGCAAGACCGATGTGAGGAGTTTAACCTCTCAGAACTTCTTCCCAGCCAAGCCACAAAATAAACACCCAAGAATTTTGGCCACTTCTTCCTGCCACGTCGTTTGATTTATTTTTCTCTTTGTCACATCCGAGGAAGTTGGTTAAAACTCAGCAAAATCCTTTGTGGATGTCAAAGGACTATGTGACAAGGCTGAGAAATATATGTATATGTATGTGTAAATATATATATATATATATATATATATATATATATATATATATATATATATACATATCCAACTCCTCGGTACAACTGAAAAACCAGAAGGAATTTGAAGGTTTTATGCAAAGGCGGTGTTTAACTATAAACACATGCTTGAAGATAACACTTTTCTGCTGCTAAAGAGAGTCCATTTACAGCACAATGAAACCTTTCTTGAAAGAATAATTCAGAAAGCTACAAGGCTCCGTGTCTGGTAATAATCAGAAAAGAAGGGGGCGGTGGGGGGGTTGCTGTCAGATTTCCAACTGCAAGCAGACAGTTATAGAAAGAATCTTGTTTCTGCTCCGAGAGCCAAAAGCTACAAATGCATTTTATCTGAAATACCATCTGAAGAAAGGTGTTTTGGCCCAGCTCCCTCTCTTCCTACAAATGGTATCAACGTTAATTCAACCATTTTCAGATTGAATTTTAGGACCCTAGTTATCTCCCCACCTTCTCACCCCCAATCATTTTGTTCTTTCCTTCATTTTCGAAAAAAAAAAGCGTTAAGGCTCCAGACAAACAGCTAAAAACCAGCTGGAATACATAGGTAGGAGTGTTTATGGCTGATAAAGGATTTGGTTCATCGTCTGTCTAGTCTTGAGATTAAGGCCAGCCATACGTGGATGGAAATTCGGACAGTTCAGCAGAGACTGACAAGATTCATTCCATGTATGGGCAGGCTGATTGTTCCTAATTCTACCCATCGATTGACTTGGGCACAACCAGCCTATTGGATTTTTTACATTCGATTACTGCCAGTGGCTATAGAGACTAGCAGTAATCATTGTGTTTTGCTGGCTTGGAAAGGCCATTCCCTCATCAACATTGATTGTGTTCATTGGGAAATCGAGCAATTTTCTTTCCTTCCACCCATAGTGGAAGGAAAGAAAATCGATTCATCTATGGCCCACTTTACACAGCACAGTTAGTTTGGGGACCTGACTTTTCTCTACTGAAGATAAGAAACATAGCTACACTATAATATGGTAATGGTGCAGCGCTAAACTAAATAAAGTCCATAGTGATATGAAGTCCATAAGTATTCAAGAAGGTGTTCTTAGCAATATACATGCATCAGTAGTGTGAGGAGACCATCTCCAACACCCGAACACACTGAATCTTACCCTCCGGCAAGGATAAACAAGCAAAGGATGTAACTGAATCGCAAAGCCGCATTAACCCACTTTAGGGGTGTCACCTGGTGCCTTCACCACAGCAGAACTTCATGAACAGAGATCAGTGGACAATGGACGTCAATCGAGTGGTAACTTTACCAGCAGTTCATCTCAGGGATATCCTCTGGTTGTTCCCACAACAGCAACAGAACTATTTGTATATGATGAACAATATAGATGCCTTCAAATGGACCTGGGGTGACGCGTAATCTGATTCAAAAGGAGGAACTGAACACCTGTGTCAAATATTCACTACCACAAGGACCCACCCGGAGGGCCCCAGCCACAGACTCAGGAGAAAGATGCTACATTTTTAAAGAAAGTCTTTACACTGCTGCAGAAAAAACGTCCTCAGAGAATCCAGACCCAGTCTCAAATGGATTTGTCTGAGGGTAATGCCGCGTACACACGATTGGAATTCCGGCCAGAAAAAGACAGATGAGAGCTTTTCATCAGAAAATGCGACCCTGTGTATGCTCCATCAGAATTTAGCTGTCCGAATTCCAACCAGCCAAAAATTGATAGCATGTTCTCAATTTTCCCGATGGAAAAACATTCTATTGGTAATTCCGATCGTGCGTATGCAATTCCGACATGCCAAAAATCACGCATGCTCAGATTCAAATACGAGACAGAAGCTACTGGCTATTGAACTTCTCTTTTCTAGTCGCGTCATACGTGTTGTACGTCACCGCATTATAAACGATCGCAATTTGGTGTGACCGTGTGTAGGCAAGACAGCTTGAGCTGAATTCCAACGGAATTCCGTCGGGAAAACCATTTGAGCTTTTTCTGACGAGAATTGCGATCGTGTTTACGCGGCATGAGAGTCAGTGTGTTCAGTTGTTGGTGATGGTCTCCTCACACTACTGATGCATGTATATTGATGAGAACACTTAGCCCTTGCACACACGGTCAGAGATTCCGATGGAATATGTCCGATCGGACCGTTTTGCCGGATATTCCGACTGTGTGTAGTCTACATCGGGCTGTTTCCGACGGACCAAGTTTTCCAACTTGTTGGTAAAATTTTCCGACAAAATGCTCCGATCGGACATACTCCGATCATGTGTAGAGAATTCCGATCGGACAAAGTACCACGCATGCTCAAATCAAATTCCTACACCAAAGCTATTGGCTACTAGCGTGAACGTAGTCCCGTCATAACGAAATAACGTCATCACGTCGGATTTTCCGACAACTTTGTCCGACCGTGTGTATGCAACAGTTTCTGACAAAATCCGTCGGACAAAATCCAACGGATTTGGTTGTCGGAATCTCCGACCGTGTGTACAAGGGCTTACAGACTTCGCAATAGATTTGTATTTTTTAATAGCTACACTATAGTATCCTTGAGTAGGAGTTACCGGAGTGGAAGGATGTTTGTCTGGAGCAGCACCCCACGTTTCCTAGGGTATTCACTCAGTGTTTAAATTGACGATTTATTTTTATGTAAAGGTTCTGCTTTAAGACAAGTTTACAAAAATACAAGATCTGTCAAGCTCAACTTTTCAACCTGTTATTAGCTGGGTGACCATCTCAGTATACAGTACAACCAAGGTGGTCTTGTTTTAATTATTTTCCATCGGCCTTGAAGGGAGATTGTCCCAGAGGGAACAATAGAACAAATATGTGCAGAAGAACTAAACAGGCTTATACAGCTGTGATCCCTTGTGTTAAATCTTTATGGTAAATAAATTATTATATACAGATAAGTAACAACAAGAAGACTAATGGATTGATATACTTTTTTCATATTTTAGTGATTTTGTCTCTTTAATGTATTAGTTTTACTAAATGTATGCAGACCACATATGAGATTTAACACACACTGTTTGGAGTAGTGGTTTAAATATGATACAGCTGTTTTGTTAGGAGAAGGAAAGGAAAAAGGAAAAAGCGATGAAAAATGAAACCTATAATAACAAATCGAAGCATCTGGTTAAAATATGTCCTGGGATGACCGTCAGAGTTAATGTGTATATAAACCTTAACGATGAACTTTCCATTTTTACTTCCTTTTGGTCAGCAAAATATACCATTGAAAGTGTTCTGTAATGTCTGTTCCACAAGTGCAAACAAATACCTATTGATTTTGCTAGAAATCTTTTGAGTTGATAACTTCCTGATTTCTCTGCCTTTCGAATTGATGGGTTATGGAGATCAGGAAAGATTATGGAGGTAAGTAGGGGTTTTGGTGACCAGGAGGGGTTATACAGATGAGTGGTTATGGAGATAAGATGTTATGGAGATAAGGAGGGGATATAGAGATGATGAGAGGTTAGGAAGATGAGAAGGGGTTATGTTACAAGTCCTGTATATAGCCCTACAGAACAGATAGACTGTGCACAGTCCACATGGGCTTTGCTGCTTAACTGAAGACAAAAAAAGGAAACAAATCATATAGGGAAAAGACAAAGAGTTTAACCATAGATGCAGCTACACACTTATAAACACTGCCAACTACTGGTTGAAGAATATATCTCTACTAAATAGTGATGTACAGTAGCTGTACAAAATACAATTCTGTGTTCCAACAGGTTACGGAACAGTAATGGTGCATCCATTGGGGGCGCTTTCGCTCTGTCTCTCAGCCAGGAGGCCCAGATGTAATACTGGGCACCTGATTGGCTGAAGGTAGAGGCGATCCCATTGGCCGCTGCAGAACAGGAAGAAGACGTGCACAGAGGACACAGCATCCATCGCCGCGCTACATGTCCCACAGCTCACTGCCTGACCTGTTTCCTGACCCACCACCATGATGGGGTAATACAGACAGCAGGCGGGTGGGGGGGGGGGACACAGTGCCTGCATATTATGGGCACAAAGATTGCAATTGATGGAGCACAGTTGGCTGCATATTATGGGCACTGAGACTGCAATTGATGGGGCACAGTTGGCTGCATTTTATGAGTACAGAGGCTGCATATGATGGACACAGTTGGCTGCATATGATGGGCATAGTTGGCTGCATATTATGGGCACAGTTGGCTGCATATAATGGGCAAAGTTGGCTGCATATGATGGGCACAGTGGTTGCATATGATGGGCACAATGGCTGCAATTAATGATTTTGTTGCAGTATTTTTCAGAATTTTTCAGTTAGTTTGAACTCCCCCCCCCCCCCCCCAAAAAAAAAAAGCACCAGCCACCACTGTTACAGAGGCAAGGAGAGGTTATGAAGAGGAGGAGATGAGGATACGTTATGGAGAGAAGAAGGGGTTATAGAGGCAAAAAGAGGTCATAGAGATGAAAGGCGTTATGGAGATGAGGAGGGGTTATAGAGGTGAGAGGGGTTATAGAGACAAGGAGATATTATAGAGAGGTTATGAAGATGAGGATATGAGGTTATAAAGATAAGAAGGGGTTATGGCCTAAGGAGGAGTGATGGAGAGGATGAGAAGATATGGAGATGAGGAGGGGTTATGAAGAGGAAAATGGCTTATGGAGGCAAGGGGAGGTTATGGAGATGAGGAGGGATTATGGAGATGAGGAGGAGTTATGGAAACAAGGAGGAGTTATGCAGATGTGGAAGTATTATTGAGTAGAGCAATGGTTATGGAAATGAAGATGTTTCCTGCAATCAGGTTCTCCTCTTCCACATGCCTCACTGTCAGGATCATATAAAAAAACAGGCCAGAGAGCGGGCTCATTGCATAAAACTGGTGAATTTATTGAAACATATTTAGGAACAACAAATTGCACACTTACATATAAAGTTTGCACAACATGTTTGGCACAGGCAACTAATCTTGCTCCTCAGTGGGGAGATCCACCACTCCACTCAGTTCTCTATGAATCTGGTGTGCGTTACACTGCAACTGAAACCAGAAATTCAGAACCGAATATGACTCCATATGCAGCAAACCATGCTCCAACATGTTTTGCTTATCCAAACTTCTTAAGGAGGAATGTGTTTTTATTGGTTTATGCACATTGTTGTTAGTTTGCACAAGTTTTTCACAGCTTTCTTGCACAAGATTGTAATCTTTGCACTTTTTTGAACCTACAATAGAAACAGTTGTTTACACAGTTTTTTTGGCACTTTATGCATACAGCTGCTGTGTTTAAGAAGTGATATGCAGTATTTTGTTTGCATTTTATTAGTATGTAAGTATTTCACCTGATTTGTTGATACACTTTATAGGTGCAAAGCACTGTCAATTTTCACTTGTAGGGAACATTTAGCATTGAATAATTAGTGAACACTTTAAACAGAAAAAGATCTAACCCAGATGTGGAAATACAGTATAAGCCTACGCGTTGGATTCAATCCTTCTTTTTTACCTTTTATAAAGTAAAAATAGACTAAAGGAAACAAAAAGGAGATGGTATCATTGATAAGGCTTTTCCTGTTGATGAATATAACCATTCGGAGCTTCAAGATCGTTAAGATTATTTTGTTTCTGCAGTCTAGTAGTATAGTGAACTTGTATAAGAGATCTGGGAAATTTTACTACTCTCACCTACTGAGGCATAAGGAACAAAGAGTTGGCTTTTTTATTAAAGAAAAATAGGGGCAGTAATTATCATTTCAAAATAATTAAAAAATATATATTATTTAAAAAACATAATCCTAATTGACCTTGCCCTAGGCATGCTCTGCTTCCTATAATTACCTTTACCACTGCTCAGATCTTTGTTGCTGCCACTGCAAGATGATATCAGTTAATAGTAATAACCCCGAATGCTATGTCCCTGCCCCACATGTCAGCATGTGAAAGGTGACATAGACCCCAAGCACTGCATTCTAGGGAGGAACGTGTGGCAAGGCTTCTCCAAAGCTGGTCTTTTTAAAGAGGGTTGGCAGTGTGTAGTTTGGGAACAGCAGCAAAATTAAGCATAGGCAAAGAAAATTTGGTTTTAAAAGGATCTTTTAAAAGGGTCCACCTTTCTGACTAACTTATACTGACCTTTTGTGCTACCCTGCAACTCAGTACTTCCAGGTATAGGGGAAAATGTGTCTCAAGGTGCAATTCCGGGGCCTAAAAAGTCAAGACCATATGCTGTCATTGAGGATGCTATCAACATTGTATAAGTTACAAAACCATTCAACAAGAAGCTCAGACAGGATTGGGTTGGACTCCCATCTTTAACAGAATGATTTTGTGTTGGGCAGTGCAGAGAAGGTGAGTATATAAGCAGGGGTCAGATTTCAATAGAATCTCTCATGTGACTCTTTAATCATCATTTACGTCTCCCTCTCCTGACTCCTTGACCCACTTATTTTGACAATTGCTACCTTTTCTTGACTACATATGTGGAAGTATGTGGCCCAGGGTGCAATGATCGAGCCTGAAAGTCAAGTTTGTTTGCTGTCATTGAGGAGCTTGTCATCAAGTTGTATAAGCTCCAACACCATTCAACAAGGAGCTCCGACAGGGCGGAGATGAACTCTAGTCTCCAACAAAAAGATAGAGTGGCGGGCAGGGCAGAGAAGGTGGTGTGCTGAGCCTTTAATAGAGTTCCTCACTTGACCCTTTCATCAATTTGGAATAAAAGGTCACAATAGTTCCCTATGCATTTAATAGTGCATGATGTAGTCAACTAACAGCAAAAAGAGTTTAAATATCTTCAAATATTGGCTGGAATTTCCGTAGAAAACTCAACACCGTTTAGCATCTTCATGGTTCTTTCAGAGGGCAAGGCTTCGGTTTTTTTGAAGGAAAAAATTTTCACCAGAGAAGTTTTCTCTTTTGTTTCCTGTAAACTTCATGATGCTAGCAGTGAAATATGCTCCGGATAATAGCAAAGCACAGTGACCTAGATTTTCAGTCTGAAAGCAATCAAAGCCTGGTCACACTTAGAGATGATGTCATCAGCACATATGTTATTCATTCCTCCCTGCCTCTAAACTAAGATTTTCTTTGTTCTCCTCTTTGCATGTTCTTCCTCCCTATGTTTCCTATACAAAACAATACGATTATAGAAGTAAAAGAGCTACAATAAACGTATTAATTGATATTTGTTAATGGATTACATTCATTTTGTCCAACTGCTACTGGGTCTTTCATCATTACAGCTGTAAAAACAATGAAGTCTTTATTTTATACCAAAGAAAACATTGCAGAGCTTTTTAACATGTTTGAGTAAGGGTTATGGGTTTACAATATTTTAAATCCTATACAGATTGTATTTTTAATTAAATTGTACTACTAATTAAAGCTGCAGTCATCCATAAAAGGCCATATTTATATTTCCTTACCGAGTTATAATGTCAAATGTATTTATTACCTCCTTCGTGTTTGAAATTAATTGCAATGCCACCAGTTGTCATCCCAATGGGGGCCACAGGAGAATGTCTGTGGCCATGTGTACAGAGGCCTCTGGAACTTAGACCAGCTTGCCAAAGCTTGCCACCTCAACTTACGCAACATTTCCAAAATAGTCCCCTTTGTAACCAATGACACCACAAAGCTTCTAATTCACTCCCCGGGCAACTCTCGCCTTCACTACTGCAACTCCTTCCTCGTTAGCTTACCTTTACATATACTTTCCCCCCTTCAGGCCATCATGAATGCTGCTGCCAATCTCAATCCGACAGACTTTCGACGGAGTTCTGATGGAGTTCTGACAGAGTTCTGATGGACTTTCCGAATGAACGGACTTGGCCACACACAATCACACCAAAGTCCGACGGATTGGAACGTGATGATGTACGACCGGACTAGAATAAGGAAGTTCATAGCCAGTAGCCAATAGCTGCCCTCGCGTCGGTTTTTGTCCGTCGGACTAGCATACACACGAGCAGATTTCTCAGTAGGAACTGGGTCCGGCGGAGTTCCGGCTGAAAAATTTGAAACATGTTCCATTTCTAAAGTCTGTCGGATTTTTGCAAATCAAAAGTCCGCTGCAGCCCACACACGATCGAATGGTCTGCCGGAATTGTTTTGTCGGACCTTTGATGTTGAAAAGTCCGGTCGTGTGTACGCGGCATTACTCCTCTCTGCCGATCCCTCCAATTAATTAAATTCAAAATACTAACAGCTTCATCACTAACCTTGTCTCAAAATAGCAACCAAATTCTTCTATTCATTCCTCCAAAGCTCTCCTGCTCTCTTTCTCCCTCGTTACCTCCTCCCATGCTCACGTTCAGAACTTTTCCTGAGCCTCTCCCATCCTCTTGAACTCTCTACCCCAATTTGTCTGGCTATTTCCTACTCTGTCCACTTTTTGGTGATCTCTGAAAACCGTTCTCTTCAGAGAAGCTTATCCTGCCCTTACCTAACAACTGTATTTCTATTTTCTCCATCAGCTCATTCCTCCCTTTTAGATAGTAAGCTTTAATGAGCAGGGCCCTCTGAATCCTGCTGCATTGAATTGTATTGTAACTCTACTGTCTGCCCTAATTTTTGAAAAGTGCTATGCAAACTGTTGGCACTATATAAATCCTGTATAATGATAATAATAATCATAATAATAATAAAATTGCAGCCGTGGCCATTTATAGCAAAATTACATTAATGGACCATGTAGTGGGATTTAGCAAGTGGACGGAGCAGTTTATTTTCCTGAATCCCTCCTCCAGACTTCCTGACAGGTTGTCTAGTGAAAAATCCTGAATCAAAAAATTCAATACAGTAAAAAGATTTGTCATGGGTATGACACATGCAAAAATAATCTTGTCCACCTGCATTACAGTACAGCTTTAAAGTCCACCAATGTATCAACAATCACCCAATGTTCCACTGCTATAGTTCTCAAGTGCAGCACCTAGCCCATAGGAATCATTGTATCACCTGCAGTAGATGGACATTACATCTATTTCACACAGCAAAATTTAAAGTGAATATATCAAGCAGAATATATACACATTGGGGTTCATTTACTAAAGGCAAATCCACTTTGCACTACAAGTGCACTGCAAGTGCACTTGGAAGTGCAGTTTCTGTAGATCTGAGGGGGGGGGGGGGGCATGCAAGGAAAATAAAAAAAACAGCATTTTTGCTTGTACACGATTGGATGATAAAATCACTTGTGGTGCACTTGTAATGCAACGTGGATTTGCCTTTAGTAATTCAACCCCACTGTATTATTTATGTATGAATTCTTTCCAAAATAAGTAAACAAAACAAATGAGGGTATGGGAGGCAGTGGCGTTGCTAGGGGGTGGCTTTTGAAGCTATAGCCCCGAATCTGGGGCCCATAGCCCGAGTCTCTGTGGGGTCCCCAAGGGGAGGAGAGGTTCTCTGGGGACCCTGATGTAAGTGGAGGGCTCTATGGGGACCCAGATGGGGATATATACACACACACACACACACACACACATGTATATTACTATATATACATGTGTATGCCCACCCAAGCAAATTACTTTCTTTACTATGCTGCTGTGGGCTCTAGCCCCACATCTTCTGTAGACCTAGCAACGCCCCTGGCGGGAGGTAAGGGATGGTGTTGTTTCAAATAGAATATATACTTTCAAGGGTCAGCCAATCTGATTAACTGGTGGAGCCAAATGGGCTGAATTTCGGAGTATGTCCAGCTTGGGCGAATATAAGTATGTATATGCCATACCTGTGGAATCCCCCTGAAAGCTGGAAATAACTGTAGTAAGAATGGCTATTACAATCATCTCCACTAGCTTCTGGGTCCTGTTCCCAGCATGACACCATTCAGGAAGCACTTTGCATATTCTCAATGAATGCAAAGCACTCTCTGATTGGACGAGGCGGGGTGGCAGGATCGTGATGTCACAATCTCCACCTCATTAAATAGGAGAACACTCACTGGCAAAATTCAAAGTTTTATCTGAATGGCGTTTGTGTCAAGTGGGCAACCTTCTGTGTTCAGTAAGCAGAAGAGCAGCTGCTCAGTGTGGGACTCGTAAGCTAGTGGAGATAAGTGTAGTACACAATCCAGAAGCCCAAAGGGCAAAAAGGTGGGACTTTAAATGTACCTTCGGGAAGCCAATGCATGAAATATATGATTAAAAACAACTAGTCTTTATTAACTTTAAAATCATCATTTGCAGGTGCTATACAAAAAGATGGTGTAAGAAGCTATATGTTCTACGCGTTTCACAGAAATCTATGATTCCTCAGGATCTTATGTGCCTTAAATAAAAATATTAGTACTTGTGCTGGAATATAAACCAAAGAAAATACATAACAGAATCAACATAATCATAACAGCAAATACAATCGGATAAAGTCAGAGAGAACCAAACAAAAATGAAAACAAATTAAAAAACTGTTCATGTTGACAAAGGGACAGGGGGAAAAAAAACACAGTTCCCACCCCTCAGCACTTAGCCCCACTATGGTATGAATGGGTCTCAACACTGGTGGACAAGAGAGATGTGCCTACCAGCCTATGGGAGGATAAAGCCGGGCCCCCACACCCAAGACACCTCCAGACAAAACAAAAACATAAAAAAATGATATATAAATAACTACATAGCCCTGTCCTGATCTATCATAAAACAAGGTCCTCTTTGGTTTTCAGTGTAACTTGTAGACTGTATAGCTTCTTACACCATCTTTTTGTATAACGCCTGCAAATTATGTTTTTAAATTATTTCCTTGTATATGCATGACTTTTTATTGGCAATGGGTATCCCCATTGTATTTAATAAAGACGAGTTGTTTTTAATGCTATCTTTCATGTACAGTGCTTTGAAAAAGTATTTATGCCCCCTGAAATTTTCCAAATTTTTTCATGTTATAATGAAAAACATACATTTATTTTATTGGGACACTAATGATTATAAAACAAAGTATATAGATGGCAAGAACTAAGTGATGATCAGGGTGCAATGTCAAGAGCCTCAACAGAGGAGAGGGAACTTATCCCAGTCTATCCCAAAACACCCATTAGGAAGAATGAGGGATACCAGGGGGACCAAAATAGAGGTGAATACCATGAAAGGGGAATATATAGAACTCCATTTGCGACTTCACAATATGGAGTTCCCACCCACAACAGATATGAACTTCTTAGAAACGAACATCACCATAGGGGTGGGTATGGTGGGCCTCTGTGGACACCCAACCATTATCACCAATACCCACCATCTTGTTACAACAACTACAGGAGAGGACATGGTAGGGAGAAGAGGACCGAACCACAGATGTCGTGGGAGAGATCACAATCCCCCAGACAGGAGGGAGGAGGAATGGAGGCCATGGTACCCAGACCCACTCAGGGTGGGAAAAAAGAGAAGGGGAAGAGGATGTAGAGGAGGGAAAAGGAAAAGAGAAAATGAATGGAAGGGATTCTTAACCTGAGCGATGTCATTCTTTCAGAAGATGAATGTAAGGTTCTAGAATTGGGTTTTAATTTGCATTGGTTAGGAATAAGTTTGATATCTTTATTGATTTCTAAAAGTTTATTAAAAAAAATATTAAAAAGTTGTATGCGAAAAACAGTGGACCAGTGGAAAAAGCAGCAGAGGAATACCAACATATACTTCTCAACCACAAAATAGCAAATAATCATTTTGTTGAGTTTTTCAAATCTCTGGTGGAGCAAGATTTAAATAATCTAAGTGTCCATTCCTGTAGATGCAAAAAAGATGTTGAGAGAGGCTTAGAATTATTGGCAAAAAAAGAAAAACATAGTGATCAGATTGGCTGATAAAGGGGATGGTCTGATCATTTTTTTTTACATGAAAAACATTTCTATAGACAGAAAAGGGGTGTAGCCATGGGGACTAAATATGCCCCATCAGTGGCCAATCTCTTCATTAGTAGGTGGGAGAAAGAAGCCATTGTTGATAAAAATATACCGTAACTGAGATTTTACAAACGTTATATTGATGACATCGTAGTAGTTTGGGCAGTATCACGGGTATCTTTTTGTTAATTCCTTGAAGGAATGGAGAATAATTTCTATGTCATTTCCCTTTCAGAAACTTTTAATTATGGGGCCGTGAATTTTCGTGATTTGGTCAACTATAAAGAGAATGGGAGACTGTTAACCCGCACCTTTTTCAAAGATGTTGACAGAAACGGATACATCCTGATGGGGAGTTGCCACCATCAAAGATGGTTGGGTGCTATGCCGAAGGACCAAATGCTAAGAGTGAGAAGGAACTGTCATAAAATTGAGGACTATGATGTGCAGGCAGGATCAATTTTGGAAAGATTTAATGAAAGGGGGTTTGACCTTAAAGATCTAAAGAAAAGTAAAGAACTAGTAAGAGGTATGGATAGAGAATCTCTGTTCCAGAAAAAAAAAAAAAGTAGAGAGACTATGGGATAACTTTTCTGACAGGCTACATGAGACAGTATAAACAGTTTGAAGGTATAGTTAGAAAACACTGGCCCTTGCGCCTCAAGGATAGAGATTTGAAACATATTCTGCCAGCTAAATCCATTATTCATCTAAACCAAGCCAACTACACTCCGTTTTAAGTTTGCACATAATGTCATCAATCCCCCTAGAAAGCAGTTCACCTTTTTGGACCAGATCGGCTTTTTCAGCTGTGGGAAGTGTGTTATGTGTAGAACTTCAAAATATAAGAAAAGGAAGACACTAATTTTGCATCTCACTCCCAGGGTAGATCCTATGAGATTAGGAAGTTTATTACCTGTGGGACCACACATGTCACCTACTTGTTGTCCTGCCCTTGTGGTCTTCAATATGTGGGCAGGACCACAAGAAAGTTAGGAATCAGATTGAGAGAGCATGTAAATAAAATCAAAAAGGGTTTTAAACATCATAGCTTGTCCAATCATTTCAGATTGTTTCACAACAGGGATTCAAGTGGGTTGACTTTCTGCGGAATTGATAGGGCAGAGGAACATTGGAGAGGGTCCAACCTCAGGCAGACAATTTCGCAGAATGAAACCCAATGGATCCATAGGATCCATTTTTTGTTTTATTTTATTTTGTTTTCACATTTATTTTTATTTATATAATTGTTTTTATTTTTATTTTCATTTAAATTTTTATTATTTTTCTTCTAATATATATTTTTTTTACTTTTTATTATTATTATTATTTTTTATTTCTTATTTTTATTTTTTTATGTATTTATTTATTATTTTAATTTTTTAATTTGTGTGGTAATTCATTTTATATTCTCTACCAATTTCCCTCTTGGGATTGATACAATATGTACATTCTATTTTATATAGGGATTGATGCAATATGTACATTTCATTTTATATATATTTCCCAATTTTATGTAATTTATTTTTTGAAATATCTTGGATTATGTCATATGTACTATTAAACTTACATTGATTAAAGCCCATATGCTATCTGTAAACAGGATATGATGTCACATCGGGTGAACTTGTGGCTGACACCTAGAGTAATTGGTTGCTTTAGATTGGCTGCAGCAGGAGGAGTTATCTAGCACCCAGCATTTAAATTTGTTTCTTTAAAACGGGATGTGATGTCCTTGATGACGCCCTGGAGGAGGAGCGAAACGTGTTGACACACTTCCGGTTTCATCTAACCATTGACACCATTTCCACCCTCCATGGAACGCACGCGGACCAGCTGCGTTTCCTGGTTGTATTGATGCCTATTTTCCCTACTTGTGTGTAAGTGACGCCTGAGAAGCATGGTTTTATACAATCATACAGTATTTCACTATCAGTCCTTTTTTTCTTCTCTCCCCATCGTTTGAGCCTGGTTACCTACTCCGCAAGCCCAGAATATTTTTAGAGAATTTTACTGCACCCAATCATCCAGATGTTACCAGATCTGACTGATCACTGCCTGTTTGACCCCAGACTGCGAAGCTGGTGGTATATATGATTTCTGGTGCGTGGGGTCACAAAGGGGAGTGTGGCACGCAGCACCAGTCATCTTTTTTGGAGCACATTTGTACTTTATTTGGAGCACCTTGGAGCACTTATCACTTCAATTATTGACCACCTTTGTATATTTTTATCAATTATTTTTCTTATCATGTTGTAAGCATTATTGTAAAGTTACATCAATTAGGTTTTGTCAATTGATTTATATATTTATCCTGCATATTTTTGTTTATTTAGTGAGGTGTAGCACCTTAGTACAGCTGCCAGCAGGTATTTAGTTCACCAATATATATTTAAGGTATAGGGTTACCTTGATAGTGCTGTTTATATATACATTTTTTTCACTTTTTTTTAAATATTCGCACAGGCTTACCAAAATTGGACAATTGAAGATTGAAAAAACTTTGCCTGGTCTAATCAGTCTCGATTTAAGCTGGATTCAGATGGTAGGGTAAGAATTTGGCATAAACAACATGAAAGCATGGATCCATCCTACCTTGTATCAACGGTTCAGGCTGGTGGTGATGTAATGGTGTGGGGGATAATTCTTAAGCACACTTTGGGCCCCTTAGTACCGATTGAGCATTATTTAAACATCGCAGCCTACCCGAGTATTGTTGCTGACCATGTCCATCCCTTTATGACTACAGTGTCCCCATCTTTTGATGGCTACTTCCAGCAGGGTAATGCACCATGTCACAAAGCTCAAATCATCTCACCACTGGTTTCTTGAACATGACAATGAGGCCAATGTACTCCAATGGCCTCCACAGTCACCAGATCTCAATCTAATCGAGCAGTGGCTCTCGACCATGTCCTCAAGTACCCCCAACAGTCCATGTTTGCAGGTTTTCTTTTATCTTGCACAGGTGCTTTAAATCAGAGTCAATGGCTTGGTATTTTGGACAGCTAATATATCTAAGCCCTTGTACACACGGTCGGACATTCCGACAACAAATTCCGTTGGATTTTGTCCGAAACTGGTGTTGCATACACACGGTTGGACAAAGTTATCGGAAAATCTGATCGTTCGTAATGTGATGGCGTTATTTAGTTACGACGGGACTAAGTTAGGGCTAGTAGCCCAATAGCTTTGGTCTAGGAATTTGATCTGAGCATGCGTGGCACTTTGTCCGATCGGAATTCTCTACAAATGATCGGACAAAGTCCGATCGGATCATGTTGTCGGAAAATGTATATATCCAGCTCTCAAACGTTGTTGGTCAGATGAAGCCCACACATGGTCAAATTATCCGACAACGCGGTCCGATCAGAAATTTTCCGTCGGAATGTCCGACCGTGTGTACAAGGGCTAAGAGAAATTCCCAAAACATGGCCTGTTGGGGTAGTGGAGGACAGGGTCAAGAACCACTGCAATAGAGCACTTTTGGGATGTGGTGGAACAGGGAGATTCACTTGTTGGATTTGCAGCCAACAAATCTGCAGCAACTGCGTGATGCTATCCTGTCAATATGGGTCAAAATCTCTGTGGAATGTTTCCAACCTTGCCACAAAGAATTAAGGCAGTTTTGAAGGCAAAAGGGAGTTTCAACCCAGTACTAGCAAGGTATACCTAATAAAGGGACCAGTGAGTGTATGTCAAAAATGCCAAGCCTAAACTTTAAAAATGTAAAAATGTGTAGTCCTGTTTTAGCCATTCACTACCCTTTTAAAAATGTTAGAAATCCAAAATAATAAATAAGCAAAAAATTATGAAAAAAAAAAAAAAAAAAAACCTTCCACCCACCTGACTTTAGTAATGTAAATGCTGATTGGTTGCTCTGGGATGACTGCCGTATGAATAAATAAGTCTGCTGAAATTGTCGGCATAAACTGGTATTGAGCAATGCTTTTTTCGGCTACATGGTGCATCACGATGTAAGAGGCAAACACAAGAAAAAGGATGAATGCTGTCTAGATAATACTGAATGCTGTGTTTCCTGTGGATGTATCTCTGTAATCATAGCTAATGCATTTTTTTTTATGTCAGTTAGGCTTTTATACATGTATTTGAAGTGCTGATTCTGGTAGCACATGCATCATTTCTGTTTGGGGTCATCCAAGTCCAAAGCAACAGACCCTGATAGAGGAATTGAGCTGTCATCCCAAGCAACACAGCAGAACAAGTCCTGGACAATCCACAGTCAGAGGACCTCGCCGTTTGTTTTCTGTCGCTTTGGGGAATTAGCTTTCCAAAGCAAATCCTATTTTCCTCTTCCCGCGTCTCAGAGCGCAACTTCACAGCTGCCGATACATAAATGCAAAAAACGATCATAATAAGATTTATTTGAACTTCAGTCGGTTACCTATCCTCCCTTATTTTGCACCCAAGCTTGTAACATACGCGTGTCAGGCAATCCGAAGAGTGAAAAATGCATTTCATTAATAGCTTCTATTTATTTCCCATTCTTAGTCATTTCATATGAGAATTTAGCAGATTTTTGTATTCTAACATTAGTGGCTCTGCATTCTGGCAGAGAGATGAATGGCTGAATTCTCTTGGACCAGAAAAAATGGTGGAAAGATGGATTACGATGCAGAGTCATCATGGCTCCAGTTATTGAGATAGGACATAAAATGTGCCATATCAAGATGCTGTTTTCATAGTGCCGTATATATTTACACGGTGGGGTTAACATCAGGGCAGCATTTATAGTTAAAGCTTTTGTAGGCACATATGAGTGATGACACCTTTTAGTAAAGGTTCTGTCCCTTTTGTCATCAAACATGTTACACAATTCTTATCATAAAAGGAAAACCCAATATATGCTTAATTTAAGATAGCAGGCTATCTGCTTTATGTACTAGGATTGGACTGAGAGCCAGCAAAAAAAAAGTAAAGTCCTTAGCATTTTCTAGCTTATTATTATTATTATTATACAGGATTTATATAGCGCCGACAGTTTACGCAGCGCTTTACAACATTAGGGTAGACATTACAATACAATACAATTCAAGACGGGGAATCAGAGGGCCCTGCTTGTTAGCCCTTGTACACACGGTCGGAGATTCCGACAACCAAATCCATCGGAATTACTCCCGAAAGAGGTCCGGAAGTGATGTTGCATACACACGGTCGGACTAAGTTGTCGGAAAATCTGATTGTACATAACGTGATGACGTTATTTCGTTACGACGGGACTACGTTCAGGCTAGTAGCCAATAGCTTTGGTCTAGGAATTTGATCTGAGCATGCGTGGCACTTTGTCCATCGGAGTAGGTTACACATGACCGGAGTATGTCCGATCAGAGCATTTTGTCTGAAAATTTTACCGGCAAGTTGGAAAAGTTGGTCCGTCGGATATTCCGACAGAAACAGTCCGATGGAGACCACACACACAGTCGGAATATCCGACAAAACGGTCCGATAGGACACATTCCGTCGGAATCTCCGACCGTGTGTACAAGGGCTTAGAGCTTACAATCTAGGATAATAAAATAATAATAATCATAATAAAATAAACATTATCCAATAAACTATTTGTTAAACTCTTACCCCCCGCATATGTATTTTACAATTTCCAAATATGTTAGCTTGGAGCTGTGTGTTACTATTGATGCACACACAGGACCATTTGAAGGAATTTGGGGGCCCCAAGCAAATGGTCATGGAGCCCCCCTACCCCCCCCCCCCCCCCACACCAAACGATAAGAATCAAACGATAAGTGCAAAGTCCAAAGAATGCTATGTGTCACATGAACTAAAAAAAATGCATGGGCAACAATAAAGCAGCAAATCCTGGTGCAAAGTGCAATGTAATCCATCTGAACACAGTGGCAAATACTGTATATAACTAGCGCCAGCATATATTAATACAGTCCATGAACTAAGTCCAAAAAGTGCAATATGCAAAGGAAATCCAATGGTGTCTAATCAAGCTGTGAGCAACAGGTCTTGATGACTGCCCCCCCCCCCCGTGTTCTCCCCCCCCTCCCTACCACGTACCGCGCAGCAAGAGATTCAGTTTGCTGTTCCCGGGTGGCCGGACTGAAAAGAAGTGAGCACTCATTGTGTGATTGAATCTCCTGTACCGCGCGGTACCCAGCCAGACTGCAGGAGGAAGGAACAGGGGCTCGGCCATGCTACAGGCTGCAGCATTTATAGGAAGCAGTGGCCCTGCCCTGCTGAGGCCCCAGGCCAGCTCGGGGGCCCCAAGCAATTGTTTGGTTTGCCTGTCCTGTTGCGACGGGCCTGTGCACACAGCATAGAGTGATCACATCACCAGTATGCAAGGGTGGCTCCTTAAATTGGTTCTTCTCCCTAGAAGTCAAATATTAAAAGTCAGCAGCTACAAATACTATAGCTGCTGATGTTTAATAATAGGACAAACAAACAGTATTGCCAAAAGACAATTGACTTGGATCTGTTACAAAATAAAAGAAATGTAATAATTCAGTTCATATGCTGAAAAAAAGTTCCTGGATGTATGATGTAACCAAGGGTTTGTTGTTTTCAAAGGCTGCTGGCTTTAATAAGAGCTAGAAGGGACTGAAATGCAAATGGATAGAGGAGAGCAGTGCCATCTAAGTGTAGCAATTAAAGGTGTTTTAGTCCAAAGAAAAGACAGAACTTTACAAAATACAAGCATGAGAGCTCTTTGTAGGAAGAGGTTCTTCTGCTCTAGGGGTGGACACTATGAGGCTGGCAAGTGTAGAACCCAACATCCTGGTGGCGCTGGTGGCTCCCATTGTTTCTTGATGACTTGGGTACACTGTGACATCATTGCTATTCACGAGTGTATCTGAGTCATTAGGAAGCACTGGGAGCCACCAGTGCCGCCAGGACATTCAGTCCTACACTTGGCAGAGTGTTCATTTTTGTTTAATAATAGGACACTTACTTGTCCAGGGATCCAGCGTGGGCCTCACCAGAGCCAGCTCTTTGTCCGTCTTTGGGTGCTTCCGCTGGCTTGCTTACTTTGGGAAGTCGGCTGTGACTGCTCGTGGCTTCTCACTGTGCATGCACGAGCCTTGCTGCATTTTGTAAATGTTGCTGCAGCTTTGTGGAATCTTTGACATGTCCCAGAAGGCTGTGGGAGAAGGATGGGGCCTGAACATCCACTCATGGCGATTAGACAGGAAGTGGGAGTGGGTACCTGATAGCAAAAAAGTGCCAAAAATGGAAGGGGGGGGGGGGGGGCAGACAAGCAGAACTTTCCCTTTTGGGTGAGATTCTGCTTTATTAATAATAGTATATAAAAGGGACACCAAGGAGACATAAGGTCATGTACATCAATATAGATAAACAAATTCACAATTTTTATTGTACAATTAAAACATAGCTAAAATATGATTGTAATTAGTATACATGAATATGAAATATCTATTTGGCGTTGCAGATCGACACGTTCCACAAATTATCTGGCTTCCTCAGGATCCATACCTTTTATACATGCAGACAAAACTTTTCAATATGAAGAAAGAAATACAAATCCTGGCTGGTAATCAGACCCCATATACAGTGCCTTGCGAAAGTATTCGGCCCCCTTGAACTTTTCAACCTTTTGCCACATTTCAGGCTTCAAACATAAAGATATAACATTTTAATTTTTTGTGAAGAATCACCAACAAGTGGGACACAATTGTGAAGTGGAACGAAATCTATTGGATAATTTAAACTTTTTTAGCAAATAAAAAACTGAAAAGTGGTGCGTGCAAAATTATTCGGTCCCTTTACTTTCAGTGCAGCAAACTCACTCCAGAAGTTCAGCGAGGATCTCTGAATGATCCAATGTTGTCCTAAATGACTGATGGTGATAAATAGAATCCACCTGTGTGTAATCAAGTCTCTGTATAAATGCACCTGCTCTGTGATAGTCTCAGGGTTCTGTTGAAAGCGCAGAGAGCATCATGAAGACCAAGGAACACACCAGGCAGGTCCGTAATACTGTTGTGGAGAAGTTTAAAGCCGGATTTGGATACAAAAAGATTTCCCAAGCTTTAAACATCCCAAGGAGCACTGTGCAAGCGATCATTTTGAAATGGAAGGAGTATCAGACCACTGCAAATCTACCAAGACCTGCCTGTCCCTCTAAACTTTCAGCTCAGACAAGGAGAAGACTGATCAGAGATGCAGCCAAGAGGCCCATGATCACTCTGGATGAACTGCAGAGAACTACAGCTGAGGTGGGAGAGTCTGTCCATAGGACAACAATCAATCGTACACTGCACAAATCTGGCCTTTATGGAAGAGTGGCAAGAAGAAAGCCATTTCTCAAAGATATCCATAAAAAGTCTCGTCTAAAGTTTGCCACAAGCCACCTGGGAGACACACCAAACATGTGGAAGAAGGTGCTCTGGTCAGATGAAACCAAAATCAAACTTTTTGCCCACAATGCAAAACGATATGTTTGGCGTAAAAGCAACACAGCTCATCACCCTCAACACACCATCCCCACTGTCAAACATGGTGGTGGCAGCATCATGGTTTGGGCCTGCTTTTCTTCAGCAGGGACAGGGAAGATGATTAAAATTGAGGGGAAGATGGATGCAGCCAAATACAGGACCATTCTGGATGAAAACCTGTTGGAGTCTGCAAAAGACCTGAAACTGGGACGGAGATTTATCTTCCAACAAGACAATGATCCCAAACATACAGCAAAATCTACAAAGGAATGGTTCACAAATAAATGTATCCAGGTGTTAGAATGGCTAAGTCAAAGTCCAGACCTGAATCCCATCGAGAATCTGTGGAAAGAGCTGAAAACTGCTGTTCACAAACGCTCTCCATCCAACCTCACTGAGCTCGAGCTTTTTTGCAAGGAAGAATGGGCAAGAATTTCAGTCTCTCGATGTGCAAAACTGATAGAGACATACCCCAAGCGACTTGCAGCTGCAATCGCAGCAAAAGGTGGCTCTACAAAGTATTAACGCAAGGGGGCCGAATAATTTTGCACGCCCCACTTTTCATTTTTTTATTAGTTAAAAAAGTTTCGAAAATCCAATAGATTTCATTCCACTTCACAATTGTGTCCCGCTTGTTGGTGATTATTCACAAAAAATAAAAATTCTATATCTTTATGTTTGAAGCCTGAAATGTGGCAAAAGGTTGAAAAGTTCAAGGGGGCCGAATACTTTCGCAAGGCACTGTATGTATGTTATCTGTGTATCTGTTTGCCTTAAATTCAGCTTTAATCCAAAAATGACAGTTACCAGACAAGTTATACAACTAGAGAAGGAGAATTTTGCTCAGATGAACACAGACCACAAAGGACATTTTTGACAAACTTGTACTGTATATGATCAATCCAAGTATTATAGACAGAATACCAACTGACAAAGGAAACCTGTGCTAAAAGATACATGAAGGCTGTGGACCTCTCCTACATAAATCCAAGTTGTTTGACTGTTGACAGCTGGATTCGACAGTCTGTGACTTTCTCAATATTTTTTTGGCCAACACAATAGCCAGACAACTAGTATTTTTAGAGCATTGCTCTGCCTCCTGCCCACTTAAAAGGCTGTTGTGAGGTGCAACTTCTCAACAATGTAACTTCTGTGATTTGCTCTCACAAGGTCACATGATCAGGATCTCATCCTACTTTAAGGCAATCGGAAGTTGTGGCCGAGAGCTGTTGGTGACAGCTTAGTCAGTGTGCTGGGAGCATGTTTCAGTACACAACCTCAAGCCACTGTGGGTGCATATGTGCACAGGATGGACATTAAAGTCTACTTTTCTGCCACCAAATTTATGTGTCACCCCTTCAGTGGGATGTTAATATTACATCTTTCATGCCAAACAGGCCATTTCCAGACCATAGAGATGAGCGGAGGCCATCTTTCCTCCACTCATCTCTGTTACCACTGGGAATCAGTGGGAGGGGGGTCGACCCATCCCTCCGCTTCTAAAAGTGATCCAGCGGTGAATCCGCCACCTGACCACTTTTATCGGTTAGAGAATAGCTGGTCAAAAAAGAAAATACCAAGGTTATAGCATATTGCTGCAGTCATATCCCCGGTATTCCACTGTCAACCGAGGACATCTTTTGACTATGGCTGGTTGGAAAATGGTTAAAGTGGATGTAAACCCACTCTCATCCTTTCTAAACTACTGCCATAGTGCTGATCTATAAGGATATACATGCCTCCTGCATGTATCCTTACCTGTCAAATGTCTCCCCTCGGTCTAAAATGAGACCCAAAAAACTGCAGATTCTGTGGGTGGGTCTGTTGTCTGGAGCTTGGTGGGTGGAATCGTGATATGAGTAGACTCCCCGCCTGCCTCTACACTCCCCTTGTCAACATGCATTTTGTCCTGTGTATTTCTTACACTGAACTACTGCTACGATCACTAACATCCAGTCAAAACCCAGAAAAGTCACCACATGACTTCAGCAATCCCAATCATGCTGAGGTGTGGAGCAGCCAATCCTGGGAGAGCTGGAGGAGAAAGGAGGGGGATCTGAAGTGCACAGAATGTCTCTCAGGCTGGTGCATGAGATATGTAAATCATCTGTCACTCACAATAAGAGGGAAGAACTGACTACTATTTCTCTGTGTGTCAGTTTTTATCTTACTGGAAAAAGATAAGAGGATTGCTCAGAGCTGGATTAACTCTTTGTGGCAAGACTGGGCAGAGATAACATGAAATCCTATACTGTACAAGGTGCAAGCCTTAATTAAAAAAATATCTTTTGGGTTTACATCCACATTAAAAGAAACACTATTGCCAGACCATTCATTTCAACAACAGCCTTCCCATAAGATGTACAGGATTTTTTAGGTATGCTACTTAAATAACACAAAGACAATCTGACTCTTGCCTTCTATTACAGTATTATGTCCGCTACTAAGTGACAAGTCTTCTTTTAGTGTGACATAGCCTTTATTTCTAAGCTATCCCATGGACATGTGTAAAATGGACCCTCGCGCCACTATGTGCTAGACGTGAAATAAATCTACGTGCATAACAAAGTATAATGTAACAATCTGTGGAATAACAAAAGTGCAAGTGCTACTAAATGAAACAGAAAATGAGAGATCCCTGGATGCTTGTATAACAATGGACACACTGACAAACTCTTTCAAGTTTCATACCACGAGGATACTTATGCTGCAGCATTACTCATAAGAGATTGAATCGGCCCTCTAGTGGTAGAAGTTTATACCATTTGATGATTGTGCACAGAGAAGTGAAGGAGAAGTCCACTGGAATTACTTTCTTTTGCCTTATTATTCCATCTCTGAGGTGAGAGTTCTGGGAGCCTGATCTTTTGGAACATTTGGTCCTGTTCTTTCTCCAGTACTTTTTTACTACACACTTACACTATTGGTGTGTTTATTTTTGAAATATTTACATTGACTCTTGTTTTTCTTCACATTTTTATACATTATTTATTTTTTGTGGCATTATTTGCGCAGGACTCTTTTTTAATTATCCCATGGACATGCCATAATTGAAGGCACATTAGGGTAAGGCATTCTTGAATCAATATATAGTATCTTAAGGCATGTGCTATGTAATTCCACATTAACTGCTCTCACAAGTGCATGCAAAATCATTGCAAAGTGCCTTTGAATATTGACATTTAAACTGGAGATGCATATTCCTACTGAGAGTCCTAACAGCTGAAGAGTTGCTTCTCAGCAAGCCTGGGAGCTTTGTATATAAACCTCCGATCGTCAACAGCTTAGTGCAAAGATGAAGTGTGCTGAGCCCACGCAGGTGCTGCCCAGACTTCACTGATCATGGAGAAATGAAGAAAAGATAGCACATGATAAATTAAATTTCATCCGCAAATTTTTATCCAATAGTGTTAGTTTCTTGTTACTGTTGGTCTTTCTATACCTTTCAAAAACTGCTGTACATTAGAACATAAGCATAAGAAGCAAGTTGGTACTGCTGTAGGTGTCTCTCCACTGGAACAGCCAGCCGCAGCTGCTTTGGTCACCAAAAAGGTCATCTCCTTCATCCTTACCAAATGGGCAAGTTTCTTCACCATCAACAAAGGGGCCATCTTCATCATCACCAAAGGGGGCATCTTCTTCATCATCACCAAAGGGGGCATCTTCTTCATCATCACCAAAGGGGCCATCTTCTTCATCATCACCAAAGGGGCCATCTTCTTCATCATCACCAAAGGGGGCATCTCCTTCACCATCACTAAAGGGGCCATATTCTTTGCCATTACCAAAGGTAGTGATAGGCTGCGCTGATGGGTACTGATAGGTGGCACTGATGGGCACTGATAGGTGGCAGTAATAAGCACTGATGAGGTGGTACTGATTGGTGGCACTGATGGGTGGCACAGATGGGTGGCACTAGAGGGCACTGATAGGTGGCACTGATGGCCACTGATGATCACTGATGGGGGGCACTGATGGGTGTCATCCTACAGACTGGCTCCCCAAGCTGTTGCTTACAAAATAAAGAAATCTTGCAGGGAAAATTTAATTTTTTGGGCATTATAAATGCAATTATTGCTGCAGCAGCTTTTATACACAGTACAGATGTGCCACTTTACAGGTGGACTAAGGGGACCCCCAGGCACTATATTGAAAGGAATTTTTCATTTTTACACTTTCACTTTAAGCTTAAATAAATCACTGCTCATTTAGAAATTATGTTTTTAACAAACTTTTTCATTGATACATGTCCCACAGGGCAATACCCGGACTCCTATAACCATTGTATGCCCAATTATTTCCATATAAGCCTTCAAAATGGGCAATTTAGATTTTTCACATTCGGGTCCCAAATACTTCAATGGTGTTTCGTTATTCGGTTATGAAATTTCCAGATTTTCGAAAGTTCTGGTGTAGTCAGTAATTTACATCTCATGCGCACAAAGCACATAAATACACGTGAATTCACGCAAATGCCATTTACATATTGTGCAAAATGAGAATGCGAGAATATGTTTTTGCGCAAGCTGAAAAACTAGATGCTCAAACAGTAGTATCACGTGCATGAAGTGTCACTGGTTCCCAAAAAGTGTCAAAAGTATCAGTTAGGCCGCGTACACACGCGGGGACTGTTCGCTCAACTTTGTCCGTCAAACAGTTTCAGCGGACAGTCCGCTCAAAATTAGCATGGACGGACTTGGCCACACACGACGAACGAACAGTCCGCTGAAACCGTGCGCGATGACGTGAACGGCACGTACGACGGGACTAGAAAACGGCGTCCTATACACTGCAATGCAAACTTCGGCATGTAAATCCTTTCTGAGCATGCGCGGAACTTAGTTTGACGAACAAGCCTACACACGAGGGGACTGTTCGCTGAAACAAAGTTTCAGCGGACAGTTTTTCGGAATTTCCGAAAAACTTTGTTCAGCAGACTGTCCGCTGAAACTGTCCGCTGAAAGCCCACACACGAGCGGACTGTCCGCCGAAACACTGTTCAGCGGACAAAGTTGAGCGAACAGTCCGCCCGTGTGTACGCGGCCTTAGTGTCTTTTATATTGCAGTCCCGCTATAAGTCGCCCATCGCCACCATTACTAGTAAAAAATACAAATAAATAAAAATATCCCATAATTTGTAGACACTATAACTTTTGCGCAAACCCATCAATATATGCTTATTGAGATTTATTTTTTAACAATAATATGTATAAGAATAAATACTGGCCTAAATTGATAAAGAAATTAGATTTTTTTTCATTTTTTTATTGGATATGTTTTATAGCAGACAGTAAAAAAAAATATATATTTTTTTCAAAATGTTTGATTATCCACTTAAGCCCTGGACCATTTGGCTGGCCAAAGACCAGACCACGTTTTGCGATTAGGCACTGCATCAATTTAACTGACAATTGCACGTCGTGCGACGTGGCTCCCAAACAAAATTGATGTCCTTTTTTCCCACAAATAGAGCTTTCTTTTGGTGGTATTTGATCGCCTCTGTGGTTTTTATTTTTTGTGCTATAAACAAAAAAAACGATAATTTTGAAAAAAACACATTCTTTTTTACTTTTTGCTATAATAAATTCCACAAAAAATATATAAAAAACATTATTTCCTCAGTTTAGGCCAATACGTATTCTTCTACATATTTTTGGTAAAAAAAAATCGCAATAACCGTCTATTGATTGGTTTGCGCAAAAGTTATAGCATCTACAAAACAGGGGTTAGTTTATGGCATTTTTATTAATAATTTTTTTTTACTAGTAATGGTGGTGATCAGCGATTTTTATTGTGACTGCGACATTATGGCGGACATGTCGGAGAATTTTGACACGTTTTTGGGACCATTGGTATTAATACAGCGATCAGTACGAAAATTGCATTGATTACTGTAAAAATATCACTGGCAGTGAAGGGGTTAACACTAGGGGGCGGTGAAGGGGTTAATGTGTTCCTTAGTGTGTGTTCTAACTGTAGAGGGGAGGGGACTGTGCAGGGGAGATGACAGATCGCTGTTCATACTCTGTATGAACAGACGATCTGTCAGTTCGCTCCTCAGAGAAGCGGAAACTGTGTATTGACACACACAGCTCCGGTTCTCCGCGTGCCCCAATCGATGGAGGGAGCCTGACGGTGATTGAGACCACCAGGAACTCACATCGGCTCGGGGAGGGAGCAGGGGGTGCATGCCTCCAGTGGCGTGCAAGCGCCCCCCTAGTGGCCGTTTATGTTACCGACGTAACATAACGGCGATTCGAGCAGCCAAGACATGTTGCCGCGGTACAACTGCGGCGGTTGGTCGGCTAGCGGTTAAAGTGTAAAAAATAAAAAAGCAGAGGTTGTCAAATACCACCAAAACAAAGCTCTATTTGTGGGAAAAAAAAGGAGATCAATTTTATTTGGGTACAACGTCGCACGACCGCGCAATTGTCAGTTAAAATAAAGCAGTGCCGTATCGCAAAAAATTAAGGGTGGTAAATCTTGGTTAAGTGTTTAATAAATTTGTACTTTTATAATAATTTGTGCCTAAAAGGTGCCCAGGCTAGCTGGTTGACGGGGTCTTTTTAAAGTGTAGCTCTTTAATAAGGATAAAAAAATAAATAAAAAAATCTTGCTTATCTTTATAATCCTACTTCCTTGTATATTTAATGATATCCAGCCAGGTCCTCTGGGATACAGCCGAGGCAGTTTCAGTACATTCCTTCACAGTGGAGACTAGATAAAAGTTGAAATGAGTGCATTCCTTACAAAAACAATGACAGATGCTGGAAATGCATTTTGGGATGTTATAAAGGACCAAACATTTCTGGCTGCAGGGCAACAAAGAGCGAGACAACCCGAAAAAAGTGACTGCTTAATAAGCAATGCAGAGGCATCATGTGAACATAATCTGTTCCTGTCATTCCAGAAGGCTATTTTATTGTTTCTGCTTCTCAAACTTGCTGTTTTATGCCGAGCGAAATCACTGCGTTCTTTGACTTCGTTCTACGGGTTGAGATTATAGTAAGAAGAATGTTATGCATTATTAAAGAGGACCTGTCATTCCGTAGCAGACTTAATGCTGCAGTGGAGCGCAGAGGGGATGTCGGAGAAAGGTAAATATATACAAAAGCTTTATCGGAGCCGGTAATGTTAGCCTTTCCTAAGAGAAATACAGGGGCTGCCATTGCGTATGAAAATGCTAGTTGCCTGGTTATTATACTGATCCTTTAAATTTACTGACAGACAAGTAAAAGTCCTGACATAAGAAGGACATATACCTCCAGTTTTCTTACCCAACCTGTTATACAATAACCCCCAAACCCCCCACTTACCCAATAAATGATGTGACATGATTTTGAAGTAAAATGGCCTTACAGATTTTTATTTAAAGTGGATGTAAACCCAAAAATATATATTTTTTGGTGTCATAATGTACAGGGCCATCTTTAATATTGATTGGGCCCTGGGCAAAAATTTGCTCAGGGCCCCCCTCCCCCCATGCAATTTCACACTCCACCTTCTCTGAGACATACAATAAATAGCAGCTAGACTTAAAATCAGTTTACTGTATCGATCAGGCAGCAATTGAGATTGGTTTGCCAGAGGTTACAGCATATCATTACTGCTTACTGACTGGTTGCTAGAGGTTAAAGCACTCCTTAAGGCTCACTGATTAGTTGCTAGAGGTTACAGCACATGATCTTGGCTTGTTGATTGGCTGCTAGAGATTACTGTACAGTAATACTGCTCACTGGTTGTTGTAGGTTACAGCACATCATCTCCTCACTGCAGGGGGCATGATATACATATGAATGCTGCCTTATTTACATATCAATGCAGTTGGCCTCATCTATTTACATATGCATGTCACTGCTATTTACATATGAATGCTGGTTATTTACATGTAAACACAGGGTCTGCAGGTGAGTCATCTGTACACAACAACAGGACTAAAACCTCAAGGGACAAGGGAATGTAAACTGGGATATTTCCTATCATTTGAGCCCCGTTTTGCCACAAAGATTTAATCCAGCTCTGAGCAATGCTCTTTTATTGTTCGGTGAGATAAATCTTGACAAACAGAGAAAAGCTTTGTCAAATCCCCCCCTTGCTGTGAGTGACAGGTGATTTACATATCTCGTGCACTAGCCTAAGAGACATGCATTATTTTTTAATTCCCTCCCACTCCTTTCTTTTGCTGCTCTGCAAGCATTGGCTGTTCCACACCTCAGCATGATTTGGCATGCTGAAGTCATGTGGGGACTTTTCTGTGTTTTGACTGGATGTTAGTGATCATAGCAGAAGTTCAGTGTAAGAAATACACAGGAGAAAATGCATGTTGATAAGGGGAGTGTAGAGGTGGGCGGGGAGTCTACTGACATCACAACTCCACACACTGAGCCCTGGAAAACCGACCTGCCCACAAATCTGCAGTTTTTCGTGTCTCATAGCAGACAGAGGGGAGACATTTGACAGGTAAGTATACATGCAGGAGGCATGTATATCCTTCTAGATAACCAATATTGCAGTAGCTTAGAAAGGATGAGAGTGGGTTTACATCCACTTTAACAATAAAGGGATTGAAAAGTAATTTTTTTTTTTTTTTTAAATAACAAACATGTTATACTTACCTCCAATGTGCAGCTCGTTTTGCACAGAGTGGCCCCGAACCTGCTCTTCTGGGGTCCCTCAGCGGCTGTCTCTGCTTCTTCCCGCAGGTACTTCTCACGTACATGCGAGCTCCCTTGCATGGTGAGAAGCACCTGCGGGCGCGCTCCCATGATACAGCCGGCGGCTATAGCTGCTCACTGTATCACACGGCCCGGCGCTCCACGTCAGTGGATGTGATTGACAGCAGCGCGAGCCAATGACTGCACTGCTTTCCATCCATCCACTCCAGCCAATCAGCTGTCTGAGTGGTGAAGAGGACGCCGGGGGTGAGCGCAGGATTTTCGAGGGGTCAGGTAAGTAAAACGGGGGGGCTGGGGGCGCAGGCAGTGTCGGATGTTTTTTCACCTTAATGCATAGTATGCATTAAGGTGAAAAAACATTTACCTTTACAACCCTTTTACCATAACTTAAATAAATAACATTTAAAATAACCATCAACTAAAACTTCTCTATACCTTGGTGGTCTTTGAGGGCAACGACGCACAACTTGTTCACTGCGACCAACTTCTTTTAAAATGCAGGTCTCCAGTCCCATGCCACCCTCTCAAAGACGGTACTCGACATACATTTTTTACCCCTTCCTGGTTAAACCCCTCGTTAACCGGAAGGTACTCGGGAACCCCATACCACAGACGGGTCCCAACCATGTTATATACCAGCCTTCTTCACTTCCTCCCAATACCCACCACTGCCGGGCTGTACTGACAGCCTCACTTTAATACTGACCCAAACATCGGGAGGGTAGGTGGGAATCTTCTCCCTCTCTGCTCTCAACTGACGTCACACTTCCTGCTTCTCCTTCTAACTAACTTCCCCAGGATGTCTCCCGACTCTTGACCACCCCCCTTTCCTTAAATGGACCACCTACCTTAATTACCCCCTGCCTGTCCCGCTGTTTGCCTATGTCATGCCGTCCCTCCGCCCATTCTTTTTATTCCCTTTACTCTGGGACTCCCTTTATTTGCTTACATGTTCTGCGTTAGGGGCTTAGAATCAGTTGTGGCAAAAGGTAATCTAGAGCCCAGGGAGCACATGCCAAATTGCATCCCCCCCAAGATATATGAGCATTCTGTGCATAGGCGTGCGCACAGGGTGTGCCAGGTGTGCTTGGGAACACCATAATCAACCCTGTGGTACAGATTCCCCCTGTTTAGACCCCAGATGTTTCACCAAAGCCCTCTATGGGGGCTCCTAAATAAAAAGTAAAAAAAAAATTAATAAAAGGAATATAATTGTAAAAAAAAAAAAATATTAAATAATAAAAATAAAAACTACTGACACCAGCCACTGCCTTACTGACACCATCCATTGCTCTTCTGACATTGTCAGTATATACACATGCATGTGTGTTTGAGCTTTGGGGTGCACACCCCAATGCGCTAGGCTGTGCACACCTATGTTTATGTGTCAGCAGGGCTGCTGATAGCAATCGCTGGGCCCCGTACAGACAACCTGACAGCCCCCCCACCCCAAGAAAATATTAAAGATATATTTCGATAAAAATACAATAAAATCATTATTAGCAGACATAAATACAACATAACTTACATAATCCCTGCTAAATCTAAATAAATAAAAAAAAAACTGAGTTAATAAATAATAATGAAGATGAGATGAAAATATACAGCATGGGAAGCTCGAGCTTGGGGATCAAAGAGAAAGAGGGAGAGAAACAAAGTTACAGATAGAACAAACACAGAAATAGAGCTAACATTAGAGCCAGTGCTGGGAGGGGGATTAGTGAGGGATGACTGTCTCTTTCTTAGTAGATAAAAGCTGACAACAGGAAGAGGGGGAGAGACCAGCTTTCAGCTGCTGGAGAAAGAGTCCTGCAATTGTTGTCCATCACTAATTCCCCTCCATGTGTGGGCCCCCCTGTGTACTCAGGCCCCCTTACAAGAGGGATGGTGGTCCCCTCTATCAGCGGCGTTGTGTGTCAGCAAAAATCCCCTCCCCCTAAACTAATTGACCACTAATCTGCATGCTTAGCTGAAATCCTCTCATTCCACAAATGCCCCCCCAATCAAAAAAAAAAAATCTCCTCCTAGCACAAGCACAAATACCCCCCCCCTTTTCTAGCAACAACCCCCCAAATCTCCCATCCTAGCACAAATCCCTTTCCCCCATCTCTCCTCTCAACACATGCCCCCCCACCCAAATCACCACTCGTATTACACCTCCCCCGATTTCCCCCTTCCTCAAACAATGTTTACCTCCTGCCAACCCCCAATTCTGCCTCCCCCCAATATCTTGTGGTGCCCCCAAACATGATACCACAGTGCCCAGGGCAGCCACCCTTATTGCCCAGCCCTGCTTAGAATATTGAATCCAAGGACCAGAATGACAGCCAAGCACCTAGAATTTGCTTAATGAAGTCAGTGATGACAGACTCCTTTTTCTCCAAGGAAAAGCTTCTTTTAGTTGCTGTGAACATTTATGCTGGTGCATCTATTTTGTTGTAAATACAAGGGGAACAGGAAATATTGGTGAAGAGGAATTGTGCTACTAAGCAATCAATTACCGGCTTCATCCATCGTAGAGGAAACTGAAGGTGGTTTTGTCCCTCTAATGTGTCACATTGGAAACCTTGACCTCTCGTATGAAGGTAGCAGCATTGCAGAACTGGATCCTTGCTCTCTGTGTGGAAGCAGTGGTCTCTCAGCAGAGGTCTGACACACCCTCTGCTCAATCTAAGCTAGAGCTGTCCAATCAGCAGTGAGCATAACATTTTCTGATTGGAGAGCACTAGGTTTTCTTCAGCAGGGGGGTGTGTCAGACCTCTGCAGAGTGAGCACTGCTTCTACACAGTGTGCCTCTTTACAACATATTGTTTGATGGGAGAACACTTCTCTCTTCATCCACTAGGTGACTCCCCTGCATAGAATATGTTAAGACTTGGGAGGTGAGAGATAGTCGAGAGATAGGAGAAGAGAACTGCCTCTCTCTGTACAAGCCCCACGGGCTTGGTTGGGACCTATTCTTTGATTATGTAGCCATAGCTAACGTGTAGAATTCCACGGCTGGGTTTCTGGTCCTGTAACCCTGGAAGGAACTATAGGGACAGGATGAGGAATTCTTGCTCAAAAGAAGGTGCTGTGAAACTGCTGTTGGAAAATGACATGACTATGATAAGACAGATACAAGCTGGCCTAATACCTTTGCACACACCCTACTATTATGTTTACCATCTTAAATAACCAGACTACACCCTTTTGGAGTAAACTTGGCCCTACCGGCCATTTTATTAACAATAAACCGTAAACATATTATTTACAAACCATACTTTTTCAGATCAATCGTAACCATGTTGTAGATCTTTGAAGGCTTTGAAAAGACCCCAAATTTATATTGTATCAGCGTGACACACCAGGTCCCCAGTCACAGCGCGCTGACTCAGAGACAATACCAACTCTTCAACTTCCAACGATGATACCCATATCCAAATGCCCAGTTAAACCTCAGTTAACTGGCATCTTCAAGAGGATCCCATACCAAGATGGTTCCCCACTATGCCATATTGGTCCTAATTGTAGAAGGCCTCCAAAGAACTCAACCGCTATAACAAAAATAAATGCCGAACTTTCCAAATGTAATACAGAAAACAGGGCGGGATGGTGGGAGCTGTTTCTTCGCCCAGTGACCTCCAACTGACCACCAGACACTAGCCCCTCCCCTAACTATGCTGTATACTATTCTGGCCACTCCCTCTACTCTGACCAACTCAAAACAACCAGTTAACCCATAATTGGCAAGCTAGCCCTGCAACCCTGTTATGCCAGTCCTGTGCCTATCCCTGCATCTTTTGCTACAGGCTTCTCTATACCTCTGTTTTATTGTGCATGAAGTTTTAATAAGTAATGTTTTTGAAAAAGTAACTGACTGGTGTCTCCTCCTTCTATGGCTTATAGTACAAAATAACCTGGTTCTTCTGGGAGAGTACAGAGCAGAGAAGGTATGCAATGATAAACATTTATGGAATTATAGGCTTTTAGGCAGGTGCAGTCTACTTTCTCCATTGTATATGTCTTTTATCAGCAGTGGCATTGCAGTTGGAGAGGAAACCAACAGAAACGTGATTCCTTTATGGTTTCTTGGGCCACTTGAGAAGCTAGTCAATTTTACGCTGCCCCCGCCCCAATGTGACTCTAGCAGACATCTTGGGTCAGGCAGAACATATTTAAGACCCTGACTCCTAGGCTTTGGCATGCATTTTGTGAGTCGTAGATTAGGAACAGGTACCCCTTCTGGTAGGAAACGAACTAGAGGCAGGGAAAGGTTCCTGATGAGGCGGGTAAGTGTAGGGCACGCAATTTCTCTGAACATCCTCCTGATTGGGCACGAGATGTCCAGGCTGCATTCTGCCCCTCCTAACAGGCACTCTCTACATGCTGTTGGACCTGTGAGTCCTTCCAGTTGGGCTGTCTTCCCACTGAGTTTATTGTGAGCTGTCCTTGCATAATTTCAATACAAGTTCTTCCATCACACTTGAACTGTGTGTGTTGTTGGCGCCGCACCACACTGCACCCCATCTACAGGCTTATTTGCTCTCTCGGGGAACAAGGATTCACACTGAGGAGGTGGTTGGGATAATTGATCTGTCTGTGGTGCCCAGGAACTTCATGGTATATCTATGTCGAATTGGCCCTGCTTACAAAAATATTGGCAGGTGACATGCTTTCTACTCAAGCGGTGGTGGTTTTCTAAAGAGAGGTAAAGGAAAAAAAGGCGCCTCTAATGCTGCGTACACACGATAAAATTGCCAATTCGATCGTGTGTGGGCTCCAGCAGACTTTTTCATTGTAAAAAAAGGCGGACTTAGAAAGTAGTTTTGACACAAAATTTGTCCGCTGGACTTGGCTTTCAGCGGACAATCCGTTCCTCAGTGTGCTAGTCTGGCGGACTAAGAATGACACATGCTCTGAAGCAAGTATGAGAAGGAAGCTATTGGCTACTGGTTATTGAACTTTTTCCTTTTTCTAGTCCCGTCGTACGTGCTGTACGTCATCGCGTTAGAAATCGCCGGACTTTCAGGGTGTCTGTGTGTGGCCAAGTCCGTTCGTTATAAAGTCCGGCGGTTTGTTTGCCGGATTGTTTGCCGGACCAAGTCCGCCGGAACAATTTGATCATGTGTACGCGGCATAAGTGCAATATTGCACTTAGAGGCACCTTTCTTTCCTTTACATGTGTTTAGAGTTGCTTCTCCTCATCCAAAGTGCTGCCTGAAGTGCCATCTAACCATCATTTCCCTAAACCAGCCATTCACCTCCACCAGAGTGCCCTCACCTCTTTTTTTGCTTTCTAAAGACAACCAACTGTAATGCCCCATACACACGTTCAGACTTTCCGAAAACAAAACCGTGGATTTTTGTTTGAAGGTTGTTGGCTCCAACTTGTCTTGCATACACACAGTCACACAAATGTTGGCCAACAATTACAAACATGGGAACGTGGTGACATACAAGACGTGCGATTAGCCTAGAAAAAGGAAGTTCACTAGCCATTGCGGCTCCTTCTGTTTGATTCCAAGCACGCATGAACTTTTGTGTGACGGACTTGTTTACACACGATCGGAAATTCCGAAAAACAAAGTTTTGTTGACGGAAAATTTGAGAATCTGCTAGCCAACATTCGTTGGCAGAAAGTCCGCCAACAAATGTTCGATGGAGCATACACACGGTCGGACTTTCCACCAACAAGCTCACATCCAACATTTGTTGTCGGAAAATCCGATCGTGTGTACAGGGCATAAGACTTTGCACAGCTTTTGTTTTATTGCACCTAGGATATATTTAATTGATTTAAACTGAAAGTTTAATTGGGCCTTAACCAATATTCAACAGCTGGGTCTCCCAACTGCCATCTTCTCTCTATGGGCTTCAAAAGATGTTTAAGTAATGGATATTAAAGAAAACAGTTGATTAGTGTTAGTTCGTTTGATGAAACAATTCTTTTCCTCTGTTATTTCTGGCCAGACACATTTGCTATTCCAGCTTTCAGGAAAACAGTAATTTCTTTCAAATTAAAAGCCAGAAGCTTGTTTTCCCACAAACAAAAGCCCCTTTATCAGCAAGTACTGTCCTCTAAACTATAAAAAGTGAACAATGATGCATTCTCCTCTTCCAAAGGCCTGACATCCTGACAGAATTCATTTCATGTTCACGTAAAATGTAATCTTGCGGATAATAATGGGTCACTCTCTGTTGTACCATTCAGCTTCACTTTGATCACCCGCAGTTATGCTAATTGCTTGATGATAACATAATACGGACAGGAGGGACCCAGACAATATTAGATCATGCATTTTATTTTAAATACAGCTTTGTTCCTTGAAGATCAGCAGAGGAGGGCAATCTACGGAGACGGTATATTATGTGAATTAACTGTGGAGGCACCTGTCAAAGTGAACTCCCAAGCAACAAGCTAAATACTCAGTTGAAGTACATATACTATATGGCAGGTATATGCAATTAGCGGACCTCCAGCTGTTGCAGATCTACAAGTCCCATGAGGCATAGCAAGACTCTGACAGCCACAAGCATGATACCCAGAGGCAGAGGCATGATGGGACTTGTAGTTTTGCAACAGCTGGAGGCTCGCTAATTGCATATCCCTGCTATATGGGAATTATCTAAACTAGGAAAGGATTGGTCTTTTTTTTTTTTTTACAGCCAGTTTTGTGATCCAGACAACCCTGCTAGCCAGCCAGATCTTTGACCTCTTTCAAAAACACCCCCAGCTCACTGATTGGACAGTAAGGGAGTAGCAGCACACAGATGATTTATCTCTCTGCTCTTTCCTTCTTTACCACTTCAGCCCCTGAAGGATTTACCCTCTTAAAGCAGTAGTAAACCCGCTGAAATTTTTTTTTTCATACCTGCAAGGGAAAAGGCATAATGAGCTAGTATGCACCGCATACTAGCTCATTATGAAATGCTTACCTTAGAACGAGGCCCCGATATCTTGCCCGATACACGCCGAGGGAGCTGACATGTTCCCTCGGCGTGCCTTCCAGATATCGCGGCTCCAGAGCTGTGAGTGGCCGGAGCGGCGATATCGTCACTCCCGCACATGCGCGCGGGAGATTTCTTTCAGGCAGGTTCCGGCGTCTGCCGGGCTTCTAGCCGAGAAACCCCTGTGCGCATGTGCCGCTGCAATCAGCGGCTCATTGCCAAGGGAATATCTCTTAAACCATACAGGTTTAAGAGATATTTTTTTACCTACAGGTAAGCCTTATTATAGGCTTACCTGTAAGTAAAAGTGAAAAAAAAAAGACTATACGACTGCTTTAATGACCAGGCCATTTCTTGCGATATGGCATTGCATCTCTTTAACTGACAATTGCGCAGTCATGCAATGCTGTACCCAAACACAATTGATGTCCTTTTTTCCCCACAAATAGAGCTTTCTTTTGTTGGTACTTTTTCATTTTTTTTTTTATTTAATCACCTCTGTGGTTTATATTTTTTGCGCTATTAACAAAAAAAGACAGACAACATTTTTTTCCTGACTTTCTGCTTTAATACATATCCAAAAAAAAAAAAAATAATGTATTCATCAGTTTAGGCTGATATATTTTCTTCTACATATTTTTGGTAACAAAAAATATCACAATATATTGATTGGTTTGCGCAAAAGTTATCGTGTCTACAAACTATGGGATAGATTTAGGGACTTTTTTTTTAATTGTTTTTACTGGTAATGGCGGCAATATGTGATTTTTAGCAGGACTGACCCCAAATCTGACCATCTGACCACAAATTACACTTTTTGGGGACCAGTGATATTATTACATTGATCAGTGCTATAAAAATGCACTGATCACTGTAAAAATGACACTTGCAGGGAAGGGGTTAACACAAGGGGGCCATCGAGGGGTTAAGCGTGTTCTATGTGTGAGGGGGATGGGCTACCAGGGAAATGACAGAGTTTACTGTTCCCGATCACTGGGAACAGAAGATCTCTGACAAGTCATCTGGCAGAATGGGGAATCGCATTGTTTACATAGACAGATCCCCGTTCTGCCTCTGTACACTCCTGAGTCGCCTGCGGACAACGAGTCCACCCAACCCACGTGTCCGCCTGCAACTGCGCCTGCACAAGCCACCGTATAACTATGGCAATTCATGCAGGAGAGCCAACCTGCTGCCGTATAACGGCGGTGACTGGTCGGCAAATAGTTAAAGGGTAAATTAAAGGGTAACTCTACTCGGGGGGGAAAAAATAGCAAATAAAGAAAAAATAATATAGCATGTACAATTGCGACAGAAGTCATATTGTAATTGAATGTTATTAAAAATTACCTTTCCTTTTCAATCTGCAGCCACTCTAATTTTCTGAAAATGCAAAATGGCTACCTGGAGTTGTTCTGTACACAAAATGTGTACTGGCCACCCCCAGAAACATCATTTCCTGCTTGTGTGATTGACTCACCAATTTTCCCAGAAGTCTGCCTAAGATACAAGTCAGATTTCAGGCATCCCCTGCAACAAAATAAATTCAATTTTTGGTGAGATATTTCCAATAGGAACACGTCTAAAGGGATGCAGGCCCAGCAGCTTTCCTCATTAGAGCCCTGCAAGTGCACAGCTGATGGATAATAATGAAACCACTCCTAGTAGACTCACTCGGCACAGAGGGACAAACATTGATTTCTTCAGAATAACAAAAGGTAGGAATCTGCAACAAAGGTTGTTATAATCCTTGCAATGTACATTGATCACCCAGAGGGGAATGTTTTTTTCTCAACAAAAGTGTAGTTACACTTTAATATTTAATGTTGGTAATATATTCAGGTAATATGTACAATAGCATTACAGCCAATAGAGTTTACATTTTTTTTGTTTTTTTTTTATATATTTTTATATTGTACTTCTGCTCGTCAAAAAGCAATATATTGGTTTGTTTATGAAACTTGGTTTTATTTTATAAAGATGTTATATAATGGCTATTCTGTGTCTGTAGTGCATGTTCAAACCTTAATACCATAAATATTAACATATTCGATTTTTACTCCAGGAGTATGTAATGAGTTTGGCAATTCTAAAGAAACACTTAAATAATGCATTCAATTCAGGGCCAGACTCGGAATAAAAACCAGCCCTGGAAAAAAGTCACACCAGCCCCATAGCATTAACAGCCAAACAGCAAACGTCATTATTTTCTTGTTCGTAAAAGGGAAAAACCATAAATTTTAAAGCACAGAGACCGCCTTCCACTGAAAAAATACACTACAATAAGGGGAAAGGGGGTTACTGATATAAGGGGGAAACCTTTATATCGGAGCCCCCTTACATTGTTGTATTCACTCCCCTCTTACATCAGTGATGACCCCCCCCCCCCCCAGACTGGCCTGGCGACACTGTCACTGACCTCCTCTTAGGTGCACCATGCAGGGATCAGTCAGTCTGCTCCAGGTTGGCAGCTCTGGTTTTATCCTATAGTCTCCTCTTCACAGTTCACACACATCAGACTTCTCCCATGAACCCCATCCCGGCGGCACTCCCTCTCTTGAGTCCACTCCAGACTCCCTCAGAGACTGCAGGCATGATACAGGAGATGGCCAGAGACTGCAGACATGATACAGGAGATGGTCAGAGACTTCAGACATACTACAGGAGATGGTCAGAGGCTGCAGACATGGTACTGGAGATGGTCAGAGACTGTGGACAAGATACAAGAGATGGTCAGAGCCTGTAGACATGATACAAGAGATCAATGCAGCCTCACCAGTGCCCACAAAATGCAACCTCACTGTGCCCATCAATGCAACCTCACTGTGCCCATCAAATGCCACCTCACTGTGCCCATCAAATGCAGCCTCATTGTGCCCATCAAATGCAGCCTCATTGTGCCCATCAAATTCAGCCTCACTGTGCCATCAAATGCAGCCTCACTGTGCCCATCAATGCATCATCACTGTGCCCATTTAAGCAGCATCACTGTGCCCGTCAATGCAGCCTCACCATTTCATGAAATGCAGCCTCATCAGTGTCCATCGATGCAGCCTCTCTGTGCCCATCTGAAGCCTCATCTTTGCCCATCAATGTAGTCTTACTGTTGTGCCCATCTGCAGCCTCATCGGTGCCCATCAATGCAGCCTCACTGTGCCCATGAAATGCAGCCTCACTGTGCCCATGAAATGCAGCCTCACTGTGCCCATGAAATGCAGCCTCACTGTGCCCATGAAATGCAGCCTCACTGTGCCCATCAATGCAGCCTCACTGTGCCCATCAATGCAGCCTCACTGTGCCCAGCAATGCAGCCTCACTGTGCCCAGCAATGCAGCCTCACTTTGCTCATCTGCAGCCTCGCCAATGCCTTGATTACACAGAGTGGGTATCTCCCACGTGTCATGGAGCTAGGGTCTGAACTGTTCGGCAGCTGTCCACTTACTGCAACAAAGCCCCACCTCCTAGACCGTGATAGACGGAACACTGATTCAATTGAATCAGTGTTCCGTCTATCACGGTCTAGGAGTCTGGGCTTAGTTACAGTGGCAGAACATTTCAGATCCCAGCTCCATGACACAGTGCCGCGAGAGATACCCGCTCTGTATGGTTACAAAAGCGGAGGGAGGGAAAGAATGACTCTGCACTTGGATTGGCTCTGGGCGCCACTGCAACAGCAGTTTAAAGCGGCCCCAGGGCAGGCGGCCTGCCGGGAAATTTCCCAGTATCCTGGTAGGCCAGTCCGGCCCTTATTCCATTTTAACTAAACCCATTTGATTTTAGTCGACTAAAATATGACTAAAACAATTCAGATGAATAAAATATGACTAAAACTAAAATTGTATTTTAGTCAAAGGACTATAACTAAAGATGAATCAAAATGTGATGTCAAAATTAACACTTTTGCTATCAAAGCACCACATTAACACAGAAAATCCACCCTAGTTTCAATTACCTTCTATTCTAATTATCTCCTGAACCTATTACACATCATCCACTCATCCAATTTAAAAATGAGTTTATGAAAACTATCGGTGCAATTCACAAAGGTTTAACACAAGGGAAGGATCTTTAATTTTGCCAAATGAATGTCGCTTTCAAATCTCATTGGACTCGTCAGGTAATAACTGTCACTTTTTTGAGAATAACATTGTGAATTGAGCCTCGTAGAATTTATTTTAATGACCTTTTAACTTGTGCTTCCTAAAAATAAACCAAAGATATCCATAAGCCTGCCTTGCTAATAATCCCAGATCTGCCTTGTGGTATTGTCACACCAACAAAAACCAGTGCCAGCAATTACCAGCTAACTAAAGACTTTAAATCTTCCATGGATTCTGAATGTAGTTGTCAGGAATTATACTCTTCATAACCATAAACCGGTTATATTCTTGACTCTCCCTATCCACATGTGTGCCAAACTTTCTTAATGTAATGTGGTTTGACATGATCATAGAGCGTAGGGAATGGTCAGTAACTTGTATGCTTGGAAGCATTCTGCCTAAATCATGAATAATTTATCAGGCTCGTGTAGTATGTGCTACATCATTTTTCTTAACTAGCAATAAAGTAAAAAATTACTATATGGTAGTTTGTACTGTTTAGCAAGTGCATATGTTTTTTATAATAATAATGATGCATTACTGTATTTTTTTCAGAAATAAAATGTATTTTATTGGTCTAATTGTGGCTAATTTTGTGATAAGCTTAACAAGACATATTTGTTTAAAAGCAACGTCATGCCTTTAAATAGGGTCCCAAATTAAATCCAATAGAACTATAAGCAATTTTTCTTTTTTTCATTTTGGATAGAGTAAGGGAGGGTTATAACTCCTGCCGGATTTATTTTTTCTGGCCAACTGTGTCCAATTGGGAAGAATTCCTGAAAATTAAGGGAAGCACTTGCCCTCCGTTCCCCTCCCCCTGGTCACCAGAACTAGTGTCGCCATTGGACGATTTCCCCTCTATTTCTTGTCTGGGGACAACCCAAAATTTCAATGATAATAAACAGGAGAAATAGAGAATGGGACTGACAAGTGTTCTAATCCATCTTCACTCTGTTTAAAGCTAAAAAAAAAAAAAAAATTCCTTTATGCCGCGTACACACGATCGGATTTCTCATCGGAAAAAGATATGATGGCTTTTCCGACAGAATTCCGCTCAAGTTTGCCTTGCATACACGCAGTCACGCAAAAGTTCACTGAAATTACGACCGTCAAGAATGTGGTAACGTACAACACTACCACGAGCCGAGAAATGAAGTTCAATGCTTCCGAGCATGCGTTGAATTGTTTCCGAGCATGCGTAGGAATTTTGCACATCGGAATTGCCACATACGATCGCATTTTCGGATACCTTGCCTCACAAATGCGCTTCTGGAGGAATGGTCAAACATTCCCATAGACACACTCCTAAATCTTGTGGACAGCCTTCCCAGAAGAGTTGAAGCTGTTATAGCTACAAAGGGTGGACCAACTCAATATTGAACCCTGCGCACTAAGATTGGGATGCCCTTAAAATTCATGTGCACAGAATACGAAGTTTTTGGCATAAAATCTTCTCATGGATCCGCAAAATAACCACAATTTCTATCCAACCGTCTCCCCTCATTGCTCTTCTCAATTTCCCAGAGAAGGAAGCCTCCAAGATTACACAACACCTCATCTATTTTATCATCCTAGGAGCCAAGCTTACTTTGGCTTAGGCCTGGAAAAAACCTTCTGTCTCAACCATGCTGACTAGATGGAAGATCTCCTGGATCATGAACCATGATCAAGTGTAATCTTGCACCACTCCGATAAATACGTCCAAACTTGGGAACCCTGGGCGTCATTTGTAGGAGTCACACTCTCGCATTAACCTCAAGAGCACCTAACACTCGACCATACTCCCCCAGTCGACTACCTCGCATATCTCCCTCCTTTCTCTCCACTTTCTTCCTTTCCTTCTTCCATTCTCTTTCTCCTACCCTTCCTATATAGTTACAGGGCCTAGGCATTTCTACAAAGTGGCCTGGCCACAACCATGGTCAGATATTATCCCGGACCCAGTCAGCGCATTTCCCTCTGAATTTAGATTCTCCCTGGTGATCTGGACGATAGGATTAAGTTTCTCCTTTTTTTTCCACCGGGTACTATTAGTAGACAGTTATACAATACTTAATCGAGCCTGACATTTTCTGAGTGTTCAGAGGCCACTTGACTTGTATAGTCATTTGACGTTTTAGGCCTAGTTGGGATACATACAAGGTTATACGATTCTTAACAATATTAGGGCAGGGGGGATGGGGCGTTGGGCGTCCTGCCACAGCGTGATCCCTTTTGGGGTGGCGGGGCCTTCCCCCCCTCTACTGCTAAGCCCCTCCACAAGACACGGCTATCGATTGATCGACATCGAGATCCTGAACCGCTGACCACTTGGCTCTACTGGTTGTGTAAATTCTTTGCCATTGCTTTGTTACCCAAATGACTTTTACTGTCAACATAGGGCCGACGGTCCCCGTTATGTCTTTGTATCTCTATGTATTATTTCTCTCTTCTTTTGAAAATAAAAATATATTGAAACGAAAATTCATGTCTGTATAAAGACAGATGTCCCAATACTTTTGATAATATAGTATATTTAAAAAAAAAATACAGAATAGAAGTATAGACCTGCAAAATATCTAGAATTTTTATCCTACCTTTCCTATTTCGTAGACTTTTTTTCCACCCAACCTAAATTACTTTGGGTAAAATTAGGATTTTCTGAACAGGGTCAACACTTCTTTAGTTCTCTACCTTGAGTAAAAGAATCCTGCCTATACAAAGTGCAGTTAAACTCAACTTAAAAAGGGAATTTCGGTATTTGAATCCCTACCAGGGTCAATCAAAATCCCCCCCCCCCCCCCCGGATCTGGAGCCTGGCTGATTGAGAGTGTAGCGGAACATTGGTATTTTTTATCTCGTAGATTTAGTGGCTAACAATAGACCTTTGTCTTTCCCAATCTTAGAATGAAGTATCCGCTTTCCAAATCAGACTTATTTCTAGTTTATCAAATCTCACATTATGTTCACAAACTATTGAGACCTCTTTCATTGGAATCTCTTTGTGTTTATGTGAAAAGAGGGTAACCTAGCCTAAGTTTTGATTTCTTTATTACATCTCAGCATCAAGCAATCTAACTTAGAAATCAAATTACCTTTCATGCTATCTTGAGAAAGCCATCGGCTATCCAATTTCTTTACAAGATTACAGAAAATGTACCTAAAAAAAAGTTCTTCAGTTATGTAAGTTAAAATTGCATATTTGACACTTTGGTAGTGGTGATAACTAAGCTCAAATGCTACAGTATAATAAAATCCAACAGAACACACACACACACACACACACACACACACACACACACACACACACACACACACACACACACACACACACACATATATATATATATATATATATATATATATATATATATATATATATACAGTATACTTCTTTAAAAGCCTCCCAGCAGCACTAAAGAATCTCTGGGCATGGTGTTTTTTTCTTTCTTCCCTCCTCTGTGATGGACAGTCCAAGGAGCGAGGAGAACACAGGAAGTTGCCACAGCCAGGACAGCTGACAACTCCCCTAACAATGGAGCTCTGTCTGGCCAGCCAGGGCGTACTGGATGGGCTGCTAGGGTAAGAGTCAGCCAGTGCCTGACAGGAGTCAAGCTGTAGGCTGGAGAAAGGAGGGTATCAGTGGCTGGGATCAGCAAGGAGAACAGGGTTCCCAGCTAGTATAAGGCAGTGGTCGCCAACCTTTTTGGACCTCACGGACCACTAAACTCACAATTTTGAATTCCACGGGCCACTAACATGAATTTTACATGCTTTTATACACATAATGTTCCAGCTCTCTGACCCCTCCCTACTCTGCATCACACTGTCTTACATAGACTCATCATTGGATCCTACCTCCTTATCCAACTATGTACTCAAGCTCCGTGCTCCCTCCCACAGTCTGTGATCAGTGGTGCCATTGGAAGTTCCCTCGTTCTTCACCTCCCTCTCTCTGAACCTCCCTCTGAGTTCACAGGAGCTGAAACTACAGAGGAGGCATCAGGTATCATTGCCCGGTTACAGCATGGACTGTCAGCGTGCATTGAGAACAATACATTGGTGGGGTATACATCTGCTACAATGTTGATTTGCAGCAGAACCCATGGGAACCACCAACATTTTGTTGTAGCCCATCAGTGGTCCACAGACCACTGGTTGGCAACCGCTGGTATAAGGTACCTGGAAGGTTTTGCTGCTTTTGGAACCTGAGAGGTCTGTGAAGTGCAGTGGTCATACTGTTCATGGACTATGTGCTGGAGGGCCAGGGCATATGCTGTAATGGAAAGACTAAGCACTGCATGGAGATGCAACAAGAAGGACAGAACAGCTGCTTCTGTGATTCCCTGATTCCAGAGAGGCCTGATACTCAGAGGTCTCTGTTGCTCCGAGAGTCCTGATATCGAGAGTGTCCCACTGTTTCTATATTCTACATCCTTGGGGTGATTCAGGACTTCCACCGACTGGAGAGGTAGACCCATAACTGTTGGCTACCTTTTGCCTTACTTCATCGCCCCACTGCTGCAATTTGTTCTCTTCTCCAACCAACCTGTGTAGGAGGCTTACTGATCCTTTTTGAAGAGTGAGTGACATTCGCTCATATGTTTCATTGGTTTCGGGTGTTGACATATCTCATTTGCTTATTGAGAGAGAGTGTAGCATGGGGTGGGCTCCTTTAATAGCTGCCAAGTAGCACTATAAAAATCTATTGGCACTATTATTTTTATTTCTTCCCTCTCTCCCTTGTGATGGACAGGCCAGGGGAGAGTAGAGAACAAGGATCATTATTCGCTGTTGTCACTTCCTGGAAAGCCTGCCCCTAAGAACAGGGTTTTGATTGGCCAGCTAGGAAGAATCAGATTGGCCATGTAGGCTTAGGAATTAGGTCCCACCTATAGCTCAACAGGAGTCAGTCTTTAGGACCCCTACTGTTCCTGGATTCCACTTCCTCTGGGCACTTCAAGACTTGCACATCCTGGGGAAGATAAGCCCAGGGCCGCAGGCTACCTTTAGCAAAGCTCCCAACTGTCCCTGATTTTGAGGGACTGTCCCTGATTTGGAACAATGTCCCTCTGCCCCTCATTCCTCCTAATTTGTCCCTCATTTTGGTCTGATCTATATAGTAAATAAAATGTTTTTCAGTGCTGAACCTTTCATCTGATTTCTAAATTGCTGCATTTGTAGATTCCAAAACCCAATATAAAGGAATAGTAGTGGTAAAAAAAAAAGCACTTGTGGGTTTAACCAATCTTGTTTTTTTTTGTACAATGCTCCTTTAAGGGGGCGTGGCAAGGGGTGTGTCCTATGCCTACATACTTTTGCCAATAAGTGTCCTTCATTCCCATCTCAAAAAGTTGGGAGGAATGCCTTTAGCCTGACTTCACCACTCAGGCTGTGATTCTTTCTCTTTACCACCCTGATGGAAGAGCGATCCAGGATTGGAAATCAACCCAGAGGACTCCAAAATAAACGTATTGTTGCTTTTATCACACTTACTGGTGTCCATTTGCACCTTACACCAGTAGTCCTGTTAGTGCTTTCCACCATGGAAGAAGTTTTACCTTTGGTTCTTTAAGCGCCAGGCTTTGTTTGTTGGTTGGATTACAGTGAGGCCTGTAATTACAGTCTTAGCCACCTCAAAGTATTTAATGCACGCCAAATGGTAACTGTAATTTGCCCATCCTGTGAATCACAGATCTCCACAGAGAGGGCACTCCACCAGAAGTAGGGGCCTCAACTTTGGCAGTACTGTAGTCATCAAGTTCACTTGCCAATGACTAGGTAGGGCCTTGATTGAAGAATTAAATATCCTGAATGATTGTCAGGGCTGTTAGATACACTGTTCTGAAGGAAATTTCCATTGCACCACATTAAAAAATGTAGGTCTTTTTGGCTTCTAACCCCAGGGCTTTCCAGTCCTAAGCCCATTTGAACTGTTGGAGGCGTGTCAGTTGTCATTTAGGTCCAGAATCTTAATAAGGCCTGTGTCCTACATAAAGATTTGTAGCGTGCGATAAAACTTTTGTATTGTACTTAGTAGCCTAACCTCATCATTAGTCTCAGCTGTTCACGGGCCTTTATATATGTGAGCTAATCCTGCTGCTGGGTAAAGGTTGACTGCTGACAGAACACTAAAAAAGGTAAAGGTACATGTGTGGGTAGGTACACTTTTAGGGGCAGAGGTGGATAAAAACAGCATACCGTGAGAGTTCCAACAATGTACAAACAGACCCAGTGGGACGGCACAGCAGATCAGAGCCCCTTACAAACAGTAGTAGATGTCCTTACACTAAACCAGGGGTGCTCAACCAGCGGCCCAGGGGCCACATATGGCCCGCAGAGCCCTCTTATGTGGCCTGCGACCTCCTGTTCTGGGGTGGAATCAAATAGAATATAATACTGTTATTAAAGGTAAGTTTATTACTAAAATCAAAGTGTATAAATGGGCATGTCTGTTCTGCAGTAGTTACTGGGCTGCTTTCACCTGCGAGTTTGGTGTGCTTTCTGCAAAAAGAACCACATCTACAGGATATAATAGAAGTTTTATGGCAAAGTGCAGATAACCTGCATGAAAGCCACAGGTGAACTGTGCTGTACCTGTGGTGCAGGTAAACAACAGTGCATCATTGTGAAAGCAGCCTTAGGCCCCTTTCACACGGTCAGTCTGACCCAATCGGACCCTCAATTCACATCTAAGGAGCGGCAAATGTAAATTGACTGTAAAAGTGTCCATTTAGAAATGCCTACTAGTGATGGACGAACTTCCGACGGGACGTTTCGCGAACGCGAAACGCGAACGGACACAAACGTTCGCGAAAACGACCGTTCGCCGCGGGCTCCATTGACTTCAATGGGAGGCGAATTTCGCAAACCTTTAGGTCGAATTTGCGGCCACGGGGTAATTATTAGGGGGTAGCACGTAGTCCCACCACCTGGACAATAGCATAATACATGTATGAGGTGAATTTGGGATCGATAACTACAAGCATTTTTTTTTTATTTGGGAAATTGTTCTGACAATTCAGGACTATGGAGCTAATGAAGGCAATGGAGGAGAGGGAAGGTCAGGGACCAGGGTAGGCAAACAAGAGGGTGCAGGAGATACAGAGCACTGACAGCAGCACCGTAATACAGAGCACTGACATCAGCACCGTGACATACAGCGCTGACAGCAGCTCCGTGACATACAGCGCTGACAGCAGCTCCGTGACATACAGCGCTGACAGCAGCTCCGTGACATACAGCGCTGACAGCAGCTCCGTGACATACAGCGCTGACAGCAGCTCCGTGACATACAGCGCTGACAGCAGCACCGTGACATACAGCGCTGACAGCAGCTCCGTGACATACAGCGCTGACAGCAGCTCCGTGACATACAGCGCTGACAGCAGCTCCGTGACATACAGCACTGACAGCAGCTCCGTGACATACAGCGCTGACAGCAGCTCCGTGACATACAGCGCTGACAGCAGCACCGTGACATACAGCGCTGACAGCAGCTCCGTGACATACAGCGCTGACAGCAGCTCCGTGACATACAGCGCTGACAGCAGCTCCGTGACATACAGCGCTGACAGCAGCTCCGTGACATACAGCGCTGACAGCAGCACCGTAAGCAGCCCCAGGAGGAAGTCAGCACAGCACAGGGATGGTGTGATCCCCTCATAATAAGAACCCCCAGGAGGAAGTCAGCACAGCACAGGGATGGTGGGAGCCCCTCATAATAAGAACACCCAGGAGGAAGTCAGCACAGCACAGGGATGGTGGGAACCCCTCATAATAAGCAGCCCCAGTAGAAATATGACACCGCTCAACCTCTTCAAAGAGGAGGGTAGGGGCATATAGTACGGTGTGCTTTTTTGGGTCAGGGAAGTGAGCCAAATGAATTAAGAAGGTCTGTGTGCTTGATTCCAAAAATTGTTTATAGACATATACATGGTCTACTGATCACATGTGTTGAATTCCTCCGAGATCCATGCCTCATTCATTTTTAGAAATGTGAGGTAGTTAACACTGTCGTGAGCTAGGCGAGTACGCTTATCGGTCACAATCCCCCCTGCTGCGCTGAACGTCCTTTCGGACAGGACACTGGATGAGGGGCAAGCCAACAGTTCGATTGCAAATTGGGCAAGCTCTGGCCAGAGGTCAAGCCTGCCCACCCAGTAGTCTAGGGGTTCATCACTCCTCAGAGCGTCCACATCGGCCGTTAACCCAATGTAGTCGGACACCTGACGGTCTAGGCGTTCCCTGATGCTGGATCCGGATGACACCTGTCGATGGGTCGGCTGAAAGAATGACCTCATATCCGAAGTCACCAACACATCTTCAAACCGGCCTCTTCTTGCAGGCGCTGTTGGATTGGTACCCGCAAATCCTTCTCTGGGAGTGGGAATTGCTCCTCTGCCAGCGCACGCAAAAGCAGAATGCAGCATTTCTCGAAGCAAGGCCTGGAAGTGCTGCATTCTGACAGCCCTCTGCGACGGCGGTAACATTTCCGCCATTTTGTGTTTGTACCGGGGATCTAAGTACGTTGCCACCCAGTACTGGTCCTTGACCCTCATGCTTTTTATACGGGGGTCCCTATTAAAACACTGGAGCATGAAGGCCCCCATTTGCACTCAAGCGGAAGGTATGTGGTGGTGGTGGTGTTGTTGGTGGTAGTGTCTTTGGGGGTGCACATAGCAGAGAGTGAAGAAGAGGGTGCAGATCGAGAGGATGAGGAGGGTGCAGAAGAATAAGGCTGAGTGAGCCACTCAACCAAGTCTGGTGCGTCCTTTAAAGTAATTGAACGCACCTTCTGCAACTTCCCACTTTGGCTCAAGGCTGTTGCTCCTGCCCTACCCCTACCACCCCTGCGGAAGGGCCTGCCTCTTCCTCTGCCTGTCATTTTTTAAATCACCCTGTGACAAAACTCTTAGTCCCTATACCGCTGAAGGACTGCTGCAGTATAGGGCAGCGGTCAGCAGTAGTGCACGTCAACCCTATGTATTGTGGACCGATAGCGGTCCTTACAGAACAGCAGACTGTACTGCACTCAGGCCTATGTACCGTAGCACCCTATACCAAGTTACCAGTCCTTATAAAAACTTTTGTGGACCAAGCAGGTTGTGTGTTAGTGTTTAGCAGACTGTGCGTCAGTCCCTATACCGCTGAAGGACTGCTGCAGTATAGGGCAGCGGTCAGCAGTAGTGCACGGCAACCCTATGTATTGTGGACCGATAGCGGTCCTTACAGAACAGCAGACTGTAACGCACTCAGGCCTATGTACCGTAGCACCCTATACCAAGTTACCAGTCCTTATAAGAACTTTTGTGGACCAAGCAGGTTGTGTGTTAGTGATTAGCAGACTGTACGTCAGTCCCTATACCAATGAAGGACTGCTGCAGTATAGGGCAGCGGTCAGCAGTAGTGCACGGCAACCCTATGTATTGTGGACCGATAGCGGTCCTTACAGAACAGCAGACTGTACTGCACTCAGGCCTATGTACCGTAGCACCCTATACCAAGTTACCAGTCCTTATAAAAACTTTTGTGGACCAAGCAGGTTGTGTGTTAGTGTTTAGCAGACTGTGCGTCAGTCCCTATACCGCTGAAGGACTGCTGCAGTATAGGGCAGCGGTCAGCAGTAGTGCACGGCAACCCTATGTATTGTGGACCGATAGCGGTCCTTACAGAACAGCAGACTGTAACGCACTCAGGCCTATGTACCGTAGCACCCTATACCAAGTTACCAGTCCTTATAAGAACTTTTGTGGACCAAGCAGGTTGTGTGTTAGTGATTAGCAGACTGTACGTCAGTCCCTATACCAATGAAGGACTGCTGCAGTATAGGGCAGCGGTCAGCAGTAGTGCACGGCAACCCTATGTATTGTGGACCGATAGCGGTCCTTACAGAACAGCAGACTGTACTGCACTCAGGCCTATGTACCGTAGCACCCTATACCAAGTTACCAGTCCTTATAAGAACTTTTGTGGACCAAGCAGGTTGTGTATTAGTGTTTAGCAGACTGTGCGTCAGTCCCTATACCGCTGAAGGACTGCTGCAGTATAGGGCAGCGGTCAGCAGTAGTGCACGGCAACCCTATGTATTGTGGACCGATAGCAGTCCTTACAGAACAGCAGACTGTACTGCACTCAGGCCTATGTACCGTAGCACCCTATACCAAGTTACCAGTCCTTATAAAAACTTTTGTGGACCAAGCAGGTTGTGTGTTAGTGTTTAGCAGACTGTGCGTCAGTCCCTATACCGCTGAAGGACTGCTGCAGTATAGGGCAGCGGTCAGCAGTAGTGCACGGCAACCCTATGTATTGTGGACCGATAGCGGTCCTTACAGAACAGCAGACTGTAACGCACTCAGGCCTATGTACCGTAGCACCCTATACCAAGTTACCAGTCCTTATAAGAACTTTTGTGGACCAAGCAGGTTGTGTGTTAGTGATTAGCAGACTGTACGTCAGTCCCTATACCAATGAAGGACTGCTGCAGTATAGGGCAGCGGTCAGCAGTAGTGCACGGCAACCCTATGTATTGTGGACCGATAGCGGTCCTTACAGAACAGCAGACTGTACTGCACTCAGGCCTATGTACCGTAGCACCCTATACCAAGTTACCAGTCCTTATAAAAACTTTTGTGGACCAAGCAGGTTGTGTGTTAGTGTTTAGCAGACTGTGCGTCAGTCCCTATACCGCTGAAGGACTGCTGCAGTATAGGGCAGCGGTCAGCAGTAGTGCACGGCAACCCTATGTATTGTGGACCGATAGCGGTCCTTACAGAACAGCAGACTGTAACGCACTCAGGCCTATGTACCGTAGCACCCTATACCAAGTTACCAGTCCTTATAAGAACTTTTGTGGACCAAGCAGGTTGTGTGTTAGTGATTAGCAGACTGTACGTCAGTCCCTATACCAATGAAGGACTGCTGCAGTATAGGGCAGCGGTCAGCAGTAGTGCACGGCAACCCTATGTATTGTGGACCGATAGCGGTCCTTACAGAACAGCAGACTGTACTGCACTCAGGCCTATGTACCGTAGCACCCTATACCAAGTTACCAGTCCTTATAAGAACTTTTGTGGACCAAGCAGGTTGTGTATTAGTGTTTAGCAGACTGTGCGTCAGTCCCTATACCGCTGAAGGACTGCTGCAGTATAGGGCAGCGGTCAGCAGTAGTGCACGGCAACCCTATGTATTGTGGACCGATAGCAGTCCTTACAGAACAGCAGACTGTACTGCACTCAGGCCTATGTACCGTAGCACCCTATACCAAGTTACCAGTCCTTATAAAAACTTTTGTGGACCAAGCAGGTTGTGTGTTAGTGTTTAGCAGACTGTGCGTCAGTCCCTATACCGCTGAAGGACTGCTGCAGTATAGGGCAGCGGTCAGCAGTAGTGCACGTCAACCCTATGTATTGTGGACCGATAGCGGTCCTTACAGAACAGCAGACTGTAACGCACTCAGGCCTATGTACCGTAGCACCCTATACCAAGTTACCAGTCCTTATAAGAACTTTTGTGGACCAAGCAGGTTGTGTGTTAGTGATTAGCAGACTGTACGTCAGTCCCTATACCAATGAAGGACTGCTGCAGTATAGGGCAGCGGTCAGCAGTAGTGCACGGCAACCCTATGTATTGTGGACCGATAGCGGTCCTTACAGAACAGCAGACTGTACTGCACTCAGGCCTATGTACCGTAGCACCCTATACCAAGTTACCAGTCCTTATAAGAACTTTTGTGGACCAAGCAGGTTGTGTATTAGTGTTTAGCAGACTGTGCGTCAGTCCCTATACCGCTGAAGGACTGCTGCAGTATAGGGCAGCGGTCAGCAGTAGTGCACGGCAACCCTATGTATTGTGGACCGATAGCAGTCCTTACAGAACAGCAGACTGTACTGCACTCAGGCCTATGTACCGTAGCACCCTATACCAAGTTACCAGTCCTTATAAAAACTTTTGTGGACCAAGCAGGTTGTGTGTTAGTGTTTAGCAGACTGTGCGTCAGTCCCTATACCGCTGAAGGACTGCTGCAGTATAGGGCAGCGGTCAGCAGTAGTGCACGTCAACCCTATGTATTGTGGACCGATAGCGGTCCTTACAGAACAGCAGACTGTAACGCACTCAGGCCTATGTACCGTAGCACCCTATACCAAGTTACCAGTCCTTATAAGAACTTTTGTGGACCAAGCAGGTTGTGTATTAGTGTTTAGCAGACTGTGCGTCAGTCCCTATACCGCTGAAGGACTGCTGCAGTATAGGGCAGCGGTCAGCAGTAGTGCACGGCAACCCTATGTATTGTGGACCGATAGCGGTCCTTACAGAACAGCAGACTGTACCGCACCCAAGCCTATGTACCGTAGCACCCTAGACAGACCAAGTTACCAGTCCTGATAAAGAGCTTTGTGGAACAAGTGAGTTGTGAATGATTAGCAGACTGCAGCAGAAGGGCAGCAGTCAAGTATAATATTCTTTCTATATTTGGAAGAAAGAATATTATACGTGTACAAGCCTATTACCGTACCACTGATACCAGTCCTGAAAAGAACCTTTGTGGAACTAATAGTAACAGCAAGTCTTTAAAATTATCCTCACTGCCTGACACACTGCTTCCTGCCTGTCCCTATACAAATTGGCAAAAAAGAGTAGGCTGGAACGATTAGCTGGAATAGCTCTTTTGTGGACCTGATAGTAACAGCTAATGATGATGATGATGATGATGATGAAGAAAGACTAATCTGGCTGAGCTGTCCCTAAAATAGCAGCATACAGCGCTCTGTCCCTTTATCTAAACTGACAAAAGAAACTCAGGCTGCTGACCTAACACCTATACCAGTCCTGAAAAGAACTTTTGTGTACCAAATAGCTAGCGTTTTCTCTGTCCCTACTCCACACAGGATCCTTTCCCTACAGTGACAGAAGAAAGAATGTAAAATGGCCACCGGATCGGGTGTATTTATAGGTTAGGGGGAATGTCCAAGTGTCCATGAGCTGTCATGTCTCAATTGGTTGTCCTGTAACACATGATAAACGTGTCACGAAAGGTTAAAGTTCTTGTATACATTAAACACGTAAGTCCGCCGGGGCGAACGACGGAAAAAGGCGTTCGAACCCGCGGACGGCGAAAGTCGGAAATTCGCCGCGAAACGACCGCCGGGCGAAACGTTCGTCCATCACTAATGCCTACCTCCAATCCAATCTGCAAAAAAAAATATAGAGTGGACTCTATAGAGTACCCGCTCCGCTCATTGTGGCCCGCGAACGGTTGCCAAGTTGCTTAAGTGGCCCTTGCTCTTCAAAGGGTTGGGCACCCCTGCACTATACACTTACATAAAGCACGCCAAACCTGGGAGCCAAAGTCTTAAATAGACTCTGCTTACCCCAGATGGCCACCCAGGTCAAGTGGGGCGCCAGTGTCCAATCGGACAGCTGTGTCAAAACCGACTTCCTCACAACTTCCTTCCCCTTCTGCATTGCTGCTTTAGTTGAGCGCCACCTACGGTGGAGGATACAGACTGCACCTGCCTACACATTTGCTGCCTGTTTGTTATAGGGAATTCATTAGAGTACAGCCTGTTGGTCTGGAATTGAACTGAGTATTTTGGTGGATTAATGCTATGAGTTGTGGTACAAAGACCTCCTGCTACGAAACTGTGTTGTTTTACTGTCTTTCTAAATAAAAGTGCAGAAACCTGACTGGACTGTTCCTGGATGTCCCTGTCTTATACATGATTTATAGCTTTTAATATCAGTTGAGCATTACTTCAGCTGAGCGTCATAACAGATGGCCATTTGGCTTTAACCACTTCAGCCCCGGAAGGATTTACCCCCTTCCTGACCAGAGCACTTTTCGTCACTGCGTCACTTATAACTGACAATTGGGCGGTTGTGCGACGTGGCTCCCAAACAAAATTGACATCCCTTTTTCCCACAAATAGAGCTTTCTTTTGGTGGTATTTGATCAGCTCTGCGTTTTTTTTATCTTTTGCGCTATAAACAAAAAAAACATTTTTTTACTAAAAAGCGCATTATTTTTTACTTTTTGCTATAAATATCCCCCAAAAATATATAAAAAAACATTTTTTTCCCCCCAGTTTAGGCCGATACGTATTCTTCGACATATTTCTGGTAAAAAAAATCGCAATAAGCGTTTATTGATTGGTTTGCGCAAAAGTTATAGTGTCTACAAAATAGGGGATAGTTTTATGGCATTTTTATTAATATTTTTTTTTTTTTTACTAGTAATGGCGGCGATCAGCAATTTTTACCGTGACTGCGACACATCGGCCATTTTCGGCACATTTTTAGGACCATTGGCATTAATACAGCGATCAATGCTATAAAATTGCATTGATTACTGTAAAAATGTCACTGGCAAGCCTGCTTGGGTGCCCCCATAGCAAGCTGTTTGTTCTGGGGTCACTCGTCAGGAGAGAAAGGAGAACCAGCAGGGGACCCGAGAAGAGGAGGAGCAGGGCTGCTCTGTGAAAAACCACTGCACAGAGCAGGTAAGTATAACATGCTTGTTATTATTATTCTTTTTTTTTTAATTGCCTTTAATATCACTTTAATGTTTTGCATCTCTAGTCAAAATATTTCAGGTTTGGAAAGAGAACAAGAACTGTTAGAGATTCTATGGAGCTTTTATTGCAGTTTGTGTTTCTGGGGAGATTTACCGTCTCTATATTGCCTATTGACAATTCTCATTGGTAGGAAATCAAACATTTATAACAGGAAGTTAGAGGAAATCTTCCAATGGAGAAACGTGTCTAAAAAAAAAACCAGAGCTTTACTGAAAGCCAGGGCCTGTGTAACATCACCACCAGGGGCGGACTGACCATTCGGCCACTCGGGCACTGCCCAAGGGCCCCAGGCCACTAGGGGTGCCCATCAAGGTTGCCAGCCTCAGTAAAAACAGGGACAGTATGTAAAATTATTATTATTTTTTTTTTACATCTGTCTCTGAAATGTCCCTTACCGACATCCTTTTGGTTAAAAAATCCTGAGATTATAGCTGCCCCACCTCTCCAGTACCTTCTCAGTCAATAGAAACATGTCTGTGTATACTGTGTGATTGTATGCTGTGTGTGTATACTGTGTGGCCCCATAATCTCTGATTGCCTGGGAAGCCCCATAATCTCCTATTGCCCAGGGGCCCCATGAGTTGTCAGTCCGCCCCTGATCACCACATTACGCTATAGATCCAACCAGCACAGACGCAAATGGTGACAACAATGATTTGAGGAAGGATTCTGCAACAATGTCACATGCTGGAAGGAAGACATACAACTTCAGATACCAACATTAAAGGTAGATATTGTTAATTTTGCCATGGATATTAATAGGAATTGAGGACAATTTACACTTACCAGTTAAGCTGCGTTACATTTTTTTGCGGTATGTAGCCGATATTTAGTTCTATTAACTTTACATTTAAACCAGTGAATATATGTACTGTATTTTTTCCTATGCCCTTGACATAAATCATAATATCCATCAGATCTTCATAACTGACTGGTGATAAATAATGCATTGCAGACTTAAGAACTTCAAACAATTTGCTATTATCTGAGACCCCGGGTTTACTTGGATCCATACAATGTATGCATATGAATTCCCAGCTGATGATTAATTTGTGTTCAGTAACATCACAACCCAACTGCAGATGCAGAGACTGGATGACAATGTAAGCTCTTTAATCTCTTCTATCCCTAAAGACAGCAATCAACAAATATTTAGGCCCACACTAATCTTGTTGTCTCGACCCTGGATATACAAAATTATTTTACATTTATGTTGAGGGATTGGTGCTAAATTTATTACAGGGAACAAGAATAATTATGGTTATTGTCAGTGGTGAACCTTATAATTATCAATGTAAGTTGAGCTAGATTCCAGACTAGGAATCATTTTAGATACAGGAATTGAATTGAATGGTTTCCATTATGAATGAGAGAAACAGAAAAGGGTTAAAAAAGCACCTTTTCTGCAGTCTGTGAACCTGTTGGAAACGTCCACCTCATTTCTTTTCCTGTTAACAGCTTAGGATGTGAAGAGAACTTTCCCTGTGTGGACAATGATAAAAGCTAGTGGGAGGCGAAGATAGGAGGTGCAGGATCCCAGTGTAGTCTGATCTCATAGTCACAATATAAGTCATATTAGAGTGTACAGGGGCTTTGGTTGGCAGTTTTCGGGCATGAGGAAGCACAAGGAGGCCTCTATGGGGGAACTTCTAATAAAATCAAGAACATACAGCTAGAAACTGGAGAGCCAGGACTTCTCCAGGGCCTCTCCCATCTTCTGGAACTCTCTACTTCATTCTGTTCAGCTATCTCCTACTCTAGCTGCCTTCAGGTGATCCCTGAAAACACATCTCTTTGGGGAAGCCTATCATGCCTCCAACTAATCTTTTATCACTTCCATCGGCTCAGACCCCACAGTTACAAACTTTTGTACCACTTGCCCCACCCTATTTGATTGTAAGCTAATTTGAACAGGGCCTTCTTAACCACCTTGTATTTTATTGTATTATAACTGTACAGTCTCCCTTTTGTATTGTAAAGTGGCACGTAAACTGTTGGATCTATTTAAATCCTGTATAGTAATAATAATGTTGAGAGACTGTTTATTTCATTAGTAAAAATCAAAAGGGAAAGCCAGTGCATTTTAGGGTCCCCATCAGGGCTTCTTCATCAAGGCTGAAAATTGCTGATAAGAATCTGGGTGTTCTTGGGTTTACAATTATATTTTGGCTGACGGGTGTGAGCATCTGTAGCACTTTGTTTGATTTGCAGCACGAACGAGTGGGGAACAGATGTGATCATTGAACATGGATTGTATTTGGAGAATAATCATTTGATGAACTTGTCACTTTATAGTTGGCATTTTAAAATTGCACTTTATTTACTAATGGCACTTTACGCATGAGTTGGACACTATTGAAATCAGATATTGAACGGGACTATTATATAATTTACCACAACATTTTCTCCTTGGTATATAATTACAGGATAACAGTTTTATCATATTTGTTCTTTTGGTTTGTAATATTCAATTAAATATATGTTTATTTTGGAAAACTACACCAGAAAAGGAGATATATCTGGGTAGTGCTGCCTTCCTTTGAATTATTGACAAAATATGGCTGTCACGTACCTTGGCTGGAGGCTGAGTTGAGGAGAGAGCTTCACTTGCAGCTCTGGTCCATGCACCCCTGAATGTAAAGACTGAGGTACAAGACTCAAAGAAGCATGGGTGCTGGTAGCTAGGTAGATGGTGATTGCCACGGACAGAGACATAGTCAAGTTGGCAGCAGCCAGGTCCAGTAGCAAGCCAAGGTTAGTACCAGGAAATCAGGCAGAGAATAGTCAGAGGCAAGCCAAGGTCAGTATCAAGAATCCACAGAGCAAGGTCAAGAACAAGCCAGGTCAGCAACAGAAGATCAGTCATCAAGCAGAAACACAGGAACACGAGTCATAGGCAAGCAGAAGAAAGAACATCCAGAGATTAGCACACACCAGGGTTTCCTTTAAATGGGCAGCTTGGAGCCAATCAGCATGGTCGTGGAGCCCAGAAATGCACTTACGTGTCAGTGCACGCTGGATATTAGCCTGAGCTCGTCTGTGTGCTGGTACATGTGCATAAGCATTAGCTGCACAGGAATTAGCAGTAGCTGCCCAGGATTGGGTCAATGAAGTCACAAATAGGACAAATGTGTACGATTCTGCACACAGCTGTTCTGCCATTATAGCAAGGGGTGTGTATACGTGTAGCTGCGGAACAGTGGAATGCCACAGCCACCTGTGATTGGCTGTCAGCTTTGAAAGCTTCTAAGCGCTATGGCTCAGGTAGGTTTGGAGTCCTGTCCGAACCCATTTGAGCTCATCACTGGTCACAACAAGCATCCCTGCCCCTTTGTGATTATCAGAGCAGGGTGAGGAATCTCCCACCAGCACCACATTGGCCCAGCAATGATACCTAACCTCTGGGTTTGGGCCATACCCATAGCCAAGCTCACTAATCATAAACTCTCTTCTATAAAAGCCGTATGCCTTATTTTTTTAATTTTTCTAGTTTTGGATAGAGTGGAGAGGCATAATAACACTTGTCGGTTTTTATCGCTGTCTGTGCCCCTTGTTAGAGAAATTCACCCTCTCTATTTCTCCTGTTTACCATTATCATTGATAGTGAAAGTAAAAGAAAATGTCAAATTTTGGGTTGAAATTAGAACTGTAATGCCGCGTACACACGACAGGACTTAAGTCCGGCAGACTTTCGACGGAGTTCTGATGGAGTTCTGACGGAGTTCTGACGGAGTTCTGACGGAGTTCTGACAGAGTTCTGACAGAGTTCTGACAGAGTTCTGACAGAGTTCTGACAGAGTTCTGACAGAGTTCTGACAGAGTTCTGACAGAGTTCTGACAGAGTTCTGACAGAGTTCTGACGGACTTTCCGAATGAACGGACTTGGCCACACACAATCACACCAAAGTCCGACGGATTCGAACGTGATGACGTATGACTGGACTAGAATAAGGAAGTTCATAGCCAGTAGCCAATAGCTGCCCTAGCGTCGGTTTTAGTCCGTCAGACTAGCACACACACGAGCGGATTTCTGGGTCCGGCAGAGTTCTGGCGGAAAAATTTGAAACATGTTCCATTTCTAAAGTCTGTCAGACTTTTGCAAATCAAAAGTCCGCTGCAGCCCACACACGTTCGAATAGTCTGCCGGAATCATTCCGTCAGACTTTTGATGTTGAAAAGTCTGGTCGTGTGTACAGGGCATAATAGAGAGGAAATCCTGCAATGGGAACACTAGTTCTGGTGATCCAGGTAACATGCTGGGATTCCCTCACTGTGGAAGGATGTCCTCTCACTTCCTGTTTTGGCTGTGGGACAGGAAGTGAAGGGAAATGTCCCCATTGGGACACAAATGGCAGGAAAACATAAAAAACAGGGGTTTTAACCCTCCCAAACTCTATCTAAATGAAAAAAAAATGTTTTTACCTTTAGTTCTACTTTAACCACTTCAGCCACGGAAGATTTTACCCCCTTCCTGACCAGAGTACCTTTTGCAATTCGGAACTGCGTCACTTTAACTGACAATTGTGCGGTCGTGTGATGTTGCACCCAAACAAAATTTACGTCCTTATTTTCCCACAAATTGAGCTTTCTTTTGGTGGTGGTTTATCAACTCAATATTTTTTACTTTTTGCTATAGTAATTATCCCATAAAATATATAAAAACACAATTTTTTTCCTCAGTTTAGGCCGATATGTATTCGTCTACATATTTTTGGGAAAAAAAATTGCAATAAGCGTATATTGATTGGTTTGTGCAAAAGTTATAGCGTCTACAAAATAGGGGATAGTTTTATGGCATTTTTATTATTAATGTTTTTTTTTACTAGTAATGGCGATCTGTGATTTTTATAGGGACTGCAACATTATGGAGGACGTGTCGGACAATTTTGACACATTTTTGGGACCATTGGCATTTATACAGTGATCAGTGCTATACAAATGCATTGATTACTGTAAAAATGTCAATGTCACTGTCAGGGAAGGGGTTAACACTAGGGGGCGATCAAGGGGTTAACTGTGTTCCCTAGTGTGTGTTCTAACTTAAGGGGGGAGGGGACTGTGTAGGACTGTGTAGGGGAGATGACAGATCGCTGTTCATACTCTGTATGAACAGACTATCAGTCTTTTCTCCCCTCAGAGAATCGGAAACTGGATAATGTAAACAGTTCTGACTTAAGATCTGGGAATCTTCCAACTGTACAAATAAACAAAGGGCGCAAACACCTAGTGCATTATCCACAGCACTTTTTTCACAAATTAATATTAAAATATACTCGCAAACAGAATGTAAATAGCAGTGTTGTACATATCCCAGGAACCCAAAGGTTGGCCTATTAGAAAACCCCTCTTTGTTCTCATTGATGCCTCATGGCCCTAAGGAAAAGAGCTTGTCCCTTGAAATGCGTCAACTGGTTCGAAAACATCCATTGAAACCAAGAGGAGCTTACCGATAGGCCAACCTTTGGGTTCCTGGGATATGTACAACGCTGCTATTTACACGCTAGGCTGGCTTTTGCACCCTTTGTTTGTTATTGTTTCCTGACTTCTACCCTTGGTTACTATTCCTAGCAGACCCTAACTGAAGCTACCTAAAGCTGACTGTATACATATAGATTTTTTTCTGTGCAGGCTTAGCCAGCCATAGATGGATCAAATCCCGATCGTTTCAGCAGGGATCGGGTGAGATTCAATTCATCTCTGGGCAGGCTGATTGTACCCAAGTCAATCGATTATCACATGCAATTACTATAGCTGCTAGCAGTAATCCTTGTGTTCTACTGGCCGGGAAGGCTCCCAGCTGGCAGAACATGATAGCGCTGTGGGAGGGATTCACTCATCAACACTGACTATAATGATAAAGGAATCAAGCAATTTTCTTTCCTTTGATTCGTGGTGGAAGGAAATATATCAAACCATCTATGACTTACCTTACACATTGGTTTTAGTGCTTCATGATGATGGGGGACTTCACTGGGCCATATTGAGGGATCTTGGTGTAGCACACCCCCTAAGGAGCCGCTGGTGAATAGGGATCCCCTACCCTGCACAGCCAGGCACACAGAATTTTCACATCACTCTGGAGTCAAGACACTGCTGTTTTTTGTTCATTTTTTTTTAGGGGTATTGAACTTGAATTGGGTTAAGGGTATTATGGGATGCCCACTTGAACTTCTCAGGGGCACCTTCTTATGCACAGTATGTTTACACACTCCCCAGCTCCTCCGGCACAACACTTGCTTAAAGTGCAAAATTCCAAGGACCAGCTGGCACACTGTTAGGTTATCTGACAATAGGGCTCAGTCAGATTTTAGCAAATGCCCTTTACAGGCAGGGACGGTTGGCTCCTTGGTTGTGTAGCAAAGTCCTAGTGCCCAGCTGTCCTCCTGCTGCTTCTAATCCCAGCACTACCTCTTCAGGCACTGCCAGCCAACCTGGCTGTAACTGCCCCTTTCTCTAGCCCTCTTGGCTAAGCTTCCACAGTTCTCCCACACTGACTCTATGTCCATCTTAGACTGCTCTCACCCAGTCCTCTCTGGCTGCCTATCAGTCCTCCCCGACTATATCACTCACGGCCCACCTGGCTGTCTTCTCCTTGGAGATCTTCTGGACATGCACACTGGTTCCTGCTGTCCTCACAGCTGCTCCCGTGCCCCTGGACAGGATTCCTTCTTGGGATATCAGAGGATCCCTCCTGCACCCGAGCTACCAGGCCTGAGGTCACCCCCCCCAAACTAGGGAGTTACCCTAGCCAACAGCCTCCTAGCATTCCATATCCAACTTCCACCTGAACTCTACTGCCCAGCTGAGCTGACCCTGAGTATTTGATTGACCCCTGCCAATCCATCTGCTGGGGATTGGTGTGACGACTCATGAATACTCCAGGCAGCTCCTTTTAACCTCCCTCCCATTCTTCTGGAAGTTTCCAGCAAGTTCCAGAAGTAGGGGGAGGTACCAGAGATGCTGCCTACTGGGTCATACAAGCCCCCCTGGATCACTCACCCAGATTAAACACAGGCTTGGCTGCCAGGCAAGCCAAAACATTTTACCTACACCAACAAAAACCTAACACTACCTATTGTAGAACATCAAAGGGTGTTACACTGGGAAAGCAAATGATCCCAAATCCTCTGCATAATGCTGGAGTGTCTTCTAGCTGAATTCGGGATATTAAACATCACTGGCACCTACTGGAAGAGCCCAGACATGGTAATGTAGGGGAATTATTTTTGAGATTTGCTAAGGCAGAGCTTTAGAATTTTTTTTATATAGATTTCATTGTGCGTTTTTTTTTTATCCGGGGGCTGCAATATAATGCACGCTCCTCTTTAATCATTTCCAGCCATCCTGAGCCTTGCACAGGACAATCACATTACTCTTTTTTTGGCCTTACAAACTCTGCGTGGAATGTCAGAATTAGTGTCAGCACTATTCAAAGGTCAAAGACACAAGTGGTTTTACATGTTGATTCTTTTTGTAGAAGAGTCCCCCACTGGCACAGCCGATCTGACTGTTGTGACAAAGAGAGGGGTGCTTTATACTAAGGCTTCAATCAAGTTAAGCGCCCACCCTGTAATTGTGTAACCGAAAAAAAAAAAAAGACACATACACTTTCTTCTGAATAAGTCTCTAAAAATCCCCCAAATTATTGGTTTAGAATTTCAAATTGAAAGCCTTAATTTTATTGAGCAAGCATATGTAATTTAGTGTAAAATGCAGTGAATGATGTATTCCAAAAAGTAACCTGACACTAACATCATTCTCAATATGTTAAACACATGCAGCTTTTTCTTATTATTTCTCCAAAAAGAGCCGCAGTAACAGATTTTTAAACAATACCAGAGGATGCTTGTATAGAAAAAAAAAACTTTTCTAACTCAGACCAGTCTGATGTGTAGTAGAAGTGACTTTTGCATTTAACCATTTGCCTACTGGGCACTTTTACCCCCTTCCTGCCCTGGCCAATTTTCACCTTTCAGCGATGTCACACATTGCGCGGTCATGCAGCACTGTACCCAAACAAAATGTTTAGCATTTTTTTTCACACAAATAGAACTCTCTTTTGGTGGTATTGAATCACAACCATTTTATTTTTATTTTTTGACAAATTATCAAAAAATAACCAAACATTTTGAAACAAAAAAAACTATTTCATAGTTTGCTATACAATTTTGGAAACAGGTAATTTTGCTCCTTCGCACTGATGAGGCTGCACTGATGAGGTGGCACTGATGGGCATTGGTGGGTACTGATAGGCTGCACTTATGGCCACTGATAGGCTACACTGATGAGGCTGCACTGATGGTCACTGATAGGCTGCACTGATGAGGCAGCACTGATAAGGTGGCACTGATGGGCATTGGTGGGTACTGATAGGCTGCACTGATGGGCACTGATGGTCACTGATAGGTTGCACTGATGAGGTGGCACTGATGGGTATTTGTGGGTACTGATAGGCACCACTGATGGGCCCTGGTAGGTGGCAATGATGGGTGGCACCGAAAGGCAGCAACTGGTGGGCACACATTGGCAGCACTGGTGGGCACTGTTTGCACTGATAACCACTTCCTTTCAATGGCTACTTTCACACTGTGGCCGTGGCCGCGGCCGCATGGTGGTAAAGCTCCTTTCATTTTAGCAGCGCTTTTACTGTCGCCTTAGCAGCTCTTTTCGGCTTTTAACACCTGCTAGCGGTAGAAAAAAAAGGTTAAAACCACCCGTATTGTGGTGCTTTTCAAGCGAAGCGCTGCCCATGCATTCCAAAGGGCAGGGGTGGTGTAGGATCACTGTATAACAGCGCTACCAAACCACCCCAAAGATGCTGCTTGCAGGATTTTTTTCCCGTCCCACAAGCATACCACCCAGTGTGAAAGCACCCGGGCTTTCATACTCGGGAGGCATTGGAGGCAGATTTCAGGCGCTATTTCTATCGCTAAAATGCCTGAAATCTGCCTTATGCCGCATACACACAATCGGAATTATGGTCGGAAAGAGGTCTGATGGTTTTCCCAACGGAATTCCGACGGGATTTTCGCTCAAGCTGTCTTGCCTACACACGGTCAGGACAAATTCAGACCGCCAAGAACGCGGTGACATACAACACGTACGACAGGACTAGAAAAGAAGTCCAATGGCCAGTAGCCAATAGCTTCCGTCTCGTAGTTGAATCTGAGCATGCGTGAATTTTTGCATGTTAGAATTGCATACACATGATCGGAATTTCCAATAGAACGTTTTTCTGTGGGGAAAATTGAGAACATGCTATCAAATTTTTGCTGGCGGGAATTTGGCCAGCTGAATTCCGATGAAGCATACACACGGTCGTATTTTCCGATGAAAAACTCTCATCGGTCTTTTGCTGGCCAAAATTCCAATCATGTGTATAGTGTATTAGGGGTCATAGGGAAGCCGGTTATCGGCTCTCTTCTCTGATCCTTGTGCTGTCAGAGGAAAGGAGTGCTGATAACTAGCTTCTATTTTACATCTATGATGAGCTGTGATTGGACACAGTTGATCACATGGTAAGGCTCTTTACCCCAAACTTTGATCAGCAGTGTCCTCCAAACACTGTGATCACAGAGCACGCCACCCGCGCTCCGCAGTGGGTGCACGACAGGTGCGATCATGTGACAGCCTCCCAGAACTAGCCATCATTCGGCTATAGCACAGTCGGCAAGTGGTTAAAGAGCATCTAAATCCCCCAAAAAACAAATTTATTGCATTTTGAATGTCTTTAAAGCTGAACTCCAGGCACAAAAACTTTCCTTTAAATATATTTTTCAATAGCTACAAAGGACTAAAATCCACTTTGTGTGCACCAAATGCCTCTGCAAAGCTAGATATTACCTTGTAAATGTTGCAGCTGCATTACCAGTTGGCTCCACCTAATTTGTGCAGAGAGAAGAGCTGTGGGAGGGACCTAGAAGGCTCCACCCACTTCAGGTTGCCTGCAGAAAAAAAATAGGAGGGGGTGGAGACCAGATTAGTCACCATGGACATGGAAAGGAAACAAAGGTGACTAGTTTTGATAACAGGAAGCTCAGGGACAGAAGTAAAGTCACACTGGATTACTGCACAGATTTGGAAGACATAGAAAAAGCACACCGAGATTCAACGAAGTACAGTATACACATGCCTCTTGTATTTAGCTAATATTTGCTTATTTCAGAGTTCTTTGTGAAATGTGGTGACTTTATTCGCTTTCTTTTTTAGGCTTTTGTTTTTTTTACCTGATGATCCAGTCAGTGAGTCTGTCTTTTTTCAACTTCCTCCCCCCGGTTCGGCTTGCACCAAAACATTGGAACAGACAAACAGTTTGTGTGAACATGCGAACACCGTTAAAGTCTATTGTACACAAATGTGAAAAATCAAAAGTGTTAATTTTAAAGGCTTATATACAAATTATTGCCATAAAAAAGTGTTTGGGGACCCAGGTCCTGACCCAGGGGATATGTATCAATGCAAAAAAATGTTTTTGAAAGGGACGTTTTTTTCAGGATCAATGATATTATAATAATGCTTAAACAATAACTTAAAACAATAAAAATGAAATATTTGTTTAATTATCATGTGTGGGGTCCCCTTAGTCTGCCTGTAAAGTAACGCATCTTTCCCATGTTTATAACAGTACCACAGAAAAATAGCATTTCTAAAGGAAAAAATGTCATATACAATTGCTCGTGGCTGTATACATAAAATATACATAAAAAATCATTGAAAAAAACGGTGTGGGTCCCCTTCCCCCCAGTCCATTACCAGGCCCTTTGGGTCTGGTATGGATATAAAGGGGAACACCACGCCAAAAAAAAATGGCATGAGGTCCCCCCAAAATCCATACCAGACCCTTATCCGAGCATGCAACCTGGCAGACCACCAGGAAAAGGGGGGGGGGTGAGACAACACGTGGACAAGAGGTACAGTGTCACTGATACAGGCACTGTCACTGCTCACCATCCTCGTGGCCTCCTCAAATGGTGACAGGACTGTGCATGCATCCCTGATCATGGCCCACTGGTGTGGGGGGGGAAAACGAGCTCCCCTGACCCTGTCCTGGTGTCACCAACTCTAACTACAGCAGCTGCCTGTGGTATAGGAACAGAACAACACCGGCAATTGGGGGTAGCTTCAGGTGTATACTGTGCAGGTGGCACGATACACTGACTGTAACTGCTGCAGCTGCCTGTGGTATAGGAACAGAACAACACCAGCAATTGGGGGTAGCTTCAGATGTATACTGTGCAGGAGGCACAATACACCCACTGTAACTGCTGGAGCTGCCTGTGGTATAGGAACAGAACAACACCAGCAATTTGGGTAGCTTCAGGTGTATACTGTGCAGGTGGCACAATACACCAATTGTAACTGCTGCAGTTGCCTGTGGTATAGGAACAGAACAACATCAGCAATTGGGGGTAGCTTCAGATGTATACTGTGCAGGGGGCACAATACACCGACTGTAACTGCAGCAGCTGCCTGTGGTATAGGAACAGAACAACACTAGAAATTGGGGTAGCTTCAGGTGTATACTGTGCAGGGGGCACAATACACCCACTGTAACTGCGCTAGGTTCAATCACAAGAAATGTAGACACTGTCCCTGCCTATCCTTCTCTCTATGAACGCTGCAACACACTACACAAGGCTGACATGCAGGCGGCCTTATATATAGTGTGGGGCGTATACTAAACCCCCTGAGATATAATTGGCCACAGGCAATTATGGCTGTCCTCACTGCCGGCGCTGTGATTGGCCAAGCATGCGGGTCACAGTGCGTGTTTGGCCAATCATCAGCCAGCAATGCACTGCGATGGCGCAGTGCATTGTGGGCCGTGAGCGCCACACGAATATGGCGTGAGCGGCCCACAAAGTTCTGGCTTCGCCGAACGGGCGAACACCCGGTGTTCGAGTCGAACATGCTTTCGACTTGAACACCAATCTCATCCCTACTAGCCAATCAGTAATTTCCAGGTATGGGGTGAAGTGGTAAAAGGGACTACTTTAGAGGTGTCAGGTGGTGTTGGTCTGGAAAATACATCTTGACCAGAAACAATTAACTCTTTATATGTGACAGTATATGGGACCTTCTTCTAACAATAGGCCCTCATGACAGAAAACTAGGTTGAACGCAACCGAAGATACAGTTGAACACAATAGATGTGCGTCAGTTTTTTACCTTCCCAGGTATGTGACTATAAACCTTCTTGATGTCTTAGAACTCTCTGTTCAAGCTGCCATCTTTCCATTTAACAGCCACAAACACACAGTTGTTGGAAGTTCATGGAAGTTTTGACTGTCTTAGAAGTCATTATCAAGCGGGTTGATTCAACAAGAGGGAAAAGTGTTTCCAGTTTTGAAGTGTGATTATAAAAGCCTGTCTGCCTGGTAGTTGTTTGGAAGAGAGCAAGTCTAATAGTCAGCAGTGAGTCTATACAGAGAATATGTACAAAAGGTTCTTCAAATACAACCTCTTCAACTTCTTGCTGTCAGTCTGTTTGTATAAAGAATAGCTCTCAGACAAGACGCTGACCACTTCCCATCAGTATTTCAGAGAGGAGGAGAATCATAACCCTTTGAAGTCATCTTTCTGAAGAAGTTAATAGAATTTCTATTGTCACTCAGTTCAGGTGAAGTCTTTTTTTTTTAGATAACTGTTACTGGTCTATTTGGGACCAAAATAGCACACACTGTAATACCACTTGGCTTGTCAAGTACTAGGTGGTAGAAAGGAATGCAGAAATTCTTTTAGCAGTAAAGCAAATTCCTGGTAATGTTCAAGTAGTAGTTATGTGGAATTGTTATGGAAGTCTTTTGTGCCTTCTCTAATGGTGAGCATTAGCTTGGGAATTCTAATTTTAGGGTAGCACTCTACTAGTTCAGAGTAGACTGCGAGACAAATTTAGTTAGCTACTCTGTAAATCGTGGAGCAGGGGTTGATTGCCTGGGGCTGTTCAGTGTTTCACAAGCTGTTGTTCTGCTACTTTCCCCTAGAGATTTCTTGAAGTATAGTGGAAGGGAGAATAGGACAGGCAGGATGGGGAGGTGTGCCCAGAAGATGAAGGAAAAGCCCCTAAATACTCTGAGGACTGGCAGCAGAGAGAAGAGTTGCAGGGCCCTACCTTCTGGAAGAGACCCCTGTGCTGGGGCTATGCTAGTCAGTAAAAAAAGTTCCAGCCTCAAACCTCCAATATGTCACATAGCCTTTTGGACATCATGGGTCAAAAAGGCGAATGTGTTTCAAGGGCCTTACTCTCTTCCTGAGAGCAAAAAGACCCAATTAAGTGCTAATTTAAGTGCTTCTTTGAAGAATGGGTCTTTTGGCTCTGAGGAAGAGGGGTAAGTCCCTCGAAATGCATTAGCCTTTTGGACCTATGTTGTCCCTCTGTGAGATGTGACGTAATGGAGGTCTGAGGCTGGAAATTTGTCTGACAACCTTGAATTGTTGTTGGTTTGTGAGTATATTGCTTTTTATTTTTCTATACTAATAAAGAGGTTTTTAGGATAATGCACTAGGCTGTTGCACTTTTTTTTTGTTCTATGGTTACAGTTGGCCCAGGCTATGCCCCTGGGGCAGAGAGATAGAGAGGAAGCAGAGGAGCCCTTTTGAAGACATTTTGATTCCAGTTAGGCTTAGTTGAGGGGTCTACAGAAGAGCGAGACTGGATCAGAGTCTGACTAGAGCCAGGAGCATTGGTGTGAGGAAGTTTAATCACCCTGGGGAAGGAGTGAGTACTTGATCCTGTTGTACAGAGGAGAAGTGACTGTAGGGTGATTTATCTTACAATTAGGGATGAGCTTCGAGTTCGAGTCGAACTCGTGTTCTACTCGAACATTGCCTGTTCGCCTGTTCAGCGAACAGTGAACAATTTGGGCTGTTGGCAGCAAATTCGAAAAGCCGGAACACCCTATACAAGTCTATGGGAGAAATCTAAAGTGCTCATTTTAAAGGGTAATATGCAGGTTACTGTCCTAAAAAGTGTTTGGGGACCTGGGTCCTGCCCCAGGGGACATGGATCAATGCAAAAAAAGTTTTAAAAACGCCAGTTTTTTCAGGAGCAGTGATTTTAATAATGATTAAAGTCAAACAATAAAAGTGTAATATTCCTTTAAATTTCGTAGCTGGGGGGTATCTATAGTATGCCTGTGAAGGGGCGCATGTTTCTGGTGCTTAGAACTGTCCCTGCACAAAGTGTAATTTGTGCAGGAAAAAAAGTCTTTTAAAATCACTTGCGGCTAAATTGTCGGCTCCCCATAATACAGAGAACACTCAATGAGTGTTCTCTGTATTAGCCGACAATTCATTCATTCATTGATTAAAAAAAAAAAAAAGCGTGGGGGTTCCCCTAAATTCAATTACCAGGCCCTTCAGGTCTGACATGGATATTAAGGGGAACCCCGTGTCAAATAAAAAAAAAAAATTGACGTGGGGGTCCCCCTAAAAATCCATACCAGACCCTTTATCCGAGCACGCAACCTGGCAGGCCGCAGGAAAAGAGGGGGGGACAAGAGAGCGCCCCCCCCTCCCTCCTGAACCGTACCAGGCCACATACCCTCAACATTGGGAGGATGCTTTGGGGGTTTGGGACCCCTCAAAGCACCTTGTCCCCATGTTGATGAGGACAAGGGCCTCATCCTCACAACCCTGGCCGGTGGTTGTGAGGGTCTGCGGGCAGGGGGCTTATCAGAATCTGGAAGCCCCCCTTAACAAGGGGACCCCCAGATCCTGCCCCCCCTGTTTGAAATGGTAAGGGGGTACAAAAGTACCTTTTTCCTTTCAAGGAATATTACACTTTTATTGTTTCACTTTAATCATTATTAAAATCACTGCTCCTGAAAAAACGGGCGTTTTTAAAACTTTTTTTTGCATTGATCCATGTACCCTGGGGCAGGACCCAGGTCCCTAAACACTTTTTAGGACAGTAACTTGCATATTACCCTTTAAAATGAGCACTTTAGATTGTGAATGTTCGAGTCCCATAGACTTTAATAGGGTTCTTAAGTTCACACAAAGTTTAGGTCTGTTCGCAGGTTCTGGTGCGAACCGAACAGGGGGGTGTTCGGCTCATCCCTACTTACAATCAAGTGCAGTGCTGCTAGGTATTATGCAAGACAGCTAGGAGCATGCTATACTGCTAACATGTGCTCGGTGCAGCCAGGAGCTTTGCAAGACAGTCCAGAGTGGTACCAGTCAGCAAAAGGAAAGTACAGTAAAACATAAGGTTGTTCAATACACCCTGCATTTTTGTACAGAGCAACCAGAAACCTAGCAGTCCTCAAGTTCTACAGTTCTACAGTTTGGCATATCCCATGCTCCTCATCCTTATCCAAGTTCATGTTCCCAATAAAAACCCTAAAAGACACCCCTAGATCAATTCTTGAGCCAAACGAAGAATGCCCAAAATGCTGAGCGCCTGGTTGTGCATGTTGTGAGTAGAGGGAGATAGGCCCAAATTACCAGTGGTTCCCATGAGGGTAGCATTCCAGCTTTGTAGCTTACCTAGAAAACCCCATCTGACAAATTAGGTTTTGTCCAACCTGCACGGCAAGTATGTGTAAATAAAAGTGTACTTGCAAGACTTTTAACCACCTTGATAGTTCATGTAACCTTTTGTCCTCTTCAGGAACCAAGAAAAACTCATTTGACATTTACAAAAGTTTGAAGAAATTTGATTTCAAATGACCTATAGCAGAATGGAAAAACAAATATACACTCATCATCTCTACTTGTCATTAGGTAATCAAAGCAATGGACAACTGACATTAAGTAAATTAGTAAATATTACAAACATTGCTGATTGCTTGACATCGCCAAGAAGAATATTGCCCAGGTATAGCTACTTATAACCTGTGAGCTAAGTAGCTATACCTGGGCAAACGTGTAGTCATTGGCTTGATGAAGGAACCAGAATCAGAAGTTCTGAAACACGTCCCATTTTGATGACTACTTCCGGCTTGCGGTCCACGCTGGTTGTCGTCCCTCTCTGCTGATGTCATTTCTGGGATCTTCTTCTCCTCACTGACCCGGACAGCGTGATTGTTCCATTAGTGTCTCCAGAGCCGTAGGATGTCCATATGCAGGTTACCCCCTGGGATCTTACGCTGCCATACACTGACATCACTGGGATTTCTTTAACACACTGGGGATCCCTCCTATGCCGGACCACCTGCTTTATGAATATATGACATGCCTTCATTTACTGCAGATCCTGTAAGTCTTTTTAACCCTTGTGGTGATATTAAAAGTTTGTAATTCTGCACTTAGAGGCACCTATTTTGCTTTTGTTTGTTTCCTAGACTTTACTCCTCTCTGCAAGTGCAGCTCTGACTGCTGAAGAACATTTTTTAGATATAGACATTTTCTGCCTGGTCCTTTCACTCAGAGCACCCTTACAATACTTTTATCTTACTATAGGCTTACCTATAGGTAAAAGTTTGCAGAGGAAGTTTACTTCCCCTTTAAGTAGGGTTGCCACCTTTTCTTCAAGCCAAACCCAAACACTTTTGCAGCACAGGGTATTTTTATTTTTTATTTTTTGCTGTAAACACTAGGATTATAAAAGACTTGGGATACATTTGGGTGCCCCACGGAGAGTAGTAATGTAGCGCACAGAGCATGCCTTGACACACAGTGGGTGTAGCAAAATTTCTCTTGCTGACATTATCACCCCACCCTTCAGTTAAATCTGCCCCCAAACAGCTGCCCACAATAGATTTGTGTATGACTATCTTGGGTACTTAGGGAGCCACAGCCTGGTCTGAATAATGTGTCCGGGTTTTAGGTGGACTGAAACCCGGACACATGATTCAACACTCGAACTGTTCGGGTGAATCCTGGACAGGTGGCAACCCTATCTTTAAGTCAAATTAAAAGACCCTTTTCCCAGTGAAAGGTATTTTTTATTTTATTTGGTACATGTCCCCCATGGCAGTGCCCAGTTAATGCCTTTTTTTCAACAGAATTGTGTTTATAAGTTCTAAAAATGTCCAGAAAAAAATCCATGGTTTCTTCTGGACTTTATTGGGTTTGGGGACTTCCTGCTGGGTTAACTGAACATGGTTTGAATGAGCCCAGAAAGAATTGCTCTCCCCTATTAGTCAGTGTCTGTTCAAACATAAGTCTTGCTCCCTGTCTAACTATTATAAGCTTTTTGATTATATTTTAGTATCAGGTTGGACTTGCCATGGTTTCATCTTGTGTGCTGCTTGCCCTGAACTCAGTTCCCTGACCGCTTGTTCCCTGACTACATCTTCCTGCTACCAGCCATGATATCTAGCTTGTACTGTATAACTAAAGCCAGCCATACAAGGATCAAAAGTCATCTGGTTCAGCGGGGACATGATGAACTTCGGTCTCTGCATAAGTAGACTGGTTGCACAGCCCTCCAGGCAAATAGTTAAGCAAATACCCATATGGGAATTGCTGTATTCACCCAATTCTATTCAGTCTTGTGATTGATACCTCTACCAGAAACCATAGCCAAATTCTACACCTCCCTGTTGACTACATTCTGGTAAGGGGACGTTTTGCTCAACACTGATCTCATATTTTTTGGTAGATGCTGGAGAGTTAAATCATCTCACAATCTCGTATACCTTTCAAGTAATCAAAATTTCTGTGCTTTTGTTCCTGGAACTGTACACCTGCTGTGTCCATTATGAGAGGTTAAAAATAATAATAAGCTACCTAAGGTCTATGAACAAAAAACCCAAGCTACATCCCAAATTATTGGAGAAAAAAAATGAAAAAGGGTGCCACAGGGATTGTAAGGCCAAATAGAAGAGTAAGAGACAGGTATGAAAAAATAATACAACATTTTATTATACAACATGATTCACATAAAATCTTTGTTATAAAAATAAAACAGGAACTTTGGTCATGCTAAAACATATATAGCTAACTTCTGAATCATACGAAGGGTCTCACAGTAAGAGGCCAAATGAATCGTATGAAATTCAGGAATCCCAACATGTTTCAGAGTTAATTGTTACATTCCTTCTTCAGGGGTAATTAAAGATAAGCTGTATTATCTAGCGTAAGAGTAGATAAGGACATTTAATTAGCATATCATATAAGCAGGATTTGGGAAAAGGCAGCATGGCGGATATTACAAGGCAGTTGAGTAAAAACTGAGAATACTTACAGGAAAATTGACCATATAGAGTAGGTTCACATGGACATTGAAGACCACTTTCAAGAAGGATCTGTGTCACCCTACAATCCCATCATCCATGCCACACTAGGCCATATTTGGGGTAGTGTAAGATCTTTATGGTTCATCAAATGGTGATAGAGTTCACAGAGAAATAGGAAGTGTCACCTTCCACGGGAAAGGGTGGGGAAAGGGGGAGGGAGGTGAAAGAGGCATGCAAGGGAAGGTGAGGCAGGGAGGGCAATAAAGGCAGAGTTCACAAGGATCGGAAAAAAATGCCACAAGGAAATCCCCTAAACATAAAAAGAGTATGTAATATAAGTATGTGGGAAAAACTTTAGGGAGAAACTTCCAGGGTAGACTATATATATAATCATAAAAAATAAATATAGAAATAGAGCACTAGTGGTGCATAAGCAAGTAAGGAAACATTGGAGAAATGTATATGTTTGAATCAGAGTAAATAATCAACCAAACAAGTTGGAAAGATTTAGGTTGAATTAAGTATCCCAAGCGTTGTATGTCTTAAAACACCTAGTGGTAACTAATGCCGCGTACACACGATCAAATTTTGGTCAGAGAAAGCTCTGATGGTTTTACTGATGGAATTCCAATGGGATTTCGCTCAAGCTGTCTACACACGGTCACACCAAATTCTGACCATCAAGAACGCAGTGATGTACAACACGTACGACGGGACTAGAAAAGGGAAGTTCAATACCCAGTAGCCAATATCATCCATCTTGTAGTTGAATCTGAGCATGCGTGAATTTTTGCATATCGGAATTGCATACACACGATCAGAATTTCCGATAGAAAGTTTTTCTGTTGGAAAAATTGAGAAAATGCTCTCAAATTTTTGCTGGCGGGAATTCGGACAGCTAAATTCCAATGGAGCATACACACGGATGTATTTTCCGATGAAAAGCTCTCATCAGTCTTTTGCTGGCCAAAATTCCAATCATGTGTACGCGGCATTACTCTAAATACTCAATGGTAGTATGTTCTCCTTGCAGTGATGGGGAGTCTGGTTGTGCTGACATCCTGCCAGGGTGTTTCTAAGAGAATGGTTTGTGGAGTTCACGCCCATGGGGAGGATAATGTCCAATGGCAATGACTAAATCACACCAGGTGATCTGGGGGCTCCCCTTGTAATTAGCAAGCCTAGGCGGAACAGCTGGTGCAGAGAAAGCGCAAGGAGTGTTGTGGGCCATCCGATCCCCTGGCTAGGCGGCGTCCAGCATCACCGCGTCATAAGGTTGAGGGGTTACAACGCTGCCTGTCATTTTTTATGCATTTTTTTTTTATTATGGAGAATGCAACAGAAAGTGCAGAAACCAATAAAATTGGGCAGAAACACCCAAAACATACAGATGGGCAGGAACAGAGTTGGGAATTTTGGTGCAGTGAGATCTCCCTGTTGGAATATCCTAGAAATGTAAGGCCAAGGATAGCTTAGCCCCTTTTAAGATACTAGCCAAAACAGACCATGTCTTTGTATTTCAACTCTGTATGTAATTGCTTGATGTTTTTTCCTTTAAAACTTCAAAATCTTTTATTTTTTTTTTATTTTTTTTTTAACATTTCCCTTTTCCAGATGTTTTTATGTTGGCCAGATGGTGCAGGGTCATCTGCCTCTTCACTTCCTCTCTGACATAGACTTCAATGATACAGAGATCAATGCTGATATAATGACATCAGTTCAGCTCTGTACATGGTATGGAAAGCGTACCCTGGTGACACTCCCTCAGTGCCCAGGTCCAGAACTGAATACACTAAAAGGGATACTGAGCGCCCTTCAAGCCAGAAGATAGAGGACATCTATTGGGCAGAAAACACATGGAGTTCAAGTGCAGTAGCAGGAATATATTGTAACAGAAGTCCAGCAATACACAACCGATCCGGTAGGAAAGCAACCCTGACCGGTAACGCTAACAAGTTGTAACAGTAATGCAACAGTAGATTGGTGGCTCTGAGGTGCCCATAGTGTTTGTCTCGAGGAGCAGAATGCAGTCTGGCCAGTCTGCACCCAAATGGAGAGGCTTCCAGGAAGGTTGGCATGTCCCTACACTTTCCCTACTCCTCTGGAACCTTTCCTTGATGCTAAGCTCTGTTCCTGACAGACGGGTATCCTGTCCCTACACTACCACTTACAAACCCAGGGTCTTAAATAAACTCTGCCTGACCCAAGATGGCCACCAAAGTCACATGGGGTACCAGCATCCAATTGGCTAGCTGCCTCCCTGTGACCAAGGGAACTAAGTTCCCCTCAATTTCCTCCTCAATGTGCATTGCCGCTGCGTACGAGTGCCAACTGCAGTAAGCAAAATTGACTGCACCTGCCTACATGCTCTCTCTTTTTTTTTTACATGCTGGACTAAAAAAAATTTAGGAAAATAATTAAGAAAGCACAAAGCTTATGTAATAAAGATCTGAACTGTATGTGAGGACTGCCCATTTAAGTTTATTCAAATCGATTTTATTCATCAAGTTTTTAAACTTTGATCCAACATCTTCTTAAAAGTAGACTGTAAAGTAGGCAAATTGTGTTTCCGCCCCTTAGTTTCACATATATTAAAGCACAACAAAATACAAGTTAATAAGGACCCATACTTTTAGTTAATATGGCCAAGCATTAAGATTTCAAAAAGCTATAAAATCTCATAAATAAGTGATGTGCATTCTGCATGAAGATATACAGTGTGCAAAGCAAGCCTCAGGGGAGCCACAATGGAACATAACATCAGTCCCGCACAGATGAAAATGACATTTCGCATGATATTCTACAAAGATGGAATAAAGTAGCTGTTACATAAATACTCTTTAACCTTGGGAAGAAAGCAAAGCCCTAATAATATTCCATCTGCTTTTAGGAATATATGAGTAGCATGGTGCCTATGTGGATACTAGTATAGTTGCTTGGAGTACTTAGATCCTAGGCTCACCTCCTCCCTTGGGATATTGCTTGCATGACATTTGCATGTTCTCTCTAACTTTTTACATATATTTTTTTTGGTGCCTTTGTGGGCTTAACGTGCCCAGCAGGGACAGTGTAAAACAGTGCTTAATTATGCCTGCACAGCATGTAGGAACCATATGAATTCAGCACTCCAAACTTAGAAGTGAGCCAGACACAGTCTGTAATTCGTGCCCATATGGCTTACGCTTCTTCCATCATCTCACTCTTAGCCCTTGTACAAACGGTCGGACATTCCAATGGAAAATGCCGATCAGACCATGTTGTCGGATAATCCGACCGTGTGTGGGCTCCATCGGACTGTTTCTGTCTGAATATCCGACCGACAAAGTTTTAGAGCAGGGCTATAAAATTTTCCGACAACATGATCCGATCTGACTTTGTCCGATCGTTTGTAGAGAATTCCGATCAAAGTGCCACGCATGCTCAGATCAAATTTCTAGACCAAAGCTATTGGCTACTAGACTGAACGTAGTCCCGTCGTAACTAAATGACGTCATCACGTTACGAACCCGTGTGTATGCAACACCAGTTTCGGACAAGATCAGTCGGACAAAATCTGACGGATTTTGTTGTCGGAATGTCCGACCGTGTGTACAAGGGCTTAGTGTAATGTCTATATGTTACTATTGGATACAGGAAACACATTTCTCCATAATTCCATGCTTGCTCTCCTCCCGGAACACCCTCAACATCTCACCCCAGGCTTGGACCTTAGGTGCTCTATGCCATGAGACCCGTCCCAGTATGTGGGAAACAGGTTGCCAGTGATGGGGCCAAGCATATCACCCCTTCCCTATCAAAGTATTCATCATCCTGGCCATGTCATCTGTTTCCTGGCTGGTTGGTTGCTTTAGCATGTGACACATACACTAAAGTAAATTAGCAACAGCAATCTAGACAGCTTGGGAGTGCTTCTCTGATTGTTAAACCCATGTCCTACATTTTCCCTAACTCCATTCATCCCCTAGAATAAGTTTTGTTCTTTTGATACACCACTTATCAGACTTCAGACCAGGCAGTTAAACTGAACAACAAGTTATTTTACAAGTAGTTGAATTTAGTACTGAAGTAGTTATCCAAGACTTCTCCAACACATTCCTGACAATGTCTTCTAAGTGCCCATATTGAAGTGCCCTTTGATGTAATCATACCTGAGTTAGGTGAATAAGTCCATTAAAGTCCTTAGTAGGGCAATAGTCCATAATTAACAGCAAATTCATAATGGTAGCATGAGTCCATGTAAGTCCTTCCTCCCTGGAACCACACCGACTGGGCTCCCACAAGGGGTGGTAAAGTGGCAAAGTGGAGTTTACATCCTCTGCAGCTCTCTACTTCTTTTCCCATGCAGAGAGGGATGATCACCTCCCTGCTAGATGCAGTTCCCTTTTTTATATGATTTGTCGAGCAGAGGGTGATGCTCCTCAGAAAGGTCAGGGAAAGTAGAATTCAAGTCAACCTTTATTTTTTTTAAACTTTTGAATAGAGTTGAATAGACAATACCATTGCACACAGCAGATAAATATAACATGTTAATAATTTTACAAAAAATATGCCTTTACAACCTCTTTAACCCCTTGGCACCAGGAAAATATGTGGCCTGTATCGAGTGCATACTATACTGTACATGGACATACTTTTTGGTGAGCCAACATTTTTGTATTAAAAATCCTTTTTTAAATTGGTCTTATGTATTACTCTAATTTTCTGAGATACAGAATTTTGGGTTTTTACTAGCTGTTAGACAAAATCATCAAAATGAAAAGAAGGAAATGCTTGGCATAAATCATTCTGTGTGTGACGCATCTATATAAAATATATGAGTTTCACTTTTTAAATTTAATTACTGAAGTAAATAAACTTTTTGCTGATATTTTAATTTTATTACATGCACCTGAATATATATGGAAAGGCCAGTATGGTGGCCTGTAATTATGGGTGGAGCCCGGTGGAGTATATAACCAGCCCGTTCGCCTGGCTCCCTTGTCGGTTCCGGTGCGCGATATCTGATACGTCAGAAATCAAGGGCCGACTATCCACGTGACTTTACAGTGAGCCGGGTTCGTGAGTTCCTACGTTTTCGTCCGCCTCGTGTCGACAAAGCCTTGTCGTTCGTCAGCGTCCGTCTGGTTGCCGTCTGAGTCGCTATACTCTAATCGAAATTTTCCGTTGTCGTACAACACGTCTGGGCCGGCTGTCGCAGGTAGGGCTTCGGCACCCTTTTCGTTTCATGTGTTATTAAGTCACGTAAACTAGATTCCTGAACTCACGAACCACTCACTCTAAATTACACGAACGTCTTAACCTCGACACTTGTATTCGATACCTCATGTCACTACCCCTTCCTTCGAAGAAGTCGTTGTCACCTTTTCGGTACATGTCGTTCGTGCCAACAGGCACTTCGTTTCGTAGCACGTCATTGCTAAACCGAACGACTCATTTCATTGTGTTCGAACCGATCGAACCGTTTCGAAATCGCAGCTGTCTGCTTGTCACGCTGAATTGAGCAGTCCGGGCAATGTCAATCTCAGGTTGTTCAAACCAAAAAAAAAAAAAAAATCATTTCATACCGTTTGTACTATGTCCGTCATGTCATTTCTTTTCATGTCAATCATTTCAGTCATTTCAATCATGTCAGTCGGTTATGTCGGATCATTTCATTTCTGCCATTTCTAACCATGTTATCATTTCTGTCACTTATTACGCTCCAATCCGAATCCCATCGCATTCCTTATGCATCGATTCGTTCTGGTGCGCCCAGCTGCACGCCTCATTTCAGTACCCCCCCCTTGCCTGAGCTCCACGTGGCAGGGCCCCCCCCCCCTGCCTGAGCTCCACGCGGCGGGGTCCCCTCCCCCCCCCCCTGCCTGAGCTCCACGTGGCGGGGTTCACCCCCCGCCTGAGCTCCACGTGGCGGGGCCCCCCCCCCTGCCTGAGCTCCACGTGACGGGGTCACCCCCCGCCTGAGCTCCACGTGGCACGCCCCCCCCCCCTGCCTGAGCTCCACGTGGCGGGCTCCGCCTGAGCTCCACGCGGCAGGCCCCCCCCCCCTGCCTGAGCTCCACGTGGCGGGCTCCACCTCCGCCTGAGCTCCACGCGGCAGGCCCCCCCCCCTGCCTGAGCTCCACGTGGCGGGGTTCACCCCCCGCCTGAGCTCCACGTGGCAGGCCCCCCCCCCCCCCTGCCTGAGCTCCACGTGGCGAGGTCCACCTCCGCTTGAGCCCCACGTTCTATGTGCAATTTGCATTGGAAACAAAAAAAATGGGGAAAGGGAAGGAAAAGGAAATTTTTCATCTGCGACGCAACCAAGTCACGTCTCTGTCGCCATATGCACGTTATTCTAAATTCGGTTGTCTGCTCGTTTCATTTATGTAGCTCGTTTCAGTTATGTCTTTCATCACATTTTCCAGTCTTACCTCCACGATTTAGCTAGACATCTCTCTGCAGGTATAGGAGTCTCATACAAACTTACCTTCATCTCCTCAGATCAGTCGAGTTTTCAGTAGGTCCAACCTGCACCGGGTCGGACGGTGCCTCCTTAGGTAAGAGAATCTTCTGGGAGGGAGACGCTCACAAGCGGTAGTATCCTTCTCTTAAAAAAAAAAAAAAAAATGTGTTTGCTCAGGAGTCTCCTACGAGTCTTGTAATCCATGTCACCCTCTTAGGTTCCGTATAGGAGAAAAACCCAGACCCAAGGATTAATAGACTCACCAAGCCTGGATTTTGCCACCATGTCCCAGGCTGGCAGCGAGGACTACACGGCTCCGTTGTCTCCATCTCTCGTCTCAGAGAGCGGCAGCCAAAGGTCCTTCAGAACATGGACCATTCCCAGGCTGACAGCCGAGTTGAGGCGTAGGGGTGTACCCTTCCCAGCTACAGCCAGAAAGGCCGAGCTTTTCGGGCTCCTCTTTCCTCCCCCAGCCGCGGTTGAGGATAGTGCCCAGCAGGCCTCCCTGGGCTCTATCGCTGCTTCCATCACGCAGCTTCACACGCTGGTGTCATCCCTGACGACCTCAATGTCAGAGGTTCAGAGTCGGGTGGCCCTCCTCGAGACCCGCCCAGTCGTTTCTCCTCCTATACCAGCTTCACAAGCAGTGGAGAACACCAGCGCAGGTACCCCCGGGTGTACACCAGTAGTGTACCCTTCTCATTTAATATCAGCCAACATCAGGAAGGACATCCTAGAGGGCAAGGACGTCAATCTGGCTTCACTCCTGATATCCATTCATGAGCTGGCAGAAAACAAAGCTTACACTTGGGGGGACGTGTCGGTGGTCCTCAAAGCCAAAGACCCCAGGCTGGACAGGAAGCTTTCGGTCACCGAGTTCACCTTGGCCTTCGGCATGCTGAGGGATGTCATCTGCTCGGCCTCCCCCGGCAGGAGGGAGGAACTGGATCGTTACCTCCACGTGGTAGTTGACCTGGGGTATAAATACGGCGGTTTTTCATTTTATGACTATCACCGCTCCTTCTCCGCTAAGGCGGCCGCCAGGCTCTCCCAATTTCAGATACCTACGGATTGGAGTGTCTTGGACACCGAGTTGTTCTGCCGACACTTCGCAGGGCTGCGGTCTCCCCTTTGTGCCATTTGCCAGTCGGCTACTCACACCGCAACTTGGTGTGCCAGCTCAGTGGCAACCCCGCCCGTAGACGGTCCATCGACCTCAGGTACTGCCCAGGCCCTACCGGCGCCGGTACGCCTGCCGCAGACGGATAAACTGGGGCGCCCGGTCAAGACCTTGGGAGGCGCAGCCATCTGTAACAACTTCAACAGCGGGTCGTGTAATTTCAGCCAGTGCAGGCTGCTTCATGTATGCTCACGATGTCATAGAGCTCATCCCAGGCTCATGTGCGAGGTCAAGCAGGCTAGAAAATCTTGACTAAGCCGGGTCAACGTGTCGTGGCTCAGTGTCTACCTCGCCAATCATCCCACCCCCTCACTTGCCACCTACCTAGTTCAGGGCTTTACTCAGGGCTTTCATACAGGACTTATCTCTCTCCCTCACCTTACACACGAGTGCCAGAACCTGCGGTCAGCAGCCACGGACGTACAAGCCATCGACCAGCTATTACGGGCAGAGCTAGACCGGGATTTCATCATAGGCCCTTTCACGAAGCCCCCATTTAACACCTGGCGAGTCAGCCCTATTGGGCTTGTCAAGGGCAAATTCTCCAATAAACTTAGGTTGGTCTACGATTTGTCAGCGCCTTATTCTTCCTCTGTCCCCAGTCTTAATTCCCTTATCCCCTCTGAGGAGTTCTCCCTTAAATACGCATCCGTAGATACGGCCATCCAGGCCATTCTCAAGTCAGGCACAGGAACATGGCTCTCCAAGGCCGACATCTCGGACGCCTTCAAGCTCCTTCCTATCCATCCATCTCTCTGGTGCTGGCATGGCATCAAATGGAGGGAGCTCTACTATTTTGCCACTAAGCTAACCTTCGGGTCCAAGAGTAGCCCCTGGCTCTTCGACTCGTTTGCGCAGGCTCTCGCATGGATCTTGCTGCACGTAGCCCAGTGCCAGGGAGTCATACACTATTTGGATGACTTCCTGCTGGTCGAGTCACCTGGCTCCCTTCCAGGGGATCTGGATAAACTAAGGGTGGTCTTCAATAACCTTAACGTCCCTATTGCTGAGCACAAGGTGGAGGGCCCTGCGCAGGCAATCACCTTCCTCGGGGTCAGCTTAAACACCAGCACTATGCAGGCCAGCCTCCCCCCGGATAAACTAAGCCGCATCAGGTCGGTCATGAGGGACTTCACCCGCACCAGAACTTGCACCAAGAGGCAGCTACAGTCCCTTCTCGGTATGCTTAATTTTGCTATGCGCATCATCCCTCAAGGTCGCGCATTCATATCGCGCCTGTTAGTCCTTCTGTCCCATTCACAAGACCCGGAGCACGTCCTCAGCCTGGACCCCGCAGCTATAGCAGATCTTGCCATGTGGGAGGAATTCCTGACGTCCTGGAATGGCGTGTCCCTGTTCATTCCCTCCGTGTCCTCCTCGTCACCGCAGGTCGTGACCGACGCAGCGGCCTCCACGGGTTTTGCGGCAATTTTTGGCCACCTCTGGCTCGCAGCCCCTTGGCCTCCTCAGATACTGGCAATTCCGGGCTTCACCGAGACGTCCTCCCTATTCGAGTTGTACCCCATCGTAGCCGCTGCCCACACGTGGGGCCGCAGTTGGTCCGGTCAAACAGTGACCTTTTCAACGGACAATCTCGCCACTGCGGAAATCATTAACAAAGGCAGGTCTAAGTCTCTGGAGATTATGTCCTTCCTGCGGCGACTGGTCCAGCTCTCGTTATTGTTTCAATTTAATGTTCATTGTGCCTTTATCCCCGGTAAATGTAATCGGGCAGCGGACGCCCTCTCCCGCTTTAACTTAGTTTCCTTTTTTGATCAGGTGCCCGGAGCCGGACCAACGTCAGCAGCTATCCCGGACTGGTCTCAACTGACCCTGGATTAACCCCTCACCTAGTAGCCGCAACTCAACTCATCAATCACTCCCTCGCAGACAATACCCGCAAGGCCTACCAAACAGCCTGGAGGGCCTTTAACCGTTTCTTAACATCTCACTCCACAGAGACCTCCCGGGTCAAGCAAGTCCTGGCCTTCATTGCCCATTGCCACTCGGACTTGGCGTTATCCTTTAACACGATCCGGCTATACCTGGCCGGGGTACAACATTTTACGTCCCTCCAGGACCCTGCCGAACCCTCCTTGTTCACTTTTCACGCCATTCGGGCCGTCATGCGCGGCATCCAGAAACGCCAGCCTACGGCCTCCCCCAAACGCCTGCCTATCACAGGAGACGTTTTCAGAAACATGTCTGATATTCTGGCCACTGCACCTTTCGGACTCCACACTAGTATCATTATACAAGCAGCCATACACCTGGCCTTCTACGGCTTCTTACGGCCAGGCGAGTTTACCTCCAGTAGCCCCTCAGCTCGCACGCTATGCAAGCACCACCTGGTCAGGCACGGAGACCATTTCATCCTACATATAGCAGTATCCAAGACGCAGCAGCTTGGCCCAGGTACAGACATACATTTTTATAAAACTAACAACCGCTGGTGCCCGGTCGCCATTCTCACCCGCTTGTTGACCCTTCTGGCCGATCAACCAGGAACTGGCCCGCTTCTGCCATTCCACGGTAAGCCACTGAACGCAGCCCAGTTCATGGAGCATGTCAGGATACTCCTGGGCATCCTTCACCTCAATCCGGCTCACTACTCCGGACATTCATTTCGGATCGGAGCGGCTTCAACTGCCTCCCGCCAAGGGGTCCCGGTCCACGTTATCAAAAAGTTGGGTAGATGGAAGTCCACCTGTTTCGCCCGTTACATACCCAATCCGCAAGTAGAGATGGCCCAGGCCTTTGTCAAGCTCACCCAGTAACAAACTCGAATCAATAAAGGCATTCCCTACCTGTATGTTTTTGCCCCCTTATTTTGGTATACCCTACGTTAGGCCAGGGCACACTTTCAGGTCCGGTTCAAGTAAGCGAGTTTGTGTTAACCTTGTTTGTCATCCTTATCCGTATCGGTCAGAGGGCTCTGGGCCATAAATGGAAAGGCCAGTATGGTGGCCTGTAATTATGGGTGGAGCCCAGTGGAGTATATAACCAGCCCGTTCGCCTGGCTCCCTTGTCGGTTCCGGTGCGCGATACCCACCCACCCATCCCCTGTCAGGGCATTTCTCAAGCATTATACTCCTCGGGCGAGTACTCATTTCACTCCATTTCATTTTCATTTCATTTAATTACTCATTTCTCTATCAAGGGTATGCCCCCTTATTTTGGTATACCCTACGTTAGGCCAGGGCACACTTTCAGGTCCGGTTCAAGTAAGCGAGTTTGTGTTAACCTTGTTTGTCATCCTTATCCGTATCGGTCAGAGGGCTCTGGGCCATAAATATATATATATATATATATATATATATATATATATATATATATATACATACGTACACACACACACACACACATATGTAGTATCTCACAAAAGTGAGTACACCCCTCACATTTTTTTGTAAATATTTTATTATGTCTTTTCATGTGACAACACTGAAGAAATGACACTTTGCTACAATGTAAAGTAGTGAGTATACAGCTTGTATAACAGTGTAAATTTGCTGTCCCCTTAAAATAACTCAACACACAGCCATTAATGTCTAAACTGCTGGAAACAAAAGTGAGTACACCCCTAAGTGAAAATGTCCAAATTGGCCCGAATTAGACATTTTCCCTGCCCAGTGTCATGTAACTTGTTAGTGGTACAAGGTCTCAGGTGTGAATGGGAAACAACTGTGTTAAATTTGGTGTTATCGCTCTCACTCTCTCATACTGGTCATACTGGAAATTCAACATGGCACCTCATGGCAAAGAACTCTCTGAGGATCTGAACAAAAGAATTGTTGTTCTACATAAAGATGGCCTAGGCTATAAGTAGAATGCCAAGACCCTGAAACTGAGCTTTGCCAAGACCATACAGCGGCTTAACGGGACAGGTTCCACTCAGAACATGCCTCGCCCTAGTCGACCAAAGAAGTTGAATGCACATGCTCAACATCATATCCAGAGGTTGTCTTTGGAAAATAGACGTATGAGTGCTGCCAGCATTGCTGCAGAGGTTGTAGGGGTGGGGGTCAGTCTGTCAGTGCTCAGACCATACGCTGCACACTGCATCAAATTGGTCTGCATGGCTGTCGTCCCAGAAGGAAGCCTCTTCTAAAGATGATGCACAAGAAAGCCTGCAAACTGTTTTCTGAAGACAAGCAGACTAAGGATATGGATTACTGGAACCATGTCCTTTGGTCTGATGAGATCAATTTGGTTCAGATGGTGTCAAGCGTATGTGGCAGTGACCAGGTGAGGAGTACAAAGACAAGTGTGTCTTGCCTACAGTCAAGTATGGTGGTGGGGGTGTCAGGGTCTGGGGCTGCATGAGTGCTGCCGGCACTGGGGGGCTACAGTTCATTGAGGAAACCACGAATGCCAACATGTACTGTGACATACTGAAGCAGAGCATGATCCCCCTCCCTTCAGAGACTGGGCCACAGGGCAGTATTCCAACATAACAACCCAAAACACACCTCCAAGAGGACCACTGCCTTGCTAAAGAAGTTTAGTGTAGGGGCCGGTTCACACTGCGGGCGATGCGAGGCGACACGACTTGCCTCGCCGCAATCTGACAAGTCGCCCCCGTTCTGTACAATGGAACCGCTCTGAGAGGAGCGACTCGAGTCGCTCCGACTCAGAAAAAAGGTTCCTGTACTACTTCTGGGTGACCTCGGGGCGACTTGCATTGACTTCTATACAGAAGTCATTTGCAAATCGCCGCTGAGGTCGCGGCAGGTCGCGGCGAGGCAAGTCGGTGTCGCCTCGCATCGCCCGCAGTGTGAACCGGCCCTAAAGGTGATGGACCGGCCAAGCATGTCTCCAGACCTAAACCCTATTGAGCATCTGTGGGGCATCCTCAAATGCAAGGTGGAGGAGCGAAAGGTCTCTGACATCCACCATATCCATGATGTCATCATGGAGGAGTGGAAGAGGACTCCAGTAAAACATGTGAAGCTCTGGCGAACTCCATGCACAAGAGTGTACTCACTTATGTTGCCAGCGGTTTAGACATTAATGGCTGTGTGTTGAGTTATTTTGAGGGGGCAGAAAATTGACACTCTTATACAAGTTGTAAACTCACTACTTTACATTGTAACACAGTGTAATTTCTTCAGTGTTGTCACATGAAAAGATAGAATAAAATATTTACAAAAATGCGAGGGGTGTACTCACTTTTATGAGATACTGTATATAATTTACTCTGCGAATGCTTTGTCGTATTTTATATGTTTATTTGTAAAATAAAAATTGTGTATAGAAAGTAAAAAAAATAGATAAAATAAAGATAGATATAAAATAACAGTTAAAAAATATATATAAACTTTAAAAGAAAAAATTACAAAAACATTGACCTAATCCATTTAGATGCCTTTTCAAGACCAGCAACCAAGTGCGAAAAATGACCAGTCCTTAAAATAAATATTGCAGATTATGTGGATAAATTGTGTTCAATTGAGTGTTTAAAATCTGAATGTCAAATAAAAAAAAATGTAATTATTTGAGTATGTGTCATGTTTATGTATGTTAACAAAAGGCCAGCACTGAACTCTCAACCTGCAGCTATCTCACACACCAGAAACGTGCATACCTGCTGCTCTATTTGAATGCACACAGAACACACACATTCTTGTCACACTGAGCTAGTGTGTCTGCAGGGAAACACAGCAGCTTGGTCTCTTTTTTGGCATGCAAACGGCTTCTGAAAATTTGATTTTTTTTTTTTTTTCGAGAAAGATATTCTTCCATGGCCTAATTATGCAGATCTCTGCAGAGATGCGTTCAGGTCCAGTTGTAGCCAAACTCAAACAGTTGCTCTGACCTAGTTAATTGAAAATCCATCCGGTTAAATGTCAACGGCTGGAAAAATCCAAATGGAAACCAACGTGATGTACAGTCTAGTAGATAGATATTTAAGAATGAGGATTTGCATTGTATGCTTGCTCATTTATTGCCGAAGTCAAGTCTGCTGTTACAGCACAGATTCATCTTCGTAGGTTTCTACCTTCTGTGTCTTCCTTTAGGGCTCCTGATTCTGCTGTGTCTGCAATACACTGTAATGAAGTAGCATTGTAGCTATAATCTTATTTCACATCGAATGTTATCTGTAATAAATGAAGTTTTCCTGTTCCAGGCTGAAAGAAGTTGCTTAGGTTGTGGATGGCTACCTTTTAAAAGAGAAATATACCTAGCACATTGGGGATAGAATGCAAAAGCAATTGAAATTTAAAGGAACACTATTATTATACTGCCATGTCTATGATAAAGTGGAAGTCCGGGCTTAACCTATCTAATCTTAAAGAAGAACTTTGGGGAAGAATGTTATTTTTCCATGCAGTGGGGCTGTACCCATACTGCATGGGTTAGCTCAGTGGTCCCCAACCTTTTTGGTACCGGGGACCGGTATTGTGGATGAAAATTGTGGCAAGGCCCAGGGGGGGTCGCATGGTGGACGATGCGGCTTTTCGAGGCCAATTTGTCAGGAATTGGCTGGTGTTAGCACTTCATCACAACACCATGGTTAATATGGTGTCAGGATGATTGAAGTGCATCATTTTTATTATTATATTGTAATATAAAATTAAATAGTTCAACTCACCATAATGCAGAATCTGTCACTAGATGCAGCTTGTCACTTGCTACCAGCTTGCCACAATGCCTATCACCAGATTTCCACATGCCACATCGCCTGCCACCAGATGCAGACTGCCACATGCCATCAGATGCAGATTGCCACAGTTCAATGCCACCAGATTGCCACATGTCACCAGATGCAGATTGCCACAGTCACTTGCCACATGTCACCAGATGCAGATTGCCACAGTCACTTGCCATAGCCACCAGATGCAGATTGCCACAGTCACTTGCCACATGCCACCAGATGCAGATTACCACAGTCACTTGCCACATGCCACCAGATGCAGATTGCCACAGTCACTTGCCACATGGCACCAGATGCAGATTGCCACATGTCACCAGATACAGATTGCCACAGTCACTTGCCACATGCCACCAGATGCGGATTGCCACAGACACATGCCACCAGATGCAGATTGCCACAGACACATGCCACCAGATGCAGATTGCCACAGTCACTTGCCACATGCCACCAGATACAGATTGCCACAGTCACTTGCCACATGCCACCAGATGCAGATTGCCACAGTCACTTGCCACATGCCACCAGATGCACATTTCCACAGACTCATGCCACCAGATGCAGATTGCCACATGTCACCAGATGCAGATTGCCACAGTCACTTGCCACATGTCACCAGATGCAGATTGCCACAGTCACTTGCCATAGCCACCAGATGCAGATTGCCACAGTCACTTGCCACATGTCACCAGATGCAGATTGCCACAGTCATTTGCCATAGCCACCAGATGCAGATTGCCACAGTCACTTGCCACATGCCACCAGATGCAGATTGCCACAGTCACTTGCCACATGCCACCAGATGCAGATTGCCACATGTCACCAGCCACATGCCACCAGATGCAGATTGCCACAGTCACTTGCCACATGCCACCAGATGCACATTTCCACAGACACATGCCACCAGATGCAGATTGCCACAGTCACTTGCCACATGTCACCAGATGCAGATTGCCACAGTCACTTGCCATAGCCACCAGATGCAGATTGCCACATGTCACCAGATGCAGATTGCCACAGTCACTTGCCACAGCCACCAGATGCAGATTGCCACATGTCACCAGATACAGATTGCCACAGTCACTTGCCACATGCCACCAGTTGCGGATTGTCACAGACACATGCCACTAGATGCAGATTGTCACAGACACATGCCACCAGATGCAGATTGCCACAGTCACTTGCCACTAGATGCAGCCTCTTAAATGCAAATTGTCACTAAGCACAGAGGCAGTGCAGTGGAGTGGAGTGGTGGGTTCCATGAGAGAGAACAGAGGTTATGCGGGGCGGGCTGTGAGAGATGATGTAATCTCTCTGCTCCCCCGCTTCACCTCCAACAGTATACTGGCCGGGCTGTGTGGGCGGAACAGCGGTGATGTGGGCGGGCGGTGGGAGATGTCATCTCTCTGCTCGCCTGCTTTACCCCCAGCAGTGTAGCTGCAGGGCTGTGTGGGCGGAAGTGCGGTGATCGCTCTGCTCACTGCTGCCGCATCTCAGTGCACTCTTCGCAGCCCAGCTGCAAACGGGCTACGGCCCGGTAGCAGGCTGCGGCCCGGGGGTTGGAGACACCTGGGTTAGCTGCTTGTTTTCGTCTAGGGTAGAGATTTCCAAACTACGGCCCTCCAACTGTTGCAGAAATACACGTCCCATAGGGCATTGTAAAACTGACATTCACAGACATGACTAGGCATGATGGAAATTGTAGTTCCTGAACAACTGGAGGGTCATAGCTTGGAGACCCCAGATCTAGGGGATTGAGGGACAGAGATATGCTTACCTAATCCACCGACCCCATGCTTGCTGTCTTGTAAATGGACTTGTTCTGACATCATCACGCCCATTGACCGGCTCAGGATGTGAGGACGGCAGGAACAGTCCACCGCTAAACATGGGGGAGTGCGTTTTTTCAGAGGACCGAAGGCTCAGCAGCCATTGGGACTGTGACATCGTAATGGGCGGGGACATCATCCGGTGATGTCCCTATAAAAGTCGCTGCGTCCCTGCCATTGTGAGTGGAGGCAGCGACGAGTCAACATCTGAAGAGAAAAAGAGAAGAACAGAAGATGGCGACAGCGACAGAAGACCGGGCCACCGCCTGTAAAAAAGCTAGAAGAAGGCGCGGTAGCCCGGCAAGAAGAACCGAAGAGGGGGACAAGACCCCCTAAGAGGGGGACAAGACCCCCGAAGTCAGAAGAATAGGGCGGCGGCGAAGAAGAAAGCCGGGCTCCTCCGCTAGTAAAAGAGCTAGCAGAAGATAGCGGAGGAGTCCGGCGAGAAGACCCCCGAAGACGGACAGAAGACCCCCGGAGCTGTGCAATAAACTATTTTAACCCTTGTGTGTTGTGTTTTTTTTTAACTTTTTTTCACAGGTGAATGGGTAGGGGTACATTGTACCCCATACTCATTCATATAGGGTGGGGGGCCGGTATCCGGGGGCCCCCTTATTAAAGGGGGCTCCCGGATTCCGATAAACCCCCCGCCCGCAGACCCCGACAACCAACGGCCAGGTCTGATAAGGGTCTGATGTGGACCTGAGGGGGGACCCCCACGTCGATTTTTTCGGTGTAGGGGTTCCCCTTTAAGTCCATACCAGGTGACGGGGCCAGCGATGCCTCCTTCACTGGCCCCGGCTACCTGGAGACGCGCTCAAAATGAGCGGACTTTCCTCCACGTGTGTGGGCAAGTCCGTTCATTTCAAAGGTACGGTGGATAGTCCGGCGGACTTAGTACGCCATATTAGTCCGCTGAAAAAGTGCCGTGTGTGGGCAAGTAGCCCGTTCGGAAAGTCCGGCGGACAGTCCGGCGGGAAGTCCGGCAGACTAAGTCCGCCGGATAGTTGGCTACGTGTGTACGCGGCATAAGTATTTGTAGCTGCTGACTTAAATTTTTTTTTTGGTTTGTTAAAACTGAAGATAGTCTTTAAGTATTAAAAAGACCTATTAAGTTACTGTTTTTGTTGGTCAACAAATTCTAACAAGCACCTGTCATCAATGGTAACCGCGTGTAGAAAAGGGAAGGATAATGCAGGCCATATATGGGTTGAATTCCAAACTAATTTTCTTTTGAAAATCTGAAATTTACTGCATTTTGTAATCTGAAGGTCCCATCATTGATTTCGAAATTCGACCAACCGAGCCTTCAATTTCACCTCATGTTGCTACAGAAAAGAAAATTCATGGCTGGGAATTTTCTTTTCCTTACAGGTCACAGCTCATGCACATTTCTCTTTCAATTATATTTATGGCATGATTCCCATCATTGATTAGAAATTAATTCGTTTTTAAAAAAAATTCCATCATGCCCGATCACTTAAATTCGATGGCTGCACAAAAATGTCCGTTGTTGCGGTGCACTAATGGTGCGAAATTCAAAAGTAAATTCTTCATTACGATATTTTTACTAATTATGAGTTAAGGCTCTGTGCTTATACAAACATTTCCAGTGGGAAAATCCTATGGGACAATAACCAGCCCTTAAGACAGCCCAAGCTTCTCATTTTTGGCCCCAGAGGGCCCAGCGAAATCCTAGCACAAAAAAGCACTCTATTCTATGCAAATATGTCTGTGGCTTTTAGGTCACCATGAGAAAATATTTTCTTGGCACTGTTGCCCATCTCCATTGTGCTGATTAAACACTCAGAGTATTTATAAATGTTTAAATAAATCCGAGAACATTTCCCAGACTGGATTAGGCCAAATCCACCCCAATAAACACAGACTAGAAATATTTTTCTTTACTGATGGCTACTCTGCAAATATTATCCATAATATTAGAAAAAAAAATACGACATATGTCATCTGTTGTGTTTGTGTGATATCATTTTGCTGCCTAAGAGTCGTTTTTGAAAGATAATATAGAGTTATACAGTAGCCCCTCGAAATTCTGCTCTGTTATTCCCAGGTATGAACTCTGGCCGCAGCCATTGTGAAGGGCCTATATCTCCCAACTGAACATTTAAAGGGTAAGTTCACCTTTTATAATAAAATAAAAAGTACAAATAACTCCAAATATCCTGGACACCCCTCTGGATCCCACCGCACATAGCGGCTCTGATGCCCCATGGTGCTGGTCAGTGGGGGCTGGTGGAATTAATGCCGCCCCTCCCCCGGTCGGTCAGTAGCACTTACCCCATCACCAGCTTCCCCTGCTCAGTGGCAGCCTATCGTTCTCCTGCTCTCCATGGGTCTTCACTGCAGTGGCTTCCGTTTCCTTCCTTCTCCTCGGTGGCCCATCGGGAGTCTTCTCTTTTATGCCAATTGGAAAATGGGTCTCACACCCGCTTCTGATTGGCCGGATTGGGAATCAGTGTTTCAACAATTAATATTCATCCGTTCGCATTCTCTGCGACCCAAGCCCACCCTATTTTGAAGCCTATTAGAGTCTCTGTCTCTAATCAGGTGCTTAAAAAAAAAAACCCTGGCCACTGTAATTCATGCGTCTGGTGCCCTGAAAGGGGCTATGCATGAATCTATCCATTGCATATAGGGGGTGGCCTCAGTAGTGTATTTGGGTTTTGTGCTGCCTAACCTAATTTAAATAAGATCCACCACTTCCTGTCAAGGCCACACCCCTAGCTGTTTAAGACATGCCCTGAAATTTTCGAGTGGGGACACTAGTTCTGAGGGCCTGGGGGGGCAATGGATTCCCTTAATTTGCATAGATGTCCTTTCACTTCCTGTTTGACTATGGGGCAGGAAGCGAAGGGAAATCTCTGCAATGCGACAGGGATTGTAAAAAATAAACTAACAGGGGCTATAACCCTCCATTATTCTATCCAAAATGAAAAAAAAAAAAAAGTGTTGCCTATAGTTCTACTTTAAGCACAAATTTCTGATAATTTTATGGAGAGGACTAAGAAGATATAACCATCTCATTGCCAATGGCAAGCACTCATTGGTCAGAGTTGCCATGTGACCATCCTGATCAATGAGAAGCACATCTGAGGATTCTTCTTCCTGTAAGAAAAAAGAAGAGTGTTTCATAATTGCAAGCATTCTGATGAATACTCACTTTGGATTTATATATTGTGGTGTATTGACCGCTAAGCTGGCATCATGGAGAATCTCTGTCACTATGGGGTTGATTTACTAAAGGCAAATAGACTGTGTATTGTGCAAACTGCATTTGCACTCTGCAAGTGCAGTTGCTCCTGAGCTTAGTAAATGAGGTAAAGTTTTACTTTGCAAAGAATACCCAATCATGTGCCAGGAAAAAAAAACATTTTTTTTGCTTGCAAGTAGTTACATAGTAGATGAAGTCGAAAGAAGACACAAGTCCATCAAGTCCAACCCATGTGTGTGATTTATGTCAGTATTATTATTATACAGGATTTAAATAGTGCCAACAGTTTACGCAGCTCTTTATAATATAAATTGCATTGTGGTCGTTCGGGTGCTTATCTAATATTTTCTTAAAACTATCGATTTGCCTTTAGTAAATCAACCCCTTAGTCCTCGAAAGATTTAAAGTAAAACTATAGGCAAAACTTTTTTTTTTTTTCATTTTGGTTAGAACAAGAGAGGGTTATAACTCCCGTGAGATTTTTTATTTTTTTTCGTTAATTGTGGAGATTTCCCTCCCCTTCCTGTCCCATAGCCAAACAGCAGGTGAAAGGAAATCCCTGCAAATTAAGAGAATTCCCTGGGTACCCCCAGGTCACCAGTGTCCCCATTGGAATATTCCCCTTCTATTACTTTTCTGGGAACAATCCAAAATATGGGATTTTCTTTTACTTTCAATGATAATGGTAAGCAGGACAAATAGAGAGGGCGAGTCTCCCTAACGGTGGCAGAGGCAGAGATAAAAACTGACATGTTCTATTTTCTTGGCACTAAAACAAACAAAAAAAGTTTGCCTTTAGTTATGCTTTAACCACTTGCCGACCGCGCCATAGCCAAAAGACGGCTACAGCGTGGTCGTGTTTTCCTGGGTGGACGTCCTGCCAGAATGTTGCTCTCACGCACCCCCTGCGGCACGCTCACGCAAACATCCGTGACCGCCGGGTCTGGAAGACCCAGCGCATCACGGATTGCGGTAAACGGCCTCTGAAAGCTGATGAAGCGGTCACATGTAAACAAACCGGCATCACGTCATGACACCGGTTCCTCCCCCCCTCTCTGTACCAATCGGTACAGTGAGAGGGGAGAGGCAGAGAGATGGCCGCAGCGCTGTGGGCTGCATGTGTAGTGCCCACAGCGCTGCTCTGTTCCAATACTCTCCCCATACTGTGCAATACTCTGCCAATACTGTGCAATACTCTGCAACATTGTGCAATACTCTGCCAATACTCTGCAACACTGCAATACTCTGCCAATACTCTGAAACACTGCAATACTCTGCCAATACTCACCAATACTCTGCCAATACTCTGCAATAAATGTTAACAGAAACAAAGAATTTTTATTTATTTTTTACCAAATGTACAGTCTTTTTTGATTTATAGCGCAAAAAAAAAAAAACAGCGGTGATTAAATACCACCAAAAGAAAGCTATATTTGTGTGAAAAAGAGGACATAAATTTCATATAGGTCCAGTGTTGCCTGACTGAGTAATTGTCATTCAAATTGTGAGAGCACCGAAAGCTGAAAATTGGTTTGGTTATTAAGGGAGTTTAACTGCCCAGTGGTCAAGTGGTTAAGTCAGGGGTCTACAAACTTTGTTAAACTTTATTAACTTTTAAAAAAAGGGCCAGTTTATTGTCCTCCAGACTGTACGTGGGCCAAACTGTGGCTGTTGGGAGTAGAAATTATCCTAGCGTCAGTGGGAATAAAAATGCATCTTTGGTATTGGGAGGGGCAGGGGATGGTGTCCTATCGCTGGTGTAAGTGGGAGAAATAGTGCCCCATCATTGGTGTCAGTTTTAGTAATAATGACCCATTATTGGCATCAGTTGGAGAAATAATGCCTCATCATTGGGGCCAGTGGGAGGAATAGTGGCCCATTGTTGGCATCAGTGGGAGAAATAATGCTTCATCATTGGTGTCAGTTTTAGGAATAATGTCCCATTATTGGCATCAGTTGAAGAAATAATGCCTCATCATTGGGGTTACTGGGAGGAATAGTGGCCTATCGTTGGCATCAGTGGGAGAAATGGTACCCCATTGTTGGTATCATTGGGAGAATTGGTTCTCCATTGTTGGCGTCAATGAGAGAAATAGTGCCCCAACATCGATGTAAGTAGCAGCAACTGGTGCCCCATTGTTGGTGTCAGTGGAAGGAAATGTGTCCCAAGGGCCAGATACAGAAGGTAAAGGGCCGCAGTTTGGAGACCTCTGCTTTAAGTCATGGGGTGACTCATTACTCCAAGATCAACCTATAAGTAAAATATTAATATTGAACAAGATAAAGTATAAACGAAATAAATAATAAAGCAGAACATGTTCCTAGGGCAAAAAAAAATAAAAAATGAATCTTTTTTTACCTTTTTATTACAGCTTCACAAAAAAAACCTTTTTCTACGTTGTGGCCCCTACAGCTCTCTAAATGGGATTTACCCTGGAGGCACTCCAATTAAATGCATTTGCTTGTGTTTCTTTACCGCCGTACACACTTTACTGGAAAGAAATGTTGGAAAATTGACATTTGAGACGTGTAACAAAAAAATGTTCAGTGAACCTCAGATCATATTGCGACGTATGGAGGCTTCAGCAGGGAAATCTGCTGCCCACATTGATAGATGGGGAGGGTTAAACAGGCTCATTTCTGAGTCAAGTAAGTGTTTTCCTGCTGGTAATTCAAGCAGCTGTCTTCTTTTTCTCTTATTTTATGGATTAGCTGCTCGTTATTGTAATTGTTTGACTGTTTAGGTGTAATACGGGAACTGAGCACAATGCCATGAACAGAGTAAAATGCTTGGTACGCTATGGGGTTGATTTACTAAAGGCAAATAGACTGTGCACTTTGTAAAGTGCAGCTGCTCCAGAGCTTAGTACATGAACAGAAGCTCTGCTGACTTTCATCATCCAATCATGTGCAAGCCAAAATGCTTTTTTTTTTTTTTCATTTTCCTTGCGCGTGATTGGGTGCTCTTTACAAAGTGAAGCTTTACCTCATTTACTAAGCTCTGGACCAATTGCACTTGCAGAGTGCACAGTCTATTTGCCTTTAGTAAATCAAACCCTATGTACCACGTTCCTCATAAAATGGCGCTTTAACCGCTTGCCGACCAGTGCACGATGATATACGTCGGCACAATGGCACGGCTGCGCAAATGGGCGTACAGGTGCGTCCTCTTTAAGAAGCGGCATTGTGGTCGCGTGCGCGCCCGCCGCATGCTCCGTGACCGTGCCTGCAGGACCAGCGGACTTGATATCCACCGGTCTCCCGGCGATCGTGTCACGGAGCAGCAGAACAGGGAGATGCCTATGTAAACAAGGCATTTCCCCGCTCTACCTTGTGACACGACAGAGATCATTGCTCCCTGTCATCGGGAGCAGTGATCGCTGTCATGTCCTAGGCAGCCCACCCCCCCCCCCCACAGTTAGAATCACTCCCTAGGACACAATTAACCCCTTGATCGCCCCCTAGTGTTTAACCCCTTCCCTGCCAGTGTCATTTATACAGTAATCAGTGCATTTTTATAGCACTGATTGCTGTATAAATGACAATGGTCCAAAAATAGTGTCAAAAGTGTCCGATGTGTCCGCCATAATGTCGCAGTCAGGATAAAAGTCGCAGATCGCGGTCCATAAAGACATGAATGAGTGAGTTTGGGGTGGAGGAACTTGATAGTCCTGGCCTCAACCCGATAGAACACCTTTGAGATGAATTAGAGCAGAAACTACGTGCCAGGCTGTCTCGTCCAACATCAATGCCTGGTCTCACAAATGCGCTTCTGGAAGAATGGTCAAACATTCCCATAGACACACTCCTAAACCTTGTGGACGGCCTTCCCAGAAGAGTTGCCAACTCAATATTGAATCCTAAGAACTAAAACTGGGAGGCCAATAAAGTTCATGTGCATGTAAAGGAAAGCGTTCTAATACTTTTGACAATATAGTGTATATTGCAAACATCAGTGTACCATTATTTGATATCAGAGACGATTATTATTTGCACTGTTTTGCTTTTTGTTTTTTATTACTGTAATGCTCGCTATATGTAATAGAATTTCTTTATGGGTGCTAAGCTGTGATCTTGTAATAAAAATAATTGCAGGTGGTATTCTATGCTATTACGATTCAGCCTTGGCAGTATACGTATTATCGGTGGCAAGTTTCCAAATTTCTGCAACTCTCATATTAAAGCCCACATCTGGGCATCTAATGAGGGAAGAGTTCAGAAGTCGCAGTGACATATAACTATTTTCTAAGGCCATTTCAGGATGAAGAAGGATCAAAGCTGTAACTGAAGTGAGGAAGACCCTGGGGCTAATGGAAAAGCTGAATGTTGTTTTAAAAGAATGCGTTGTTGAAATCACTAGCTAGAACAAGTTAAACTTATTACATATTGCTACTAATGCATTTGGGGAATCAACATTTTTCCCTATTCAGATATTGTAAGCTATGATGAGCCGAGAAGAGGTAATTTGTTTTAATGGGATCACAGTTACAATACTCTTTAAATCACAGGAGAAATTACAGCCCTGGTAGTATCTTCAGTATAGCTGTGAGTCTATACTCTTAGGCCGCGTACACACGCGGGGACTGTTCGCCCAACTTTGTCCGTCAAACAGTTTCGGCAAACAGTCCGCTCAAAATTAGCATGGACGGACATGGCCACACACGACGAACGAACAGTTTGCTGAAACCGTGCGCGATGACGTGAACGGCACGTACGACGGGACGAAAAATACGACGTCCTATACACTGCATTATAACTTTCGGCGTGTAAATCCTTTCTGAGCATGCGCGGAACTTAGTTTGACGAACAAGCCTACACACGAGGGGACTGTTCGCTGAAACAAAGTTTCAGCGGACAGTTTTTCGGAATTTCCGAAAAACCTTGTTCAGCGGACTGTTCGCTGAAACTGTCCGCTGAAAGCCCACACACGAGCGGACTGTTTGCCGAAACACTGTTCAGCGGACAAAGTTGGGCGAACAGTCCCCGCGTGTGTACGCGGCCTTACACATAGTAGAGTTTGCCTTGGTTACTAAGCATCATTGGGTAGGGTTGGGTCATATGGCCATAGGGTACCTACAGAACCTTTGCCCAGTTTAGCTATTTGTGTGTATATATACTCTTTTCTCTGTATCCATTGGCTGAGCCTGCCTGGGAAAGCCTGCCTGGGGCTGCCTGACCAATTTCCATCTAAAATCTATAGACATTAAAGGAATGATTTACTTAAACTGGAGAATGCAAAATCTGGTACAGCTGTGCATAGAAACCAATCAGCTTCCAGGTTTTGTTGTCAAAACGTAACCGCTTCAGCCCCGAAAGATTTTACCCCCTTCCTGACCAAAGCACTTTTTGTGATTCTGCCCTCCGTCATTTTAACTGACAATTGCATGGTCGTGCGACGTTGCACGACCATGCACGACCACGGTCGGTGTAGAGTAGCTTCAATATAGATGGAGATCCGACTTGGGGGCAACTTCTATTGAAATATATGGGTACAAGTTGCCTAGAAGTCGCCTTGAAGTAGTACAGGAATCTTTTCTGAAGTCAAAGCAACTTCAGTAGTATTAAATCTGGAGTCCGCCGGGAGTTCCGCGTTTTTTTTTTTTTTTTTTTTAAAAGCCAGCAGCTACAAATACAGCAGCTGCTGACTTTTAAAATAAGGACACTTACCCGCCCAGCGCGCCCGCGATGTCGGCACCCGAAGCCGATCTCTCGATCGTCTCTCGGGTGCTGCCGCCGCCATCTTGGGTATGGGAATCAGGAAGTGGAGCCTTTCGGCTTCATTTCCCGGTTCCCTACTGCGCATGCGCAAGTCGCGCTGCGCAATAAGGATGGACCCGCTGCCTCTGGGATCTGTGTTTTTCCCAGCAGGCAGCGGGGGACTTTCGTAAAAGGGCGTAGATCTACGCCCCTTTCCGCAGAGAGCTATCCCGGAAGTGGGTGCAGATACCTGTACTGTACAGGTACCTGCACCCCCCTCCCCCCTGAAAGGTGCCAATTGTGGCGCCGGAGGGGGGGAGGATTCCAATGAGCGGAAGGTCCACTTTAGGGTGGACCTCCGCTTTAAGACAGCTCCATTCACTTCAATGGAATTTCTTATGTCCAGCGACTTGGGGCAATTTGAGGTCTGACAAGTCGGATCCCAAGTCGCTGTAGTGTGAACCGACACTAAGGTACATATAACCCTGGCTGTTTCCGGTTGCTGACATCAGAGATAACATGCAATAGACAATTAATGTCTGCTCACGTTCTGATACAATTTACAGTAGTTGACTATTCCTAAGTATCATCTAGAGATCTGCATGACAGATACAGCAGGCAAAATTGCTACAAAGAGCTTTGCAAAGCTATACAGAGAAATATATTAATATTAATATATATTTCACGTTAATCCTTTCAATGCTGGAGGGTCTATTCTGCAATTCATAAGACGATTAATTGATCCGAGTACTTACCATGCACCTGGCCACCTATGATAAAGCAACGGTAGAAAAGCAATATTGAGGTTTTAATTGTACCATTGACTGCACTGTACAGCTGGCTTATTAAAAATGCAATCTATTTGTTAAAATTAACACTCACTGAAAAATGGATTGCAACTAAATATTATTTGAGCAAGATTTTTAGAAAGCCACAAAAATGGAGATGAGTTATCTGACCTGGGAAGGCGAAAACTGTACATGGGCAAGAGATGGAGGTTGGAAGATCCAACTACTGCATACTTGTTCTATTGAAATATTGGAACATAAGAACGCAGGGTCGTTTTGGCTTAGTGACTGCACTGAGCACACACATCTGGCACTATTTTATCTCAGAGGAACAATTCCAGATAGTAAGGATAACTTGCCACACATTTGTGGCAGTGTTGAATTGTAAGTCTTGTTAACTTGCTGCACATTTTCACTGGCAAGTTGTACACTTGCAGAGCACATGAAACACAAGTTCTAGTTGTCACTTTTCCAATTTACAGAAAATTTGTGTGGCAAGTCTCTAGCAGGAGCAAAGTTGCAGTGATGAGTCTACAGCAAGAGCTGTGCAAGTCACAGTGCCCCCTGTGGTGGGATGACTATTACACAACATAACTGAACCAGAACTTGCAGCAGACATACAGAATGTTTGTAAAGAAAGTTGATCTGGAGTCATGCAATGCGGACTTGCTGCAATTGTGCAAAAAACTTATGAAGCCTGGCAAGTCTAGCAATAGCTTAGCAAGTCATTTTCAAATGTGCAGCTCAATTGCTTGCTATCTGGGATAATGATCAGCTAAGAAAATATATTATAGGTGGCTGAATATTCCCCAGGGATCAGCCAGCTGGGAAAGGGGGATGCCTTTATAATTCATAATTTGCAGCCCAAAAGTCTACAGTTGATACTTAAACTGACCATTCTTGTCTCAATTAGGAAATTATTATATCCAATCCTTTTAGAATCATATCCTGATCTCCTGCAGCCTCTGTACAACCTTGCTTGCATGCAGTCTATTGCATCTCCCAGGCAAGCTTTCTAATGGTGACAACAATTGTTCATGCCTGCATAATGTGTATTAGACCCCTTTCACACTGGGGGCATTTTGTAGGCACTATAGCGTTAAAAATAGCCCCTGAAAACCACCCTTAAACAGATTCTCCATTCACTCTACACTGGAGCAGTGCGCTGGCATGGCGTCAGAAAAAGTTCTGCCAGCAGCTTCTTTGGAGCGGCGAACTCACCATTGAAATCAATGGGGCAGCGCTGCTATACCACCGACAAAATGCTGCTGTGGAGGGGTTTTGCGGGCGGATTCAACCCCTTTTTGGCCGCTAGCGTGGGGTTAAAACACCCCGCTGGAGGCTGAATAGCGCCGCTAAAATGATGGTAAAGCGATTCTAAAAATATCGCTGCATTACCGCTGATGCCCTAGGCGGCACAGTGTGAAAGGGTTCTTGAAGCCACTTGCAGTCTCCATTGGAAACCCATGTGACAGGTTGGTAGTGCAGAAGCACAACTGAGAGAGAGACAGAGCATTGTTGCCTATAATAGGAAATGCCTAAACTACAAGTTGCATGGCAGAATCACCAGGTATATTATTTAAATTATAGCCACAGGTGTAAAAATTGTGAAAATAAGTTTTGAAATTACATTGACATGTTAATGCTTATATGAGATCTTAGTGTGTTCATGGCAGGGCTGGACTGGGACAAAAATTTGGCCCTGGACTTCATCCAGACCAGCCCACTTTAATTTTGCAAACAAGCACAAAAACAGTATATAAAACTATACGTAATTGTGCAAAAAAACATAAGTAGCATAACAAACCTCTTTTATTATTTCACTTATTCTCCTCTGTTTTTTTTTTTATCATCTTTCTTACATCACTGCGTGAAGTTGAAGGCAAGCCGCGCAGCCATTACTTTGTCACTGAAACCGGCCCACTGAGCCATCGGCCCACCGGGAAACTCCCTGTAGTCCCAATGGCCAGTACATGCCTGGTTCATGGGTGTAGCATAAGGGGTTACAGGGGTCACAATTGCAACCTCACCCCTTGCTCCATGGTGCCCCTGCACCTTCCTTGTCATATTATCATATCCTCCACAAAATCCAGCTCCGATTTGCCCTAGGGCCCCAAAGCCACGCTCTAGTACTGAGCTTCTGCTTTGCCTTCCACAGTCCACACCCCTCTGTTCTCATTGGTTGGGAAGAAGCTGTGAGCCATTTCCTGAATGGAGAGGAGCACAAGGTGAGAACGGCCCAAGATGGAGAAGTGTCTGTGCTGTATGCTAGCAACAAGGAATGGTAACCAAGCTCAGCGAGGAAAGAGGAGGAGAGTGATGTCCTGTAGCCCGTGATGGGATTGATGTCACTGGTGAGGTATGACACCGCTCAGTGTCTCCTAGTCACCAACTGGGATTCTGTGTACCCTCCACCTGGGGATGTCTACTTATCCCACTTCCCAGACACCTGGGGAAAAGACACACACCTCTGGGAAGTGACCTTCCCTCAATACCTGCCAACACTGACAGAGGAACCTTCAGAAATTGCTAAAACAAATCCCTTAAAGCCTCCTTGGGGGGAGGGGGGGGGGCCCTGAAGGGCTGCAGGCTCCAGATTTTGTGTTACATGGTTTTGCCCTCCCTGATCTAAGTTGCCCCACCTCCCAAAGCCCCCCGACCACCCCTTCCACCCTGCATGCTGTGCCCGGCTGCTGAGCTATTTTGCCATTACAGCACTCTATACTGTTCTTCCTCCGCAGGACTGAAATCACATTCCTTTACAACACAGCCAGTTAGCCATGATCTGCACAGGGTGTATCTGCCTACTGCAACTACACTGCCATTCCGACAAGAGAATCCCTGTCTTCTGATGTAAGGAGGAAATCTGGGAACTCAAAACTCATAAGCCACTTTGAGTATCTTGACATGCGGTGGATGTATCTGTACGTGCGTTGGAAGTAGTGTGGGGGGGGGGGGGGGGGGGCAGGTCAACGTTTGCATTGGGGCCCACAAGCTTCAAGCTAAGCCTCTGCATTAAGTATTTGTTAAATTGAGGAACTGTGTCAAAAAAGTGTTGGGAGACATTCTAAAATCATACCCTTTGACACTCTTACATCTTGTGTATGCAGCATCCTCCTGCTAGACTGCTAGGTTTTAGTAAGAAAAATGTAGTGTTTGGTTCTCCTGGAATGAGCAGAGCAAAACTGATTACTTTAGACTGCTCTGGGTTCTGCAGGCTGCTAGTCTGGATGCTTCCCCTTGTTTCTGGAGCTTTTCAGACAAAAGTGCATGGAAGAGTCAGATAAGAAGCCTGAATATTTATAAAGCCCTAGCCAAACCCTGGAGAGGTGTGTCCAGATAGTGGTTGTGGTATGTATAAATAGTCTGGAGCCCATAGCACAGGGTTCTTATCCAGGAGGTGAAGTTCCCAGCCAGGAAGAACTGTTTGCTTTTCTGGCTGTATTGCTGAAGGTCCAGCCTGTTCATCAAGATCCCAGCCTTGGCTGAGAGGGCCTCTTTCAGGGATTCAAGAGAAGTGACACTGAACACCTACCTTGGGAGTTCACAGGGGGAGCCTGCCTGCTGGAAGAGTTGCATTCTATACTAGAAGGTACTCACCCTTTACCTTTGGGCAATCATGACTCTCACAGCAAATCGCACTGTGATTGGCCAAAGCATGCAGGTCAGGTGCATGCTTTGGCCAATCAGCAGCCGTCAATGCACTGTGATCTTACAGTGCATTATGGGGTGTTCCGCAGCAAGCAAATTTGCCACGAGTGCCCCATATGTTCTTAGGTTCAACTCGAACATCGGGACCATCCCTACTTGTCACACATTTGTGGCAGTGTTAAATAATAAGCCCATTAACTTTCTGCTAATTTTCACTGGTAAGTTGTACACTTGCAGAGCACTTGAAGCACAAGTTCTAGTTGACACTTTTACAATTTGTAGCAAATTTGCGAGGCAAGTCTCTAGCAAGAGCAAAGTTGCAGTGACCCCTTTGGTGGGAGCACTACATGCACAACATAAGTGAACCAGAACTTGCAGCAGACTTGTAGAATGTTTTCAAAGAAAGTTGATCTGGAGTCATGCAATGTGGACTTGCTGCAATTGTGCAACAAACTTGTGAAGCAGTGAAAGTCTAGCAATAGCTTAGCAAGTCATTTTCATGCTTGCAGCACAATTGCTTGCTATCTGGGATGTTCTTGAGAAGAGAAGTTGGCCCTTCCATACTGTAGGCCCAACTCACCTCCTGTCCTAGGATGACAACACTGCTCCTCCTAGGGTTGCCACTTTTTCTTCAAGTCAAACCCAAATACTTTAGCGAGGCACAGCAAAAAAAATATATATATATTTAATATAGACTATAGGATCGTAACAGACATGGGACACCTCTAGGCACTCCAAAGAAAATAGCAATGCAGAACACATAGTGCCCCTCACCCTCCTGGCAGGCCCTATTCTGAGCCATATTCCTGTCTGAATAATGTGTCCGGGTTTCAGGTAGACTGAAAACTGGACACCTTTTTCAAAACTAGACTTGTGCACAACAGAAAATTTAGTTTAATTTCGGTTCGTTGTCATTCGTAAAATACATCATTTCGTTTTGTTATATTCGTTATGTTACGTTAATATGTTTTCAGATAATTTTTTATTTCTGTAGTGTCGACATTTGTTATACTGAATCTCGATTCATTTCGAATTCATTTGTTATATGCGCTATAATTTCATTTTTATTTGTTTGAAATTCAATATTTACTGTTTGTATGTATATATATTCGTGATAATGATTTGTAGTTTGGAAAGTCGTTTGTTTATTGAATCTATTAACACACACAGTGGCAATATCTCTTCTCCTCTTTTCAAATACAATACAACACCCTTCTCACTCAGTTCTCAGGAATGCCACCTCCAGCACAAAATGAATCAGCTGATACGACGTTCTGGCGACAAAAATCCATCAGATTTTTTCCAACGGATTTTGGCCCAAACTTGTCTTGCATATACACAGTCGCACAAAGTTGTCAGAAAATCCGATCATTCCGAATGAGGTGACATAAACCACGTACGACGGGACTATAAAGAGCCCAGTAGCCAATAGCTTTCGTCTCGTAATTTATTCTGAGCATGCGTGGCACTTTGTGCGTCGGAATTGTATACACACGATCGGAATTTAAACTATCACATTTTGTTGTTGGAAAATTTTAGATCCTGCTCTCAAACTTTGTGTGTCGGAATTTCCGACGGAAAAAGTCAGATGGAGCCCACACATGATCGGATTTTCCGACAACATGATCCGATCTCACATTTTCCATCGGAAAGTCCGACTGTGTGGCATAAGAATTACTTTGAGTTGACCTTTTGTTTCATTAGATCTTTAACAAATTACCGAATCATGTCGAATTCATTCATTATATCCTCTATAATTGACTTTGCATTCGTTGAAATTCATTATTTTTTTATTCAGACATTCAGATGCATCCAAATGTCCAAAAGATGCAAAATTCATCCGAATTTCGATTCGTTACGAAACTAATTGCACAAGCCTATTCAAAACTTGGACTGTCCTGTGAATCTTGGAGAGGTGGCAACCCTAGCTGCTCCATAGATACAGCACAGTGAGTGAGCGTTGTCACTCTAGGACAGGAAGTGTGTTGATGGCAGGATCAGCAGGTGAAAATAAAGGAGAAATGTATCAGAACATAAATGAATGTATCCCCCACATCTAAGGACTGGTAGGCTTAATTATACTACATTTTTGTTCTTGGGCTTAGATACGCTCTAGGGTCGAAAAAGGTGGCTTAGCACTAAGCGCAATTTGTTGTGTTAAGAGCAAGGCTGCTTGGATTTGGCATCAATGCTTTCAGTGCATATAGGTAAACCTGGCATGTAAGGGGTTAAACAAAATATTCTGGCTGGAGTTGGGATTTTATCTTTTTTTTTGTTTCTTCTGCTGCACATTTTTATGAGTATTTTTTAATCATAAACCTTTTAGCTTCTTCATGATTGATGAAGTTGTATCAGAGTCAGGAGGCAGCACAAATGTTGTGTTGTATAAATGTCTTTATTTTGATTCTTTAATAAATAAAGAGGTGTATAAAAAATGAATGCCTAGAACATTGATTTTCAAAGGGATCAACTCATCTGTAATCCCAGGATAGAATTACAGAATTTGGGGAAGACATTTGTTGAACATTGCATCGGGACGCCATTGACTGAAATGTGTTAAGCCCTGTGCACACGGTCGGAAATTCCAACCATAATTCTGATGGATTTTGGCCAAAACTTGTTTTGCATACACACGGTCGCACAAGCTGTCGGAAAATTGATCATTCAGAACAAGGCCACGTACAAAACATACGACGGGACTATGTAGAGGCTAGTAACCGATAGCTTTCTTCTCCAAATTTTTTCTGAGCATGCGTGGCACTTTGTGCATCAGAATTCTCTACACATTTTGTTGTCGGAAAATTTTAGATCCAGCTCTCAAACTTTTTTCGTCGGAAATTCTGACAGAAAAAGTCCGATAGAGCTCACACACGATCTTATTTTCCGACAACATAATCCGATCTGACTTTTTCCGTCAGAATTTCCGACCGTGTGTATGGGGCATAACAGAGCTACCCTAGAAACAGGTGCAGATTTTGCAGAGGGGAAAGGCAGTATAAAAGGTATTATGTTAGGTTTACATTTGTGGTTGGGAGGGGGGGGGGGGGGGGCAGTAAAAACATGTGGTTGAACCATGTTTATCTCACACCCCCCTGTCTGCTCCCCCCTTAAGTTGCAAAGACAGAAATTATTCCCTCTATTGCATTTGGCAGCCAGTACCACATACAGCACATGACATGACCCATCTTGACCCATCTAACTGAATGGAGCTGCGGCACAACCAACAAGGGAGTGTGTTTTTTTTTTAGGGGTTAAAACATGGATAAAATGTCTCCTCAGCTTCTGTCAAGCACTTGCCTGGATGAGTCCTTAAAGAGACCTTAGCAGGGACATATATAGAGGAACTGATCGGTTCCATTTTCCTCCTGCAGCTGCTGAAAGTCTACTTCTCCTCCCCACCCTCCTGCAGACATTCAGCGGCTGCAAGAGGAAAATGGAGAGGTTCAGTTTTTCTATATGCTGCCCCTCCTATCCAGGTCCTGCTGCCCCCGGACCCCTGTGTGCTCTCCTGGCCTTGTTCGCTCCCATTTTCCGTAATGGCTCTTGCTTTCCCTCCTTCCCTCTCCCGTCATCCTTAGGTGGGGGCCGTATCAGGATCTTTCCATCCTGACAAGGCCCCCTTTGCCCCCCTTCTCAGGCAGTGCTGCCAGTTTCCCCTCTTGCCTCTCCTGTCACCAGTATGAGAGAGTGAGAATAATAACACCAAATTTAACATACCTGCTCCACATTCACACCTAAGACCTTGTAATGCCATGTACACACGACCGGACTTTTCAATGGACTAGATCCGACGGTCTTTCCCAAAGGACTTTCAGCGGAGGTCCGATGGACTTTCTGAACGAAACAGACTTGGCCACACCAAACCTGACTAAGTCAGTTTGAAAGTCCATTCGTTTTTAACTAGTGGCGAATATGTAGCGCTAAACCAAACATATAAACAGTGCAAACTTGTGAGCGAGATTAATCAGACAAAAAAGTAAGTGAGAAACAGTCCAAATAGAGGCAAATGAAACACCAAATGTCCATTTAGACACGTAGGTGAATACACAAGATGTCTCACAGCCCGAGAGTCATCAAACTGTAGGCATCTTCAAAATAAACATCAAGGTTCATATACGCTTACCAGAGATGTTGGACTCGACTATCATAAGACAAAGAGTCAGTCAAGCATGAATGCACCCATGGAACAGGTCCACAATGACTGTATATCCGATGTCAGGAAATTCCCGGATTGGCCTTACTCCAAGTTCACACGGTATCAACCATGGATATAATGGATACTGCAGGCAGTACCAGGACAGGAACTCCAGTGATGGCAAATGAATGACCAAAACCAACTCTAATAAGGGTGCTGGAACCAAATGGTGAAGCTCAGCAGCACTTGCATCGGTACATAGAAAAAATAAAAAAAAGGGGGGGGCTCCGATAGTGCAGGTCAAAAGACGGATTTTAATAGGTAAAAACCAATGTACAAAAAAACGTATAAAAAAAACGTATAAAAACAATCACATCACATGTGATAAAAGCAATATGGGGAATAGAGAACCTCTCCCGACGCGTTTCATCCAATACGGACTTCTACTGGTCCGTTTTGAACGTGATGATGTAAACGGGACTAAACAAGGAAGTTCAATAGCCAATAGCTGCCCTTGCGTCGTATTTGGTCAGTCGGACTAGCACACAGAAGAACATTTTTTTATTTAGTCCGTCGGACTTGAGTCTGTCGGATAGATTTGAAACATGTTTTATTTCTAGTAGATTCTATATGTATGTGACCGCGCTTAGGAAGGGAAAGAAAGGGGGAGGGGAGGGAGGAGGAAAAAAGGAGAAAGTAAAGAAGAGAAGAAAGAAGAAGCAAAAACGAGGGGGAAGGGGGGAGAGGGACGTTAGGTTGCTGCCGCCCTTTAATTCCTCAGCCCCTAAATGGAGCAGGTGGTCGTGTTAATCTAAAACTGGGCTGGTGGCGCTACCTCTACTATGTTACCTATTCCTTTTATCAGGTGACCCAGCCTTATTTAACAGGTACTTATTTATGGAAAAATATGATGAAGCTGGTACATATGCCTCTCTATATCATCTATTTGTGTACTAATTATTGAGGTAAAAAAAAAAAAATCCCAAAAAAGAGGGAAACCAATAAATAAAACAAAAAACAAAAAAAGGGGAGGAAGAAAGGAGCAGAACACTATATTTGTATATATATTGTACCTTTTGGGATTATTTTTTATTTTTTTAACTCAATAATTAGTAGACAAATAGATGATATAGAGAGGCATATGTACCAGCTTCATCATATTTTTCCATAAATAAGTACCTGTTAAATAAGGCTGGGTCACCTGATAGAAGGAATAGGTAACATAGCAGAGGTAGCGCCATCAGCCATGTTTTATTTCTAGGTCCGTCTGACTTTTGGGGAAAAAAGTCAGCTGGAGCCCACACACCATCGAATTGCCGGATGGATTCCAGTCCGCCGGACCAAGTCTACCAGAAATTCGGATCGTGTGTACGCGGCATAACATTTTCACATAGTTGTGTACTCACGTTTGTTGCCAGAGGTTTAGACATTAAAGTGTTTGTAAACCCTTACAGACCACTTTGACCTACAGGTAAGCCTAGATTAAGGCTTACCTGTAGGTCCAAGAAATATCTCCTAAACCTACACAGTTTAGGAGATATTTGCAAGTCCGCCGGACCAAGTCTACCAGAAATTCGGATCGTGTGTACGCGGCATAACATTTTCACATAGTTGTGTACTCACGTTTGTTGCCAGAGGTTTAGACATTAAAGTGTTTGTAAACCCTTACAGACCACTTTGACCTACAGGTAAGCCTAGATTAAGGCTTACCTGTAGGTCCAAGAAATATCTCCTAAACCTACACAGTTTAGGAGATATTTGCAAATGACAGGCACCGCTGTCTATGGCGCATATGCCGTAGACAGCGGTGCGCAAGCGCAATAATCATGCCGCTGCTAACGGCAATCACGCTCCCTTGCGGGGGTGACGTAATCGCGGCTCTGGCCAGTCACAGCGCCGGAGCCGCAATACCCAGAAGTCACTCCGGGTATCATGGCGGATTCGGAGGAGGACAACGAGGGTTGCTTCGGGGGCTTCCATCTCAGGTAAGTTATTCATAATCAGCTAGTATGCTATGCATACTAGCTCATTATGCCTTTGCCTTGCAGGGTCTATTTTTATTTGTATTAAGGCTTTACTTCCTCTTTAATGGCTGTGTGTTGAGGTATTTTTAGGGGGCAGCTAATTTACACTGTTATACAAGCTGTACACTCACTACTTTACATTGGAGCAAAGTGTAATTTGTTCAGTGTTGTCACATGAAAAGATATAATTAAAATATTTTCAAAAATGTGAGGGGTGTACTCACTTTTGTGAGATACTGTATATTATACTGTACATATACTACTATCCAACCAAACAGAAACCACCTGCGTCTTCTCAGCTGCTCACTTGATTATTGATCTGCTACCATGGGTTACTACAAGCCTTATTCATTACATTTCTAAACAAGCTCAATGTCATCTCCAAACTGTGATGAAGATAATTACCATGTGTCATTTTTGCAAGCAATCTGGGCTTGCTGACGTGGAAAGCAATGAAGCCTTAAGTGACATGGGCTCTGAGTACTACACAGTAGAATGCAGCACATGCCCTTTGGCCAAAGGATGAAAATATCAACATAATATTTGTTTTCTTTGATTACAAGCCATCTTGGTCTAATGGCCTGACAGATTTCATTATCTTTAATAAACTTCTTGGTATGCTATCTTAAATGAATGCCATTATTCCAAGTTTGATTGAGGATTCTAAAATGTCAGAGTAGTGTGTAAACAACTGAAGTCATTCCGAACATAAAGGCGACTTAAAAAGGAGATGGTTTAAGTAAACAATTGTACAAATGTATAGATGGATAATGACTGCGATAAACTCCATATCCATAAATCCATAAATTATTTTTGCAATGTTTTATTTAAGCTTTGGCTGTCAGCAGCAATTTACACTTGTATATGTAGAATTTCGAAATCTTAGCACCTAAAATCTCTTCATAACATATCCTCATTGTAATGATACAATACAACACTTCTGTAGAGAATTAAAGTAGATGTAAATTCAGTCAATAAAAGTTCCTTCAAACTTTTATAAAATAATGTAATTTCAGTAAATTTCAGAGATACTTTTTTTTGCTGGGTAGAGACAAATTAACTGTTTACTTTGCAAGGGAAGTTACACTTTGCAAGAGAGCAATCTCAAGATCTTAGTAAATGAGGTGAAGCTATCTTGTCTTCCATTATCCAATCAAGCTCAAAATTGGGCATTCTTTACAAAGTGAAACTTCATCACTGGGCCCAAAGTGTCAACATTTTTTGTGGCCACCATTATTTTCCAGCCTTAACCCTCTTCGGAATGGAGTTCATCAGAGGTTCACATGTTGCCACTGGAGTCCTCTTCCTCTGCTCCATGACGACATCACGGAGCTGGTGGATGTTAGAGACCTTGCGCTCCTCCACCTTCCATTTGAGGATGCCCCACAGATGCTCAATAGGGTTTAGGTCTGGAGACATGCTTGGCCAGTCCATCACCTTTACCCTCAGCTACTTTAGCAAGGCAGTAGTCATCTTGGAGGTGTGTTTGGGGTTGTTACCATGTTGGAATACTGCCCTGCAGCCCATTCTCCAAAGGGAGGATATCATGCTCTTCTTCAGTATGTCACAGTACATGTTGGCATTCATGGTTTCCTCAATAAACTGTAGCTCCTCAGTGCCAGCAGCGCTCATACAGCCCCAGACCGTGACACTCCAACCACCATGCTTGACTGTAGGCAAGACACACTTGTCTTTGTTGTCCTTTACCTGGTTGCCACCACACACACTTGACACCATCTGAACCCAATAAGTTTATTTTGGTCTCATCAAGCCATACGTCTATTTCCCAAAGACAACCTCTGGATAGGATGCTAAGTACGTGCACTCAACTTCTTTGGTCAACCATGGCAAGGCCTGTTCTGAATGGAACCTGTCCGGGAAAACCACTGTATGGTCTTGGCCACTGTACTGCAGCTCAGTTTCAGGGTCTTGGCAATCTTCTTATAGCCTAGGCCATCTTTATGTAGAGCAACCATTCTTTTTTTCTGATTCTCAGAGAGTTCTTCGTCATGAGATGCCATGTTGAACTTCCAGTGACCAGTATGAGAGAGTAAGAGTGATAACACCAGATTTAACACATCTGCTCCCCATTCACACCTGGGACCCATTCACACCTGGGAGAAAATGGCTAATTGGGTCCAATTTGGACATTTTCACTTAGGGGTGTACTCACTTTTGTTGCCAGTGGTTTAGACAACAATAGCTGTGTGTTGAGTTATTTTGAGGGGACAGCAAATTTACACTGTTGTACAAGCTGTACACTCACTACTTTACATTGTAGTAAAGTGTAATTTCTTCAGCGTTGTCACATGAAAAGATATAATAAAATATTTACAAAAATGTGACATACACTACCTTGCCAGAGCACTGTTGCAGCTCAGGCCCAAGGATTGTCTGGAAGGCCCGTGAATGGTTACAGGGGAGAAGGTCACATGTTGGTCTTGCCAGCTGGCTCTAAGACCAAGAACTGAGCGATCACATGACCACTGATCGCTCAGTTCTGGGTCTTTACAGAGCAGAGGGTGGTCAGTCACAGTTAGCCTCTCTGTTTGCCTCTTCAGCACTCATTGGAGTGCTAGGCAGGAGATGGGCACACTAAGAGGCTGAGCCAGCTGCCGGTTAGGCATCTGGGTGGATTCTGACATATTGTCAGGATACATCACGAGATTAGGGGGGGGCTAGGGTACATCAGCCGACAGCTGGTTTTAGCCTGCTTTCAGTTGAATCTGGATCACAGGAGTGTGGAAATAAGTGCATTCTTGTGACCCAGAAGAGAAGTATGATCAAAAAAGCTTCGGCCATACTTTTCTTTTAAGCCAATGTTAGGGCTATATGAGTGACCACATTTTTGGCTACTGAGAGATTTAACTATTTGTTATGTCATTAGCAGCCCACTGATTTCATTGTGCTGCAAATTAGGTCACTGCCAACAAACAGTTAAATCCTTCTGTAGCAAAGTCATTTAATTGTCAATGTAATCATAAGCTTAAAGAATAAGTATATTTTCCAGAAGCATTTTCTGTAAATTCTTTTACCTTTCCGATACCTCTAAACTTTCTGAGATGGGATCGAGGGACACCTATTAGCAAAAGCATGTAGGCATTTTAAAAAGTACTATAGGTTTGCAGATTTCCTGTTTAAACAACTGCAACAAATAAATATTTTTTTATAGTTTCTGGGAGATTCTGATAGCCATTGCACTTTGGATTCTTATTATTGGCTCTGTGTGAGGCATTGACATTGATTTGCTCTCTCTGCCTGTGCAACTAATCAGTGCTTCTGCCTCACATGAATCCATGGCAAAGACCTGTCTTGAGTGTCTGCATGATAAGGTGGAGAAGGAAAGCATGACCAAATACATTGTTTCCAGGGATGTCCAATGCAGGGTACACACGATCGGACATTCCGACAACAAAATCCCCAAATCTGATGTTGGCTCAAACTTGTCTTGCATACACATGGTCACACAAAGTTGGTCGGACATTCTGAACGTCAAGAACGTGGTGACGTACAACACATACAATGAGCCGAGAAAAATAGCCAGTGCTGCTCTTCTGCTTGATTCCGAGCATGCGTGGCACTTTGTGTGTCGGAATTGTTACACACGATCAGAATTTCTGCAAACGGATTTTGTTGTCAGAAAGTTTGAGAACCAGATCTCAAATTTTGTGCGACGGAAATTCCGATGGAAACCGTCCGATGGAGCCTACACATGGTTGGAATTTCTGGAAAAAATGCTCCCATCTAACATTTTCCATAGGAAGATCCGACCATGTGTACTAGGCATAACTGGGAAAAGGACTGCAGAAAGATCCAACACACATTGGAGGCATTAAATCTGAAAATTTTCCATTGAAACCTTGAATCTGTGGCCAAGTAAAACTAAGTCTTGCCCTATTCAGCTAGAGACTCTTTGGCTCGCTATAGAACAAGAAGATGAAACATAATACATGGTTAATCGTAAGCCCTTTTATACACATCAGAATCATATATAATTTATTTAAATTTGATAAAAATCTATGTGAATAGCAGTCTGAAAATAAGGGAGGTTAAAACATACCAAGACGTTTCCTACAGGCTAGTTATTGTATATGGGAATGTAGAACTCAAATCCTGAAGCAGACAAGTTTTACATTATCGATTTCCATATGTCAGTTTCCCTCAGCATCCTCATTCATTACGAAAGCCCTGCACTATGATTATCCTTATAGGCAGGCCAAGGTCTAACTCTACCTGGCAGATACACTTCAAGCAACACTGCCCACATAAGGTTAGTCAAGATCAATTATATCACTTGCAACCTGGATTAATACAAAAATAAGGGAAAGCAGAAGAATTTTCCCAAGACTCATTTTATTTTTTATTCTAAAATGAAAATTGGATTATAGTAAGTTATTAAAATATGAGGTATATGACGTTTACATAGAGAGGTGACATCTGTTACAAATATTTAAGTGAAAATGTATAGACTTTTTGGATGGAACTCAAAGAAGCAATGAAAACCCATAATGAAACTTGCATCTCATTTTTTAGTAGCAAATGACCTTGTCCAAGTAAATCCCATAGCCATTTTTTCTTATTTTACTGGAATTATTTTCTTGGCTGTAACAAGCCTGTTGCAAGCAAATTAGATTCAACCTATTCTTTAGAGCAGATTAGACAGCAATTTGGGTCAAGTTTGCAAAGATGTTTTAAAGGAAATTTCTAAAGTAAGTTAAAGGACTTAAATCTTTCTCATATGAACGTGACTATTCAGAGTGGTGCCCAAGGAGAAGCATCTAAACCTTGAGCATTAAAACACTATTACAAAGTTGATATTTTAGCCATATGTAATATTCTGTCCAAAGGAAATCTGACTTCCATTGGCCATGGATTCTTTGTTTTCCACCAGGGACCCCTGCTAGGAAGCTTAGACTTGGCAGGAAATCACTCCCAAGTCATGACCCCCAGATGTCTTTCCCTACTGACAGTTGTAGCTTGTTTTGTGGAAAGCTAATGCAAGCAGGGCTCAGGTCAAATATATTTCAGGTAAGACATAATACCACATCAATAACAAAGATGAGACAGGACACAGAGGCAAAGTTGAAAGTGGAAGATAAATCAAACAATGCACAGTACTAAATCAGCAAACATGGAGAATATTTATTCACAAGACAAGTATAAATGTACAGGAAAACTTGCTCCTGTTACAACTGTCTAAGAGGGTATTTTTCTCACATCGGAGAGATATCCTCTTATTTGGAAGATGGCAAAAAAAATGACAAAAAGGTGACAGGGGTTTTAACCCTTCTCTACTCTATCCAAAAAAAAAAACACGTTTTTCCTTTAGTAATATTAATATGTAATAGATAATGTAATAATCAGGGCATGGGCCTACATTATTTTGGTGTGGGATTTTTCGTAACGTTTCAATGCCATGATTTAATGTTTAAACTGCTAAAAAATATTCAGTATATATGTGACTAAAGAGTATGGACCAACTGGTTTACATTCATGAGCCCTCAAAGAGCTGAGCTTAGTTATTTCTAAGCCAATATTTCAGAATTTTAAAAACTCAACTGGCATAGTATAAATAGATTGGCAAAAAGCAAATGTGTTACTAATATTAAAAAAAGGATGAAGGTCCTAATATAATATACTGTAGACTGGTAAGTGTATTTTCTAAGGTAGGAAAGATATTGTAGGGGTTGGTAACTTATCGCAAACATGATTTTGCATAAATGGACACACATAAAATGACTGTGACCACATGCCCAATTACCCTTTTGAGGTTTTTGAGAACCTTGTTTTGTAAGGCTTTTAGGTAGAACTCGTAGGTAGAAACATGTTTTACTGATGCGAACCTTTGAAGTGGAAATCCTTGTTCACAGCAATAGCCACCAGTGTAGAGGAGGAGAAATCTAATACATTATCGTTGTCCTTAGTACATGATTAGATCTCCCAGTGGTGGAAGGGGATTTCTTCTTGTTTTGGGAAGACTTCCCTGCTTTTTGTGTTTTTGTCCCTGGGACTGGAAGCAAGAGGAAAGATTCCCAATAATAAAAAATCTTGAAATGCATTGCAATCGTTACAGGGTATAGAGCAAATGTGGGGGGGTGCTGAAGCAACGACAACAGATGGTGGCATTGTAAATGAGCAGTGCTGAGTGGGGAATGTCACCAAACCATCATAGATGGTTTAAGGCCTCAGTGGGACCCACTTCATCAAGGCAGCAGTGGCAATAAAAGAATTAAAAATGGTAGACACAACCATTATATAAACCAGTGAAACAATCAAATGGAGTGGAGGGGATTCCTTCACAATGGTGGAGGGGATTTCTTCATATTTAGGAAGACTTGCTCTCACTATATAAAATAAGAACCGGTCAGAGGTTCCAAGCCTTACCCACTACTGAAACTGGGGAAAAAAAGTTTTTGCCAAAAGGTAAGCTTTATGCTTAGTCCTCTTGAATTGTGCTACAGTAAGCAATGCATCTACTGGTAGATGAAAACCTTTGAAAATCATCATTGCCTCTGCTTGAGCGCACAAGATAACCTGCCCCGATCTCAGACTATTATTAACATTACTTCTGTTCAATTGAACCAGACATAATTGTGCTACCCAATGCATTCTACACCTATGAACATGTTTTAAAATGTCAGAAATGCTCAATTGTATCAAATAATCCTTCTCTAGATTATTATACCAAGCATTACAGAAGAAAAAGGTGACAGGTACTTTTATGATGGTTTTAATGTTTCTATAACATATAGTGGGAAGATATTAGCCTGTAGAGTTATGGAGTGCAACTTGCAAACATCACTTTTCCTAACATGACTCTATGTATCAAATACAAGCTGGTGATAAACATTTTAGTCCGGTAGCCTAGATGATGAGTGAAAAGATAGTTTTTTGAATGTGGGGTTTTATTATATAATTTCGAGTGAACAATTGCACATTTTTTGAGCCTGTAAGCGAATATTGAAGCTTTTCTGAAACAACATCTTGCTTCTTTGTTTTTTGGACATGAACTAGCCATTACAATGACAATGACAATGAAGTTTATTGGAACTGTGGCCACTTCCCCAACCCAGTTTTCAAAATTCAAACTTGCACTCAGTTGCTGGTGGTATGCAACCCTTAGTGCAGCTGAATATTGTAAAGGAAATTCCAAGAAGCAGATGAATAGGATGGGTGAGAAGCCTGCTCTGCTATCAGGGCTGGACTGGGACAAAAATGTGGCCCTGGATTTCATCCAGACCGGCCTACTTTAATTTTGCAAACACTCACAAAAACAGTATATAAACTGTACGCAATTGCAAAAAAAAAAAGCCGCACCCTTACATCAGAGTCCCTAGAGAGCCCCCCTTACATCAGGGTACCCAGAGAGCCCCTCCTTACATCAGTGTCCCCAGACAGCCCCCCACTTACATCAAGGTCCCCATATAGCCTTCCCCTTACATCAGGGTCCCCAGAGAGCCCCTCTTACATCAGAGTCCTCAGAGAGCCTCCACCTTACATCAGGGTCCCCAGGGAGCCCCTCCTTACATCAGGGTCCCCAGAGAGCCTCCCCCTTACATCCGGGTCCCAGAGAGCATCTCCCTTACATCAGGTTCCCCAGAGAGCCTCCCCCTTACATCAGGGTTCTCAGAGAGCCCCTCCTCACATCAGGGTCACTAGAGGGAGGGAAGGCAGAGAGAACTGCCTGCCCACTCTTCAGCTATCCAATGCTGCCCACCACACGGCTGCAGAGAGCCCATGGCCCGGGACTCTGTAGTTGGGGCCCCCTGGTCTGACTCTGGGCTATGGGCCCCAGATTCAGGGCTATAGCCCCAAAAGTCCCACCATAGCGATGCCACTGGCTGTCACTAAAACTGGCCCACTGAGCCATCTGCCCATCAGGAAACTCCCGGTAGTCCAGATGGCCAGTACATGCCTATCTGCTATCATCTAGGTTCAAAGAGATTACAAAAAGGAGACAAGCGACCCTTCAAAAAATGCTTCAATTTATTTCCAAAGAAAAAAATAAATAAAGTCTAACCTCTGTCAATGGCAACCAAATAAATTATGAGCGAGGGCTCTTATCCTCGTCTGCTATGAGAGATTTACCATCTATGGTCAGCGTTAGACCTGCCAAAACCAGAGCTCTTAAGGGGGACAAAAATGTCAACCAACCAGTCAATAACCTCTCAGATATTGTACAGTACATCTGAGACTAAAGTTCAGTGGGGGCATTATGTTACCCTTTCATTATCTGCCTAAAAGTTCACAGTGGGTTCCAAATGGCTACAATGTCTTGTTTTGGTCCTACCGGTGCATAGGCTAGCCTGTTATGTCTCATTAATACTGAAATAGTGTTAATTCATAAAGATGCATGTTCATTTTTTATATGTTTTCACACATTTTTGCACATTTGAAGGGCATCATTCAAATAATTAGAACAAAAAGTATGCATCAACAGGAAAAAAATAGTGCATGTAGTGTATATTCTTGACAACTTAATTGTCATTAACATGCCTGGCATGTTAATAAGAATTTTCCAAGGGTGTTATGTGGTTTTCCTCCTAAAATACTGTCTTAGCCCCACATATCTCGGACTGTGATTTTGTGATTTTGGGTTTTTGCTAATTCAGTACAAAGCATCTCAATATGACCATATCTCACTGAAATGTTTCACACTGTAAAAATAAGTGAACACTCACAACAAATCCTATAAACAAAGAGTGGGTGGGGAGCTGAGAATTTATGCTTTACAACATTTATCTACGTCTAAAGACCAAGATTAAGAACAAGAAGGCACTGAACTTTCAAAATGTAATATTTTTGGAGACCTTGTAGAAACTCTTACTTAACCCACATAGAGTAAGGTGGCAGACCACTTCAGTTCTCATACCTTTATACCTCTTTTGGACTAAAGCCATTTTATCTTTCCACTATTTGCTTGTTTATTCTGTGACAACATTGTCATTACTTGAAGTGGGAGTAAACTCCCATGGACAATTTTCACCTACAGGTAAGCCTATAGTAAGGCTTGCCTTTAGGTACAGTAAATACTTTCTAAACATGCATTGTAAAGCCACCAGTGATGTCACCGACACATGCAGCCACTCTGCAGGAATGGCATACCGTGCAGATCCTTCAGAGCTCTGTGCCGTAAACAGCACATGTGTGTGATTAGACGAGCTGCGATGACGTCACTCCAAGGACCAAAGCCCACCAACCCGAAAGGAAGAACGGCTGAAACCGGAAGCCCTATCAGCGGTGCTGGAGGGTTTTGTTCTAAGGTAAGTTTTACATAATGTGTTAGCATGTACAAGCACATTATAACTTTGCCTAGCAGGTTTAAAAAAAAAATGGCGGTTTACTAGCGCTTTAAGACAACAAAAGTAAAATATACATATTTTTCTTTTGCGGGGGGGAGGCTGACAAGCTAGGCTTTCTTTTGGCAATAAGATCTTATTAAAGATTTACAATCTATAGAAAAATTATAGCTAACTCTATGCATGTAAACATCAAACACCAATTAGATATATACTAGCGTGTCAAATAAAACTTGTATAGAATGTATCGTGCTCTTATGTGTTTGTTGATTTTAACATTGTTGTAATAAAGTTTTGGTATAGTTTAAAAGAAAACAAAAAACGAATGCCGCATACACACGATCGAAAATCCCGCCAACAAAAGTCGGATGTGAGGTTTTGGTCGGAAAATGTGACCGTGTGTATGCTCCATTGGACTTTTGCTGGTGGAATTCCTACCAGCAAAAGATTGAGAGCAGGTTTTCTATTTTTCGGTCAGAAAAAGTTTTTGGGGTTTTATAAATGCAATTAGTGCTGCAGCAGATTCTAGACATGCCACTTTACAGGTAGGCTAAAGGGACACCCCCCCCCCCAGGCACTATATTGGAAGGATTTTTTCATTTTTAGGCTTTCACTTTAAAAATCAAAAAATCACTGCTCATTTAAAAATTACATTTTTCACAAACTTTTTTTTTATTGATACATGTCCCCCAGGAAAAGTCCCAGACCCCTATAACCATTGTATGCCCAATTACTTCCATATAAGCCTTCAAAATGTGCACTTTGATTGTTGATGTTTGGGCCCCATTGACTTTAATGGGGTTCGTTATTTGGTTCTGAACTTTCGCTGTGTTTGGAAGTTCTGGTGCGAACCGAACAGGGGTCTGTTTGCCCATCCCTATTGGCCAGTTTCATGTTCCTCCCTATGCTCAAGGATCAGGTTTTTTTGTACACAGTGAAAGTGAATATATGTTTTTCAGGAAATGGGCTATAGGGAGGTTCCGTCACTTTGCCCCATCAGGGTCTTTTTAATGACTCTTCATCGGGGAATGTCTAGAATTGCAATGGATTCTTGACATGTTCCTTTAACACTCGCATGGTTGCAAAGACTGAATGGATTTTTTCTGACATGCAATTAACAGAATGTCTCTGTTAGAGGAAGTTATAAAGTATTTTCTTAGGTAAGTTAAAAGTGCCAAACCCTTTTATATTGTAAGGTTCTCAATTGTAATATGAAGGATGGGATTTTCGAGGCACAACTATTACATAAAATATAATTTCTTTATTGTAGATAAATATAAAAACATGCTAATATGCTGTACAACATTTCATAAAATAGATCCACGCTACAATCTTATGTATTGGTTTCACCACAATATTTTGTAATAGTATTGTAGATATATGCTGGTCTTATATAGCTCAACGTGTTTTATAGAATAAACCCACTTCTTCAGGAGAAGCCAGTCTATTTAATGTGTCAAAATTATCTGAAGAAATAACTTATACATACATTATAATCATGAAGTACCAATATGACCTGAGAACCCATCCACCCAGTCAATGCCATATCCAGAGAAGAAGGGAGAGTGGAGGCCATGGAAGGAGGCCCAAAGAAGGGCCAAAAACAAGAGAAGGCTGCTCAAAGGAACTATGGCTCCATAGATTAATCACTTAAAATAATGAAAGTAACTCTACCTGGATAAAACAAATGGCCAGATTGCAAACAGTTGCCAATGCAAGGGAAAGCATTTATTTATAACAGTCTATGAGATCTAATATGTGCTAAAGGTATCTAATTGCAAAAAGTATATATTCAAAAAAGTTGTCCAGAGTGACTCAAATGCTGGCATATATAAAGAGGGGCACCTACATATTGCTAATAATAGATACCTGATATAAGAAAACCTGGACTTCAGTCTCTCACAAGGAATTAAAGTGGTTGTAAACTCTCCCCCACAAATTTGTCCCATGTAAATCAGCATTAAAAATCCCTAATGAACACTGCTTGTAAATATCTCCCTACTTGCTTAGTATTGTTGTAATCCTTTTTGTTCTTTAGAATGATGTCGCTGAGCATGCCCAGATCTCCCCTGATTTACGGCACACTCTGCTTACTTTGTCTATCTATTATCAGGACTTCCTATGGCACACAACACTGAAATCTTAGGAGACTGCAGAATTATTCAGAGCTTCCTCCTATACCCCATGTGACCATGTGACATCACATGCAGTGTAAAGCAGGGCATGGGACAGCATTACTGCAGCCTTATCAGCTGAAGCTGATAAGACTGACAGAGGCAAACACTAGATAGTCGGCACAAGTAAATACTATGAAATAAAACAAGTCCGCTATGAACAGGGAAGTAGGGTTGCTATAGAAACATTGGATTGAGAAGGAGGCTTGGTTAACAGTACAGGAAGTGCTCAATGTAAGGGTGGAAATATACTCCACTGTAAAGTTTCTTTAAACAGTAAGTAATATGCGATTTGGGCTGGATTACAGTGGCTATAGTTTGATAATTAGTTATTATAATGGACTAAATGAAAAGAAGCATCCGAGTGGGAGAGTTTATTTCCTCTTTAAGCATGGATGTTAATTGAAATAGGTATGATAACAAGATATGGAAAGGAGCTGGAACCTTGGAAGGATAAAGCTGAATTTCTTACCCTTACATCACAATTGAATAAGGGATAAAGAAGTGCAACAGAAAAAAAGCAAAAAATACAATAGGGACATGAATGATTTCAAAACGGACCATACCTTTAAATGGCAGAGCCAGCACAGCCAACCAGATACAATATCTGCATATTCAACACCAGAGAAAATAGTGAGAGTTCAGCCCCCTCAAATAAATCCCCCAAATAGAAATGACATACAATATTTACCACATGATGATTACGAAAATCACAGAGGGGAGATTACAGGACATCAAAGATATGAAGAGAGATATGGAAATTATCAGCAATATACACCTTATCGCAACGAAAGAAGACCACAACATGAACGGACCCCATGGAATGGCTGGAAAAAGCCATTTTGGAAAAACTTTAGGAAGAATAACCATAAACAAAAATCTACATACGAACAGAGGCCTCCATATGAACAGAGAGACGAGAGAAGATACCCACAAACCAACAGGGGGCACCTTATTACAATAGGGATCGCCCGCAAGACATACATAAACCAAGAGCAAGGAGCCCAGAATATCAACATGATAGAAGAGATGGAGACGGTAGAGGCCCACAACCACAGGGTCCATATAGACCATATGAAAGAAGTCCAATCCGTACGCATAATTATTATGCGCCCCTACTGGACAGACCAGAGGAGGAAAGACCTGACAGACGCCGTTACTCGGATACCGAATATGAGAGGTCTTTTTTGGAGAGGGGCAGGGAAAATCACCCAATAAGAAATATCGAAGAAGTGAGGTACTCAAGACGCACCCCAGAAAGAAGAGAGGACGGAGAGGAGGGAAGAGAGTACAAAAGAAAAAGAGAGTGAAAGGAGGAGGTATTTTTAATCTTAGTGGTAAACAACTCACACATGAAGAAATCGGGACATTAGACAAGGGCCTTAAATATGCTCCCGTAAAAAATCTAGACAAGTTCCAGGCATATATAGGGATTCAGAAGTACATGAGGAAACTCAACATTAAGAAATATATTGCTAGTAATCCCTGTAGAACCAAGACATTATACACCAATGATAATACTTTACACAGCACCTTGAGGAATAAATCCACTTTTAACCCACCAGCCAAAGATAATAAGCATATTGATGTTTTTAAGAGGATTGTGACAGATGAACTAAAGTCACTAAAAATCAAAAAGAAAGAAGATCCCAAGTACATTAAGAGTGGAATTCACAAACTGACAAAAAGAAAAGACCTGGTAATCCGCCCAGCGGACAAAGGGGGAGGAATTGTGATCCTCTCCAAGGAACAATATAACTCAAGCATGGAATGTCTACTACAAGATGAGAATACATACACGCGTTTGTTAAGCAACCCTATGTTTAAATGCAGAAAGGCATTAGAACAAGTAGTCCACTTGGGTCTCAAAAGAGAGATTTTAACCAAGAAAGAGGCGAAGTATCTCATACCAGAATCGTGTCGTACTCCCATTATCTATTCAGTCCCAAAAATACACAAAGATCAGAGTAATCCCCCACCAAGACTGATAGTAAATGGGATAGATTCATTAACATCACGCATGGGACAATATATAGATTTTTACCTACAACCTGCAGTCCAGAACACACAAGCATATCTAAGAGATACCAAGCAAATGCTACAATTGTTAGATAATCTTCCTGTTAATGAAGAGCCGTGGCTACTGGCCACGGCAGATGTATCTTCTTTATATACAGTAATTTTACACCATCAGACATGCGAAGCAGCCAAATGGGGTTTGAGGAAATACACAACCTTACCTTGTAGTCAGAGGAAATACATTATCAAATGCCTGGATTTTGTCCTGAAAAACAGCTACTTTTGGTACAACCGAAACTATTTTTTCCAAAAAACTGGAGTAGCCATGGGAGCTAAATTTGCCCCAAGCGTGGCGGGCCTATTTATGGCACAATGGGAGGAAGAAGAGGTACTTAAAAACATCCCAGAAGGTCTACAATTATACAAGAGGTATATTGATGACATAATAATAATATGGAAGGGGAAGAAAGAACAACTTATTAACTTCCTAGAAGGCCTAAATGTTAACAATAGAAACATCCAGTTAACCGCTTCCTGCCCGCCCTATAGCCGAATGCCGGCCTTAGGGCGGGCGGCTTCCTACGCCTGGCCGTCCCTGGACGGCCTGGTGTTTACTTCCGCAATGCGCGCCGCCGCGGGCGCGCATCGCGGAAGTTCTGTGTTTGCCGTGTCCCCCGGGGACAGGCAAACACAGATCGCTGTAAACGGCCAATCACAGCGGCCGTTTACAGCGTGATCGGCGTGTCCAATGGGAGATGATCTCATATGTAAACATATGAGATCATCTCTCAGCGCCGCTCTCCCTCCTCACACAGACAGCGTGTGAGAGGGGAGAGAAGAACGGCTGCAGCAGCCGTCAGTGTAAAAAAGAAAAAAAAAAAAAAAAAAGTAAAAAAAAAGTTTAATAAAAAGTGCCATCCTCCCCCAGAGCCATCCTCCCCCAGTGCCACCCCCCCCAGTGCCATGCCCCCCCCCCCCAGTGCCATCCTGCCCCAGTGCCATCCTGCCCCAGTGCCATCCTGCCCCAGTGCCATCCGCCCCAGTGCCATCCTGCCCCAGTGCCATCCGCCCCAGTGCCATCCGCCCCAGTGCCATCCACCCCAGTGCAATCCACCCCACCCCAGTGCCACCTGCCCGCAGTGCTATCTGTCCCCAGTGCCACCTGTTGTCAGTGCCATTTGTCCCCAGTGCCATCTGTCATCAGTGCCACGTATAAGTGGCATCTGTCATCAGTGCCACGTGTTATTAGTGCCACGTATTAGTGCCATCTGTCATCAGTGCCACGTATTAGTGCCATCTGTCATCAGTGCCACGTATCAGTGCCATTTGTCATCAGTGCCACCTGTCAGTGTCACGTGCCATCTGTTGTCAGTGTCACGTGTCATCAATGCCACTTATCAGTGCCATCTGTCATCAGTGTCACGTGTCATTGGTGCCATCTGTCACCGGTGGCACGTATTAGTGCCACGTATTAGTGCCACATGTCATCAGTGCCACGTATTAGTGCCACGTGTCATCAGTGCCACATATTAGTGCCACGTGTCATCAGTGCCACGTATTAGTGCCACGTGTCATCAGTGCCACGTATTAGTGCCACGTGTCATCAGTGCCACATATTAGTGTCATCTGTCATCAGTGCCACGTGTCATCAGTGCCACGTATAAGTGTCATCATTGCCACGTATCAGTGCCATCTGTCATCAGTGTCACGTGTCATTGTCCTGGTATTTCAAAAGTGTAATAAGTAGTCAACAAGTTAGATGTGTAATTTATGCTCCTAGAACACGTGATGGCGCTCCCTGCATGTTGGGCCTCTCTATGTGGCCAGGCTGCGAAAAAGTCCCACACATGTGGTATTGTAATACTCAGGAGGAGTAGCAGAATTTTTTGGGGGGTGTCATTTGTGGTATACACATGCCACGTGAGAGAAATAACCTATTACAATGACAATTTTGTGGAGAAAAATAAAGAAAATGAAAAATCTTCATTTTGCAAAGAATTGTGGGAAAAAAATGACAACATCAAAAAGCTCACCATGCCTCTTACTAAATACCTTGGAATGTCTACTTTCCAAAAAGGGGTCATTTGGGGGGTATTTGTACTTTCCTGACTTGTTTGGGTCACAAGAAGCGAGATAGGCCACCAGTACATCAGATGTGATCAATTTTGTGCGATTCGCACCACAGCTTGTAGACTCTCTAACTTTCACAAAGACCAAATAATATCCACTAATTTGGGTTATTTTTACCAAAGATATGTAGCAGTATAAATTGTGGCCAAAATTTATGAAGAAAAATTTATAATTTGCATAATTCTGTCACAGAAACAAAGAAATATGCGTTTTTTTCAAAATTTTCGGTCTTTTTTCATTTATAGCGCAAAAAATAAAAACCCCAGAGGTGATCAAATACCACCAAAAGAAAGCTCTATTTGTGGGAAAAAAAGGACACAAAATTCATTTGGGTACAGTGTTGCATGACTGAGTAATTGTCATTCAAAGTGTGAGAGCACCGAAAGCTGAAAATTGGTCTGGGCAGGAAGGGTGTTTAAGTGCCCAGTAAGCAAGTGGTTAACATGGGAGATCAGTGACAAGTGCATTAAATTTCTGGATTTAGAAATTATGCAGAATGATAACATAATCTCTTCCCAAACACACTTTAAAGAGGTGGATAGGAACAGCTACCTTCCAATAGGAAGTTGCCATCACAACAATTGGCTGTTCAATATACCAAAAGGGCAAATAATGCGAATGAGGCGAAACTGCACTAACAATCAAGTATTCAAAGTACAAGCAGAAACCCTAAGACACAAATTCCTGGAAAAAGGCTATGATAATGAATGTATTAATAAAAAAATCTTGGAAGTCATAGATATTGATCGAAAAACACTATTAGAAGACAAACCAAAACATACACCCAAAGACGATCTAGTACCGATCATCCTCGACTACAATTCCCAATTCAAGGATGTAGAAAAAATAATTAGACGGAATTGGAACATCTTATTAGCAGATAGACAACTACAGCAAATACTTCCTCTAAAACCCAAATTTATATATAGACGGGCTCCAACAATTCGGGATAAGGTAGTAAAAAATATCCCAGACCCCCCTAAAAACAACTTTTCATTCTTCTCTGGAAAAGGTTTTTTTCCTTGCAGACGTTGCTATGCTTGTTTAAAAACTGGATGCCAGAATAAGAAAAGGAAGGATTTTACATCCACAACCACCGGGAATACGTATGAGATAAAGGACTTTATAAGTTGCAATACTGAGGGAGCGGTCTACGTGTTGGAATGTGACTGCGGCCTCCAATACGTAGGCCGTACAAAAAGACCCCTGAGAGTACGCCTGAAAGAACACGTGCAGAATATTACAAAAGGTTTTGACAAGCACAGTGTATCGAGACACTTTGCCTCTGTCCACAATAAAGACCCATCCCAGTTGAAATTTTGGGGCATAGAACCTTACATTAGACATTGGCGTGGGGGTCATAAAGTTAGAACATTGAGCCAATTGGAATCGAAGTGGATTTTTATCTTAGACACTTTTGCACCTCAAGGTTTAAATATAGATTTTCACCTGAACTGTTTCATTAGTGATTTTTAATTTTTGTACATATTCAATAGACCCCTCCCACTATATTTGCAAATTGGTTTTAACCTTGCCTTTTAATAGCTTTTATACCTCCACCTTCCTCTCTTTTTATTCTTATTTTAAAACATTTTTTTATTTTAATAAGTAGGGGCTGATGTAGTTAATTTTTATCATATATGCACGTGCGCATTGACGTAGACATATATACATTCTCTCCACTTTTATTATAGATTTTATATACATACTTTTTGTATGCTTTGTTTATTCTTATGTCTGTAGATTTTTAATCTTTTATTTTAATCATCCTTTTTTTCCCTATAGTTCCTCTCTTCAATATATATAGAAATTTTTTTTTAAATATTTTTAATATTTATATTAGCGATCTATGGTAACTTAATTGATTAAATAGTCATGGGATTACCTAATATTGTATTTAGTTATATATCTAAATAGATTCATGGTGCTTGAGTAGATTCCTGGTGTCACTGCTCCTCCAACCTGTGCGCAGCAAATTTATTCTATTACAACCTCCAAATCAATGTCCGCCGGTCCACTTCCAGCGACATAATTTATAAAAAATGGCCGCCACGAGACTTCCGGTCTCCGGACTTCAAGAAAATGGCCGCCGTAATGACTAATTTTCAGCATAAAAAGGCACCCCTTTTCTCTCTACTCATTCCCTGAAGAAGTCACGTGACGGTGACGAATATGCGTAAGGAAGGAAGTGAGAGAGACACTAGGAAGGACGCTGGAACGCACCGCGTGTTGCTTTATATACCGCTGTTTATGCTTATTGCTCAATGTGAGTACCCTGACATTTTAAACTTAATAAACAGTTTTTTTCTAAATACTACACTATGGATTACCATCTCTGTATTTTGTGAGGTAAACCCACTCTAAGGTCATAGAACTGGAGCGACTTACAAATAAGGCTGTAACCTCACAGCCGTGAGGTAAGGGCACATCCTTTCACTCACTGGATGAAAGAAGGAAAAGCCACTGCACTTATATGTTTGCACGCGTCACTGGAGTTTGAAGCAAAGAACTTTTTATTTTATATTTTTTTTCCGGAATATTGCACGTTTATATTACTTTTTGAACATTTCATATTGACTATTAGCACTTTATCTATTTGATTTTTATTTATCTTTCACCTGCAAAGGTCACATTTTTTAATGCTGCTAGCATCATTTGCACAATTTAATGCACTGCATGGAATATCAGCTCAAGTTTTCTATATTTTTTATATGTTTTACTGGATCTACTGAGAATTGTTCTTTTTTTACATATTTCACTAGGCATGCTTTATGGCATTGTGCTTATTTTCATTTAGGTGATTGCATATAGAGTTCTGGTATTTGGTCATAGACCTTGGATTGTCACTTTATTTAAACACTCACTTGGCATGCCATATTGCAGTTTTGCACATCTTTTTTGAATATTATTTCATTATTCGTGTGTTTAATTATTTACTTATGATTGATACTACCATTTAGGTTACTACGCACTATAACAGTTTAAAGGCACTGTTTACATCTAGTCACTATCCCTCCTATTCTATTTTCTTTCTAGTATCCTTTCATCTGTAGCCCCTGTGCCTCTTTGCTCATTTTCCTTCCATTCCCCATTTTTTCTTCCCCCCCCCCCTTTTCTCTTCCATTCCCCCTCCATCCTCTTTTATATTGCGCAACACTAAAATCCACAATTTATATCACATACGGATTATATTGCAGTAGAGGCTAGCAGTAGGTTCTTCTACTGAGTCCACAATCATAATAAAGCAAAATATCACTTGGTGCTTACAAGCTAGCTGAATGTCTGCAAATACCAAAGATTATAATTACATATACAGTACCTTACACCAAAAGTCTGTATATCCATCTAGGACCCCAGGAGGGACATCTCTCCCTATGCTATTAATAGCCACCCTAATGGGGCACAGGTGGCTGATTCAATTTCAGGACACCCAAGATGGCCGGAGCAGAAAAGTTGTAATCATAGCTAAAAAAAATAAAAACAAAAACAGAAAAAAAAACTTAAAGCCCAATAGCCCAATTAAAGTCTCTCTATTTTTTACTGTGATACATTAAGTCTGAATATATAATAATACATATGTTCTCCTTTCTGTTCACTATAACATAATAGGTGCAAGGTTTAAAATACTTTCTGATAACAGCATGCTGGAAAGTTAGACCACTGCTCATACATAAGCAATGGCCCAGGATTCCTGCCTTCTGACACTCCCCCCTGCCCATTGCTCCAATCAACGGCACTCTATTTCCCCGAGCAGTGCTCTTGATTAGAACAGCTTGTAGGGGAGGCGTGTCAGATTTCTGGTTGCTGTTTTTTGTGAGAGAAGTGGTCCAGCTCTCCAGCGCACTGGTAGCACAGGGCATTTTTACCCTTGCTGTTGCACTTAGTATGTAAAGAATACACCAAAAAAGAGTATATTTATTACTATTTAATAATATTATTTATTACTTTTAATACCAATATTATTATTTTTAAATAAGGAGACTTCAGCTGGGCTCTAAATAGCTTGCCAAAATTGCAATGCTGACAGTCAAGGCTTACTTATGTAAAAATCTCAAATTGCTTTTGAAAAGAACTTTTCATTTACTACTAAATATAGAGGTATCTCATTTGATGATTCCTAATAAAACCAGAAAAGCTGAAACAGGCAAAACGCCGAGTGATTTGAAAAACGTATGTTTATTTTAATGTGCGGATACAATTATTTACATGGGAAAATTGGCTACATGAAGAGTGACAAGTTGAACAATAAAACATGTGGTATTTATGCTACTCAAATCTATTAAGCTGGTAAATGGGTACAATAATACTGAGTGAGACTTGACCTTTCGTAATGACAACAAATGACAAAGCCGAGGCATTGCTGCGTTCAGCAGGAATCAGCTGTAGATGCCCCTTGCTGGATCCTTATGTAAACTAATTGCCTTTCTCAGAAACTGAAAAACTGCAGCAAACTGATGTCATGGAACCAGCAGGCACGTCTCATTTGTATGATTTTGAATGACAAATGACCTGAACAACACATCGTGCATGAATCAAGAAAGATTTTGCAAACCTGCTTTGCAGAATGTGGTTAGCGAAGGTGCTGATGGCACCTCAACCAATACTCTTGGTTGGTTGGATTCTTAAACGGATGCAATACATTCAAAAATTGCTAGTGTATGTCTGGGTAAATTAAGAAAAAATTTAATAAATTTAGTACATCTCTGCCATACATACACATTTCTGCATGTTTAGTAAAGCATAGTAAAATACCTGCTGATCCTGCAAAAAATTAAATAAACTGCATCCTGGAACTTTGTCCCTAAACAAAAAGGCAGGTACCACCAGGTACAGTGTTTGGGCCTGTCCAGCTGCAGCCCACAATAGACTTTTACAGGCTGGCTGCAGTGTGGCTGGCTGCCTCACCTGTCCCTCCCAGGCGCACTAGTATGCTGAAAAGGGATGCTCTGCAATTGAATGGCCCAGTGTGCAAGGGGCCTAAGAAAGAAGAATAGCATCACACTGGAACACAAATTCCAGGTGGGCAGATATACCAATACATGCACCAATCTTTGCTGCGCTAAAAAGTGACACAATATATCATCGTGTAGAAAATAAGAAACGTGAACCAAAATTGACTTGCGATAAGTCCCAAAATGAGCCCAATATGAAGTAAACAAAGTCTGATATGGGAAAAATCCAAAAAAAAGAAAGTGTCAAAGTCCCAATTTCATCCAAGATGGCAACAAAATCAAATATATAGTCTAAATTCCAATCCAGAATGTAGATTATCCAGGTGTACCACCATGATAAAGTAAAACAGACTCTTACCAGAGCATGTGGATCCTTTAATTACAAAGAGTCAAATAGGCTGTATCAACTAGTATGTCATCCGTAATGGGAACCAATCTCTCCTCCTTATTATCAATGGTTACTGCAATCTCCGTAAAAACCACATAGGATACTCCATCATAACATATAAGAAAATAAAACCAGGGGCTGGGGGCACATAGTGTAAAGCTGTATACAAATTATCTATAATAAAAGAAGGTAGCCACTCCCAAGATAAAAATGATAAACAAGTGTTTGAAATAGAAAATACTGGTCCTGGGGTTGAATCTGTCAGTATCCTGATTCAGGCATGCGTAGTGACGTCAAAAGCGTAAGCTCCGCCAAATATACCACCATGTAAACAGTAGGAAATTACTGCCACTCACTACAGTATAATGTACTTTCTTTGAAAATTAGCCAGTTAGTAATGTTCTCTTTTCACGATAGCACAGGCAATAGTCAGTGTTTGGCCACAAATGCCATAAAACCTCAACACTCTATTCAAATCGTGCATGTATGTTAAGTAATGTATAAGTGTAACATGTACAGGTGGTTATTACCTTTTTGAGAAATTGCAATTCATCTCTTGGCCAGTAGCTTTATCTGCTTTTCTCTCAAGCAGGACAATACCATCTTTGCTCAGGCACCATCCAGTATCAGCAACAACTTCCTGGAATTAGACACTGGCTTAGAAATAAAACAATCATGTATATTATTATTATTATTATACAGGATTTATATAGCACCAACAGTTTTCGCAGCACTTTACAATATAAAAGGAGACAATACAGTTACAATGCAATAACATACAAGAGGATTAAGAGGGCCCTGCTCAGAAGAGCTTGCAATCTAATAGGATGGGGCAGGTGGTACAAAAGCTTGTAACTGTGGGGAATGAGCTGATGGAAGTGGTAGGAGATTAGTTGGAGACATGGTAGGCTTCCCTGAAGAGATGAGTTTTCAGGGATCGCCTGAAGATAGCGAGAGTAGGGGATAGCCGGGCCAGTGGAGGTTGTGAGTTCCAGAGGATGGGAGGCTCTAGAGAAATCCCGGAGACGAGCATGGGAGGAGGAGATGAGAGAGCTTGAGAGTAGGAGGTCTTGAGAAGAGCGGAGGGGGCGCTTTGGGTGATATTTGGAGACAAGATTGATGATGTAGCTCGGGGTAGAGTTGTGAATGGCTTTGTATGTTGTGGTTAGTATTTTGAATTTAATTTGTTGGGTGATTGGGAGCCAGTGGAGGAGAGGGTTGTCAGACACTGAGCTGTTGGTAAGGTGGATAAGTCTGGCAGCAGCATTCATGATAGACTGAAGAGGGGATATGTATACCCTGATTCCTGTGCAATCCTTGGCTATATTCACAAATGTCTGATACAGATGAGCCCCTACAGCGGAGTCTTACCTTGAAATTTTCTATATAGTTGTAATGTACATTTGGGAAGTAAGACTAGGTAAATACTTCCTTCTGCATGAAGCAGACTGATGTCATCATCTCGGCCTAAATAAAGTTCCACGTGACTAAGCTATGTCGGCGAAGTAAAACGCTTTGCGGGCATGGCCTAAGTGGAGCCAGGACTGAGGCTGTCATACACCTTCTTACCGGGTTTTGCAAAGATATGGGACTTCCAGGACTTTTCTCTTTTCCATTAGAAGCCTAAACAAGGTCACATACAAGAACAAACAGGGTGCTGGATTCAGTTTTTCAAAGGGTCAAAAATTGTCGCTGGGTACACTGGTTTCTATTTGGCTGCACTCCACAAAACAGGACTACCTTCAAGAAAAAAGGGACAAAAAAGGAAGTTGAGAATCCACACACATACAATCCAGTGAGAGCACCAAACAAACTTACAAGGGTTCAAGGTAATTTAATGATAAAATTGATTCATAGCAGAAAAGAGCCAATGCCTTTTGGGAGCCAAACACGCTTCCACTTCATCAGGGCTTAAAAATGCTGACTGTGCTTGAATGAACTCAGGTGAGCAGATACCAAAAGTGCACTATGATGTACTGCTTTCAAGAGGGCAAGGAGTCACAGGGAACACGGCTGGAGATCAGGTTTGACTTTTTAATGATAAATGGTAGAGATTTTTAGAAAATTATATTGTTAATGTGTATCGCCAAGGTTGTATATCTATCTTTACTTTGAAAACGTAAAAAAAAAAAATCGAATAAAACGTACCCAAACCAATATTACTTCAATTTAACTTGATAAAAATAAAGAGTTTAGAATCTAAAAAGTGTTCAGAGTGGCAAAATTCTGACACTAAGATTCAAAGTTTTATTTAATCAAAGCTAGAAGCAAATATTGGAAAGTTGTCATGACATTTTCAGAGTTCCGACAGAAGTACACGATGTAGCAAAACAACCTAACAGATGTACATTCGCTTTTAGAGCACAAAAATAACTTTTTCTAACACCCGAAGAAGACAATAGATTTTTTACGGAATTGTCTCCAGGCATAGATTGGCATGCCTTTAACATACAACACAGAAACCAAGAGAAAAAGCAAAAAAAAAACAAAAAAAAAACACATCCATCTTCCATTGAGTAATTGAGACATTTCATCCTACTTTGGTATAATTATATTGTCATTTATGGGACGACTCATATAATTAGTGCAATAATTACCAGAGCCTTTCTAAATAGTTTGTCTCCAGCTGAAACCTGATCCTTTTTTTTCCCCTTTAGAATGCATTAGAGGAAAAATAAAAGTAATAGCCCATTTATTTTGAACCTAAAATATTTGAAACTTTGACCGATCAGGTCTTTCATGAATCAGGGTCTAATTACAGACCATCAATGAAATTAGCCAATATGTCTCCATACCCCTTCACCAGTCTGAACCATCATCATCAGTCCTATTAGGTGCCGGTATGACTTGGAAAGATTTCAATACCTTGTTTCTTTACATATAGATAGGTAGGGAATGAACAAAGGAAATAATACAGATGCCATTTTATTTTCCTTTGTTAATACAGAATGCAAATAAACAAGCTAGGTACATCTAGTGAGATTTTCCAGTTGTGTTTGTACAATCAACACATACAATGGAGGTCTATAGAAACATAGAAAAGTGATGGCAGTAAAAAAAGAAACAAGTGGTCCAGTAAGTTCATTGAGTCTGCTCTAAATTTTTTTTATTTATATATACGGTATTTATATTTATTGTTTAGATCTATATATAGATCTTTCTTACTGAAAATGTTACATCCATGTCATCTGACACATCAAAGGAGCCTCAGTATTGTGCCCTGAACTTACACTTTAATGATGTTGAGAGTTCTACTCATGTCAATTTCACCACTGATGAACAGGAGCGGACCTGGAGAATCTGGTTACCAGGTTAGGCTTTAAAGTAGAAGAGAAGTCAAACCCTAACTAAGCCCCCATTCAAGGCCTATTCTATCTATCTTGTGAAAGGAAAGATGCCTATACTTACCTATTCTGAAGTTGCTCTGGTTCGATCGCATGAATAGGTCCAAACACCGGCTTCTGTGTAGAGAAGGGACAGCCGTGAGGGGCGCTAAATCACACAAGAAAGCAGTACCACCATGCTAAAACTTGCCCAAAGTAATTATATAAATTATAGGTATACAATTCCCAAATGCTAATACATTGTCACTAGGGATGAGCCGAACACCCCCCGGTTCGGTTTGCACCAGAACCTTCGAACGGACCAAAAATTCGTACAAACTTTAGAACCCTATTAAAGTCTATGGGACTCGAACGTTCGAAATCAAAAGTGCTAATTTTAAAGGCTAATATGCAAGATATGCAACAGACAACACCAGCAATAAGGGGTATTTACAGGTGTATACTGTGCTGGAGGCACACAACACCCACTTTAACTCCTGCAGATGCCTGTATTAGAGAACACCAGCAATAAAGGGTAGATACAGGTGTATACTGTGCTGTGCTGGAGGCACACAACACCCACTAACTCCTGCAGATGCCTGTATTAGAGAACACCAGCAAAAAAGGGTAGATACAGTTGTATACTGTGCTGGAGGTACACAACACCCACTAACTCCTGCAGATGCCTGAGAAAAGAACACACTGTCCCTGCCTATCTTGCTCTTTCCCTGCACGCCGGAACACACTACACAAGGCCGCTGCGCTGGCAGCCTTATATAGTGTGGGGCATGTACTAAACCCCCTGAGCTATAATTGGCCACAGGCATCCTGCCTGTGGCCAATTATGGCTCTCCTCGCTGCCGGCGCTGTGATTGGTCAAGCATGCAGGGTCACAGTGCATGCTTGGCCAATCATGAGCCAACAATGCACTGCAATGGCGTAGTGTATTGTGGGCTGTTCGTGCCACACAAATTTGGTGCGAACGGTCCACAAAGTTCTGAATTCGCCGAACAGACGAACTGCCGATGTTCGAGTCGAACATGCATTCGAGTCGAACACCGAGCTCATCCCTAATTGTCACCCTATAACAGAAAGTGTGTTACCAGATGTATTGCCAGGTAAACTAATGCAGGGACCACTTTTAAAAGCTAAAAATCTTTAATATATTACATTTTTTGTTTTTAGGCTTAGATCTGTTTTAAAGCAGGCCATACATTAAAGTGTAACTCCACTTAAAAAAGCATTCCCCTCTGGGTGATCAATGTTCATTGCAGGGATTATAACAACCTTTGTTGCAGATTCCTACCTTTTGTTATTCTGAAGTGATCCATGTGTGTTTCTCTGTGCGGAGTGGGTCTAATGGGAGTGGTTTCATAATTAACTGTCAGGTGTGCAGCTGCAGGGCACTAATGAGGAAATATGCTGGCCCTGCATCCCTTTAAACGGGTTCCTATTGAAAGTATCTCTTCAAAAAAGATTTTTTTGTTGCAGGGGATACCTGAAATATGACTTGTATCTTAGGCAGACTTCTGGGAAAATTGATGAACCAGTCACACAAGCAGGAAATGATGTTTCTGGGGAGTGGTCAGCACACACTCTGTGTACAGAACAACTCCATGTAGCCATATTGCAATGCATTCTCAGAAAATTACAGTGGCTGCGGATTGAAAAGGAAAGGTCATTTTTAATAACATTCAATTACAATATGATTACTTTATCCACTTTTAGACGATCCCTGAAAACTCATCTCTTCAGATAAACCTATCTGGCCCACACCTAACAACTGTACATTTATCTTCTCAATCATCACATCACCCACAGTTATTACCCCTTGTATCTCTTGACCTTCTCTCTTAGATTGTAAGCTCTAGGGAGCAGGGCCCCCTGATTCCTACTGTATTAAAGTGTATTGTATTTGTACTGTCTACCCTCAAGTTGTAAAGCACTACGTAAACTGTTGGTGCTTTATAAATCCTGTATAATAATAATAATAATATTTACAATATAAAATGGCAAATAGTGTGGCGCTGAATATATATAGCAAAACCATACATAAAAAATTATGTGATTGTGAAAAAAAACTTTGTTTGTTTGAAGTGTTGGCAGCTGTTTTGAAACCCTTTTTTGTGTTTGTTTGGCTTAGTGCAGTGTTTTCCTCCTTGAATATTTACAATATGATTAGTGTCACAGTTATATGTGCTATATTATTTTTTCTTTATTTGCTATTTTTTTCCCCATGAAAGTGGAGTTACCCTTTAAGCAATTTTCTTTCCTTCAACCCGTGGTTGAAGGAAAGAAAATTGCTAGATTCCCCCATCAACACTAAATGTGTTGATGGGGGGATCCCTCCCACAAAGCTATTGTATTCTGACAGCAGGAGGTTTCCCAGTTGTCAGAATAGCTCATCACCGCTTGTGGTTGTAGCCGCAGGCAGTAATCTCATGGATAGAATTATACAGGCTGCTTGTACTGAAGTCAATTGATGGATCAACTTCAGTACAACCAGCCGTCCATGCATGGATTGAAATTTGGCTGGTTCCTGCTAAATCGGCTGTATATCGATCCATCAATGGCCAGCTTTAAAGTTACAGTAAACAATGAGCAAATACACACCAAAAAAAGAAAACAAAAACATAAACATAAACCCCACACCTTAAATAGACAAAAGAAAGAGTAGATTTTTGTTCATGTAAATTTCAAGTAATCGGCTTAGTGAGAAAAATGAAGAGTTTTTGCTTTGGTAAGATTTCAATGAAAGCAAAATCAATTGTGTTAGCTGAATTCACTTTTGTAATCTGTATTGGTAATAAAATAATAAGTAACACATGGATTACCTTAAAAACTGATTATTATTATTATTAATATTATAATTGATGATCCACAAAATCCTTAAAAAAAAATGGCCTCAAAATAAATGTTTTTTAATACTCATAAAACATACCTTTAACAGTGTTAACATTGTGCAAATGTGTTTCTTAAATGCATGTTAGTGCAAGTATTTATTTCTCCCTAAATAAGTGTCTGATAAAATTAATAATTTTAAGATTTTTTAATTACAGTTTAACCTTTACGTCTTTCTCTGCTTGCAACACTGACAAAGCAATCATTTATTGTTAATTAAGTATAACTGGTTCAAATGCTTTAACACCACTGTGCAAATTGGGAGTGCTTCTGAAAATGTTTGTTGGCCTACACGGGCGAGATTGCAATTCGAAAGGTTGAGTTGAAACATTTAGAAATTTGTAACTAAGTAGTTTAAACATTCTAAATAATTAAAGGGATTGTAAACCATCAAGGTTTTTCACCTTAATGCATTCTATGCATTAAGGTGAAAAACTTTCTGTCATGCAGAAGCCTCCCCGAGCTCCCCCCCCCCTTTTACTTACCTGAGCCCTGTAATTCTTGTAACGGGGGAAGAAGCACACCAACTCCGGCCGGTGTCTCGTATCCTGATTGGATAGATTGATAGCAGCGCAGAGGAGAAAAAGTGGAGATATGCCCCAGTCGATGGCCTACTGTGTCGAAACGCGTCAGTATACGCTTATCTTACGCTTCCCACATTGCTTTTAATCTTTTCATGTGGTCACATTTTATGTCACATCTGTTTTACTTTAAGATGTGAATAAAGTTTTAGATAATTTTGATTTCCACCTGTGAAGTTACCGAGATTGATTCAAGATTCACTCTGACTACAATTTTGGGCGATTGAGTTACTGATCACTTGATTGGACTATTCATTGTGTGGGATTTTCTGTTATATCACCACATCTTTTGGCAGTTGAATCACAGATCAGTTGATTGGACTATGTGGGACTTTTTATATCATTGTAGTTGATCCCCTATACAGTTTATGTATGTATATTTGTGTATATACACTGATTTCTGATTTGGGATAAGCATTGCATATACTGCTGCTATTTATACATTGTCACTGTTTGAGCACATTGATACTTCATTATTATTTTCTTTGCAGTATTCACCATTTTATCTTATCATCACTGTTTGTGTACATTGATATATTGTTTGCAGTAATTAGCGCTAGACTTTTTTTTTGCTATAAAAAAGAGAAAACAGGTATTTATCATTTATTTTTATTTTTTTATATCTATACACAAATGTTTTGCCTTTCATTTCTATTTTAAACTGAATGGGTTGTTTTACAAGGTGAGAGTTTACATACATTTAAAATAACCATTTTAAGCTCTTTTTAGCGATTTAGTTTAGTTCAACATTAAAGTAATACTAAACCCAGGACCCAGAATATGGGAGTACAATTGTTTTAGTAAATATAAACTGCTAAATACCTTTTCTCATCAGCAGTATATATCAGTCTTGAGACTTCTAATGCCCCGTACACACGATCAGACTTTCCGCCCCCAAAAAATGTGGATTTTTGTTTGAAGGTTGTTGGCTCCAACTTGTCTTGCATACACACGGTCACACAAATGTTGGCCAACAATTACGAACGTGGGAACACGGTGACATACGAGACGTATGACGAACCGAGAAATAGGAAGTTCAATAGCCAGTGCGGCTCCTTCTGCTTGATTCTGAGAATTCGTGAACGTTTGTGTATCGAACTTGTTTACACACGATCAGAAAATCCGACAACAACGTTTTGTTGGTGGAAAATTTGAGAACCTGCTAGCCAACATTTGTTGGCAGAAGGTCCGACAGCAAATGTTCGATGGAGCATACACATGGTTGGACTTTCCGACAACAAGCTCACATCCAACATTTCCCATTGGAAAATCCGACCGTGTGTACGCGGCATAACAGTGTCTGGTTAAAGCTTGTAGGTGGAGTTTTTATTCTTCTCTGACTGTCCTATGAGGCTGTAGGACCCCTGACCCTCAGTCTGGACAGTGCTGATTGGCCCTGTGCTGATCACATGCACCCTCCCAAGAAAAAAAATCTTTAGCAAGACACACCAAACTGAGCATGTGCAGATGTCCTCCACCTTGTGACCATATAGTAGGTGTTATAGTCAAGTGTCCTCAAACGTATGGCCATATAGTAGGTGTGAGTAACTTCAAAGGCTGGCTCTGTCATATCAGGAGATGGATTGGGGACTGTGAAATAAGGGGGGGAGACAGAATCAAGGAGACAGGATCAAACAGCCTTTTTACACAATGCAGAGGATTAACCCCTTAGGTCCCACAGTGAGTATAACAAGCATGCTTTACTGCATATACAGACTGATTTTACTTTTGTGGGTTTAGTAACACTTTAAAGCGGAGGCCCAGCTGATTTTTTTTTTTAAGTCAGCAGCTACAAACACTGTAACTGCTGACTTTTAATAAGCACACCTGTCCAGGGTGCCTACAATGTTTGCCACCCGAGGCCGATCCATCCATCAGATCGGGTCCTGGCGCCGCCATTCAAACTTAGGGAAACAGGCAGTGAAGCCTTGTTGCTTTACTGCCCATTTCCTACTGCGCATGCACGAGACGCGCGGCACTTTGTGAATGGCCGGCTGTGTTCTGGGGGACACACAGTTCCCAGAACAGAGCGCCCCATTCTCCAGAAGACAATGCTTGGAGGAGAAGACTGAAGACCCCCAAGGTGTAGGAAGTGGCAGATTAGACGATCTGCCTAGCAACAGCCATTTCTGGTATATAAAAAAAAAAAAACAGATTTTTATGAGCATTTTTATGTCTTTTTTTTTTTTTTAGGGTTGACCTCTGCTTTAATTCAGGACAGACCATGGTAGATACAGATGGTATTGATCATTAACCGGCTCCCTGTCTCTATAGGACTCCAGTAGTGAAAGCTCCACTCATGTGTTCCTAGCTTCTCCTGCAACAGCCTGTTTTTAATACAATAAAGAAAAGCAGAAGCAGAATGAAGACTGGTGAACAATCTCATCAATGGAGTAAGTAAACATATAGAAAACTAGTGAGTCTTTGTCCCTAATATCAGCTTTGAGTAGAACAATCCTTTAAAAGAACATAGACCAATTCATAGGAGCCTTGGCATTAGGCCGCGGATGTTGCACCCTTTGTACAAACATTTCCTGTCCCAACTGACAAATGGCCTGCTGTTATTAATTATAGAAGGGGAGGCTCGAAGCAGTCCTCTGCACTATTACAAGGCTATTAGGCACTCTCCAACCATTACTACGGCCGGAGAAAAAGAATTTTTCATTCCGACATCAGAAGATCGATAAAAAAAATATTGCATCGAGAGCTTGCCGCTCAGCCAGCACGAATGAATGACAAGTATAGACGCTCCCATCTCGGCCTCATTCCTCTTGGCTGCCAATAGCATTTTTTTTTTTTTTTTGGCCTATCGATTTACATACCAATCAACAGATTACTAGTGCAAGGTTTTAAAGACATTCTACTTTGATCTATCTCCATTCCAGCGCAGTAGTCCATTGCTTGAATAACCGGAGGCTGATAAATGAAAGCTCCCCAGAGACCAAGTTTTATTCTCTAGCTCCTGCCATGGTACTATATTTAGGGCTAAAAGCCTCATAAATTTCCGAAAATGCCTCTACCAATGGATAGTCGTATAAGAAGAGAGCGAGCAGCTGTATTTTTTTCCACGACATATGTATTTATTGTTAGCCATGCGCATCGCTCGGTGCTGTTTCACTGAACAAATGATAGTGAAAATGGGCAAAATATATTTCTTCTTCTACATGTTTCTCTTTTCTCTGTAATCAGCAATTACTCACAATTTAAAATAAAAGCCTCTCCGGATGTGAGACAGCAAATATTGCTCTATGCTTTTTTAATTTTCATGCTCAGCAGGGTGTATCCACCAATTTTATAGGCTAGAGCTGCATATTGCCTCGTTGAGTGTTTCTGACAACGGCTGAAACATATATATAATAGGGCCGGTGACTGCAGATTTGCATTGTGTATGGAGCACAAATGGAATACATGACCTGTGCTTTAAAGAAGAATCTGTTTTGATTTCTGGCTCTTTTCTCTTTTATAGGAATATTCACTCATAGAAAAATATCTCTGCATGGCTGTAAACCAGAAAAAGAAGTCTGGGGGCTAACATCCTGACCATCACATCTACGATATGGCCACAAGTTTAAGGACACTGACCATCACATCTACTATATGGCCATAAGTTTGAGGCCACCTGACCATTACACCTACTATATGGCCACAAGTTTGAGGACACTGACCATCACACCTACTATATGGCCATGAGTTTGAGGACACTGACCATCACACCTACTATATGGCCATGAGTTTGAGGACACTGACCATCACACCTACTATATGGCCATGAGTTTGAGGACACTGACCATCACACCTACTATATGGCCATGAGTTTGAGGACACTGACCATCACACCTACTATATGGCCATGAGTTTGAGGACACTGACCATCACACCTACTATATGGCCATGAGTTTGAGGACACTGACCATCACACCTACTATATGGCCACAAGTTTGAGCACACTAATCATCATACCTACTATATGGCTACAAGTTTGTGGACACCTGGCTATCACACCTACTATATGGCCACAAGTTTGAGGACACTGACCATCACACCTACTATATAGCCATGAGTTTGAGGCCACCTGACCATCACACCTACTATAAGGCCACAAGTTTGAGGACACTAATCATCATACCTACTATATGGCTACAAGTTTGTGGACACCTGGCTATCACACCTACTATGTGGTCACAACTTTGAGCACACTGATCATCACACCTACTATATGGCTACAAGTTGGAGGACCCCTGATCATCACTAGGGATGAGCTTCGTGTTCGAGTCGAACGTACGTTCGACTCGAACATTGGCTGTTCGGCCGTTCGGCGAATTCCGAACGTTTGGGCCGTTCGCGTCAAAATTCGAGTGACGCGCGCGTGGACCACAATGCACTGCGGTGACGCAGTGCATTGCTGCCCCATGATTGGCCAAGCATGCACTGTGACCCCGCATGCTTGGCCAATCGCAGCGCCAGCAGCGAGGAGAGCCATGATTGGCCACAGGCAAATTTAACCCCTCAATTCCCTGCCAATACTCTGCAATACCAGTGCATACTCTGCAGTACCCTGCCATTACTCTGCAGTACCCCGCCATTACTCTGCAGTGCAGTACCCTGCCATTACTCTGCAGTGCAGTACCCTGCCATTACTCTGCAGTACCCCCCATTACTCTGCAGTAACCCCCATTACTCTGCAGTACCCCCCAATACTCTGCAGTACCCGCCATTACTCTGCAGTACCCGCCATTACTCTGCAGTACCCGCCATTACTCTGCAGTACCCCCAATACTCTGCAGTACCCTGCCATTACTCTGCAGTGCAGTACCCTGCCATTACTCTGCAGTACCCCCCATTACTCTGCAGTAACCCCCATTACTCTGCAGTACCCCCAATACTCTGCAGTACCCGCCATTACTCTGCAGTACCCGCCATTACTTTGCAGTACCCTGCCATTACTCTGTAGTACCCCCCAATACTCTGCAGTACCCTGCTATTACTCTGTAGTACCCCGCCAATACCCCGCCAATACTCTGTAATACCCTGCCATAAATTGCCATACCCAGCCATACTCAGAGATACCCAGCCATACTCGGTGATACCCTGAAATACCCAGCCATAGACGCCCCCCACCCCTCACCGCCCTCCGGTGCTTCTACCAACTCGCCAGTACGATCAAAGCCAGAATCTTTTTTTTATTTTTTATTTCAGGCTTCCCAGCCTAGAGGTGAGATGTGGGGTCATATTGACCCCCCAGATTTCACTGTAAAGAGGACCTGTCACCCCATATTCCTATTACAAGGGATGTTTACATTTATTGTAATAGGAATAAAAGTGATCAAAAATATATTTTTGGGGAAAAAAATGTCAAACTAAAATAAATAAAGTAAAATGAACAATAAAAAAATAAAATAAAAATTAAAGCGCCCATGTCCCCATGTGCTCGCATGTGCCACACATGTGAGGTATCGCCGAGAATGTTAGAGCGAGAGCAATAATTCTAGTCCTAGACCTCCTCTGCAACTCAAAACATGTAACCAGTAAAAAAAAAATTAAAGCGTCGCCTATGGGGATTTTTTAAGTAGCGACGTTTGGCGCCATTCCACGAGCATGTGCAATTTTGAAGAGTGACATGTTTGATATCTATTTACTCAGCATAACTTCATCTTTCACTTTATGCAAACATTGGGCTAACAAGTGGTTAATAATAGAGCTTGCAGTCAATAGTGTTAGGAGATAGTGCGTGCTGTCTGCGTGCTCTGTACCCAGTACATACCGCTATAATATAGGGCAGGCCCCTACTTTCAAACATCCAACTTACAAACATCTCCTACTTGCAAACGCAAGGAGACAGCAGCAAGTGAGATGAAAAAAGATGGACGACAAAACAAATTATACAGGGGTGATAACCCTTCCCTATGTTTTCCAAAAAGCTTAAAGATAGTTTTTTTGACTGGAGCTACACTTTAAAAATGTACCCGTTGAAAATGACAAACAGATTCAACTTAACACAACAAACCTACACAGTCCCTGTCTTGTTTGCACCGCCTGTATACTGCTGTTCTGAGTATATAGGGCCTGGGGGCCACACGCATTTCCTTTTTTTAATATGGGTACGGGGTTCCCCTTAATATGCGTACAAGACCCAAATAGGCTGGTAATGGGCAGGGAGGGCTACCCATGCCATGTTTCTCAATGATTTTCAACCATATTGCAGGAACCAGATATAACATTAAAACCGCAAGCAGTTTTAAATGGTGTTATTTCCGTTTAATGTCATTTTGTGCAGGGACTGTTCTAAACACGGGAAACACATGGCACTTCACAGGCATACTACAGACACCCCCCAGGCACCATATTTAAAGGAATATTTCACCTTTTTTTTTTCACTTTAATCGTCATTAAAATCAGTGCTCCCGCCAAAACGGCAGTTTTTAAAACTTTTTTTTTGCAGTGACCCATGTCCCCTGAGGCAGGAGGCAGGTCCCCAAACCCTTTTTAGGACACTATCTTGCATATTAGCCGTTAAAATTAGCACTTTCCAATTCGAACGTTCGAGTCCCATAGACTTCAATGGGGTTCTAACGTTCGTACCGAACGCGGGGGTCGTTCGCAAGTTCTGGTGCGAACCGAACCGGGGGGTGTTCGGCTCATCCCTAATCATCACACCTACTGTAAGGCCACAAGTTTGAGGACACTTGACATCACACCTACTATATAATAATTAACAGTGGACAGTTGAGCCAGTCTGTTAGCTTGTCTGTTAGCTTGAGAAAGAGAGGGGGAGGAACAGGGGCGTGCCTTGTCATCTAGACTATAGGGCTGTATTTTTCTTTTAATGCACAAAGTGCAGGGAGACACAACTTTAGTCACTGCTAGCAAGGGTGGTTTCCAGGGATGCTGCAAGGAAAGGAGTCTGAAAAAGGGGGGCAGAGATCATAGCACCAGCGTAACCACTTCGACTCAGGAAGGTTTTACACCCTTCATGACCAAATCATTTTTTGATATTCGGCATATAATTTTTTTTCTCACAATATAGCTTTTTTTTGGTAGTATTTGATCAGCTCTGGGTTTATATAAACATAAAAAGGTTGACAATTTTGAAAAAAAAAGTATATATATATTTACATTTATTTATTTATTTTTTACTTTCTGCAATAAAACAGAACCCATAAAAAATAAATCTAATTGCTTAATGATTTTGGTCCAAAATGTATTCTGCTACATGCCTTTGGAAAAAAAAAATGCCAATAAATGTATATTGATTGGTTTGCATGAAATTTATAGCATCTACAATCTATAGGATATATACTGGAATTTTTCTTTTTCTATACTAGTAATGCTGGTGATCATCGATTTTTAACGGGACTGCGATAGGGCAGCAGACAATCTGACACTAACTGATGCTGGGGGGAACTAACTAACTGTCACTGAAATCCCTAGTGCCTTTATTGTAGGTGATCAGTGGTAATAATATGCACTGACATTGTACTAATGGTCCTGGGCAGGAAGAGGTTAACATCTAGGGTGATCAAGGGGTTTACTATGTGCCTAACAAGTGTTTATGTGTGAACTGTGTGCTGTTTTTACTGGGGATCTGGTTGTTTTCTTTCCCTGCTTAGCAGGGAATGAAAAATCAAGAGATCAAGAGATCTCCTGTCACTGAACATAGCTCTGTGTTGTTTACACTCACAGACCTGTGTACAGGGAACATCAGAGCCAATCACCTGGTGCCGACGGCCAATCATTGACCCGGTGATCGGTATGTGCTTTGATGAATCACAGCACAGCTACGCCCCTACTCGGAAATGTAGAATCACGTACATATACGTGATTCTGTGCAGCCGGCCAGCACAGTTAAAGTTACAGTGCGCATTTGTAAAGAGATTAAACTGGAACATAGGCAAGGAATAAAAGATAAAGAAACTGTTTTTGTAAGCACTTTCAGAAGCTGGTTTAATCACTTACCAAGTATACAAAGAGTTTAATATCAATTTAATGTTACAGCATACAAAGGCATATTTTGTGCTCTTTAGGAAAGGCCTATTTCTATTCCATCATGACTGTTTCCTTTGTACAAAATCAGCTCCATAAAGTCATGGTTTAATGAGTCTGAACTCAATCTACGCAGATCCCTGACCTCAACCTTATTGAAGACCTTTGAGATGAATAGGAATGCTGATTGTAAGCTGGGTCTTCTCACCCAACATCAGTACTTGACCTCACAAATGCTTTCTTTCCTGAATAGCCTTAAATTCCCACGGACACATTCTAAAAATCTTGTGGAAAGCCTTCCCAGATGATTGAGGCTGTTGGAGCCACAAAAGAGAAAACTCCAAAGTAAGCCCATGGGTTTAAATGGGTTATCCAACAAGCTCAAAGAGGTGAGATGGTTGGGTGTCCACAGGACTCATCCTTAACGTGTTTTTGCATGGTTCAATAAAAGGCACTCACCTCTTTAAAACATGTGCTCTTGGGGCAGCCGCCAAAAAACAAAATTTACAAATTGTAATAAATGTTCCTGTTTTGTTTTTCTCTCTTGTAAGTCTAGCATTTCAACAGACTGTGTGCTACATCCAATAGTTCATTCTAGTATTCATTTTTACTAAAATAATCACATGACACAAGAGTTGGGGCTTGTACAAAAGAGCTTCATAAATTGGACTCCATGATTCCACTCTTTGTTGGCCCTCATCCTACCTTCAGTGTCACTTACAATTCCACTTCCTCCTCTCCTCTTCATTTCTCAGTTGGGGTCCCCAAGGTTCTGTTCTTGGACCTCTCCTATTCTCCATATACACCTCCTCCCTGGGTCAGCCTCCAATGGCTTTCAATATCATTGCTACACTGAAAACACCCAAATATATCTTTCTACCCCTCCGCTCCCAACATCAGTCTCCTCACGCATCACTTATTTACAGAGTGACATATCAGTCTGGATGTCATACCACTTCCACAAACTCAACCTATCCAAAACAGAGCACATAATATTTCCTCTCCCACATGCCCCTTTCCTTGACTTCTCTGTCAAGATCAGTGGCACAACCATCAACCCTTTCCCTTCATGCCAGGGTGCTGGGTGTAGTCCTGGAGAAGGAACAAGAGAGGAAGAAGATTAGGGTAAGTAGGGGGTACCCTAGGAGTCATCGTTGAGAGCTCATTGCAGTGAGTTCATTTTACAAGTTCTGTAGACATGCAGTGACTTAGGAAGTAAGAATTAATTAAGCCATAGTTGCCAGATTGTATCCACCATCTTTTTTATAATAAATCTTCTGTTAGATCTTGACTTTCATTGCCTTGAATGCTATCAGTTTACCTATAAACAAAATGTTTATTAGAAAGCCAATTCAACCAAAAGTTATATTTAAATTATGCATAAAATCTAATGGGCTGTATAACCTGAGGCCTTATTATTTTTCTTTTAGGTCTACACAAGTGGGATCTCTTCCTCAAAGCTCCTGGATATGTTCTTCCCACCCTTGAGGTCTGAAGATATATGAGTGTTCATGTACATTTGGATAATGTTCCCTCTACTTCAGGTTCATCCTTGATAATATAAAATAAACAAATAACCCAACATTGAACAAAGATATCCTTCTAATGTTGCATCACATGTGCAGATCTTGGAACTCTTTGGCCGCGTACACACGGGCGGACTGTTCGCCCAACTTTGTCCGCTGAACAGTGTTTCAGCGGACAGTCCGCTCTTGTGTGGGCTTCAGCGGACAGTTTCAGCGGACAGTCTGACGAACAAAGTTTTTCAGAATTTCCGTAAGACTGTCCGCTGAAACTTGGTTTGAGCGGACAGTCCGCTCGTGTGTAGGCTTGTTCGATAAACTAAGTCTTGCGCATGCTCAGAAAGAATTTACACGGCGAAGGTTGCATTGCAGTGTATTGGACTTCGAATTTCTCGTCCCGTCGTACGTGCCGTTCACGTCATCGCGCAAGTTTTCAGCGGACTGTTCGTTCGTCATGTGTGGTCAAGTCCGTTCATGCTAATTTTGAACGGACTGTTTGTCAAACTGTTTGACGAACCTAGTTGGGCGGACAGTCCGCCTGTGTGTACGCTGCCTTTTGAAAGAGTTCTCATCCAGACTGTTTTCCAAGACATACAAGATACCATTTACTTTGCATTTTACAGTATTTTCCAAAACCTGAATTTTTTTATTTTTTTGTGGATCAACCCATTAATTTAAAATTATGATATTAAAATTTACTTTTTTGTGTGTGTGTGTAACAAGGCTGTTTATCTGATGTAATTCCCAGTGAACTTTTCATTTTGTCGCTAAAGGCTCTGGACTGGCTCTTACTTAGTTGTGTTGTTATGTTTGACAATTTAATGATATCACTCGAAGAAATCCATTACGAGGGAGTGACACTGATGCATGTAAATGAAATAACACACACATGACTCATGGAGCTGTCCTCTGCTAATGAGTAAATGAGTAACTTCAAGTCTTCTCCGTGCTCAGGTTTTATGCTTCTTGACTGAAAAGGAGCAGAGTTTTAGATTTTATTGCATCATTAAAAGATGGCCCTGTTAAAGCATTGTCTGTGGGTTTTAAATAAAAGACAACAAAGGATATTAATAGAGTTGTCAACTGCATAGGCATGTATGCATGTATAAATGTATACATTACATTTAAAAGGTAATTCCAAGCCAAAGTCAATCAGAGAGCTACTAGAGATGTCAAAAGACATTACAACTGTGCTAAAGATGGAAAATGTACTCACATTTTCTTAAAATGTATCTAAACCCAAGAGCATAAATGTAATGCATTGCAGTTTGACATTCCTTAGAAGTGGTGACTGTATTTGTTTCTTCTTTTATATAATTTTCCTTTATTTACTGAACTGCTTACTGATGTATGTTCAGTGTATCCCTATCTCTATTTCATATTTAACCAATACAATCCCAATTTAAAAGCCAGGTGGCAGGGTGGTAGCCATCCTCATAAAGGAAGCCCAAGCACAAAGAGAGAATGGGATGACTTCCCATAAAAGAGTTATAAGGTGAGAATTTTCACCCCTTGTTAAATCATAGTACTACTGTGGGGATGGTTGGAATCTCATCAGCAGAAGGAAACCAGTGATGACATATGTGTCTGCACATTACACTACCCATACCTCTGCACATAAGGCAAAGGCTGGATGCACATTATTAAGTAGGCATGTGCTTGTGCACAAATTAGCGAGCCTGCTCGGCACTATGCTGGTGACCAGTGGCCTATATAAACTAAAGAACTGCAGAATTAATTTTCTGAGTGGTCTTCAGCTTGTCCTTGTCCTACCTGAGACCTGACCTACTGATTTGGCCTCACCATGTATGTCCTGGCTTGGCTCTTAATCTGCCTCTGGACATTTACCTATCTGTTGTGATCTCAGCCTTTGCCAGGAAAGGGCTCACCTGCTGGTGGCACAGATCTGTAGGCTGCAGTTCAGATGTCCACCATCAGGTGTCTCTCAGCAGCCAGAAGATCATCCCATGTAATCAGTCATCACCTGATACTTGTTGCAGGATGTGTATTTAAGCCCTGCCTATGCCTTGTTGTCCTGTCTCCATGTGCCCCTGACCTGGGTTCCTGCATCCTGTTTCCTGTTATTGGAACCTGACCCTGCAGCCTGATCCCTTCCCATCTGCTCTCTCTGCATCCCGTTTCCCTCTCCCTGTCCTGTTGTCATGAATCTACAGACATTTTCATGTCTGTCTGTCTGCTTACCTCTCTCTTGTGTCAGCTTAGAGACTGGTCGCTTTTCACCTGTATGCTTTAGTAATCTTCCCTCAAGCATGGCTCTACCCCAGCCCCTATCAGCAAACACTATATTAACCTGTGCACTGAAAGCTAAGCCTTGTTAATCAATATTGAATGTTTGGCTTCCTGTGTGTTTCTTGCCATGTGCACTACATCTGTTTATGTTTACCGATCTTGACTTGTTCTTTGACTATCCTTGCCTGCTTGATGCACCCAACCTTTGGAGTGTCCTTTGTCTATCATTGTCTGCTGGTTGCCCCGACCTTTAGCTTATCTCCTGACTATCCCTTGTTGTCCCGGTCTGCAGCTTCCTCTCTTTCCTCCTCCAGTAAGCATGAGCTGGGAGACCCTGCAGCACAGTCAAACCTCACCACTAGAGGCTCTGTTGAACACCTACTGGCTTTTAGAGTCCGCACCTCGGGGAATCTTATGCTCTAGCTCCCAGTGGGATCCGTGTTGGTGCTCCAATGGACCTGCCTTCCTGAACAACCCAGAGCACTATCCGCAGCAGTCAGCCGTAGGGTCTACTACGTTAGCGGTGCACTCCTGACCCCAACAGTGTTTGGCCTTCAAGCTCTGACGCCACTCTGTGACCTCACACTCGCTGTCACCACCTTCAGAAACATTAGGCAGGAGGTACAAGAGAAGCCTCCTCACCCTCTCAGTCTCCTCCAGATACTTGATAAATATATACTTTCTTTTTCTATAATAGAATTGAATTAGGAGTTATACTACCGCCTTATAAGTCTAAAGATATCCCAGAGGGTAGAGATCATATGTAATGTTAAAAGCTGCATCGCCACTAAATTTAGAGATTACTCCGGGTGGTAGTTTGTAGGTTACATTGCCAATCTGCTCTAAAATATGAACTGACAAGTTCTTCCACATAATATGGAACTGTGATAGAGTTAGGAACTTCACAAGTTACGGAATTTATTTCTACTAACTTTGAACGCCATAACATCTGTAATCCCAAATGGTGCTCGTTGGGTATTTTTGAAGATCTAGATATTTGACCCTTTTTAAGGGTCCTTCTGTACAATACCAATAAAAAACAGTGGCACTTCAGTGGTTACATAGGGAACCCCTTCACATCAGTTTGTGGAGAAAACAAATGAATCAAAATACCTATTTACCTTTAAATAAATTGACTTACGAGGCTAGAGGGTGAAATTCCATAAGATTTGGGGTGTCTGGCTGGATAGTCAGGACATCATTGACTCTCTTCTCTCACTGATTACTGATCCTATCTTTTAAATGGCCCCTACAGCCTATTATACCACAATTTATAAGATGTGATAAAACCACATAACAGATGACTGGTTTGATTACTTCTGAATTGTGTATAGAGAAACTAGTAAAAGTACACATGGAGACAATGGTGTCTTAATCTTCCATTGTTAAATCTTTGTTTTGTGTCTTGTTGCTTCTTTTTATGACTATTTTTTTGTAGCACTCCACTCTGAATATTTTAGGCTGCGTACTCATATCCAATTTTGGAACACTTATCATGCATATTGTGCTTATTCAATCACTGTGAACCAGCCTCCTTTGTGTATATTGCTATATGCAACGTATGGAACGCTACTTTATGATTGGCTGTTTTTGTATTGTCTATTCACAATAAAACAAGTTAAAAAAACAATAAACGTTGGTTCAAGCCTTCATTTGCACATACCAGTTTGCTCGTTCCTAGAAACACATAAGCCCATTAAAAGGTTTTTAAAAGGGTTGTATACCCATTTCTGGTTCCTTGATGTTTTTAATTCCTCTTTTACTTTATTATTAATAATGTATTTGAATATATAAAAAAATAGAAGAACATAGATAGCGGGACTTTTCCATGAAGCACACGGGAGCAATGAAACAGATTAGATAAAAGTAGTTTTTAATTATTCAAATTGTTTATGAAATATTTGTATCAATTGTTTCCATACATTTTACTATATATTAATATTTTTATATTTTTTGCACATATACAATTCTTAAAAATTATTATTCCACATTGTATCTTGTAATAGAAGTATCAACTTCTTGTTGGAAATTGTAATCAAACAGTAATTGAGACATGATTTAATAGAATAGAATTTATGACTCTACAGATGTCACAGAGGGGCCATAAAAAAACAAAGAAAATGAAAATAAAAAAGGAACAAATAGCGAAGAACAAATAAAGAAGGAACGGGGATCAGAGGAATTCATACGTATATACACGCGGTTGTTGTTAGCTCTACGCGTTTCAAGGCCTTATAGCCTATCATCAGGAGCAAAACCGTGGTAGGGATCTATAGAAAAAAAAGGATATTAAAAAGAAAACGAATAATGTTTTACTATAACAAATTGTTAAAAAGGGCCAACCACGGACAGGGGAAAATACCCCTGAACTTAGTTAGCCCTGTTACTTACATGAGGGTCCTTGCAGTGGTGGCACAGACAGTGAGATCCCCAGACCAACCAAACAATGCCCCGTCCGGGAGCTGAGGGGACGTAGTGCAGCAGGCGGCAACCCAAACCGGACAACACCTCATGTGAATGGAGATGTGTACTAACGATATCGTTAGTACACATCTCCATTCACATGAGGTGTTGTCCGGTTTGGGTTGCCGCCTGCTGCACTACGTCCCCTCAGCTCCCGGACGGGGCATTGTTTGGTTGGTCTGGGGATCTCACTGTCTGTGCCACCACTGCAAGGACCCTCATGTAAGTAACAGGGCTAACTAAGTTCAGGGGTATTTTCCCCTGTCCGTGGTTGGCCCTTTTAACAATTTGTTATAGTAAAACATTATTCGTTTTCTTTTTAATATCCTTTTTTTTCTATAGATCCCTACCACGGTTTTGCTCCTGATGATAGGCTATAAGGCCTTGAAACGCGTAGAGCTAACAACAAACCGCGTGTATATACGTATGAATTCCTCTGATCCCCGTTCCTTCTTTATTTGTTCTTCGCTATTTGTTCCTTTTTTATTTTCATTTTTTTTGTTTTTTTATGGCCCCTCTGTGACATCTGTAGAGTCATAAATTCTATTCTATTAAATCATGTCTCAATTACTGTTTGTATCTTGTAATAGAAGTATCAACTTCTTGTTGGAAATTGTAATCAATGTGGAATAATAATTTTTAAGAATTGTATATGTGCAAAAAATATAAAAATATTAATATATAGTAAAATGTATGGAAACAATTGAAACAAATATTTCATAAACAATTCGAATAATTAAAAACGACTTTTATCTAATCTGTTTCATTGCTCCCGTGTGCTTCATGGAAAAGTCCCGCTATCTATGTTCTTCTATTTTTTTATATATTGAACCGGGATGGAGGAGGGGTGAACGGCCCCTGTATACCTCATTTAAAGTCCCAACCAACTTTTTTTTTTTTTTTTTTTTCTTTTTTTGTCTTTAAAATGTATTTGAATCATACATTGATTATATCATAGATCACGAGTGTATAAAACCCAAGATGGTCTTTTGAATTTAATAATTTGATATTAAAAGTAAAAGATCTAAAAAGAACCCAATAATATAGTAACTGGACTTTTGTATTTATGTGAAGATGGATTTTCACAAAGAATAATCATCCTTTGATAAATGAAGGTAAATGCAGTGTCGGCTCAGTGACCGGACAAGGAGTTAAAAGAGCCTTCAGGAAAATTTGCTTCCATTACACATTTGTAAGACATGGCAGTGACAGCACCATACATCATATGGAACATCAAGATCCTATCAGGTATTATTGAGTTTGCATTTTGGCTTCTCTGTTTACAAACAGACTGAGACAAGGCTCACTCATTATTGAGAAGGTCCATTTGTACTCTCCGTGAAATGTGTGGATTTATCATAGTACCAGGTGCATGACACTACTCTATACTGGAAGAAGATGCTCAAATTTCATTTTCATGTACGAAAGAGCATATAGAAAATTAGATCTCCCTCTAAACCTACATATTCAATTGAGACCTTGAAGGACCCTACTCTCTCGGTGACTCATTGAAACCCTCTTATTTGAAATGGTAATGTGTTCCTCAGACTAAACAAAAAAAAACTGATACAGTATTCATCCTGATACGGTAAAATATAATATTACATAATGACTGTGAATGTGACTGATATGTGCAGACTCCTGTATTAGCCTGTTATTACATACTACAGGTAAACTTTAAAATGAACATTAACCACTTGACCTCCGGCAGATTTACCGCCCTTCCTGACCAGGCCATTTTTTGCGATATGAACTGCGTTATTTCAACTGACAGTTGCGTGGTTAACTGACAACTGCACCTGACGCTGTACCCAAATAACGTGTATGTCATTTTTCCCCCACAAATAGAGCTTTCTTTTGGTGGTATTTGATCACCTCTGCAGTTTTTATTTTTTGAGCTGTAAACAAAAAAAGACCGATAATTTTGAAAAAAAAATAGATATATTTTTACATTTTGTTATAAAACACTTCCATGAAAAAATGTAAAAAATCGAATTTCTTCATAAATTTAGATCAATATGTATTCTTCTACTTGTTTTTGATTTAAAAAAATCCCAATAAGTGTATATTAACCCCCCTGGCGGTATTCCCTAGTCCGGCTCGGGGTGGAAGTTTTATACCAAAAGCGGTAACCCCGAGCCAGACTCGGGACTGCATCGCTGAATGCAGGGAGAGTTTACATACCTTGTCACCTGGATCCAGCGATGTCCCCACACTGTACGAGCGGATCGTCCTCCACTCGATTCATCACGGAGCTGATCTCCGTTCCCTTCGAGCATTGCGACGCAGGGGGACGGAGAACGGCGCCAAATTCAAAAAGTGAAACACACACATTACATACAGTATAATGTAATCTTACAGATTACATTGCTGTATGTAATCATTTCACATCCCCTTTGTCCCTAGTGGTCTGCCCAGTGTCCTGCATGCAGTTGTATATCATAAAAACTGTTCTTTATGTCTGGAAACTGGAGATTGTCTATAGCAACCAAAACTGTCCCTTTACATCAAAAATTATTTTAGACCAGCTAGAAAACAGCGATAATAAATTGGAATCACTCGCAGAATTGAGGGATAGCGATTTGTGGGGAGATCCGTCATCAAATATGGAAAAGTAATGACAGTGACAATTCTGCAACTGAGCAAATTTCAGTGTTTTTGATTTGATTACATTATTGAATCATTTTTATTATTGTTATATTATTATTTGGTATAATTATTTATACTTATTTATTATATTATAATTTATGATTTAATTTTTCAAACTTTATCATACCCGGGATGTCTACTAGACTCTGGTTTGGACAGATTTAAGTGAGTTATCCCTAAGAATTACAGGCCTACAATATAAAACGCCAAATTTTCATGCAAAATAATTTGTACCGCTTTTAGCACCTAAAATCCGAAATAATCGTACCGCCAGGGAGGTTAATTGGTTTAGATGATACTAGTTATAGCAGCGATCAGGGACTTATAGCGGAACATTGATATTGAAGCAGACAATCGGACACTAACTGACACTTTTGACACTTTGCAGGAACCATTGACACTAATACTAATACAGTGATTGGTGCTAAACATATGCACTGTCACTGTACTAATGCCATTGGCTTGGAATGGGTTAAACAGCTAGGACGATCAAAGGGTTAACTAAGCTAGCCAGTGTTTTTGTGTACTGTGCTAGGTGCTTTTACTAAGAGAAGAGCTGGGTTATGTTCCCTGCTTTGTAGGAACACAAAATCCATCCCTTCTCCCCTGTCAGAATGGAGATGTGCCTTGCTTACATGCAGATTTCAGTTCTGCGTGTTTTACCGAGGAACGGCGGGTGCCTGTGGTCATCCGTTGCCTGGCACCCACAGCTTGGCTTCTGCTGGGATCAATCCCAGCAGAAGCAAGCATCCAGCCCCCTATAGGCGGAAGTGCAGGACCATATATAATATATATATATATATATATATATATATATATATATATATATATATATATTTATATATATATTTATATATTATAAAAAAAAAATATATATATATATATATACCTCTTTATATTATGTGTGGATGTGGGACTTAGTTATGCTATGTCAAGACTAGCAAAACAATGCATACCCCAACTTTCTTCACAAGTTTTGTTGCTGGATACCATATCTGAATCAGGGGCGGATCCAGAGCCTAGTCTCGGGAGGGGCACTGCCAGAAAATACGATTTTTTTGCGGGCAATTTATCATGAAAATGGCTGGTGTTGGCGCTTCAATCATCACAGAACCATGGTTGTTATGGTGTCAGGATGATTGTATCGCTTTATTTCTATTATTACATTGTAATATAAAATGAAATAGTTCAACTCACCATAATGCAGAATCAGCAGGAGCCCCAAGTGTGTCACTTGCCACATCACCTGCCACACCTTGCGGATTGTCACTTGCCACGCCACCTGCCACAAGTTACGGATTTTCATTTGCCATACATTGTGGATTGTCAATTGCCACGTCACCTGCCACAAGTTGCAGATTGTCCACTTGCCATGTCACCTGCCACAAGTTACGGATTGTCATTTGCTGCATGTTGTGGATTGTCACTTGCCATCTCACCTGCCACAAGTTGCAGATTGTCCACTTGCCACGTCACCTGCCACGTTACCTGCCACAAGTTGCAGATTGTTACTTGCCACGTCACTCTGCAGACTGCAAGGTGGAGAAGATGGAGGGAGCCAACACTCATTCGGAGAAGGAAGAATTCTGGCGCTCTGCCACTGACAGTGGGCATTGGACATTTTAATTAGTCTGTCTAAACTGCAGCATTAACTGTTCCCCTATTCGAGGCTCCTTTCACGTCGGCTCTGAGACTCACTGACGTAACTCGTCTGAGACTTGAGTCCGACGTGACTCACTAACTTCACTCATTGCTAATCATTAGGCGGCCCAGGTGCTACCAATGAGTGCAGGGAAGAAGCTCCACCCACCCCCTCCGGCTCCTGGTCAGTGCGGCACAGCGGTTTAATAACATTAGACGAGTCTCTCTCTTGGTGCCGCTGATCGGCTGATGTGAGAGAGAGACTCAGGCAGAGACAAGTGACAACATGACATGTCAGTGTGGTATTTTCGGGGGGGGGGGGGGGCAATTGCCCTGTTGTCCAGGCCCGCACCCCCCCCCCCCCGGATCCGCCCCTGATCTGAATACATCATGTTTTTCCACCTTGTAACATCTTCTGCGAGGTTCTCCTGAACCTCTCCCCTTTTTTCCCCTCACTTCCATATGTTTGTGTCTATCAAACCTATCGAATATCTGTGTCTATCGAACCTGCGGTCGAATGTGCCTAACCTAACTCTATTAGTCTACGATTATTCGAGAGAAAAGATCTGACATTATAGAGACATGAAGGTTTGATGAAGCAGCTAAAAACATAAGATCGTCGCGAGTGGACATTTACGGTCAAATTCTCCGCCCATAGGCTATAGAAAAATTCTAATGTTGTTTTACAAGTAATAATAATAATAAATATAATTATTACTAGTCATACAATATTAGAATTCTACTATAGCTTGTGGGCGGAGCAATCGACCATAAATGGACGATCGCGGCGTCGTACAGTTTAGCCGCTTCATCGCATCTTTTTAGAACATCAGACGGACACCATAAGCCTTCAATTAACAGATTCAACCTTAATTAATTTTGATTTTCGTACGAATGCATTTTTAACAAAACAAAATAAATATAAAAGAATTTCAGGAGTAACTAAATAAATGTATTTTTTGGACAAAATTCCGCAACCAAATATTTCAGTGTGCACATGTATAATAGTTATAGGGACGAGGCAAGCCATTTACCATTGAACAGGGGTGCTTACCATGATCAGCTTTTATTTATTTATGTAAAACCTAAAAGGAAAAAAAAAATATTTGCTTATAAAGTCTTAGTTGGAGTTGTGCTTCAATTTGTTTTTTGTAGTGGATTGAAATCTGCTAGAACATCTAACACACCCCTAACCCCAGACTGACTGTCCAAATATGTCCCTTATGCTCCTTCATCCAGAGTTAGGGCACTACAATACAGGAGATGCGTTACCAGCCAGATCACCAGGTGAAAACAGAGTGAAAAAGTCCAAAAAAAAGAAAACGAATGCAGTCATCACATCTAATGATTAGTAAGAAGGTTCAAAGGTGATCATATTAATCGCCATGTAAAGTGCAAAGGCTCTTTTAGCGTGACTATGCCTATGTTGTAGGCAAACATATGAGTCACACCATGTCCCAATCCACCACCGAGCTGTGCGATAAACGGTAAAGATAATAACATACTTGTCACATACAAATTAATGTTAATGAGGGCTAATTGAGTGGAAAGCTGTTTAACCAGTATAAATAATGAAATAATGAAAGCGAGCATGAAGACGAGGGGAATTGTCATAACAGAACATATTATTATTTTAAATTTTGACTATTTAAGAATCTAAATATTTCACACATAAGAGGCACCAAAGAATCTATGTTTCCTGTCTACGAAGAAAAAGCCTGTCAAATTTAAATTATAAGTGATGTTAAAATTATACCTATGCTAAAGAAACAGAAAATAAAAAAGTAAGAACAACCACCCCAAATTTCAGTGACGCATTTTATACGCTTAAGTTAAAAATGAAAGCAAAACTTTTAGTTACAAATATAAGTCTGTTAAAATATAACATACAACTATATACTTGCCCTCAGTTCTGAAGCTGTCCCCTGTAATATTCATTTTAAGCCACTAGATGGCTACAGTCTCCTGGGTCAAATGACAGCCGGCATCATTCCACAAACTTCCTCTGAACCTCGGCTGTCATGTCTCCACCCCCTGTACATATAATCCAATGTAAGTGCCAAACAAATATCCAAGAGTGCAAGGTAGTTTGATGACAACATTGCTTCATTGAAGAATAAAGCCAAGTAAAAGTTTATGAATATAAAAAGGAGTATACTAGTAATAATAAATATATGTGTGTATATGTATGTGTATATAATATATATATTGTAAGGGATCTTCCCGGGGTAGGGTGTGTTTGGACACAGTTCACAGCAGACTTGGAATTTGATAAAGCAGATCTTGGCGTTTATTCGTGGTACAAACAGTCCAGCAAACAAAATATACAGCAACACCGTGCTTTCTAAGTACAACAAAAATAAAAGTCCTAGCCCGGCTGGGCGCTTACTAACAGGTTCTGCTCACCTATCTGACACTTACAAACACAGCGTCTTTCGCCTGGATATCGCAGGGTGAGTTTTAGCTCCAGCAGTGGCTGTGCTTGCAGCTTCCTTCAACACACAGATTGTTCATTCCCTGGCTGAGAAGCAATCACCTGCAGACCCTACAGAGCCTTTAGCTTCCCAGGCTAATTAGGATCCAAGCTCACCTGATCCCAAACCCAGAACTGGATCGGGGGATGTGGAATGACAGGTCCCTCTACCAAACCTACCTGCCATTCCATATAAACCCAGGCCCGGCAAAATTAAATAACAACTCAGCAGCATATCGCTGCTGAGAAACTGATCCATCCTGGATTTACCATCTCACACTGTGTAGCAACCTAGGTGAGATGTACACCCCCTCGATCACTTCTCCAGTGACATGTCTACATATCCCCCCCCCTCTTTTTCAGACCGGAGGGCTGAGCCTTTTGTCCCCACAGACAACTTACCCTTGACAATGCGTCAGCATTTGCCTGTAATTTCCCTGGCCTGTGTTCCACAGTGAAATTAAAGTTTTGTAGGGAGAGAAACCATCTAGTCACTCTTGCATTTCTCTCCTTGTTTAACTTCATCCATGTTAGGGGGGCATGGTCTGTCACCAACTTGAATTTCCTGCCTAGCAAGTAATACTTTAAAGATTCTAGGGCCCACTTTACTGCCAAACATTCTCGCTCCACAATGGCATAATTTTTCTCGGCCAGGGTTAGTTTTCTACTCAAGTACGTCACCGGATGCTCCTCACCATTCACTACTTGTGAGAGTACTGCACCTAAGCCTGTGTTAGAGGCATCTGTCTGGACCAGAAATTCTCGTTTGAAATCGGGGGTGACTAACACAGGTGGTTGGCACAAGGCAGACTTAAGGCTTTGGAAAGCCTCCTCGGCCTCTGGGGTCCACGTGACCATTGCTGTCTTTCCGCCCTTTGTCAAGTCAGTTAGCGGAGCAGCAACTGAGGCAAAGTTCGGCACAAATCTACGGTAATAACCCGTAATACCCAGGAAAGCTCTAACCTGTTTCCTTGTCAGGGGTCTAGGCCAATTCTGTATTGCCTCAATTACCCCCAGAGCAAGCATACGTTTTACCTCGGCAGATACGGCTTCCCTACGTGCCTCGGGTATCCTATAGGGCTTAAGGTTTACTCTGCTTCTAGGCTCAGTTTCAATGTGATGATGGATGAGGTGTGTACGCCCTGGGAGGTCAGAGAACTTGTTTTTGTTTTTCTGTAAAAATTCCTGAGCCTCCTGTTTCTGTGACACTGATAGAGTATCACCTACCTTGACTGGAGGGATTGGTTGTGACAAATTATTAACAGTATTTGTCGCCCCCAAGGATTCCCTGTCTTTCCAGGGCTTGATCAAGTTTATGTGATAAACTTGGAAAGGCTTCCTTCTACCTGGTTGGTGCACCTTGTAGTTCACCTCACTGATCTTTTCAACAATTTCATAAGGACCTTGCCACTTCGCCAAGAATTTACTCTCAACAGTGGGGACTAGTATAAGGACCCTATCGCCTGGGTTGAATGTCCTGATTCTTGCGGACCGGTTGTAAATTCTACTTTGGGCCTCTTGAGCTCTCTGGAGGTGTTCCCTTACCAGGGGCATTACAGTGGCTATACGGTCCTGCATTTGTGCTACATGCTCAATAACACTCTTGTATGGGGTGGACTCATTCTCCCATGTCTCTTTTGCAATGTCTAGTAGACCCCTAGGGTGATGACCATAGACCAACTCGAATGGTGAGAACCCTGTGGACGCTTGGGGCACCTCCCTAATAGCAAACATGAGGTAGGGTAATAAATGATCCCAGTCACGACCATCTTTTGCCACCACTTTCTTCAACATATGTTTCAAAGTTTTATTAAATCTCTCCACCAATCCGTCCGTCTGGGGGTGGTACACAGAGGTACGGATGTGTGAGATTTTAAATAGTCTGCATAATTCCTTCATTACTTTCGACATAAATGGCGTACCTTGGTCAGTTAGGATTTCTTTGGGGATCCCAGTCCTAGAGAACATATAAAACAACTCACGTGCAATTGTTTTAGATGCAGTGTTTCTTAAGGGTACAGCCTCAGGATAGCGGGTCGCATAATCCAGGACTACCAAAATATACTGGTGTCCTCTAGCTGACTTTACAATGGGACCCACTAAATCCATGGCAATACGCTCAAAAGGCACCTCTATAATAGGGAGCGAAACCAAAGGACTGCGAAAATGTGACACTGGGGCACTAACCTGACATGTGGGGCACGACTCACAGTATTTTTTAATGTCATCATATATGGCCGGCCAAAAAAACCTCTGGAGAACCCTCTCTCGCGTTTTGTCAGTCCCCAAGTGTCCCCCAAGAACATGGTTATGTGCCATGTCAAGCACCTGACGCCGGTACGGCTTAGGTACCAGAAGCTGTTCCACAATCTCATCTTTAACCTTATTGACTCTATAGAAAAGATCATTAGTCACCGAAAAATGTGGAAATCTTTTTTCAGCATCTGGTTCCTGAGGTACCCCGTTCATAACAGCAACCTGCTCTCTCGCATTTTTGAGAGTGGGGTCCTGTAATTGTGCAGTCCCAAAATTATCGCTAGACACCTCTAAGTCTAGTATATTTTGCTCAGTGGGAGGAGCCTCCTCCTCCCCAGCCAGGACCTGCAAAGGAAAACAATCATTTTCATCCTGCACATTTTTATCATTCACAGTGGACAAGGCAACCCCCTTAGAGGTATCCTCACTCCTTTTGGGGATTTTTCTTTTTTCCCAAAGAGCCCAGAATAATGGAAAATCGCGCCCCAATATTACATTATGCATGAGGTTTTTAACCACACCCACTTCATATTGTACGGTGCCTTGTTCAGTCCCGACTTTAGCCAGCACTATAGGGTACACTTTTGTATCACCATGTATGCACACAACACTCATATGCTTTTTAGACTCTAAGTCCCCAGTCACCAGGCTAGCATGCACCAAGGTTACAAGGCTTCCTGAGTCCATTAACGCTTTAACAGGAAAGTCATTGATTGTGATGTTGCAGATTTGCGGTTCAGTCTCTAGTCCAGGAACTGCAGCACAAGATGGTTCCACAAATAGCGACTGACGCCTGCTAGCGTCACATTCCATGGGTTCAGAGGTAAGAGGGCAATGGGCCGACACGTGTCCCGCCTCATGGCATCTCCAACACTGGATAGGGCCTGGTCTCTTTGGCAAGGAGTCCTTTTCAGAGCCCCTTAGCCACCCGGGACCATCACCAGTCTTTTGTCCCTGAGACACCACTTGAGCCCTTTTCCCCCCATCAGCACCCCTCCACACTCCCCCAATAGATGGAAGTCTCTTACCAGCTGACGGCACAGATCTGGCGCTCCGGGGAGGTGAAGATGCTGCAGGAACATCACGGAGGTAGTCCTCAGTCGCCTGGAACCTCTCCACAAGGTTGACAAGTTCGTTTGCATTCTTAGGATCACCTTGTCCCACCCAGCGTTGCAAGTCAGTAGGAAGGGCTCGGAGGTAGCGATCCATCACGACCTTCTCTAGGATTTGTGCAGGAGTAGAAGTGTCTGGCTCCAACCACTTTCTTGCCAAATGGATTAGGTCATACATCTGGGACCTCGCTGATTTGTCCAGACTGTAGCTCCAGTTGCGTACCCTCCGGGCACGGACTGCAGTAGTAACTCCTAGTCGG